>NW_028270167.1:41006593-41620522 GCF_037043375.1 Chiloscyllium plagiosum | reverse complement strand
CTTTACTCTTTCTGCCCATAATGGGCTGTTTTCCTCCTGAGATGAGACATTTGTTGTCAATGTAAAGTAATTGTCACAGGTTGGAAGAACCTCTTCAATTTATCTGTGCCATTTATATACATTGGCAATTTATTCTGTCATCAACTATAGGTTCTATTGAATACAATCATATATTTACTTATTCTGTTTGTAATTTAGCATATAAATTTGAAGCAATTCTATACATTAAAATCTATTTTCTCCAAATTGTTCAGTCCCGAGTTCTATTTGTCCAAATTTTGTATTGTACGGTATCATGTAGATGGTATTATTCCTATTGCTGTGTCTTCTGAATGTGATTATATTAAATCTTTAAGTTTAGCTGTATGCCAATGTTGCTGTATTCTCTTTTTCTTGAGGATTTTAAATTGTGTAAATGGCATTACTTTTACATTTTCTTTATCTTAAAACTATCAAACTGCGTTGCATAGCAATACACTGTTGTGTACCTTCTCCAAACGTCTATCTTTCTGTAAAATAGCAACATTATATTGTGAGGCTTTTCCTTCAGGTTTTGGTCAAATTGGAGGTGTTCAGCTCTTCTACAGGCAAAGTGGATGAACTTCAACCTTTCAACTGTCTAATACACAGCCTAAAACTTCTCCAAGTTGAACTTCCTGACGGTTGTCTTAAATTCTTGCTGTCAGGACGATGGCTATGGCTCTTCTACTTTCACTGCAACATCAACAGTCTTGTAACACTCTTTTTCTGCTGTCTGCTTTAGCTTTTAAATTATCCCTTTGTTGCCTTCATTCTGCCTCAAAGTATTCCTGGTCCTGCAGCCTCAATATAAATATTTCTGTGGCACTTGATTTCCTTCTGCAGCTGTGAGTCAAATAGTTTTCTCACAATGGTAGCTGCATGCATTGTGAGCTGAATGCACTCCTTTAAAAAGCTCCTTGCCTTCTCAACATATTTTATATGCCATTCATTTAAAATTCCTTCCCTTTGTTTAATAGGGATTCCTAGCCAAACACCTACTGTAACTGAGAAACTTTTACAACAATTTTGTTCACGTGATATGAACATTGCTGGCAGGGATGACTTAATTTACTAAGTAACATTTGTGCCACTCAAATGCCAAGTAATGCCCATTGCCAATAAGAGACAATCTAAGCACCATCCTTTGACATCAATGGTGTTACCATCACTGAATTCCCCACTATCAATATCCTACAAGTTACCATTGACCAGAAACTCAACTGGATTTGCCACGTAAACACAATGGGTACAAGAGCAGATCAGAGACTAAGAATATTATAGTGAGTAATTGCGCTTGATAGGTACCACATCCACAAACATTCCCTCCCACATTCAGTAACAGCAGTGTGTACCATCAACAAGATGCACTGCAGCGATTCACTGAAGATACTTAGACAGCACCTTCCAAAGCCAAAACCACTTCCATCTGGAAGAACTAGGCAAGCAAATGCATGAGAGCAACATCACCTTCAAGTTCCCTTCCAAGCCACTCACCATCCTGACTTGGAAATATATTGCTGTTCCTTCAGTGTCACTGAGTCAAAATCCTAGAATTGCCTCCCTAGGGCATTGTGGGTCTACCTACAGTAGGTGGACAGCAGCAGTTCAAGAAGGCAGCTGACTGCCTTCGAGGATAATTGGGATGGACGTAAATGCTGACCTGCCAAAGATATCTGCAGCACGGTGGTACAGTGGTTAGCACTGCTGCCTCACAGCACCAGAATCCCAGGTTCAATTCCAGCCTCAGGTGACTGTCAGTGTGGTGTTTTGCACATTCTCCCTGTGTCTGCGTGGGTTTGCTCCGGTTTCCTCCCACAATCCAAAGATGTGCAGGTTAGGTGAATTGGTCATGCTAAATTGCCCATAGTCAGGGGTGAATATGAGGAATGGGTCTGGGTGGGTGACTCTTCAGAGGGTTGGGGTGGACTTGTTGGGTCGAAGGGCCTGTTTCCATACTGTACGTAATCTAATCTATAAAAGCCCTACGATTTGATGAAAGTGGACTGGAAACAGTAAGTTGAAGTGACCCTTATAAAAGTTTATAAAATCATGAGAGGCATTCATAGGATGGATACCTAAGGTCTTTTTCCCAGATAACACGGATTCAGAACAAAACATTTTCAGAAAGAATAAGTCTGGTACTCCCAAATCCAGATCCTCCAGCCATCAACTCAAAGTTTATCTCAAATGCCAAGTGCTCAAAACTGCAGGAGGTCTAGAGGAGTGTGAAAGGTACAGGAGTGAAATTTTAAAAATAAATCAGCAAAGTAAAGAGAGGACATGAAAGTCAAAGAAAATGCAAAGATGCTACATAAGCACAGAAAGAATGAGAGGATAGCCAAAGAAAAACTGGGGTCGCTCAGAGATCAAACAAGTAATGTGCATATGGAGATATCAGGGAGAAATGAAGCAGATGTAGTTAAAATGGACTGACAAAAAGGTTACAATAAACAGTGTAAGAAGGGCAAAAATTAAAGAGTTTGCTCACTTTAAACATGAAAAGTCAGCAGGCTCAGTTGAAATGGAACCCAGGAAAGGAGGAAATAAGAGGTTCTGACCATCACTTCTCAATCCTCCCTGGTAACAGATGTTGCTGCTACAGGACTGAAAGATTGCTAATGTTGCAGTATTGTTTATAATGGGGTAAGGGATAGCCTGAATTACTATTGACCAGTCACTTTAATGTCAGTGTGGGTATATTGTTGGAACAAATTCTAAGGACCAAAATAAGGGTGAGGTCTTAAAACATAGAAAGTAGAAATGTACAACACAGGAACAGGCCCTTTGTCCTAAAATGTTGTGCCGAACATGACACCAAATTAAACTCATTCTTCTGCCAGCTTTTGGTCCATGTCCCTCCATTCCTTGCATATTCATGTATTTATCTAAAAGTCCCTTAAACTACCCTATTGTACCTGCTTCCCCCACCAACCTGGCAGCACCTTCAAGACTCCTATCACTTTCTGTGGAAAAAAACTTCACACTCCTTTGAATTTTCCCCTTTCACCTTAAATTTATGACCTCTTAGTATTAGTTGTTTCAACTCTGGGAAAAATATTCTGTCTGTCAGTCCCTTCTATACATTTCATAATTCTATTGACTTCATTCAAATTTCCCCTCAGCCTCTACCGCTCCACAAAAATAACTCAGGTTTTTCTAGCGTTTCCTTATAGCTCATACCTTCTGACCCAGGCAGGATCCTGGTAAGCCTCTTCTGCACCCTCTCCAAAACCTCCACATTCTTCCTGTAATGTAGTTATCAGAATTGAATGCTATACTCTCAGCGTGCCCTAACCAAAGTTTATAAAGTTGCAAAGTGACATCCTACCTCTTGTTTTCAGTTCCCCGACAAATAAAGGCAAACATGTGAAACGCCACCTTTACTTTTCAGTGGCCACCTTCAGAGAACAATGGACTTGAACCCCAAGATCCCTCTGAAAATCAATGCTCTACAGGGGCCTGCCATTAACTATGTACTTTTCCTGAACATTTGATCTCCCAAACTGCAACACGTCACACTTAGATGGATTGAACTGCATCTATTATTTTTCCGCCCATACCTGCACCTGATCTACATCCTTCTGTGTCTTATGACAACCTTCTATACAATCCACAGCTCTACTGATCTTTATATCATCCGCAAACTTACTAAGCCACCCATTTTTATCTGAGTCATTTATGTATATCGCAAACAACAGAATTCCCAGTACGCATCCCTGCAGAACACCACTAGTCACAGACCTCCAGCCTGAAAAACACTCTTCCACCATTACCCTTTGTCTTCTATGGGGGAAGGGGAAATGAGGAAACTGTTGAAGTCCACATTGATGTCCGCCGACATTTCCGCCACCTCCAAACAGACCCCACCACCAGGGATATATTTCCCTTTCTGCCTTCCACAAAGAACGTTCCCTCCATGACTACCTGGTCAGGTTCACGCCCCCCTACAACCCACCCTCCCTTCCTGGCACCTTCCCCTGCTGCAGGAATTGCAAAACCTACGCCCACACCTCCTCCCTCATCTCCATCCAAGGCCCTAAAGGAGCCATTCACATCCATCAAAATTTTACCTGCACGTCCACCAATATCATTTATTGTATCCGTTGCTCCCGATGCGGTCTCTTCTACATTGGGGAGACTGGACGCATCCTAGCAGAGCACTTTAGGGAACATCTCCGGGACACCTGCACCAATCAACCACACCGCCCTGTGGCCCAACATTTCAACTCCCCCTCCCACTCTGCCGAGGACATGGAGGTTCTGGGCCGCCTTCACCGCCGCTCCCTCACCACCTGACGCCTGGAGGAAGAACGTCTCATCTTCCGCCTTGGAACACTTCAACCCCAGGGCATCGATGTGGACTTCAACAGTTTCCTCATTTCCCCTTCCCCCACCTCACCCCAGTTCCAAACTTCCAGTCAGCACTGTCCCCATGACTTGTCCTACCTGCCTATCTTCTTTTCCACCCATCCACTCCACCCTCCCCCCGCCCCCGACCTATCACCTTCATCCCCTCCCCCACTCACCTATTGTACTCTATGTTACTTTCGCCCCACCCCCACCCTCTCTCACTTATCTCTCCACCCTTCAGGCTTTCTGCCTGTATTCCTGATGAAGGGCTTTTGCCCAAAATGTCGATTTTACTGCTCCTCAGATGCTGCCTGAACTGCCGTGCTCTTCCAACACCACTAATCCAACATCCTGGTAAACCTCCTCTGCACCCTCTCCAAAGCATCCACATCCTTTTGGTAATGTGGCAACCAGAACTGTACACAGTATTCCAATGTGGCCGAACCAAAGTCTTATACAACTGTAACATAACCTGGGGGCTGTAAGTGAAGAACTTGGAGGTCTTTGTTGTGGTAGATGGATGTGTACAGGGACTAGATGTCCATGGTAACATGACCTGCCAACTCTTGTACTCAATGCCCCATCTGATGAAGGAAAGCATGCCGTATGCCTTCTTGACCACTCTATTGACCTGTGTTGCCACTTTCAGGGCACAATGCACCTGAACACCCAGATCTCTCTGTACATCAATTTTCCCCAGGGCTTTTCCATTTACTGTATAGTTTGCTCTTGAATTCGATCTTCCAAAATGCATTAGCTCTCATTGTCCCAGATTGAACTCCATCTGCCACTTCTCCGCCCAACTCTCTAATCTATCTATATTCTGCTGCATTCTCTGACAGTCCCCTTCATTTTCTACTACTACATCAATCTTAGTGTCATCTGCAAACATGCTAATCAGACCACCTATACCTTCCTCCAGATCATTATTGTATATCACAAACAACAGTGGTCCTAACACAGATCCCTGTGGAACACCACTGGTCACAGATCTCCATTTTGAGAAACACCCTTCCACTACTACTCTCTGTTTCCTGCTGCCCAGCCAGTTCTCTATGCATCTAGCCAGTACACTATCAGCCTACCATGGGGAACCTTATCAAACACCTTAATGAAGTCCATGTATATGACATCTACAGCCCTTCCCTCATCAAGCAACGTTGCCACTTCCTCAAAGAATTCTATTAATTTGGTAAGACATGACTTTCTCTGCACAAAACACCATGTTGCCTATCACTGATAAGCCCATTTTCTTTCAAATGTAAATGGATCCTACCCCTCAGTATCTTCTCCAGCAGCTTCCCTTCCACTAATGTCAGGCTCACTGATCTATAATTACCTGAATTATCCCTGCTACCCTTCTTAAACAAGGGGACAACATTAGCAATTCTCCAGTCCTCCAGAACCTTACCTGTGTTTACGAACGCTGCAAGGATATCTGTTAAGGCCCTAGCTATTTCCTCTCTTGCTTCCCTCAGTAACTTGGGATAGATCCCACCTGGACCTGGGGACTTGTCCACCTTAATGCTTTTTTGAATACCCAACACTTCCTCCCTCCTTACGCTGACTTGAGCTAGAATAAGCAAACATCTATCTCTAATCTCAACATCCATCATGTCCTGCTCCTTGGTGAATGCCGATGCAAAGTACCTGTTCAGAATCTCACCCATTTTCTCTGACTCCATGAATAACTTTCCCTTTGTCCTTGACTGTGCCAACCCTTCCTCTTGTTACCCTCTTGCTTCTTATATTTGAATATAAGTTCCTGGAAATTTCCCTGTTTCCCTTCTTGAACAGAGGAACAACATTAGCTATTTGCCAGTCCTTCTGGACCTCTCCAGTGGCTAGCGAGGATGCAAAAATCTTGGTCAAGGCCCCAGCAATCTCCTCTCTTACTTCTCTCAGTAACCTTTGATAAAGATTGTCATATGTATTCACTGAGGAAAAAAGATATTGTAGCCAGGGATTTATAGTCAGTATGGTTAGGTTCTAGGACATGTTAAGATTATTAAGGAGGAGGTATTAGATGTTTTAACTAGTGTAAAAGTGCATAAATCCCCAGAAATGGATGACTGGAGGAAAGCTAACATGGTTCCTTTGTTCAATAAGGGCAGCAGAGACAGGCAGGTAATTAGAGACCAATTAGTCTACCGTCAGTGGTTGGGAAATTATTTGAAAAGATTTTGAAGAATAGGAATACTTGGAAAGGCAGGGACTGATTAGGGACAGTCTGCACATATTTATTGGAGGCAGATTCTGTCTGATTAGCTTGATTGAGTTTTCTGAAAAGGTGATTAAATATATCAGTGAGGATAGTGCTGTTGATGTGGTTTACATGGACTTTTCAGGAAGGCTTTGGACAAAGTCCCACATGGAAAACTGGTCCAGAGGTTAAGACCCCAAGGCAGGTTGGCAAACTATTTTCAAGATTGGCTTGTAAATGTGAGGCAGAGGTGATGCTGACCAGTGGTGTACCACAGGGATCAGTGCTGAGACCCTTGCTATTTGTTCTGTACATTAACAACTCAGATGTAAATGTAAAAGGTATAATTAATAAGTTTGCAGATGACATAGAAATTAATGTTGATACTGAGGAGGATGATCTCAGGCTACAGCCTGATGTTGATCAGTTGACAAATTGAGCAGAGCAATGGCAAGTGGAATTTAATCCTGATGATCATAGGGTGGGGGAGTCCTAAACTAAAAGGCATAGGTTTAAGGTGAAAAGGGAAAGATTTAAAACGGGGCCTGAGGGGTAACTTTTTCATTCAGAGGGTGGTACGTGTATGGAATGACCTGCCAGAGGAAGTGGTAGAGGCTGGTACAATTGCAACATTTAAAAGGCATCTGGTTGGGTATATGAATAGGAAAGGTTTCGAGGGATATGGGCCAGGTGCTGGCAAATGGGATTAAGTCGCATTGGGATGTCAGGTCAGTGTGGACAAGTTGGACCAAATGGTCTGTTTCTGTGCTGTGTAATTTTATGACTCTATAATTCTAACAATGAAGGATGCATTTTGGGAGGGCTGATAAGTAAAGGATATTAAGAATGCATTGTAGGTCCAGAGAGAATACTGAGGAATAAATTCACCTCGATCCTCAGCACAGGTCAACAGGGTGGTGACGAAGACATGTAGGATTCGTTCCTTCAAAGAATATAAGAATATAGGAATATATGTTGCAACTTTATAGAGCGTTGGTTACTATGTGCAATTCTAGTCACCACATGACAGAAAGGATGTGATTGCACTGGAGGGGGTGCAGAGGAGATCACCAGGATATTGCCTTGAGAGATGAGGAGATCCTGGATAGACTGAGTTTGTTTTCCCTGGAGCAGAGGAGGATAAGGGGGAATCTGATTGAGATATTAACAGTTATGAGATTCTTTTCCCCATGGCAGATGAGTCTAGGACCAGAGGGCATAAGTTTCAATTGAGGAGTTCAGGTAAATGATTTAAATGTTTTCATCAAGAAGGTGGTGGAAATTTGGAAAGCACTGTCTGGGAGGGTGCTGGAGGCAGGTTTGTTGCAACATTTAAGCAGCATCTGGATGAGCAGTTTAAATGACAGGACACAGTAGCTTATGGATGACATGCAGGTAAATGAGATTGGTGTGGCATGGTGAGCTGAAGGGCCTGTTTCTACACTGTATGACTCTATGACTTTATGACTTTCAAAAATGTCATTTTAAAAGGCAGTGATTCATCAAAGACAGTGAGCTGGGTTTGTTAGGGAAAGGTCATGTCTGAATGCACACACACATACACTCAGACACAACCACCCATTCCCAACACCCACTGACCATCCCTCCTACCCACTGAACATCCCCGACAACCACTGACCAGCCTCACACCCACTGACGATTCCCCACACCCACTGACCAGCCTCACACCCACTGACCATTCCCCACACCCACTGACCAGCCTCACACCCACTGACCAGCCTAACACCCACTGACCATCCCCTACACACACTGATCAGCCTCACACCCACTGACCATCCCCTCCACTCACTGACCATCCTCCACACTCACTGACAATCCCCTACACCCACTGACCATCCCCCACACTCACTGACCATCCCCCACACCCACTGACCATCCCCCACACTCACTGACCAACCCCCACACTCACTGACCATCCCCTACACACACTGATCATCCCCCACACCCACTAACTGCTGTCACCCTGGATCTGCATTGAGTTATAAATGAGCAGCTTTCTTTCTCTCTGTTAGCGATTCGTCAAATTGATAGTCGCTGTGTCTCAGATTGAATTTGGCTTGTTTTCTCATTGCCAAGCCGGGTGCCAAAACTCTATTCCAAAAAAAAAATGTAGTTGGCTCATTCCTTCCCTTTCCACGACCCAGAAAAAATGATTGAGTTCACCTGCCTCGCTTTCTTCAAGGAATTTGCAAAAATCTCTGATTTCAGTCTCAAAAACTGCAACTGAAAGGTGAGCAAGGATGTGTGAAAAGATTTCCCAACATGACACTGAGGTACAAACTTGAGCAAAACAAGAAATTCCATCGAAAAGCTTCTGTAGTTGCTGCTTGATTTTTGAAAAGTATAAAAACACATTAGTCACCAAGGATCAGTTCATAACAATGTGATATTCACTTGGAAACTGCCTGTGGGTATTCATGTGCCAGGCACCTTCCAGAGTATTATATCATAAACCACTTCAGTGCAGAATGTAGTCTGAACTGCACCAGTTAATCACTCTTGGGCAATCATTTTTGAGAAATTAAACAATCACTTCATTCAATGAGACTGAAGGGCTGCAAGCTCACTGAGGGCAAATGCTGATCTGAGAGACATAGTTAAACACCTAAGCTTTGGTGGAGATTAGCAACGTCCCCACTGGCAGATAGCAGCAAGCTGCAGAGGACTGCTGAAACATTTCACCCTGTGCAGGCAAATCATACACTGTTTAACGACAAGTAATTCTTCTGAATGGAGGCTCTGCGCAGCATAATGTTCCCATTGAATTCTCAAACAAGCCCATTCACAGAGCACTTATCATTCACATGCTCAGTTCCTGGTTCACCCTTGGTGTCAAGCTTATTTCCAATAAGGTTTGTTACGAAAAAAATTCCAGTAACTTCTATTTTCCTCCAAGATTTTGCTTCCCTTTAAAATAACAATGGCCACAGGAACAGGGTCACATGGAAACTGGAATACAGTTCTCACACACACCGAGACACACTGAAGTATGGGTCACACGCACTCTGACTCTCACTGGGGTATGAGTGCAAAATACACAAACACTCACTGGGGTACGGGTCCCACACTCACTGACTCTCACTGGGGTATGGGTCCCACACACAGACTCTCACTGGGGAGCAGTCCCACACACACTGACTCTCACTGGGGTACAGGTTCCACACACACTGACTCTCATTGGGGTAAAACCCCACACGTATACTGACTCTCATTGTGGTAAGGTCGAAGACACACTGACTCTCACTGGGATACGGGTCCCACACACTGACTGTCACTGGGGTACCGGTCCCACACACTGACTCTCACTGGGGTACAGTTCCACACACATTGACTCTCACTGGGGTACAGGTTGCACACACACACACACACGCACTGACTCTCACTGGGGTACAGGTTGCACACACACAAACACTGATTCTCACTGGGGTACAGCCCCACACACACTGACTTTCACTGGGGTACACTCCCACACACACTGCCTTTCACTGGGGTACATGTCCCACACACACTGCCTTTCACTGGGGTACATGTCCCACACACACTGACTCTCACTGGGGTAAAACCCCACATGTATACTGACTCTCACTGGGATACGGGTCCCACACACTGACTGTCACTGGGGTACGGGTCCCACACACAGACTCTCACCAGGATACAGTTCCACACGCACTGACTCTCACTGGGGTAGAGGTTGCACACACACACACTGACTCTCACTGGGGTACAGTTCCACACACACTGACTCTCACTGGGGTGCATTTCCACAAACTGACTCTCACTGGAGTACAGGTTCCACACACACTGACTCTCATTGGGGTAAAACCCCACACGTATACTGACTCTCATTGTGGTAAGGTCGAAGACACACTGACTCTCACTGGGATACGGGTCCCACACACTGACTGTCACTGGGGTACCGGTCCCACACACTGACTCTCACTGGGGTACAGTTCCACACACATTGACTCTCACTGGGGTACAGGTTACACACACGCACTGACTCTCACTGGGGTACAGGTTGCACACACACAAACACTGATTCTCACTGGGGTACAGCCCCACACACACTGACTTTCACTGGGGTACACTCCCACACACACTGCCTTTCACTGGGGTACATGTTCTACACACACTGACTCTCACTGGGGTAAAACCCCACATGTATACTGACTCTCACTGGGATACGGGTCCCACACACTGACTGTCACTGGGGTACGGGTCCCACACACAGACTCTCACCAGGATACAGTTCCACACGCACTGACTCTCACTGGGGTAGAGGTTGCACACACACACACTGACTCTCACTGGGGTACAGTTCCACACACACTGACTCTCACTGGGGTGCATTTCCACAAACTGACTCTCACTGGAGTACAGGTTCCACACACAGACTCTCACTGGGGTACAGGTCCCACACACACTGACTCTCACTGGGGTACGGGTCCCACACACAGACTCTCACTGGGGTACAGGTTCCACACACTGACTCTCACTGGGGTACAGGTTCCACACACTGATTCTCACTGGGGTACAGGTTCCACACACTGATTCTCACTGAGGTACAGTCCCACACACACTGACTCTCACTGGGGTACGGGTCCCACACACTGACTCTCACTGGGGTAAAGGCCCCACACACACTGATTCTCACTGGGGTACGGGTCCCACACACAGACTCTCACTGGGGTAAAGGCCCCACACACACTGACTCTCACTGGGGTACGGGTCCCGCACACTGACCCTCACTGGGGTACAGTCCCATACACACTGAATTGAACTGAATTGAATTGAATTTTTTGTCACGTGTACTGAGGCACAGTGAAAAGATTTGTCTTTCAAACAATACAGGCAGATCACAGAGTTAAGTAGCGTAGATAAGTAAATAATAGGAAACAGCAGCAAAAACCAAAACACAAGTATAGGCGAATATTAAGAATTTGAGTCCATTCAGTATTCTAACAACAGTAGGGCAGGAACTGTTTCAAAACTGGCTCATGCATGTGTTCAAGCTTCTGTACCTTCTCCCCAATGGTAGGGGTTGGAGAAAAGCAAGGTGGCATGGATCTTTGAGAATGCTGGCAGCCATTCCTTAACAGCGGGCCTGGTGGTACTTGGACAACACCTTCCTCAGCTTGGCTTGATTGAAGTCGCCAGTTACATAAACAGGGCCTCAGGGTGTTCCGTCTCCAGGGTGTTAGTGGTGGAGTACAGCACATCCAGAGCTTCCTCACCCTTTGCTTGTGGCGGTATGTACCCAGCAGTGAGTATCGCAGTGGTAAATTCCGGTGGTCGATAGAAGGGGCGGCATTTGATGGTAAGGAATTCAAGGTTTGGGGAGCAATGGCTGCCCATGGTTGCAATGTCCGTGCACCACAAGTTGTTGATTAAAAGCAAACCCCTCCACCCTTTGTCTTACCTGAGGACGCTGTACAGTCCATATGATGGATAGAAAAAAACATCAGCCTGAATGCGGAGTCGGGATGGGTCTCACTGACTCTGACTCTCACTGGGGTACAGTCCCACACACACTGACTCTCACTGGGGTACGGTTCCCACACACATTAACTCTCACTGGTGTACAGTCCCATACACACTTACTCTCACTGGGGTACAGTCCCACACACACTGACTCTCACTGGTGTACAGTCCCATACACACTTACTCTCACTGGGGTACAGTCCCATACACACTGACTGTCACTGGGGTACAGTCCCACACACACTGACTCTCACTGACGTTCAGTCCCACACACACTGACTCTCACTGGGTACAGGTCCCACACACACTGACCGACACTGGGGTGTCGCTCTCACACACACCTGCTGACACTCACTCTCAAATTGTAACAAAGCCAGCTTTCTTCTACACTAGAGACTTGATCGGAATATTTTTCTCAAGTATATACATTTTAAATTTGCCGTAGATATACTCATTCCCTCTTCTTTCTTTGAGAGGCAAAAGGGTGAAAAGATCTTCTTTAATCGTGTACTGAAAAACCATGCACCCCTGAAGTAATCTGCTGGAGTGTGACATTGATGGATTCGTTGAGCTGCAGTGAGAAGAGCTGAGGCCAGGTGGCCATCACTCCTTGTTGCTTCACTTTGTAGTTCATGATGTCACTCTGATGCTGGCCATATTGCAGCTCGGCCACTAGATCCAAGCTTCAGAAACATCCAAAATGTTGTTGCTGCTTTCAAATGTAGAGACATGGTGGCAAGTTCTGTGGTAGCGGTTTATTTCTGATGCGCCCAATCAACTTGCACTACTCAGATATTGGGTATAGGGTGCTTTTGCAAGCTTCATTTTGCCACATCCTACATCGACCTCTCAGATAAGCTGCTGAAGCAAAAGCCTGCAGATCTACAGGGAGTGAGAGAAAGGGCAACACTAGCTGAGCTGCTCTTGATGACAGTCCCCATGGGCAAGGTGGATTGAATAGCCTCCTATGTTCTCAGTACTGGACTTATTAGGGATAGTCAGCATAGCTTGATGTGAGGGGAGGTCTTGGCTCACAAATGGGTGGCACGGAGGCACAGTGGTTAGCACTGCTGCCTCACAGTGCCAGAGACCCGGGTTCAGTTCCTGCCTCAGGTGACTGACTGTGGGGAGTTTGCACATTCTCCCCATGTCTGCGGGGGTTTCCTCTGGGTGCTCCGGTTTCCTCCCACAGTCCAAAAATGTGCAGATTAGGTGAATTGGCCATGCTAAATTGCCCATAGTGTTAGGTGCAGGGGTAAACGGAGGGGAAGGGGCCTGGTTGGGTGCGCTTCGGCAGGTCGGTGTGGACTTGTTGGGCCTGTTTCCACACTGTAAGTAATCTAAATCTGAGTTTTTTGAGGAAGTTACAAAGATCATTGAGGGTAGTGCAATGGATGTTGTCTACATGGACTTTACTAAAGCAATTGATAAAGTTTATCAGCCTAGGCTGATCCAAAAGATTAAGTCACATGGAATCCAGGGTGAGTTGGTAAGTTGGATGTAAAATTGGCTTGGCCATAGTAGACAGAGGTAGTTGTGGACAGGTATTTTTCTGACTGGAGGTTTGTGACCAGTGGTGTTCTGCGAGGATCAGTGCTAGAACCTCTGTTGTTTTTTTATAAATGATTTGGATGAAAGTGTACATTGTCTGATTAATACGTTTGCATATGACACAAAAATTTTTGGAGCTGTAGGTAGTGAGGAAAATTATCAAAGAATAGAATAGGATGTAGATCAGTTGGAAGTTTGGGCAGAGAAATAACAGATGGACTTTAAATCTGGACAAGTCTGAGGTGATGCATTTTGGGAATGTAAGAAAGAAATGGCAGAACCCTAAGGAGTATTGACACAGGGATCTTGAGGTCCAATTCCATAGCTCCCTGAAAGTGGCAACATAAATGGATAAGTTGGTAAAGAAGGCATATGGCATACTTGCCTTCATTAGTTAGGGCATTGAGTATAAAAGTTGACAAGTCATGTTGCAGCCGCATAAGACTTTAGTTAGGCCATATTTGGAATATTGTGTGCAGTTCTGGGGTCATCACACTATATGAAGGATGTGAAGGTTTACCAGGATGTTGCCTGGATGCAGTAGTTGGACAAACTTGGATTGTTTTCACTAGAGTTCAGAGACTGAAGGATGACCTGATAAAAGTATATAAAATTACGAGAGAAATGGATAGTGTGGATCGTTAGAGTCTCTTCCCAGGGTGGAACATCAAATACTAGAGGTCATAGGATTCATGTGAGAGTGGAAAAGTTTAAACAAGATCTGTAAAATAGGTTTTTTACACAGAGCAAGGTAGGTGCCTGGATCGTGCTGTCTGGGGAGGCTGTATATTTTAGCAATGTTTAAGAGTCATTTACACAGATGCATGAACAGGCACAGAATAGAGGCATATGGATCATGTGCAGGCAGATAGGATTAGTTTAGTATCATGGTTGAAACAGACATGATGGGCTGCAAGACCTGTTCCTGTGCTGAACTGTTCTATGTTCTATGTAAGTGTGTGAGTGCATCTTTGTGTGCAGTGAGTGAGCACAGGTGTGCAACGAGTGCCTACAGAGTATGTACAGAGTGCATAAAGGTGTGTGTATGAAGTGAGCGTAGACTGTAAAGTGTGTGCAAGCATGTGCCGAGTGTGTAAAGTGTATGTACAGAGTGTACAAACTGTACAGAGCGTGTACAGCATGTGTGCAGAGTGTGAAAAGTGTGTGCAGAGGGTCTATAGACTGTGTAGGGAATGTGTAAAGTGTGTGAAAAGAATATTTAAGATGTCGATTGAACTGGATTGAACTGATGATTGGTTTGTGGTGAAGATGGTTAATGTGAGGTCTCCACAAGAATGGGACAAAAGTTTGGAGGAGAAATTACCTTTGTTAATATGTACCACTAATCTTTAATTTGCGTGGTTGATTTTCCTTGAAACAATAATGTGGAAGGTTACCACACAATTCTTTCTTTGTGGAATAGTGTTTTGATAGCTTTGTCATTCATATTTAAAATATTAAAGTGTCACTATTATAAATCTCAGTATAAAGAAATGTAGGAACAGTTCCCCATTGTTTATTGTTGGGATTCTGAAGAGTTCACACAGCGGACAATCAGCTCGGGGGAGCTTGGCAAACCTGGTGAATTGTCCACATATTGAAAATAGTCTCACTATCTCCAACTGACTTCATGTAAGAGTTATGGACATTTGATGTTAGTTTTGATGTTTCTCTCAATAACAGCCTGAAGCTATGTCACATTGAACATTATGTCCTTGTTTTAATATAGAAAAATATTTCTTAGAAGCCTTGCTCATTCTCAATGACCCTATTGTAGTATCATTCTGTAGTTATCAGATTGAAATCAAAGTGTTAGTCTGTTGACCTATGACTTGTCACCATTAACCTGTGCTGCATTCCAATGGTTCCCCAAGTGGACTATTCCATTGATTTGATTTCCAGTGTGTTGAGAGGACGTGTGAGTGAGAAATGTGATGTAAGTATGAGTGTGCAACTCCCTTGACTTTGACCAGACTTACTGTTGGGGATTGTTTTCAAATGGTTCACATTTTCAGGTAATTTCCATACAGTCAGACTGCAGAGTGATGTAGCTTAAGAGAGAATATAAAATAAGCCAAAAGTAATTGGGTAGACAAAGATAGACGATGAATTAAATTCTCAAGGAACATAAAGCAAACAGTAAAATATTTCTCAGGACCATTAATAAAACAGCCTCATTGCAGAGGGACAAGTTTCACATCAAACCGTGTTTGATCAGACTCCCAATTGCAACCCCAAACGCAGCACAAAATTCTAGGGATCTCATGAAATTAGACAGAGGCAAAGAGGAGGTATTGGAGGCATCTATTGAGTTTAAGGGTCAGGAGTCCAATGACTACAAGAATTTAATGCTCACATGTCCATTGTCAGTTCCCTCCACCATTGGCAGTGAACTGAGGAAGAGGATCAGAGGGAAGATCGTCAACAGCAAGCGAGTGAGGTGGAGGAAACTACTCAAGCTGAACAGAAAAACAGCAAAGGAAGGGCTAAGTTTGCAGGAAGCACTATCCACCCAGTAGTGTCTTCAGACAGACTCAGCCTCATTATGTTTGCTGAGGGCTTTGTTACTAAAGTGCTAATTACTGAGCCACTGTCTGCATCAGTATTCACCAAGGAGAAGGACATGGATGATGATACATTTAGGAAAGGATATGTTGATATTCTAAACCATGTTGATATTAAGCAGGAGGAGCTATTGGGTATCTTGAAGAACATTAAGGTTGATAAGTTCTGAGAACTTGACAGAATCTATCCCAGGAAACTGAAGAAGGCAAGGGAAGAGATTGCTGGGGCCTTGACAGAAATATTTGTTTCCTCTTTGACCCAGAAGACTGGTGCATAGCCAATGTTCCTTTATGTAAGTAGAGCAACAGGTATAATCCATGAACTTATATGCCAGTAAGTCTCACATCAATGGAAAGGAAATTATTGGAGAAGATTCTTAGGACAGGATTTACTCACTTTTCTGCACTCTTTCCAATTTAATAACATTCTTCAGATAGGACAACCAGAACTGTACACAGTACATCAAAAGTAGCCTCACCAACATCACGCACTCCATGACATCCCAACTCCTATATTCAGACCTGGTGGTGGTGGTGGTTAAGAGAGAGAATATTGAAGGTGGTAGATGGTCTGCATTGACATGGTCTTTCTAGAGTCATGTGCATGTGTGCACATGTTTTCATGAGTGTGTGTGTGTTTGTGAGTGTGTATGTATCCACCTGTTTGTGGGTGTGCGAGTGTGTGCTTGTGCTTGTGAGTGTGTGTGTCTATTTGAGAGCGTGAGAGTGTGAGAGTTTGTTGGGAAGTGTGTGAATGTGTATGCTTGATTGTGAGTATGAGTATCTGTGTGTGTGTATGTGTGTTTGGGAGTATGTGAGTATAAGTGTGTGTGTCTGTATATGGAGCAGTCACATGACTTATTAGTCCACCCACATGATTATGCAATCCAGTGCAATCACAAAGCGCAGTAATCAGACCAACACAATTAAAAATAGATCAATTACCATTTAAGTCTGCAGCAGCCAGTTGATTCACATAGGCCTTACCAGCAGTTTGTCAAGAGGGAGGAGGTTTCCATATTCCATGTTGCTCATTAGTGAGGGCATAGAATCATTGGAAGTGGACTCAAATATTTAGAGGGATAGAAGATGAATCTCAATCCCTGATTGACTGCAACTTATCTCCTCAAGGGGTTTCCTTACTGAACTTTGGCCCCTGAATGTTCCAGTTTTTAAATTAACCTGTTGGCAGTCCTGAAGTAATGCAGCCCTCTTCTTGTGCAGTTGTAGAGGGTTCAGAGATGTGGTACACTGGCCCAGATTCAAACCCCACCCATTCTCCTTCATTGAATAGCAGTCCTTTCTGTTCATCGTGTTGAGATGGTCCAGATGCCCCATGCTTTGCATCTCAATATCTGAGTCCTGAAGTCCACGGTAAAATAGAATTCCAATGCTTGAATTCACTTGCCTATAAAATGGCCCACACAAAACCTGACTGCTCATTGCTACATTTTACACATCATGGAAGTCGAGTAATGATTATGGTGGCAGGAAGTAGAGGAGCAGGAAAAGCTGAGATCAAGGGTGAAACAGAAGGAGAGCAAGTACATGAGACAGTATTGATGACAGTGATACTTTGAGTGACCTGCTTCTGGAAAGCAACAGCCCCCTCGATGCCTGTTTCCTTTCCCACTGCACTAACAACATTGAAACTATTTGGTTAACTTCCTGATGAAGGGCTTTTGCCCGAAACGTCGATTTTACTGCTCCTTGGATGCTGCCTCAACTGCTGTGCTCTTCCAGCACCACTAATCCAGAATTTAGTAGCCAATATCACAGTCAATTGCCATGGAGATGTTTCAGTTAATACTGAGCATCTCTCACTCACTCTCTGCTTTTTTAAACCTGATGACAAATCCTTTATGTTCGAGAGGGGAAGGTGAGGGTGGTTATTAATCTGTTCTGAAGGAGAGAGGGTGTTAGCAATCAAGAAAGAATGCACTGATCCTGCTGGTTGTCAGGGGGTGAGGGGGCTGAGTGAGAGTGCAGTCTTTGCTGATGGGGCACACAGTGAGAGCAAGGGACAATAAGTGGCATGTCTGATCTCAAAGTCTAGAAAGAAAGGTGAGCATATACGCTGAATCTTTAATATCCAGCAGACAGCAACAATACCTTATATTTGTATTGTGTTTTTTAATGTTAAAAATCCAATGTGTTGCACATGAACATTATAAAGCGTAAGTGGTAGTATCCCTACCCATGGACCAGGAGGTCCAGGTTCATGTCCACCTGCTCCAGAGATATGCAATAACATCTCTTAAAAGATTGATAAGAAAAATAGATTGATAAGAAAAATAGATAAAACAAAGCATGAAACCGGCCACAAAAGCAAATATCAGGTTAGGTACCTAAAATCTGATCAATGAAGTATTTTTAAGAGATACCTTAAACGAGAAGGAAGAGATGGGTTAGAGAAGGAGATGGAGGAGAAAGAAGTTAAAGTGGCGGGAGGAGAGGGAGATTAAAGGAGGAGAGAGGGTTAGTAGGGAGTTCCAGATCTTAGGGCCCAGACAGCTGAAGACACAATCGCTATCACCAAGTGAGGTGATTGAATTCGGGGTGCACAAGAGGTCAGAATTAGATGAGTAGAGAGTTCTCATAGAATTGTGAACCTGGAGGAAGTTACAGAGATGCAGGGAGGTAAGACCAAGGCTTTAAGAACAGGGATGAGAATTTTAAGATCACAACATTGCTTGACCGGGAGTCAGTGCTTGTCAACAAGCACAGGGGTCAAGGGGGAACGGAACTGGCCTTCAGGCATGAGCAGCAGAGGTTTGACATATTTACAGAGGGTGGGATATTGGACAGCAGTCAAGCAATTGGAGAGCATGCTTTTCCATTAAAAATGAAAGAACAAACAGTGTGTCCTTGTAATGGATACCAAAAGATGTGCTTCAGGGAGGCAGAAAGCAGGAAAGTGAAGGATCATGGTTCAAGGCGAGCTGGAGAAATTAAGAGGTGTGCTGACCGTTATTGCTTGAGACAATCTTTTGAAACTGACCTTGGAGGAGTGAACTCTGCTACCTCTCTCCATGCCAGCCGGATGCCCATTTTGGAAACTCTGTTGCCACTAATGGGAGCCTTTAGGCTGAGCCTGGGAGGTTTCAGAAAATATGGGGGCTTCTGGCTTGTTGCTACAGAAGTTCTTCTTTAAAGAAATGATGGCCGATGTTGTAAATGGATTTCCAAATCAAAACAAAGGTGATGATCATCTTGGAAATCTTGAAATTATTTGCCAAACATTCATATGTTCATTGAGGTGAGATTCCTGCATAGACAAACTATAATGACCCGAATGACATATTTAAATCTGTAATTTTGTTTTCACTTTGAGAACTTACTATTCAGTCAGATCCCACTCAATGCTTGGAAATGTGGATCATTTTATTAATGTCGCGAGTGTGGACTTGGAAAAGCACAGCAGGTCAGGCAGCAACCGAGGAGCCTTCCTGTTGAAGGGCTTTTGCCCAAAACATCAATTCCCATGCTCCTTGGATGCTGCCTGACCCACTGTGCTTTTCCAGCACCACACTCTTGACTCTAATCTCCAGCATCTGCAGTCCTCACTTTCGCCTAGTCATTTTACTAATGTCATCCTCACCAATCTCACAAACACTCTCATCTTCTATTCAGTTGCAATCAGCACATTGGGTCCATATGAGTTTGAATGTTGAAATCCAAACAAAATGATGGTTCATATTTTTGCCCAAGCATGAAAACAGAAATTGCTGGAGAAATCCACCAGGTCTGGCTGCATCTGTGGAGGGAAACAGTCAATGTTTTGAGTCCAGCATCTATTTTTCACCGAGAAGATTTTAACAGCAGCACTTGATACCAAACTGTCCTGGTTCCTGGTCAATTATAATATTACCCCTCACGGAACAACAGGATATCTCCAGCAGAATTGCAGACTCTGCACCACGTTAAATCTGATATTCCCAGACCTTTGCGCGGAGAGTGAAATGGCAGCACGAATGCCAATGCCAGTCACATTGCCTCCTCTAATTTAATTTAAGGTCGACAATTTAATTCAGGGTCGAAGTTTGGTTCCATGCTGGAACCATGGAAATGGTCTTTATGATAATGAGGCGAGGTTGGTGCAAGGTCAGGTTCTGTGACCTACAAAGTTCAGGTGGATGAAGCAGTCCTGAGCATACGTGTGGATCACCTGAAAGCTGTTACCTCAGAAACAGGGCAGGAGCAAAACATTCTGGCCCCTGAGGACATCCCGAAGGCTTGTCAGAAACCATAGGTTTGCTCTCTCTGTCTAGTGTCGAAGAAACTTTGGAGTCAGATGCAGGCTCATTACCATTACTTCAGGAGGAAGAGGAGGAAATTCTCCTGAGATGTTCCAGACATAAGAGATGAGCTACAGTCCAGTACATTCTGTGTAAGAATCTGAATCATGGATATGGAGCGAAAACTTCGCAGCAAAAGCTACAAGAGAAAGACTAGGCTGACATCCGCAGACTTAAAGGTGGGGAGGGATGTAGTGATTGGAACCAAATAGATTTTGTTGGCTATGAGATCCTTGATTAAAGTTGTTAACCTGGGCTAATCAGGGAACCCTGGCTGATCAATATAAATAGGAGAACATGGGTGCTGGGGAGGAATAAGCACAACTGCTGTTTGGCAGTAGTGTGGCGGATTTAAAAAATTAGATATAAACAGGGATTTAGAATCTCCTCAAAAAAAACAAAAACAAATATAAACAGGAGATTGTACTGCTTGTCACTGGCCACTCGAGTGTTTTTTCTTCTTGGTATAGAATATGAAAAAAGTTTTCTGCACTTGATGTTTCTTCACTGTGTCCTACACCTAAACGCACACGACACGATTGCTGGGGAGAAAAAAAACCATATAAACAGGAGGTTTATAACCTCCTCAGTTCAGGTGACAGACTCTGAGCTGGCTGGCTACAGCCAGTGTATTGTGCACAAGTAAATAAAGGGTGACTTAGTGATGTAATACGGGCCTCTCTGCAGCTATTTCAGCTCTGCACTCAAAACATTAGCTCCGTTTTCTTTCTAATGATGCTGCCAGCCCTGCTGAGTTCCTCTAGCAATTTATATTTTTGTTTCAGATTTTCAGCGTGAAAATTAGGTTGTTTAGGGCGTAGGTTTGCTCGCTGAGCTGTAGGTTTGATGTCCAGATGATTCATTACCTGGCTAGGTAATGTAATCAGAACGGACAACGGAGAACTACAAACCTGCGTATACAAAAAACCGACAAGCACTGACCAAATACTTAACTACACCAGCAACCATCCCAACACACACAAACGAAGCTGTATCAGAACACTATTCCAACAAGCCATCTCACACTGCAGCACAGATGAACTTCGGAAAACAGAGGAGAACCATCTATACAATGTATTCGAGAAGAACGGATACTCAAAAAATATAGTCCGCAGATTCCTCAAGAACAAACCACAACAAGCAGACCAAACACAGCCAGAAACCCTAACCACCTTACCATACATCAAAGAAATTTCAGAAATGACAGCCAGACTACTAAGACCCCTCGGAATCCTAGTAGCACACAAACCCACCAACACTCTCAAACAAAAACTAACAAACTTAAAAGACCCAGTACAACCCATGGACAAAACCAACGTCGTCTACAAAATTCCATGCAAGGACTGCCACAAACACTATATAGGACAAACAGGAAGAAAGTTAGCCACCAGGATACACGAACACCAGCTCGCCACAAAAAGAAACTACCTTCTCTCCCTCGTAGCCCTACACATGGAGAAAAAAAACACCATTTCAACTGGGACAACACATCTATCCTGGGATAGGCTAAGCAAAGACATGCCAGAGAATTCCTAGAGGCCTGGCACTCCAACCACAATGCCATAAACAAAAACATAGATCTAGATGCCATCTATCAACCCCTCAGAAAACGAACAGGAATGACATCACCACAAACCCCAGGAACCCCATCCAGGGTAAACATATAAATAGAAAGCAGGAGACAACAGCTTTGCTTCACTTGGAGGTCGCCACTGATGATGTTACCTAGCCAGGTAATGAAACGTCTGGATATCAAACCTACAGCTCAGCGAGCAAACCTACACCCTAAACCTCAACCTGAGCTACAAACCTTGCAAAAATTAGGTTGTTTGCAGGCAACACAAAAATTGGTGGAGTTTGGATCATGAGGAAGGTCATCAAAGGATACTGCAGGATATAGACCATTTGGAAAGTAGGGTGGAGAAACGGCAGATAGCGGTTAAGTGGGAAGTAATGTATCTTGAGAGATCAAATAAAAGAAGGAAGTATATGGTAAATGGCAAAACCCTTAGGGACATTGATATATGAGCTATCTTGGAGTCCATAGAATCATAGAGTCATATAGCATGGAAACAGACCCTTCAGTCCAACTTGGCTGCACTGATCAGACATCCCAATCTCAATTCATATACTCATCATGCCTTTCAAATGTTGTAACTGTACCCACCTTTTCTGACAGCTCATTCCATACATCCTATGTGTGGAAATGTTGCCCCTCAGGTCCTTTTTGAATCTCCTCCCTTTCACCTTATATCTATCCCCTCTAGTTTAGGATCCCCTCTATAAGGTCAGCCTTCAGTATCTGGCAGAGCAAAAATGAGGACTGCAGTTGTTGGATTCCTGATTATGCCCAAAACGTGGATTCTCCTGCTCCTCGGATGCTGCCTGACCTGCTGCGCTTTTCCAGCAACACGTTTTTCAGCTCTGATCTCCAGCATCTGCAATCCTCACTTTCTCCTCCCTGCAGATTTTGGAAACCAGAGTTTAGATCAGAGTGGTGCTGGAAAAGCACAGCAGGTCAGGCAGCATCCGAAGAGCAGGAAAATCAACATTTCGGGCAAAAGCCTCATCTCCTGATGAAGGGCTTTTGCCCGAAACATCAATTTTCCTGCTCCTCGGATGCTGCCTGACCTGCTGTGCTTTTCCAGCACCACTCTGATCCAAACTTCAGTATCTGGAACTCCAGGGAGAAAGCTCCAGTCTATCCAACCTCTCCCAAGAATCCAAACCCTCCAGTGCTGGCAACATCCTTGTAAATCTTTTGCATAGCTCCTTGAAAGTGGTAACACAAGTGAATAAGGGGGTAAAGAAGGTGTCTGGCCTGCTTGCCTTCATCGATTGGGCACTTAACTATAAAAATAAGCAAGTCATGTTGCAGCTTCATAAGACTTTAGTGAGGCCACATTTGGAGTATTGTGTACTGTTCTGGTCACCAGACAATAGGAAGGACGTGAAGGCTTTGGAGAGGGTGTAAAAGAGATTAACCAGGATGTTACCTGTTTTGGAGTATAGTTCCTTAGCTATAGCGAGAGATTGGAGAAACTTGGATTGTTTTCACTAGAGCATTGGAGATTGAGGGGCAGCTTGATAGAAGTATATAAAACTATGAGAGGCATGGGTAGGGTCAATAGTTGGAATCCTTTTCCCAGGTAGAAATGCCAAATACTAGGAGGTATAGGTTAAAGGTGAGAGGGGCAAGTTTAAAGTAGAAGTGTGAAGAAAGGTTTTTATGCAGAGCGTTATATGTGCCTGGAATGTTTTGCCTGGGGAGGTGGTAAAAGAAGATATTAAACCAACATTTAAGAGATATTTAGACAAACACACAAACAGGCAGTGTGATATGGACCAGGTGCAGACAGATGGGATTAGTTTAGAATGACCTTATGAATGAATTTCTTCAGCCAGAGGGTGATGAAGCTGTGAAACCCATTGCCACAGAGGGCTGTGGAGGCGAAGTCATTGAGTGTATTTAAGACAGATATAGATAGTTCTTGATTAGTGAGAGGAAGAAGGGCTATGGGGAGAAGGCAGGAGAATGGTGTTGAGAAGCCTATCAGCCATGATCAAATGCTGGTGCAGACAGAATGGGTCAATGGTAATTGTGCTCCGATATTTAATGGTCTTATGTTCTTAATGATTATAGTCTGCACAGAGATAGTAGGCTAAAGGGACTGTTCGCATGCTATATCGATCCATGTTCTATGTAATTTAGATGATCCATAAGAGACTGAAATTGTCTTCATCAATGGACATTCTGTTTATTTTATACTTGATACAGAAGCAAATGTTACTGTCTTAGCAGATTAGTCACTGTGGCTGAAGAAGCAGAAAGTAAGACAATAGAGGTAAGACCAAATGGCAGTTGTCAGAAGCATTGGAATGTCTCAAATTACACAGAACATACCTCAACAAAATGGGTGACTGCCACTCATTTATTTGTTTCTCAGGGCAATGCATTGACGAATCAGAGTCAACCAGCCTTGTTCAAAATTTAAACAAAACCAGATAGTTAATTGTTAATCCTCATTAACTGGAAATGGCCCCACCAATCAGAGTTTATTTACCAACCAATCAGTATCCTCCTCTTACCCAGCCTAAATGTTGGGTCTCCCCTTGATTTGGAATTCTTGAGAATTGTCCTGTTGAGTGCAAAATGAAGTTACAACAAAATAAGCCTCTTGTTCAACAATTATCAAACTTGTTACTGTTTACTCAATGAGACCCTTCTAGTTAGAACAGGAGGACTGTTGTCTTAATCCACAGTAGGTCACTTTTCATTTGAGAGACATTACACAACATGACATTGTGGGCCATTGCCACAACATAGTGAGCAGCAGTGACCAGCACTATATTTATGTAATGCCAACTAAGACAATATACAATTTAGGGGTTTAGTGAACGAAGATAAAGCATGCTAGTGACCCAGAAGAGTAATAGATATCGCTGATTTCTCACAAGAGCAAACACCATGAACCATGAGGCGATACTCACAACAAGAGAATTCTTCAAAGAGTTGTGTAGAAAACAATTCAGATCTGACAGAAGATATAGAAGAACAGAGACAATCCAAGGCAGTAGCACAGGCTGCAACCCAAGGCACTATTAGAAGAACCAAAGACACATACACCAAACACCACCAACTTCACCAGCAAAGGCAACATCATCACGCTAGTGGACCTGTGCCTTACCACCCACTTCACTTTCAAAAACAAAGCCTATAGACAAACCAACGGAACACCCATGGGATCTTGGGTTCTTAGCAGAGGCAGTAATGCAGAGACTCAAACAGCTCTGCCAACCATCCAACCCAAACTTTGGGTCTGCTACATGGATGGCACCTTTGTCATCATTAAACAAAACAAATTAGAGGAAACCTTCGAGACCATCAATAATACCCTTACTGGCATAAAATTCACTAAAGAGGAGGAAAACAACAACAAACTGCCATTCCTAGATGTCGCAGTTGAGCGAACAGCCAATGGGGAACTTCAAACCAGTGTCTACAGCAAAACAACACATACTGACCAAATACTGAATTACAGAAGCAATCATCCCAACACCCACAAACAGATCTGCATTAGACCATTATTTCAATGAGCCACCACACACTGCAGCACAGAAGAACAGGTACCCCAATGAACACAGTCCTCCAATTTCTCAGCAACAAACCCAAACAAGCAGACGAAATGCGTCCAGAACCCCAGCCACTCTCCTCTTCATCAAAGACATCTCAGTAAATACTGCCAGACTATGCAGACCTCTTAGCATCATACCCACCAACACACTAAAACAGCAGCTAATGAATTTAAAAGACCCTATTCGGACAACAAGCAAAGCTAATGTCATTTACAAAATACCTTGCAAGCACTGTAATAAACACTACATTGGACAAGCAGGCAGAAAACTAGCCACCAGAATACATGAACATCAACTAGCCACAAAAAGACATAACCCATTATCACTAGCATCCTTATATACAGATGAAGAAGGACACCACTTCGACTGGGACAACACATCCATCCTAGGATGAGGCAAACAGAGACATAAAGAACAAAGAAGAACAAAGTAAATTTACAGTCCAGGAACAGACCCTACGGCCCTCCAACCCTGAGCTGATCTAAATCTACTGTCTAAACTTGTTGCCCAATTCCTAAGCATCTGTATCCCTCTGCTCCCCACCTACTCATGCATTTGTCCAGAAGTATCTTAAAATGAATCTACCGTGCTTGCCTCTACCACGTCTGCTGGCAACGCGTTCCAAATGCCCACCACCCTCTGTGTGAAGTACTTGCCCAGTGTATCCCCCTTAAACTTTCCACCTCTCACCTTGAAAGCGTGACCTCTCGTTATTGGATCCTTCACCCTGGAAAAAAGCTTATCGCTATCTCCCCTGTCTATATTCTTCATGATTTTGTAAACTTCAATCAGGTCCCCCCTCAATCTCCTTTTTTCTAATGGAAACAAACCTAACCTACTCAATCTTTCTTCATAGCTATTACCTTCCATACCAGCCAACATCCTCGTAAACTATTTCTGCACCCTCTCGAAAGTGTCCACATCCTTTTGGTAATGTGGCAACCAGAACTGTACACAGTATTCTAAATGCGGCCAAACCAATGCCTTGTACAATTTTAACATGACCTGCCAGCTCTTATACTCAATACCCTGTCCGATGAAGGCAAGCATGCCATATGCCTTCTTGACCACTCTATCCACCTGTGCAGCAACCTTCAGGGTACAATGGACCTGCACTCCCAGATCTCTCTGCCCATCAACTTTTCCCAAGGCTCTTCCGTTCATTGTATAATTCATTCTAGAATTAGACTTCCCAAAATGCATCACCTCACATTTGTCTGGATTGAACTCCATCTGCCACTTCTCCACCCAACTCTCTAGTCTATCTATATCCTCCTGTATTCTTTGACAGTCCCTTATGCTTTCTGCTACTCCACCAATCTTCATGTCATCTGCAAACTTGCTGATCATACCAACAGTGCCCTCTTCCAGGTCATTTATGTATATCACAAACAACAGTGGCCCCGATACTGATCCCTGTGGAACACCACTGGGCACCTTTCTCCATTTCGAGAAACTCCATTCAACTACTACTCTTTGTCTCCTGTTGCTCAACCAGTTCTTTATCTACCTAGCTAGAACACCCTGCACACCATGTGACTTCACTTTCTCTATTAGTTTACCATGGGAAACCTTATCAAACGCCTTACTAAAGTCCATATGTATGACATCAACGGCCCTTTCTTCATCTGTCACTTCCTCGAAGAATTCTATTAAGTTGATAAGGCATGACCTCCCCCACACAAAACCATGTTGCCTATCACTGATAAGCCCTTTCTTTTCTAAATATAAATAGATCCTATCCCTCAGTACTTTCTCCAGCAAGTTTCCCACTGATTTCAGGCTCACTGGTCTATAGTTACCCGGAATATCCCTACTACCCTTCTTGTACAGGGTAACAACATAAGCTACCCTCCAGTCCTCCGGCACCTCAGCTGTATTTAAGGATGCCACAAAGATATTTGCCAGGGCCCCAGCTATTTCCTCTTTCACCTCCCTCAGCAACCTGGGATAGATCCCATCCGGTCCTGGGGACTTGTCCACCTTAATAACCTCTAGCCTACCCAACACATCTTCCCTACTTATGTCAACATGATCCAGACTAATCAAACTTCTATCTCTAATCTCAAGATTCATCATGTTCCTCTCCTCAGTGAACATAGTAATCATTCAGAATCTCACCCATTCTCTCAGCCTTCCTTCGTTATCCTTTAGTGGACCAATCCTTTCTCTAGCTACCCGCTTGCTTCTTTTATATAAGAATAAAATGCTTATTCTGTTTGCTAAAGATATTTCATGACCCCTTTTAGCCCGTTTGATTCCTCGTTTAAGATTAGTCCTACTTTTCCAATATTCCTCCAGGCCCCACTCTGTTCTTAGCTGCCTGGACCTTAAATACGCTTCCCTCTTCCTCTTGGCTAGTGGTATGATTTGTCCTGTCATCTTCGGTTCATGAATCTTGCCTTTCCTACCCTTTGCCTTCAATGGGACATGCCGATCCTGCACTATCTTTAACCTATCTTTGAAAGCCTCCAATATATCAAATGTGGTCTTGCCTTCAAGTAGTTGTGTCCAATCCACGTTTTCCAACTCCTGCCTAATTTTGATATAATTGGCCTTGGCCCAGTTTAATACTCTTCCCTTAGGACCACTCTCATCTTTATCTACGAGTATTCTGAAACTTACAGAATTGTGGTCATTGTTCCCAAAGAAATCCCCCACCGTAACTTCTACCACCTGGTCTGGCTCATTCCCCAATACTAGGTCCAATATGGTCCCTTCCCTCGTCAGACTATTGACATACTACTCTAGAAAACTCTCCTAAACAAATTCTACTCTGTCCATACCTCTGACGATAAGTGTATCCCAGTCAATGTTGGGAAAATTAAAATCTCCCATCACCACTATCCTATTGCCTCTACATCTTTCCATAATCTGTTTACCTATTTGTTCTTCTCCCTTACACCCACTGTTGGGAGGCCTGTAATACAGCCCCAACAATGTAACTGCACCCTTCTTATTTCTCAGCTCCACCCATAATGCCTCACTGCTCAAGCCCTCCATAGTGTCCTCCTTTAGCACAGCCATGATATCATCCCTGACCAGCAATGCAACTCCAACCCCCCCCCCCCCTCCCTTTTTACTTCCCTCCCTGTCCTGCCTGAAGCATCTATATTCTTTCGACCAAGTCTCTGTGATTGCAATAACGTCTTACTCCCAGGCACCAATCCAAGCCCTAAGTTCATCTGCTTTACACACTATACTCCTTGCATTAAAGTGGATGCACTTCAGGCCACCAGTTATTTTGTGTTCATCTGCTCTCTGCCTACTCCTCCCCTTATTAATGCTATCTTCATGATTCTTACAGTCTCTAGTTTCCACCACGCTGTGTACTAGTCTTCTCCTCTGGTTCCCAGCCCCCTGCCACAGAATTCCTAGAAGCATGGCATTTCAACCGGAACTCTATTAACAAACATATCAACTTGGACCCCATTTACCACCTTCTGAGAAAAAGACCAGGAAATGACATCACCACATGAAATAGCATCACCAACCCAAGGAAACCTAAACAGATAAGTAGAAAGTAGGTCATAACACCAGTGCTTCACCGGAGGCTCATTGATGATGTTAGCTAGTATGGTGACAAAATGTCTAAAAACGAACCTTCCAGCTCAGCAAGCAAACTTACATCCACTACCTCAACCTGAGCTACAAGTCTTCTCCAAACCCACCGAGGCATCGGTCTGGGGAATTGGTCCATAGTCCAAAGTGATGGAGTGAGTCAACTTGGGTGGCACAGTGGCACAGTGGCTAGCACTGCTACCTCACAGTGCCAGAGACCCAGGTTCAATTCCTGCCTCAGGCAACTGTCTGTGTGGAGTTTGCACATTCTCCCCGTGTCTGCATGGGTTTCCTCTGGATGCTCCGGTTTCCTCCCACAGTCCAAAAATGTGCAGGTTCGGTGAGTTGGCCATGCTAAATTGCCCTTAGTGTTAGGTGAAGGGGTAAATGTAGGGGAATGGGTCTGGGTGTGTTGCTCTTCGGCGGGTCGGTGTGGACTTGTTGGACCAAAGGACCTGTTTCCACACTGTAAGTAATCTAATCTAACTAGACGTTGAAGAATGGGGGTCTCAACATCAAAGATCATTCATATGAAGGAGAAAATCTCAAGGAAATATCACAGGATTTCAATCTGAAAGGGCTGTAATTTTCCAACTAGGCATCATTGCTGTAGTGCAGATTTCATGAAGACTAAAAGGCTGAAACTAGGAGAGAAAACTCATATATTCCAGGAGTGGAGACCAGGTGATATTACTGACTGAGCTACTTAGAGCACTTACAAAAGTGGGCAATTTGAAGAAGTGTGCAACTCTGATCTAAAACAGACAGTTTTCAGAAGACAAGGGGAATGCCACAGAAGTCCTATCTAGGCTGTGGAACAGGAGAAAATCTCTACCACAGCTGTGAAGGAGGGGCATGCCACCATTATAACTGTCAAATGCAGGTGAATCTCCATAATTAAAGAACAAAATTATTTAAAGATGATAAAATATCTGAATTCCACTAGAAGTTATAATATCAGAAGTAGTATTGACTGGAAGAGATAAGCCAAATAGAGATCAAAGGTATGCATCCTGAAGAAGGAAATTCTTGGGATATAGAAATAGCTTGTAAAATGAATAGATGCTGAACAAGTAAATACACTTTGTGGTGTGAGGTTTGTTATTTCTATATATTTTAAAAGTTCAAGACCAGAAGTGCTCAATCATACCTTGAAACAGTTGTGAAGTTGAGCCTAGATTTTACTTGTGATGAATCAAGTAGAAGCTATCAGTTTCTCATGACCAGGAACTGAAGCCGGAGCTAATTTAATCCCTATTTGAGATAAAGAAGGACATTCTCTCTGACATTTGAGTATAATAACCTGATGCAGTTGGGATTGATAGGATTGCATTTTTACTATGTGTTTCATAATCTTCAAATGCAGGTTTTATGTAAAATGTTTGATTTATCCTATTTTATCTTTATTTATTTTGTGTAACAAGCTTATGTTTTGTTGCTAAACCCAAATCTGCAGCACTGCATATTCCAGTTAAAGCCAACTTTGTTAAAACTCCAAAAATGTAACCTATCAAACTGGATTTCAGTCTGGTATCTGATTTGTCCAGTCATACCATCAATTGGAAACTTAACAACGTCTATCTTCAACTGCGCTGCAGCAAATGATATATTGCTCACTGAGGAGTAAATGAAACACCAGATAATTTCAAAGAGGATTTGATAGCCTTTGGCAATTATTTTAACCCAGAACTAATAACATTCTGTGAAGGTAGGTTTAACAAAATAGTAAAACATCCTGATAAATCCATAGACAATTTCATGAATTATCCCTACAGGTTAGTGAAGAGATGCATCATAAAGCCACAATTCCAAAGTATTCCAGATAAGTTTTTTTGTCAAACGACATCATCATCTAAAGAAGGCCTAGCTCTAGAGAAAACCATTCAGGTGGTGATTGAGACAGAGATCGAGGAGCAAAACAGAACAATTTCAAGATGAGAATATAAAAGTGCCACAGGAGATCTGTAGAATGTATTCCTTTCTTCATTTACAAAAATGCTGAAGACACACCTGATAAGCCAATGCAGCTGGCAGAATAGACACCAAACATTAAAAGAGTTTACCAATACAATGGAGCAAGGACACCTCACAGACAAAACTGAGACCACCTTTTCAAACCAAACACTTTTATTGCAAGAATGTAGGTCACATTCAGAAAATTCAGGTTCAGCTCTCCCTCAGTCCCCTGGTCTCTCTCTCTCTTTCTCTCTTTCTCTCTCTCTCTCTTTCTCTCTCTCTAAATGAGCACTCCTTCAGCCCATTCCTTCAGACCCTCTCCTTGTAAGTCTTTGCATGTAGGGAATCTGCCAGAGCTAGCAATTGGGTAACAGAAATGGATCAGAGATTTAAATGGAAAAGGTAAGATTATCCACAGAGATTCAACCATTAGTGATTGCATGTTGATTGTTCTGTTGTAGGAGCTAATATTTCACACCATTTTTGTTGAGGCATTCAATGGTTATTTATAGGGATGAACCATATAGGAACAGAGGGGAACTATAGAACTCACACTGTCATAAATACCATCCAACTCAACTATCATTTACTAACAGATTACCATTCATGCAAGTCCAAAGAGAACACATTCAGAGAAAATAGTGAAACCTCTGGGTTAAGGACAAAGATATGGGAGGAGATGGTTTTGTGGTAGATGTAAATAATGAAACAAATGTTTAACAATATAATAATTATATTGTAGCCGGTCCTTGCTCTCACCCCCACCTCGAGCTGTTTGCTCTCATTCTCACTGCTGGCCATCTCAGGGTGACTGCCATCAATGCTGTGGACCTCTCTCACTATCACCTTGGGCTTTGTTATGGTGAGAGGTGGGTAAGTAGTGCTGACGCCATGAAAAGATAAGCCACATTCTTATTGAATGTGAGGGCAGGCTCGAAGGGCCAGATGGCCTACTCCTGCTCCTAGGTCTTATGTTCTTATGTCGGCATCCCTTTGCTGACTCGAACTTCTCTATGACAATCTTCTCCACACTGCATAAACTCACACCTCACATAAGGTAAGTAGATTAAACTGAGGAAAAAAAATTAATAAAAGAAGGAGCTTGAAGGTAGCTCTACTGGACCATAGGGCTGCTCTGTTAGACAACAGAGAGACAACTGTTGGTGAGTTTAACCTAAAGGTCACCATGTCTCAGGCCAGGGGAGAGGCTCAGAAGGATTTGAAGGAGCCCATACACAGTAAGACGTTACAGAAAACATTTATAAAATGCTTGTTAGGCCTCAGTCTCTGTGTATCCAATCCACATTTCAAGAAGTAAGTCAAAGCTTGGAAAAGGGTCTTGAAATAATGCCAGGGATGAGGGGGCTTATTAAGTAAAAATAAAATGCTCAGAATGATGGAAATTTGAAATAAAAACAGAAAATACAGGAGAAACACAGCAGATCTGGCAGCATTTACACAGAGAGAGAGCGAATTAATGTTTCGAGTCTGATTGGACTATTATATGAAGATTGTGGAGACTACAGAAACTGGGAGAATTTTCCTTAGGACAGAGACTGTTAAGGAGAAATTAAATAGACTGTTTTGGATATTAGATAAACATTAGGATAAACTGCTTTCATTGGCACAAGAGACAGCAAGCAAGGAAATATATTTAAACAATAATTTAAAAAGAAACTCAGGCAGGATGTATTGAGAAAAAAATTCCTTTTGCAGTTTTCATCTGATATGGAATGCGCTGCCTGAAAGGTTGATGGAAGCAGCTTTAATAATAACCTTTAGCGAATAATTAAAAGCTGTAATAGCTAAATTGCAAATGAAATTGTTGCAGGTTTATGAGGAACCAGTAGGATGTGTGAATTGAAAGCCTTTTCAGAAAGCAAGTCAACTCCTGATGGGCCGAATGGATTTTTTTTTGCTGTATAATTGTATAATTCCATGATGAAATTCACCCAGAGTCCCCGCATTAATTATCCACCTGCTTGCTTTCTCCAGCTCTTGACTTGCAGAGTAAGGAACACTGGTTATTGCACAAGGGAAACTATGCAAGTGTATAAGATACCAACTCCCTGAAACTATTAACTGGCAAAAGCTACCATAAATCAATTTGTGTTTATAGCAACCACCAGCCGCACAGCCTGAGGTGACAATTAAAGAAGGTGGGCAGAATCTCCTCAGTTTTTATTATTAAAGAAAATAGATACTGCTTCCCCAATAGTATTTAACTATTGTCAGAAATGAATTACCTTCACCACTGAAATGAACTCATTCAGAATAATAGCTTCCTTAGTAAGTGAGCAGTGCAGCTTGAAGAGATGACAGACGTCAAACTGACGTTACATAAAATGAACAATAAGAGAAAGCAGTCAATATGGTGAGATATCCCCATCGAGCCCTCCATTAGCCTCGACAAAGCTCAACTTGCAATAATGTATCTTCCTTCTGAACTCAATTTCATTTTGTGTGAGTTTTTCAGTTTAGACAGGAATATAATGTGAGTTTTTTTACAGAGGTGTGCAGGTTTATACATTGTGGAGCAATGCTTTTTTTTTATGTACATCAATGGCTTGGGCATGGATACATAGGACTAAATTGCAAAGCCTGTAGACAAAATGCAGCAGTAAAAGGTTCCAGGAAGACCAGCATCCTGACTTGGAGTATATCACTATTTCTTCAGTGTCACTGGATCAAAATCCTGGAATTCCCTCTCTAACGTGGATCTAACTACAGCCTATAGACTGATGCAAGATGACTCATAGATTGTGGAGTTGTTGGTGGTGAGAAGGATTATCAGAGGATACAGAAGGCTATAGATCAGTTGGAGGCCTGGGCAGAAAAATTGCAGATGGAGTTTCATCCAGAAAGCTGTGAGGTGATGCATTTTGGAAGGTCAAGTGCAGGTAGAAATTATCCAGTGAATGACAGAACCCTTAACAGTACACTGTATTGGTATGCAAAGCAATCGGGTGTGCAGGTCCCCAAATCACTGAAGGTGGCAGCGCAGGTAGATATGGGAGTAAAAAAAGACCTATGGCATGCTTGCCTTCATTGGAAGGAGATTGAGTATGAGGATAGACAAGTTTTGCTGTAGCTTTATAGAACTTTAGTTAGGCCACACTTGGAATATTGCATACAGTTCTGGTCACTACATTACTAGAAGGAAGTGCTTTGGAAAGCATACAGAAAATGTTTACTAGAATGTTGCCTGGTATAGGGGATTTTGGTTGTAAAGAAAGGGTGAATAGACTGGATTTGTTTTCAGTGGGGTGCAGGATATTGAGGGTCGACCTGATAGAATGTTATGAATTTGTGAATGGCATGAATAGAGTGGAAAGTATGAGGATTTTTCTCAGGGTGGGGCATCAATTACAAAGTGGGAGGGGGGTGGTGGCGAATGTTTAAAAGAGATGAGCGAGGCAAGTATTTCACACAGAAGGTGATGAGTGCTTGGAACGTGCTGCCAGAGGAGGTGGTAGAAGCAGACGCAAGTGTTCAAGAAACACCTGGACAAATACATGAATAAGAAGGGAATAGAGGGATATGGATCCCGTAAGTGAAGACAATTTGAATATGGAAAGGCAAAATATATTGGCGCAGGATTGGAGGGCCGAAGGGCCTGCTCCTGTGCAGTGTTGCTCTTTGTTCTTTTGTTCTAAGGCAGCTCATTACCACCTTCTCAAGGGCAACTAGGGACTGGTAAGAAATGCTAGTCAATTAGCAATAGTCCCATGAGTGAATAAAAAAACTCTCAGAAAGAACATTTCGGATCCCCACCACTCGAATAAACCAGCCTCCAGTGCAGTCTCAGACAGGGCATTCTACTTGCTAGTTAAAAAGGTATTGTTAATGGGTTTTTTTCCAACATTTTAAATCTGTTCCCTCTGGTTCTCAATCTTTCTACCAATGGGGACAACTCTTCTTTACCTACAGTTCCTTCATGATTTTGAATGCTTCTGTCAAATCTCTTCTCAATCTTTCTTCCTCCAATGAAAACAGTTCCAATTTCTCCAATATGTCTAAGTAACTGAAATTTTTCAACTCCTTGTGAGACTTTCTCTGCACTCTCGCATCTTCCCATCTTTTTAGATTTTTAGATTAGATTACAGTGTGGAAACAGGCCCTTCGGCCCAACAAGTCCACACCGACCCGCCGAAGCGAAACCCACCCATACCCCTACATTTACCCCTTACCTAACACTACGGGCAATTTAGTATGGACTGTGGGAGAAAACCGGAGCACCCGGAGGAAACCCACGCAGACACGGGGAGAACGTGCAAACTCCACACAGTCAGTCGCCTGAGGCGGGAATTGAACCCGGGTCTCTGGCGCTGTGAGGCAGCAGTGCTAACCACTCTAGATTAGATTAGATTACATTACATAGATTACATTACAGTGTGGAAACAGGCCCTTCGGCCCAACAAGTCCACACCGACCCGCCGAAGCGAAACCCACCCATACCCCTACATTTACCCCTTACCTAACACTACGGGCAATTTAGTATGGCCAATTCACCTGGCCCTGCACATCTTTGTGACTGTGGGAGGAAACCGGAGCACCCGGAGGAAACCCACGCAGACACGGGGAGAACGTGCAAACTCCACACAGTCAGTCGCCTGAGGCGGGAATTGAACCCGGGTCTCTGGCGCTGTGAGGCAGCAGTGCTAACCACTGTGCCACCGTGCCGCCCACACTCTGTCGCGTGGTGCCCACTACTGGAGGCAATACTGCAGTCAAAGTAAAACCAATTGTCATGCCCATTCTGAGCTTCAAATTAATTTTCATCTTTTAAAATTGGACACAAAAGGCTGCAAAAGATACCTCCTAAGTTCTTTTGTGGCATGAAACCATGCCTCTGATATAAGAGGTCAACAGGATGAGCGTTCCAGACTGATGTAAATCAATGGTCTTTCCTAAAATCAATTCAAAAGGGTATTGTCAAATTAAAAGGTTAAGACACTGTCTCAAACACTCAAGGATAAGTGATGACCATGACCACCCATGTTATATGGAAGAGCACTTTGAACTTGTTGGGCTATTGTGTTTTCAGTCTGTTTTCAAACTCAGCAAAAGCCGATTGGCAGACAGTTCAAGAAAGCCATCCAAATAGCTGCCGGTAATTCAAACAGCCAAAGTGAAAATAACAATACCTTGTGAATGGGAGTTCCCAGCAGTTCCCAACCTGCGCCAACTCCAAGTTCATCAGAGAACAAATCTGGAAATTCAACTACAGGAAATCTCACATCTGCTGAGAATCTTTCACTTTACAAGATCTTCAAAGCATTCAAACAATCTAAGAAAATATAGACTGGCAATAATGGACACCACAGAATGTAACCAGATACTGAGTTGATTATGATTATACATGTGTCCAACCTATAACCAATCTGTGTGTGTGGTTTTGTGTGTGTGTGTGTGAGAATGAGTGTGTGAGATGTCACATATTAAATTTTGAGTAAATGAGAATACATAACCTCATCAATTTTAAAACTGAAAAAAACATTTGTTACTATTCCTTAATTATTCTGCATTTGATCAATTGACTTAATTTTATTTTAAGTCGTCATTCCTACAAGCTCCCACACCAATAAAATTAAGTAACAGGCCTCTAGATGCTGCGCTTATCCTTGCACACCTTTTCGAACATTTGCAATTGTCCTGTCTTCTAGCATTTACTTGTATTGAATGCAAATTGTAAAATTCTGGACAATGTTTCCACAATTTTCACACTCATGTTTGTCAGTACGATCAGATATATCTCATCCAGTCCTAATACCTTATCAATATCGAATACATCTAGTTCATCTAATACTTCTACTTATTAATGTTTAACCAAGAAAAGGTCTCAACTGTCTTGTCTTTCACTATGGATTTGGCAACATCCTCTTTCTTAGTAATTTCAACTGGAAAACATTCATTTCATATCTCAGCTATTTCCCTACTTTGATTCATAAATTCTATTTTTGTCCACGGTTAGTCACACCCCTCATTTTTGCCACCATTTTACTATTTATACGGACTATGTTAGCTGCCAGTCTTGTCTCATGATCTCCATTTGCTTTTTTAACTTGTTTTGCATTTTCTCTCTGCTTCTTCGTATTGAGCCTTTTATATTGAGCCTGTCATATGTACTTGTCGTCTGCTTATTTTGCTGTTGTTTTGTTTACTTAAGGGATGTAGACATCACTGGCTGGGCCAGTATTTATTTCCCATCCCTATCTGCCCTTGATAAGGTGGTAGTGAGCTGTCTTCTTAAACCAATGCAATCCATTTCATACGGGTAGACCAATAATGTGTGAGGGAGGGAATTCTATGATTCTGACCAAGTATCACTGAAGCAGTATGATGGTTCCAGGTTAGAATGGCAACTGGCTTGGAGGCAAACTTGCAGGTGGTGGTTTTCCTTGGCATTTGTTGACCTCATTGTTCTTGATGGAATTGGCCATTGGTTTGGAATTTGTTTGTAAAGGGGTTTTGATCTATTTCTCCATAACATCTTGTAGGTGGTATACACTTCTGTACATCATCAGTTGAATGTTGAATGTAGTGGGGTGTCAATCAAAGGTGCTGCTTTGTCCTAAATTACATCAAGCTTCTTGAGTGCTGTTGAAGCTCCACTCATCCAGACAAGTGATATTCCATCACATTCCTGTAGATAGTGGACAGTCTTTGGACAGTCAGGAGGTGAGTTACTTCCTGCAGTACTTCTAACCTCTGACCTGCTGCTGTAGTCACAGTATTTATATGGTTAATCCAGCTGTGCTACAGGTCAATGGCGATCTCCAGGGTGTTTATAGTGCAGTATTCAATAACACTATTGAATGTCAAGGGGCGGTGGTTAAATTGTCTCGTGGTAATCCTCAGGGTGTTAGTCTGATTTGTTTATCCTACCATTGACTGTTCTTGATTGGTGTCTTTTTTAAAAACAGCCCACTATTCAGTTAGATTTGCTGATCAGCTTTTGACTCTAATTTATTTGTTTTTACCCCATTGTGATTGGTCATCATCAAATAATTTTTTCACTCTGGATTACTTTATGTTTTTTCTCACAGCTAACCTAAATTTTATGATGTTATAGTCATTGTTGCCTAAATGTTCTGCTGCAGCTGAATAGAGATGTTTCTTTTTAAAAACAGGAGCACAAGTAGAACATTTTGCATGCCGAGCTGCTCTCTCATTTGGTAAGATTCTTGTTGACCTGATAATGCCTTCATTTCTAATTTTCTGCCTACTGTGCCCCATCCCGCTGATACCCTTTGACTGTGTTACTAGGCAAAAACACCTTTCTTAAATATATTCAATAATTTGGGTGGCACGGTGGTGCAGTGGTTAGCACTGCTGTCTCAGTGCCAGAGACCCGGGTTCAATTCCCACCTCAGGCAACTGTCTGTGTGGAGTTTGCACATTCCCCCTGTTTCTGCGTGGGTTTCCTCCGGGTGCTCCGGTTTCCTCCCACAGTCCAAAAACGTGCAGGTTAGGTGAATTGGCCATGCTAAATTGCCCATAGTGTTAGATGAAGGGGTAAATGTAGGGGAATGGGTCTGGGTGGGTTGCTCTTTGGAGGGTCGGTGTGGACTTGTTGGACCGAAGGGCCTGTTTCCACACTAAGTAATCTAACCTAAAAAAGAACTCTCCCTGACCTGCTCTCTGGAGAGATTTCCAACCCTGTGAGTTAAGTGATATCTCCCCATCCCTATTTTAAATGGAGAAATGTTGTTTTTAAAACAGCGTCCCCTAAGTCTAGTGTCTCCCACAAATAGGCAACATCCTCTCAGCAGCCATCCCATTAAATCTTCTCAGGGGGCTTATATGTTTCCATAAGCTACCTCTTAGCCTATCCAGCCTCGCCTCAAAATATTACCCCTTCACCTCAGAAATTAGCCGAGCGAATCTTCTCTGAATTGCATCCTCTGAACTAGTATTTACATCCTTCCTTAAACATCATGAACAAAACTACCCTCCTGTTTCAGTCAGTCACATAATTAACTGATCCATTCATGAAAACCAGTGTGATAACAGCTGCTGAACAAGATGTTTATGTGGGACTAACTCCTGTCTCCTTGTCAAAGTAGATTAGAGTGGTGCTGGAAAAGCACAGCAGGTCAGGCAGTATCCAAGGAGCAGGAAAATCAATGTTTCAGGCAAAAGCCCTTCATAAGCTTTTCCTGATGAAGGGCTTTTGCCCGAAACATCGATTTTCCTGCTCCTCGGATGCTGTGCTTTTCCAGCACTACTCTAATCTTGACTCTGATATCCAGCATCTGCAGTTCTCATTTTTGCCTCCTCATTGTCAAGGTAGTTCTGCTTCCTTCCCAATGTTCTGCCTCAGCTCCATCAATCAAAAACTTTGTTCTTTGGATAAAGTGCAGGCTGCAGTGACCTCTGACATGTTTGGTAACTTTGTTAGATAACTTTCCCCTGGTCTATTCAAGGATCTGAATCAATGTGTTAGAATACCCAAGGTGTCTTTGGATGAAGACCTGAAGGAACTGTTCACCAAACTATATATCCCCTCAGGCCTTAGGTTTCATGTCAATCCTGTGTTGATGTCTTTGTAACAGTCCATCAACCTGCATGGGCCTCTTATAGAACTGGTGCAAGATGGAGGTGTCATGGCTGATAGGAATCTGTGAGCAAGCAGTGAAATTGTGAAAGCTGGGAGATGAGATTCTCCCAGAATACACTGATTATTCCAGGCTAAGTGTGTCTCTGAGGCCGCTGCTCCACAAGTCATAGAGTCATACAGCGTGGAAACAGACTCTTCTGTCCAACCAGTCCATGCTGATCATAATTGCAAACTAAACCAGTCCCACCTGCCTGTGCTTGGCCCATATCCCTCAAACATCTCTTATGCGTGCATTTATCTCAATGTCTCCTAAACGTATAACCGTCCCAGCATCCACCACTTAGAATCATAGTGTCATAGAGGTCTACAGTATGGAAGCAGGCCCTTCAGCCCAACCTGTCCATGCTGCCCAGTTTTCACAATTGAACTTGTCCCATTTGCCCGTGTTTTGTCAACATCCCTCTGTATTTACTCCATATCCATGTATATGTTTAAATATTTTTTAAATGACAAAATTGTACTCATTTCCACCTTTATCCCTGGCAGCCTGTTCGAGACACTCACCACCCTCTGTGTGAAATAATTGCCCCTCTAGACCTTTTTGAATCTCTCCCCTCTCACATTAAATTTATGCCATTTAGTTTTAGACTCCCCTATCATGGGGAAAAGCTGTCTGCTATCCACCTTATCTATGCCTCTCATGATTTTACAGACCTCCATAAAGTCACCCTTAGTCTCCTGCGCTCCAGAGAAAGAAGTCCCAGCCTTTACAAAATCTCCTTATAACACAAACCTTCCAGCCCAGGTAGCATCCTAGTAAATCTTTTCTGCACTCTCTATAATTTAATAATATCCTTTCTGTTGTAGGGTGACCAGAACGGCGTGCAGTTACTCCAAATGTGGCCTCACCAGCTCCTTGTACAACTGCAAGGCATTCTATCTCTTATGCTCAACACTCTGACCAATGAAAGCTAGCAAGTCAAAAGCTTTTTCATCTGCCCTGTCCATCTGTGACATCCATTTTCAAGGAGCTATGATCCTGTACCCTAGGTCTCATTGTTCTAATACACTCTGCAGGGCCCTACCGTTGACTGTATAATTCCAGCCCTGGTTTGCCTTCCACTGGAAGTTCATTCCACACATGAACCACCCTCTATGATAAAAAGTTGCCTCTCCCAATTTTTAAAAAATCTTTCTCATCTTATCTTAAAAATATGTCCCCATGTCTTGAAATCCCTCATACTCAGGTAAAGACACCTGCCATTCAATTATAGATTATAATATCCTTTATGGTCACATGTACTCCTGTACAGAAGTGCAGGAGTGCAGTGAAAAGTTTTACAATGTTGTCTGTTATGGCATCACCTTAGGTACAGGTACCTTGGTACAAATCTTAGATACAAAAGAGGAATAAAAAGAAAAGTAGCTGCATTAGAAAAGTAGTTGTGTTTCAAGAATAAGTTAGAAATAAGACAATCAAGGAATTCACGTTACGGTTGGATAAAAAAAAAAATCTAATTATACATTACACTGCAGCAGCTTAGCGCAGGGGCTTCCCCACGTGATCTGACCAGTCGTACCAGACCCCAGTCCAACAACTGTCCCTCCTCAGCTCTAAGCCTCCAGTCTGCTCCAGACCAGCCCTCAGCAGCTGCAAGGTAAGTTTCAAGACTGCTTCCCCTGCTCTACCCTCAGCCCAGGACTGCTTCCCCTGTGTCTGCTGCTGCTCCAGGACAGCTTCCATGTACCAGTTGCTGCTCCGGGACTGCATTTCCACATCTGCGGCTGATCTGGCACTGCTTAGCCCCATCGGTCACTTCTCTGGGACTGCTTCCTCCACGTTGGCCGCTGCTCCAGGATTCACCTCCAGGGCTTGCCACCCCCTAATACAGAAGGGGGAAAAAAAGAAGAGTGAAAAAAAGAACAGGTAGAGCAGAAGAGCTCCAGCAAGAGGGTGTTACTTTGCTGCCATCTTGCCGGAAAATACCCCTCATTACTTTATAAACTCCTGTGCTCCAGTGAAGAAATTCCCAGCCTATCCAACCTCTCCTTATAACTCAAACCTTCCATGGGTGTCAAATGACATCACCACAGGAAATGACATCACCAACCCAAGGAAACCCAAATGTATAACTAGAAAGCAGGAAACACGAGCAGTGCTTCATCTGGACGCTCACTGAAGATGTTACCTGGTATGGTGACATAATGTCTGAAAATGAACCTTCCAGCTCAGCGAGCAAACTCACACCCAGAACCTTAACCTGAGCTACAAATCTTCTCAAAACTCGCTAAAACCCTCTGTTCCAGCATCATCCTTGTAAATCTCTTCTGAACCCTCTCCAGTTTAATCATATCCTTCCTGTAATGGGGTGACTTGAGCTGGACACAGTACTTCAAAAGAGGCCTAACATCTTGCAGGTCCTCAACATAATGTCCCAATTCATATATTCAAAGGTCTGAGCTGTAAAGGCAAGCATGCAAAATGCCTTCTTAACCACTTTATCTATATAGGATGCAAACTTCAAAGAATTAAGTACCTGAACCAGAGGTCTCTCATATCTGCACACTATCCAAGGCCAAATTTTTAATTGTATAAGTCTTCATTTGTTTGACCTCCCATTTATCCAAATTAAATTCTATTTGCCACTTCTCAGCACATTGACCCAATTGATCAAGATCTTTTTGTAACCTTATATAACCTTCTTCATTGGCCATGATACCACCAATCTTGGTGTCATCTGCAAGCTTACTAATCATGCTTTCTATTTTATCATTTAAGTGGATAAAGAGTGGAGCTGGAAAAATCACAGCAAATCAAATAACATCAGAGGAGAAGGGGATCAACATTTCAGGTTGGAACCTTTCATCAGGAAAGATTCCAACCTGAACCATCGATTCCTCTCCTCCTCCTCTGATGCTGCTTGACCTGCTAAGTTTTTCCAGCTCCACTTTTTATCCACTCTGACTCTCCAGCATCTGCAGTCCTCACTATCTTCATATTCTCATCTAAGTCATTTATATAAATGACAACCAAAAGTGGACAGAGCACCGATCCCTGTTGAATGCCACTGGTCACAGGTCTCCAGTTCAAAATAACACCTTCCACCATCACTCTCTGTCTCCTGTCATTCTGCCTATTTTGTGTCCAATTAGTAAGCCCAACTTGAATCACATGTGATCTCACTTTACTAATTAGTCTATCACGTGGAATCTTGTCAAAGGTTTTACTAAAGTCCAAGTAACAATGACTCCTGCTCTGCCCTCATCAATCTTCTTGGTTAATTCTTCAAAAAACTCAATCAAATTTGTGGGACATGATTTCCCTCATGCAAAACCATGATGGCCACCCCTTATTATTCCTTGTCTCTCCAACAGAAATAAATCCTACCTTTCAGAATCACTTCCAACAACGTACCCCACTGAAGTCAGTCTCAGGTCCTTGTGGAGAAATGTAAGAGGAACATTAAGAGTTAAATCAGACTGAAAGTTGGTGATCTTTTACCATTAATTAATTTCATTATTTTGAAGTATTCTGAGATTTCCAGCCATATTAACAATGTGATACATGTTCTGTTTGCATTGAAGTAATTAATGATAATTGCACACTTAAACAGACAAAGGTACAGGCCTCAGGGATAAGCAGTTTAAAGTGTCAATCACAAAGAACTAAGATGAAGAGGTGGATTTAGTCTGAAACCAGGAATTCATTAACTGATTAAACTAGCTTGCCTTCAGTGTCTAGCACTTAGTGCTGTCAGCCAAGGCCCTATAATCATGATCTGTCATAGCTAAAGGGTCTGGACTAAGATCATAAAACTGTTGGGGTGGAACCTTCTACTGTAGGGTTTATATGTCTGATTATTTAATATGTATCAACAAGACCATGCTTCTCCCTGACATCCAGTTATTATATGAAGCAACTTGGTGCAATAGAATTAATCATGGCCCATCTCTCTGTTATCACATGTTGTGTCAGGTTTTGAGATGATGCCTGGGGTCATTCCTTCCTGATGTGGTGTAACATCTGTTGCTTCATGCTGCATATTTGATGTTCTGTTTGCAGACCCATTGGAAGAACTTGCATCCCATTCCCTTGCTTTGTACTATTGGAGTTTATTTATTGCTGTCAGAATGCGATCTGAGTTGAGGGAATGTTTTGATAGTGATTTATATGGAACCTCACCTTGTCCCTGTGAAGGGATGCTTTGAACAGATTTCAGACTCATGGGAGGAAATGGTGTGCAGTGACTGAGACAGCCTTTAGACCATCTGAACATTTTAAAACATTTACTCTTGGGATGTGAGCATCAGTCATTAAACCAGCTTTGATTATTCACCCTTAGTTGTCCTTAAGATGGCTGTGATGAGCTGCTTTCTTGTACTACCTCAGTTCACATGTTGTAGGTGTACCTACAATGCCACTAGAGAAGGGGTAACCAGATTTGACCCAGTAATAGTAAAGGAGTGGTGATACATTTCCAAGTCAGGATGGTGAATGCTTGGAGGGGAACTTGCAAGCAGTGGTGTTCTCATATATCTGCTGCCCTTATCCGTCTCAGTAGATGGAAGATTATCTTGAAGGAGGCTTGATGAATTTCTGCACTGCATCTTGTGTTTGGCATTCTTGTTGCCAGGTTGGTACAGGAAGGAGTGAATGTCTGTTGTGGATGGAATCCTGATCTGCTTTGTCCTAGATCGTGTGAAGCTTCTTGATTGTTGTTGGAGTTGCACTTATCCAGGCAAGTGGGAGTATTCCATCACACTCCTGACTTTCCTGATGATGGGGTAATCCAGAACCAGGGTTCATAATTTAAGGATAAAGGGTAAATCTTTTAGCATTGAGATGAGGAGAAATTACTTTACCCAAAGAGTGGTAGAATTCACTACCACAGAAAGTTGCTGAGTTCAAAACATTAAGTGTATTTAAGGATGAGGTAGATATAGCTGCAGCTAAAGTGATAATGGAATATGAGGGAAAGCAGGATTACAGTATTGAGCTCAATGACCTACCTGATCATATTGAATGGTCGCGCAGGCTTGAGGGGTTAAATGGCCCACTTTCTTTCTATGTCTCTTATGTTTCTTTGACACGTGCCTTTTTGATGGTGGATGGGCTTTGGGGAGTCAGCTGGTCAGTTAGTCATGACAGGATTCCCACCTTCAGACCTGTTGTTGTAGCCATTGTATTTATATGGCTTGCCCAGTTTAGTTTCTGGTCAATGATGACCTCCAGGATGTCGATAGTGGGGGATTCAGTGATGGCAGGTGGAATGTTGCATAAAGAAAGCTGGAAAACATTTTCATCTGCCTTTATCAATCGGGATAAATTATCCAAAGAAAATCTATCTCAGAGGGTCTTTGAGACCAGGAAATGAAGTCCCAGAAGAATGAGATGTCCAGTATGGATTAGATGTGAAAGTTGGAGAGGTGGGGGTGTCAGGTTATGAGCAGTTGAGAGCAGCAGGTAAAACTGGCAAGAAGTGCAAACTCTGCCATCTCACAAACAGTTTTCAGGAATAGCTCAATCGCCTCATCAGAACATCCAAGATAACAACACTGACAAAGAAACAACCAACTCTTCCTCTTAAAAAAGTCCCAAAAATCTGCCAAAATTTAGTAACTCTGTCTTTTACGTGAAGTAAGTTATTCATTATTCATTTATCAGTTGATTATTGCCGCAGAAGCTGGTCATGCAGAACAATGTGTCCAATTCATTTCTTACTGCTCATGAACTTCTTCTAACTTTCATCTCAACCTATTCATACAATACATTATTTACCTAATTTATGTGTTTGTTATCAGCATCAAAACAATTTGTCATTTCATATGATAGTAAATTACAGGGTCTTAGCACTCCAAATAAAGAAGTTCCTCCAGTTGATTTGTTTGTATATGTTTATACTCTTTGAATTTGTACAGACATGTAGAACTTGCTTTTCTCTTTCCATACTATGAAATACTATTTCAAATGCCCCTCTAAAATGTCCCTTCTCATTTTTCCCTTTACTAAGAAAAGAACTCCAACCTTTTTTAAAGTTGTGCCCTTTCAGTTTTTTATTGTCCTTGCACATTTTTTGCATTTTTTCCAGTATCTCTATTTGATAACATTGAGATAGGAATTATATATAGGCTGGGCTAATTAAATCTCTACATAGATATTACGTAACACCCTAGCTTATGTTAGGATAAGACGTGAAGGGTCAGTTAGGGCGCTTGAGGGTTTTGTGTTAGCCAGGAAAGAGAGAACTAAGAAGAGCCAGGAGGGGACCTGAGAAGTTGTTGGCAGATAGGATGAAGGAAAAACCAAAAACTTTCTATAGGTATATCAGGAATAAAAGAATGACAAGAATAAGATTAGGGCCAATCAAGGATAGTAATGGGAAGTTGTGCGTGGAGTCTGAGGAGGTAGGAAAAGCGCTAAATGTATATTTTCATTGTCTTTATCCAGTGTGAATACCAATGTTATCAAGGAGAATACTGAGATTCAGGCTACTAGACTAGATGAGATGAGACTCACAAGGAGAGGTATTAACAATTCTGGAAAGTGTGAAAATAGATAACTTCTCTAGGCCAGATGGGATTTATTCTAGGATTCTCTAGGAGGCCAGGGAGGAGATTGCCGAGCCTTTGGCTTTGATCTTTATGTCGTCATTGTCTACAGGAATAGTGCCAGCAGACAGGAGGATAACAAATGTTGTCCCCTTGTTCAAGAAAGGGAGTAGAGACAACCCTGGAAATTATAGACCAGTGAGCCTAACTTCAGTTGTGGGTAAAGTGTTGGAAAAGGTGATAAGAGATAAGATTTATAATCATCTCGATAGGAATAAGTTGATTAGGGATAGTCAGCATGGTTTTGTGAAGTGTAGGCATGCCTCACTAACCTTATTGAGTTTTTGAAATGGTGACCAAACAGGTGGATGAGGGTAAAGCGGTTGATGTGATGTATATGGATTTCAGTAAGGCATTTTAGTAACGTTCCCCATGGCAGGCTATTGTACAAAATACAGAGGCATGGGATTGAGGGTGAATTAGTGATTTGGATCAGAAATTGGGGAGCTGAAAGAAGACACGGTGGGGTGGTTGATGGGCCATGTTCATCTTGTAGTTCAGTTACTAGTGACGTACTGTAAGGATCTATTTTGGGGCTGCTGTTGTTTGTCATTTTTATAAATGACCTGGATGATGGCGTAGAAGGATGGGTTACTAAATTTGTGGATGACCCTAAGATTGGTGGAGTTGTTGATAGTGCGGAAGGATGTTACAGAGGGACATAGATAAGCTGCAAAACTGGGCTGAGAGGTGGCAAATGGAGTTTAATGCGGGAAAGTGTGAGATGATTCACTTTGGAAGGAGCAACAGGAATAAAGAGCAGGTCTTATTATGAAAGACTGATGGTTTTAAGGCTATTTTTGTTAGAGAGAAGAAGGTTGAACAGTGCCTTATTTGAGACATATAAGATAATTAGAGGGTTAGATAGGGTGGACAGTGACAGCCTTTTTCCTCGGATGGTGATGGCTAGCACAAGGGGGTATAGCTTTAAATTGAGGGGTGACAGGTATAGGACAGAGGTAGTTTCTTTACTCAGAGAGTAGTAGGGATGTGGAACGCCCTGCCTGTAACAGTAGTAGGCTCGCCAACTTTAAGGGCATTTAAATGGTCTTGGATAGACGTATGGATGAAAATGGAATAGTGTAGGTTAGATGGGCTTTAGATTGGTTCCACAGGTTGGCGCAACATCGAGGGCTGAAGAGCCTCTACTGTGCTGTAATGTTTTATGTTCTATTTACCTGAGGTTTTCAATTCTGTTCTGCAAAAAATGAACCATAGTTGCATTTTTTATGATCTTGTTTACCTATGTTACTTCTTTTAATAATTTTTTAATCTGTCTCCTCCATCCTTTTGTGCTTCTCTTGCTTACTCTAAACCTAGCCTTAATCCAATTTAGGCTCTACTCTTCAAAGAATAATTGACTTCATAATTTTTCAGTTTCTTTGTTTCTGCTAGATATTACCTTTGCCAATCTGTTGACTTCCCACTAGCTTTGATTGTGAGTAATTCATCATTACTGTCTCATTTTGGCATTAATGATTTGAGGTAATCCAATTCTCCTCGAATTGTCAAAATTGTACATTATCTTTAGCTGCTGACTACAAATATATCAACCTTCAAAATAAACATATGCATTTATACAGTACACAACATCAGGATGTTGCAAAACACTTACAGCCAACTAAATACTTTTTTGATGTGTAGTTATGCGGAAACACAGTAGCCATATTTGTCTGCAGTAAATTCTCACAGTCAGCAACCTGACATTGATCGGCTTGTCTGTTTTTGTGAAGTTGATTGAATGAAAAATATTGTGACACTAGGTAAAACTCCCCTACGTTTCTTTGAAATAGTGCTATGTAATATTCAGAAAGAAGACAATGCCTCAGATCTTAGATGAGAGCTAACACATCCTACATTGCAATTCTACTGCGCTGGAATGGCAGTCAGGAATTTGTGTTCAAACCTCTGCAGTGGAGCTTTAGCCCACAACCCTAACAAGAAAGTTACTAATTGAGCCAACAGTGGCACAGCAATGAAAATATTTAGATGTAGATCAGAGAGGGGACAAAGTTACCTAACATGTCACCTGTAATCATATCTAATCCTCACTCATTCTCGGGAATGTTAGAACTGTTTTGGATCTGAGTTCACTTTGATTTCTTCATTGTTATTTTTATAAATGATCCTTCTCTGTAAATTTGGTACAAAGATTGAGAGCATTGAGATGCTCAGAAATTAATGATTGCCTGTTTTAGAGACAGAAAAAGATCATGATTTGCTGTCAACTTACATGTGATTGGTGGTAAATGCAGTAGCAGTGATTTTATTGAACTGCAGCATTTCCAGGAGCAGGTAACAATTTTTCAGCTACCTGCAGGGAGCTCTAGATCAATTGGAGGAGTATTTCGATATTCCCATTTCTTTAGCTTGGTGTTTATAATCACAGCCTTCATGGAGCCCCATGACTCAGATATTTCCAGATTATTGAGGGGTTTGGAAACAGTGGACTAATCTTCCTCATGTACTTCACTCTTCCAGACAGTCTCTTCAAATATGTCAGTATCCATGTCCCCTGCAATATTTTGTTGTTGGGCATGGTCAGACTTTTTTTGTAATGCACTGTGTTTGAATGGATGCATGGGTGTAGAATTTAATCTGAAACAAGCCCTATGCAGTGCCCTGCATGTTGCTGAGTGGTTGTCCCTCCAGATCTACCCCTGAGGGCAAGGGCAGGTTCTCATAAATCTGAATCCACCTTGTGGGAAGGAGCTCTGCTGTGGATCTGACAGCCTTAGTCTTAAATCGAACAGAGTGTTTATTGTCTCTTGGCCCCTCCAGGGCTGGGTGTTCCCTTTTGTCTTCCACTCTGTTTCTCTCAAGATAATCATCAATCCATGCAAATGTGGTTTATTATTATCTGTGATCTAACCGGTTAGTTTGTTAATTGTTTAGTAATTGTTTCAGCATGTTCTCCACATTATTGACGGACAGATTCAATATTTAAATGAACAGCTTGAAAATAACCACGTCTTTCCAGAACTATATTGGTAAATCAGAGACAAAACCTTCAATTGCAATGAATCTATTCCCTCTCGTGGTAATTTCTTTGTGAATTCCCATGCGAAAATCATATAAGGAATCCCAAAGTATTAGTATGAATGATATTTTCAGTGACACCTGCAGAAAATAGAGAGATTCAAAGAAATTCAGCATCAGGTCATGTCGAAACTAAATACTGAAATTGTCAAAACTTGAGCCTTGCTATTTACTTTCATCCATTTAAGCCTCTATTAAGCCTCTAATATTTCCTCCCATCAAAACTTGCATTCTAATTTTTTAAAAGAAATTCTTCTCATCTTTTAACTTTTTATCAAAAACCTGCCTGAAACACAATAACATCAACTTAAAATAATTTCACTTAGATAAATTTTTGAATGGAAGTTATTTCTATGTATTACAGGTAAGCTCCATTATATCATGATGGTGGGTCATAACTTCAACTTCTAATAGGATGTGTCTTTTTAAAAACAAAAATGTAAGTCAAGCCTGGTTGATAATGTAACTCTTAAGATTGGAATTCATTGATTGCTGAACAATTCCCTGTGTGAACCATGTTGCACCATGTAGAGTGCCAATAAAGCTTCAAAGAGAAAGGCCTCAAAGGCAGAGGTGCAAGACAATCTTATTATCTCCTCTCAGCAAGAAATTGTCTTCCTTAGGTTGTAGTCCAGTCTGTGGACATGAGTCAAAGACATGTTTGTGTTTTACACTTCCAGGAATATACAAAAACGTGGTTAAAAACCAACTGCAATCTAAGTCCATTGGATAGTGGTTGACGTGCCTTTGTGGTCTTGTGTGTCATGAAGTTCACAGCTTGAGGACAACAATTAGACACACCTGTGCCACAGGTAAAAGGAATAGAATGTCTCTCTCTCTAAGTGTTAGGACCTGTTCAGCAAATCAGTCATTTTCAAAAATGAAATAGGGCAAAACAATTTCAGTTAATTGCAAAGCCAAAAGCAGCACTTCCCATATTCACACAATATAATGGTAGCAACAATCTGCTGTCTATTGTTCACAAACAATCTAGAGACTGATCCATACATTTTTATCTTTCATTAGGCTCATTTATTATTTCTACTCCGAGCAAATGTAGTCATATTATCACTGCTTCTCACATTTAGTAATAAATAAGCTCACTCTCTCTTTAACTCAAGAAAGCCTGGTTAATTTGTTCTTTCTAAAATAAATTTATTTAGTGCGGAAGAAAGTCATCCAAAACAGAATGGGTGTTTTTGAATTAACCTCGTTGCAACTATTGGAAGGGTCAGATCAATAAAGAATGGGTGGTCAGTTCACTCTTCCTCACCTGGGGCATAACACTTTGGGATGTCCTGGCAGGAGCCATAATGAATTGGGGAATCCCACCTGGGGATTGGCTGAAACAATTAAAATCCATCCCTCTAATACTATCATTCTCTTTCATGTCAACATAGGAAATAAGAGAAGTAAGCCATTCAACCCCTCAAGGAGAAAGTGAGGACTGCAGATGCTGGAGATCAGAGCTGAAAAAATTTTGCTGGAAAAGCGCAGCAGGTCAGGCAGCATCCAAGGCGCAGGAGAATCGACGTTTCGGGCATGAGCCTTTCTTCGGGCTCATGCCCGAAATGTCGGTTCTCCTGCTCCTTGGATGCTGTGTTCATTCAACCCCTCAAACCTACTCTGCCATTCATGCTGATCTTCTACCTCAATGCCATTTTTACACCTCATTTGGCCACGTCTCTCATTACCATTAAAAGGCTATCTCTGGTAGTGCAATGATTCCAAAATCCTTCCTTGAAGTACTCAGACTGTTTATCAAAGGCCATCCCTTAGACCTATAATCCATTTGTATCAATTTGGAGGATGTTGGTGTCATTGGCAGGGCCAGCATTTATTGCCCATCCTTAGTTACCCTTCAGAAGGTGATCTGACGAAGGGCTTATGCCTGAAAAGTCAACTCTCCTGCTCCTTGGATGCTGCCTGACCTGCTGTGCTTTTCCAGTGCCACACTTTTTGACTGATTTCCAAAATCTGCAGTCCTCACTTTCTCCTTCAGAAGGTGGTGAGCTGTCTTCATGAACTGCTGCAGTCCATGTGCTGTAGGTAGACCCACAATGCCACTAAGGGATGATTTCCAGGATTTTAACCCAGCAAGAGTGAAGGAACCACAATATATTAGAAGGCAACTTGCACATCGTAGTGTTCACACATATCTTCTACCTTTGCCATTCTACATGAAAGTGGTTGTGGGTTTGGAAGGTGCTATCTAAGGAGGCTTGAATTTCTGCATCGCATCTTGTAGATAGTACACACTGCTGCTGCTGACCATTGGTGGTGGAGGGAGTGAAGTTTGTTGAGGTGAGCCACTCAAATGGACTGCTTTGTCCTGGATAGGGTAAAACTACTTGAGTGCTATTGAAACTGCACTCATCCAGGTGAGTGGGGAGTATTCCATTACACTCCCTTCTTCCGTCCTGTAGATGGTGGACAGGCTTTGGGGAGGTGAGTTACTCACTGCAGTATTCCTATCCTTTGACCTAATCTTGTACCCACTACATTTATATGGTTCAGTTTCTGGTCAACAGTAATCCCCAGGATGTTGATAGTGGAGGATTCACTTATGGTAATGTCATTGAATATCAAGGGGCATTTTTTGGAGATGGTCATTGCCTGGCATTTGTGTGATGTGAATGTTATTTGCCACTTGCCAGCCCAAGCCCACATATTGTCCATAAGACCATAAGAATAGGAGCAGAATTTAGGCCATTTGGCCCATCATGGCTGATAGGTTTTTCAACGCCATTTTCCCACCTTCTCCCAATGATCCCCTTGGCAATCAAGAAATTATCTGTCTCTGTTTTAAATATACTCAATGACCTGGCCTCCACAGATTCATTACTCTCTGGCTGAAGAAGTTTCTCCTACTCCATCCCTTTGCAGTTTTGAATTTTCTGTCCATTTAGAAAATAGCCCATGTCTTTATTCCTCCTACCAAAGTGCATGACCTCAGACTTTCCCATGCTGTATTTGATCTGCCACTCCTTTGCCCACTCTCTGAACCTGTCTAAACCTTTCTGCAGCCTCTCCACTTCCTCAAAATTACATCTCCCTCCATCTATCTTTGTATCATCTGCAAACTTAGTCAGAATGCCCTCAATTCCTTCACCCAGATCATTCATGTATAAAGTGAAAAGTTGTGGTCCCAACACTGAGCCTTGCTCAGATAAAAGGGTCCTTCCAACCTGAGAAGGACCCTTTTATCCCCTCTCTCTGCCTTCTGCCAGACAGTCAATCTTCTATGCATGCTAATAACTTGCCTCTAACACTATGAGCCCTTGTCTTACTCAGCAGCCTCCTGAGTGGCACCTTATCAAAGGCCTTCTGGAAGTCCAAATGGATAACATCCATTGGCCCTCCTTGGTCTAACCTGCTCATTACCTCCTCAAAGAATTCTAGTAGATTTGTCAGGCATGACCTCCCTTGATAAAACTATGCTGACTTTGCTCTATTTTATCATGTACTTCCAAGTATTCAGAAACTTCATCCCTCATAATGGCCTCCAAAAACTTACCAACGACTGAGGTCAGACTAATTGGCCCATGATTTACTGTCTTTTGCCCCCCCTCCCTTCTTAAACATGGGGGTTACATTTACAATTTTCCAGTCTTCTGGATCCCTCCCTGACTCCAGTGATTCCTGAAAGATCACTACTGAAGCCTCCACTAACTCTTCAGCTATCTCCTTCAGAAGTCTGGGGTGTAGTCCATCTGGTCCAGGCAATTTATCCACTTTTAGACCTTTCAGTTTCACTAGCACCATTTCCTTGTTGATGGACACTATGTTCATCTCTGCCCTCCCAACTCTCTTGAATTTTTAGGATATTACTCATGAAGACTGACGCAAAGTACTTATTCAGTTCCTCAGCCATTTCTTTGCTCCCCATTGCTACTTCTCCAGCATCATTTTCCAGCGGCTCAATATCCACTTTTGTTTCTCTTTTGTCCTAGTCTTTTTGCACTTGTATGTGGACTACTGCAGTATTAGAAGAAAGTGATGACTGCAGATGCTGGAGATCAGAGTCGAGAGTGTGGTGCTGTAAGAGCACAGCCGGGCAGGTAGCATCCGAGGAGCAGGAGAATCGACTTTTCAGGCATAAGCCCTTCATCAGGAATGAAGTTTGTGGGGTAAGTGGACTGAGAGATAAATGGGAGGGGTGTGGGGTTGGGGATGATAGCTGAGAATGTAATAGGTAGATGGAGGTGGGAATGAAGGTGATAGGTCGGAGAGGAGGGTGGAACGGATAGGTGGGAAGGAAGATGGTCAGGTAGGGCAGTTCAAGAGAGTGGGGCCAAGTTGGAAGTATGGATCTGGGATAAGGTGGGGGGAAGGGAAAATGAGGAAACTGGTGAAATCCATATTGATCCCATATGGTTGGAGGGGCAGTATTGGAGGAGTCATGAATGGTGCTGGACATTGTGCAATAATTGGTGAACATCTGACCAAATGACAGAGAGAATGTCTTTGATGAAACAGTTGAAGATGAATATTGCCACTAACACAGTGAAGTTAATACATTCACAGAATAGTTTTTCAAATGGCAAGTATAACAAATGGCATGTTTGTGCACTTTACAAGGAAGAATGGGAGCCACAGAAAGCTTTAAAACAATGGTCTACATGAGGTAGAAAAGGAAAGGGGATGAAGTAGAATTGGGGTAGAAGATGGGGAAGAGGACAGAAGGGGGAACAGGATCGAGTTTGGGGGTTTGAGTGAAAACATGGACTGAGGCAGGGTTTGTTACAAGGACAAGACCAGAAGTGGGGGCAAGTTGTTGGGGATGAGTGCAGAGGATGGATTGGGGTGGGAGTACGGGCAGGATTTGGAGGATAAGATCTGAGACAGATCAACTTACACAGCGATGTGCCAGGGAACCAGAGTTAGTATTGGTAACCTCTGCTACCTTCAGCAGAAATCTCTTGATTCCAGTGGTTACTGCTCCCTCACCTTTCCTCAGCCACTTTCCTTATTCCCATTCCTCTGGTGTCCTCCCCATGCTGAGTTAACTGCATTTTTCTTTCTAATATGAAACTGTTTCAAATTCTGCCTAAACATCCAAGAGTACCATTAGCCTCTTGTTACATCTTGGTTAATGCTTTCAATAAAGAGAATATGTTATTTCAATGTTATCATTAACATAGTGCTTAAATAAACAGTCAGCAAGCAGCACACAGTTAGGATTGTCACTCACATTTGTGAATTTTCTCTGGCAGTCTCTAATAGCCTCGGGACTGCAGTCTGTGAAAGGCTGGATAAACACAGCATCAGGCATCCCACAGAGTCCCTATTTCAGGGCCCAGGGCTGGAGAGGTTTCATCCATTTTGAGACAGAGCAGCTGGCACAGTCAGCAGAGGATGGCAGAATTCTCCATCATTGACGTTTTTTTCAGGTCCTGGATCATCTATTTGTGTTGGGCCCAGGTCCGCAGTTGGCACTGTGATTACCCACCTCCATGGCCAGCCCCACCGAACCCGGCCTCCTGTAGGGCAGTTTATTTGGTAAGATACAGGGAGGAAGATCAGCTGCCTCAGTGAGGACCTCCAGCAAATTTCAGAGAGTTGCCTTCTGTCCCTGGGAGCATCAGCCCTACCCCATGATCTTCCCCATGCAGCCATCTCCACAATGGAAGCCATGGCTAGTACTTATCTTTGAGGGCTCCAAGATGTGTTCAGCACCATACTACGGACATTGAGCCCCACCTTCCAAACCACTCCTGCACAGTGAATCAGATCATTTCCAATAGTGACTCACAAGCAGGAACTCAACTAGCAGACCAGGTTCCAAAATAAGAATTACCCCACTGGACTGACTGCTACCTTTTCAACTACTGTGATCAGGTTCTAAATCATTCAAATCCCAGGCTCAGCTTTTGGATTCATAAAGATTACATTCCCTACGGTGTGGAAACAGGCTCTTCTGCCCAACCAGTCCATACCAACCCTCCGAAGCGTAACCAACCCAGACCCATTTCCCTCTGACTAATGCACCTAACACTATGGGCAATTTAGCATGGCCAATTCACCTGACCCGTACATCTTTGGACTGTGGGAGGAAACCAGAGCACCTGGAGGAAACCCACACAGACACAGGGAGAATGTGCAAACTCCGTGCAGACAGTCGCCTGAGGCTGCAATTGAACATGGGACCCTGGTGCTGTGAGGCAGCAGTGCTAACCACTGAGCCACTGTGCCACCCCCAAAGACCCTTAGGTATCACCCAAAGCCTCACCTATTTACAGGGCCAGGCCTGTGGAGTGTGGAATGCAGAGCCATGTGTGTTTGTGGGAAGTGGGGAGCAAGCTGAATTCAACTCCTCAAATACATCCTGTCATTAGCTTGATACAACCTTGTGGCTAAGGCTCCTATTGTTCTGACTGCTCTGTCCCACTACTGGGAATTTGCAACAGCTGTTTACAGATCACTTTACTGAAAAAATAAATTTGCTTTAACATCACAATCCGATTTTAGATGTTGTATTTAATTTGTTTGGAAACAGAAACACAAACCCCTGATGTATTTTCTTAGAAAATTTGAAAAATGTTAACTGTGTCTTTGGAACAGTGCCCATTTTAAATAAGAATTCTTTTTTCAAGCTATTGCATTTGCCTTACGGCTGAATGACAGATTATTAACTATTTAATCATTGATATATTGTTTATTACCTGCAATTGAAAACTGTCATGTCATACAAATTACGCCTCTGGCAGTGAGATATTCAAAGGGAGGTTGCTAGTTTCGTACACAATGACTTCACAGCAGTAAATTTGCTTTAAACATTAGAATGCGAAACTTTTCACTCAGTGCCTGTTTTACTCAGTATCTCTTTCACTCAGTATTTCTTTTGTTCAATATCTCTTTTGCTCAGTGACTCTTTCACTCAGTAACTCTTTCACAAACAGTATCTCTTTCACTCACTATCTCTTTCACTCTGGAACTCTCTCACTTAATATCTCATTCACTCCATAATTCCTTCACTCAGTATCTCATTCGCTCAGTATCTCTCTTTCCCTCAGTATCTCTTTTACAACAAGTCTGACTACCCCTGACACAAAAGACCAATTCAATATTTTGCTTCACAGATAATGATATTGATGTTTACTTTTTATATAAAGTGAGATCCTGCAAGTGACTTGCTCTCCCGGCACAGAAATGTTTGTCAGTGAGATGAAAGTGGAGCAAAAACCTTTTATTTCAACGATAATTGCAATTGGAAAATGCTGCAATGATCAGTTCAATGATTCCAGCTGTCTTGAAATTAAACTCCTTCTATTCAAGCAAATACTCTTGGCAAGAAAACTAACCAGAACCTAATGTGGAAAGCTTTACAAACTCTTTGTAAGCCTCCATTTACAACATGCAGCTGAAACATGAGGAACTGTGTTTGGGTTAACAAAGAAACCTGTGCCAAACTCGGGAAATCGGGTCTATGTTTGAGTCACAGTGAGGGGTCTGGGTCTGGATCTGAGTGGGGGCTACATTTAAGAATTGGAGCTGAGTCATATTTTGGTACAGCAGCCACCAGCAAAATTATATGTCTGGTTTGTCAATTCAAATCTTCAGCAGGAATGCAGAGTAACTAATTATGGGACTGGCTCTTAATTTAGTTCAATGATGATCCCTCAATTCAGTCTCTCTTGTTTTGTTTCATTCCTAATGACAGTTTCAGTTCACTAAGTACCTTGAAATATCTGAACAGCTGCCAGGAAAATATGTCTTTCATCAACTAAACTGCAACACGACACTCAACACACAGCTCACCTTCTCTAAGTACAAGAATATTTCACAGAATCTGACAATACATCACAATGCCTTCATTCCATTTGTAACACTTAATTTGTTGAATAACCTTCACCAAAAACGCAACAAAAGTATTCAGTAAAACAATAATTATATCTTGTTCAGAAAATATTGTAGCAGCCAAAGCTCAGATTTGTGAGCACTGAAAAAGTTACAGCTCATACAGCAAATAGTGCAGATCAATGTTAATTGATTTGATTAATAGCCATGATTAAGGCATGGTTGCAAAGTGACCAAAGTTAAGAACTAAATCTTTCCTGCTGCAAGTGAGATATGAAGGTGGTGGACATGAACACTGACAACAGTGAGACAGACTCTGACGGCTGTGACTTCTGGAGGCTGAGTGCTCTAAAGGGCATTTTACAAATCGAATAGGAATGGAAAGTGCCGCTGGCTGAGAAGAGAGCCAGAAGAAAATTGAGGCCAATGAATCATGCAATCAAGAGTGTGGTGCTGGAAAAGCACAGCAGGTCAGGCAGCATCTGAGGAGCAGGAAAATTGACATTTTGGGCATCAGGAATCGTAGTGATTCTGGCTGTGCTAACAGGGGCGGACATGGTGTCACGAGCGGTGAGGGTAATGTTACTGTTGGGTACTCGGCTGCAGACGTCACTGGCTGTGGGCCGTGCGGGGGCATCAAGGGTGGACATGACTTTACCGATTGCCTTGGCGGTTGTGGAAGGACCGGCCGTGTGGCTAATGGCGTCTGGGTGGTTCCAGAGGCCAGGAGAAGGTTCTGGAAGGTTTGAGGAAACCTGTATGGAGGGAAGTACATGAAAGTTTGTTTAGCTTACTTATTTTTATGTCTGATGCAGTAGAGAAATACCATTTGTTAAGCGCATGTATCCTCCTGAGGATGTAGAAATACAAGAGGTCTGCTGCAGGTCTGGGAAAGTGAGACTTTGAGCTGGGGCAGGACTGACTGCAGGTAGAGTAAATGGTGGTGCTTGGCTGATAGCTTGGAGCAGAGGATTCGGAAAAAGAATCGTTGTTGAAAGTTTTGGATTTGTAGTGTGTGCTCGGTATCCTGTTCAGCTCCAAACTGGGTTGTTGTAAATGTGGTCCGGAGTTCATGTGGAATCAGATAGTTCTGTAGGCAGGTACTGAGGAAGGAGATGTGGCTGTGGTAGTGAGTCTGCTTCAGGACGTAGCTGACAAGCTTCAGGGGAGAGGAGAGGACCGGGGGTTGGGTGGGTACAGTGAGAGAGGGATTCACTAAGATCTTTGTAGAGAGAGAAGAACTTCTTCAAGGTAGGCATCCTTGGAAGAGGCTGCACAGTCGGGTTATAATCAACTGGGAGAAAGTGAGGACTGCAGATGCCGGAGAACAGAATCAAGAGTGTGTTGCTGGAAAAGCACAGCAGGACAGGCAGCACCCAAAGAGCAGGAGAATCGATGTTTTGGGCATAAGCTCTTCATCAATGAATCATGCACCTTCCTTTGCAGCAAGTGCTGCAGAGTTGCCATCCCAGAATGAACCACATCAAGCAGTCCAAACCAACACTTTATAAGACGGAAGACTGCCACATTCTCCTAATGCTTCTGTTTTAGAATAAATAGCTACATTGAAAATGATAATAAAGACAATTGACAAATCTGGCTCAAAGGATTTTGTCTCAAAAATCAAGATGCAGAAAGAATTTGGAATAAGCAAACAATTCCCAAGAAGCAGAAAACTTTGATCTATGTTTATAGTGTCTCTCTAACAGATGTTGCAACTTGGCTGGAATATAAATCCAGAAATTCAAGGTGTATGTAGTAGGGGAAGGACAGTAATTAAGGAGTTCAGCAAAAAAGGATGAGGAAATTAATGAAGAGCAAGAAAGAGACATACCAACATATTATAAATGTTTCAAAGGAAAGAAAGTAAGAAGAAATTAGTGGAAATAAATATCAGACTATCAGAGGGAGAGACAGGGAATAACAAAATGGCAGACGCATGAAATAAATACTTCGACAAGAAAGAAGATTAGAAATAAACAGGTTACGTTTTGGTTTGCACTTTTATTTGCCCCACGAGTCAGTTCATAGAATCCTTAGTGTGGAAAGAGGCCATTTGGCTCATTGAGTCTGCACCAACCCTCTGAAGAGCATCCCACCCAGACTCACACCCCTGCCCTATCCCCATATTTAGAATGGTTAATCCACCTAATCTACACATCCCTGTACACGACAGACAATTTAAATGGTCTGCATGGTCTGTCCACCTAATCTGCATATTTTTGGTCAATGGGAGAAAACTGGAGCACCCGGACGAAACCCAAGCAGACACGGGGAGAATGTGCAAACTCCAAACAGACAGTCACCTGAGGCTAGAATCGAACCTGGATCACTACTGTGAGGCAGTAGTGTTAAATACTGAGCCCCTTGTTCTTGAGTGGCTGCTGTCTACATTGGCACCAATTTTCCACTCAGCAATAAGAAGAGCTGAATACTATTTAAATAGAGTGAGATTGCAGAAGGCTGCAGCATAGCAAGATTTATGAATCCTTATCCATAAATCACAAAACCTCCGACCCAAGTTTAGTGGGAAGGCAAATGAAATGTTGGCCTTTAGTTCAAAAGAAATGGGATATAAAAAATAGGAAAGTCTCACCAAAACTATGCAAGGCACTAATCAGAACATACCTAGAAACTGTGTTCAGTTTTGAGTTTCTTATTTTAGGGAAGATGGACTGGTATTAGAGGCAGTCCAGCAATCCTCTTGAGAAGATGCTAAGTAGGTCACACCTATGCTCGTTAGAGTTTAGAAGAATGAAAGGTGGCCTTTTTGAAACGTGCAAGATTCTTAGAGGACATGATACGCTCAATGTGGAGAAGTTGTTTCCCTTTGTGGGAGAGTCTAAGACCAGAGGGAATAATCTCAGCGAAAAGGATCACTCTTTACTGCAGAGGGCTGTTGAGGTTGGGTCATTAAGTATGTTCAAGGCTGAGATAAACAAATCTTTAATCAGTAAGGGAATCAGGTTTTAAGGGGAAAGGCCGGGTAAGTGGAGTTAATTATCAAATCAGCCAAGATCTTATTTATTGGCAGTGCAGACTTGATGGGCTTAAAGGCACCCTTCTGTTCCTGTATCTCATGGTTTTAATGTTCTGATCACATTGCTTTTGTGAATGAAAATTCCTCCGACCGGATGCTGCTGCTTCTGTTGGGGTCTTTCTAATCCTGGTTGTCAAAAAATGTGCAGTGCAGAGCCCACCTAACATCATTGAAGTGGAATAGAATCAAGTAAATAGAGGACGACTAGCTTTTCATGGTATCATCTGTCTTCTTTAGACGATTTTAACAGTCCAATCTTTGACAATGTTTAATGAATTCACTAAAGACAGAGTTTTCTCCAGGTTAGATGCCAAGCAATAGTATTATTGATTCATTTAGTGGAATAATCTTAAGAGGATTGCTTTCAGGACACCAAAGAACAAAGAACAGTCCAGTACAGGAACAGGTCCTTTTGTCCACCAAGCCTGCACCGAAATATAATGTCTTTCTAAACTGAAAACCTTTTGCCTCCACACAGTTCATATCCCTCTATTCATATATCTGTCAAGATGCCTCATAAACATTGTTATTGTTTTTGCTTCTATCATCTACTCTAGCAGCACATTCCAGGCACTTAACATCTTCTATGTAAAATATCTGCCTCTCACATCTCTTTTAAACTTTTCTTCTTTTATGTTAAACCTATGACCCTTAGTAATTGACATTTCTATCTGGGAAAAAAATGATTCTGACTATCTATTCCATCCACGTCTCTAATAATTTTGTAAACTTAATCATGTTGGCCCGCAGCCTCCAATGTTCAAATGAAAACAAACCAGGTTTGTCCAATCTCTCCTCATAAATAATACCCTCCAAATCAGGCAACATCCTGGTAAACTGTTTCTGTACCCTCTCCAAAGCCTCTGTATCCTTCTGGTAGTGTGGCGACCAGAACTGAATGCCATATTCAACATGTGGTCTAACTAAAGTTCTACACAACAGTAACTTCACTTGCCAATTTTTATAATCCAACTTTTAAACTGATGAAGGCAAGCATACCATGTGCTTCTTGACCACCTTATCCACTTGTGTTGCTGCTTTCAGGGAACTGCAGACCTGTCGCCGAGATACCTCCATCTGTTAATACCTCTAAGGTTTCTGCCATTTACTGTGTATTTCCCTCCTGCATTAGACCTTCCAAAATGCATCACTGCTCATTTGTCTGGATCAAATTCCATTTGCTATTTCTCTGCCCAAGAGTCCGGTTTATCTGGATCCTGTGGTAATTTTCCTCACTGTGAGTTGGATCCAAAATTGTTTCATAACAGGAACCAGGGTGATGGATGTTTTTGTGAATACAAAGTGGATTCCAGTGTTGGTCTTCAGAGTTCAGTGTTGTGTCCACTATTGCTTGTGAAATAAATTGATGATTTAGATTTAAATATTGGAGGCAGGAATGGGAAATCTGCAGGTTACACAAATATTGTCCATGTTTCTGATAATGAAGAGGACAGTTGTGGACTGCAGGATGACATCAATGGTTTGGTTGAGTGGGTGGACAAGTGCCAAATGGAATTCAATCTGGAGAAGCACAAGGTTATGCATTTGGAGAGAACAAATAAAGTAAAGGAATATGTAACTAATAGGAGGGTATTGACAGGGTAGATAGAGGTCTCTGAAGATGGCAGGACAGGTCGATAAGGTGGTAAAGAAAACGTATGGAATGCTTTCCTTCATTGAGCAAGTTATTAAATACAACAGCAAGGACATAATGCTGGTTATGTATAAGACACTGGTTAGGTCACAGCTGAGTTGAGTGTGCAGTTCTGGTCAATGTATTACAGGAGGGTCATAATTGCTTTGAAGAAAGAACAGAGGAGATTTACAAGAATATTGACAGGGCTTGAACATTGCAGCAATGAGGAAAGATTGGATGTGCTTGTTTTCCTTAGAACAGAATAGGCTGAGTGGTCACTTCATGGAATCCCTATAGTGAGGAAGCAGGCTGTTTCACCCATCGAGAGCATGTAGACCCTCCAAAGAGCATCTCCTGTAGACCCACTCCGCTACCCTATTCCTGTAACCCTGAAAATCTACCTAACCTACACATTCCTGAATATTATAGGCAATTTTGCATGGACACTCCAACTAATCTGCACACTTTTGGACTTTGGGAGGAAACCTACACATACACAGTATGTGCAAACTCCACACAGACAGTCACCCAAGAATGGAATCAAATCCGCATCCCAGGCGCTGCGAAGCAGCAGTGCTAACCACTGGGCCACTGTGCTGTCCTTGATCAAGGTGTACAAAATAATGTGGGACATGGACAGAGTGGACAGGGAAAACATGAGTCCACTAATGCAGCTTTCAATTACCTTATCAGCTTTTCACATGGCCTTGCTGTTACCTCATCTCTGACATGTCAGGTGATGATCATGGTACTAACTAGTCTGTGCACCAACTGTAGATCTGAACAGAAGATGGTGATGTTGTCCATGTACAGGAAGACTCTAACCTGACGGTCTCCATTACTTTGGATCATTATCCCTCCAATGCTTGCAGCCTTCCTGACGGACTAGACAGAAAGTTTTATAAATCACACAAACAGGACTGGTGAGGAAGGACCGCGCTGCCTGACTCCAGATTTCACTGGAAAGCTTTCACTCATTAATTGAAACTGATGTTTCAATTGTGGGCGGCACGGTGGCACAGTGGTTAGCACTGCTGCCTCACAGCGCCAGAGACCCGGGTTCAATTCCCGCCTCGTGTGACTGACTGTGTGGAGTTTGCACATTCTCCCCGTGTCTGCGTGGGTTTCCTCCGGGTGCTCCGGTTTCCTCCCACAGTCCAAAGATGTGCAGGTCAGGTGAATTGACCATGCTAAATTGCCCGTAGAGTTAGGTAAATGGGTAAATGTAGGGGAATGGGCCTGGGTGGGTTGCGCTTCGGCGGGTCGGTGTGGACTTGTTGGGCCGAAGGGCCTGTTTCCACACTGTAAGTAATCTAATCTAAAAAAAAAATGTTATTGTCGAGCAATTGGCTCAAATTGCAAATCCCCTCCACAAACCCCATTCTGAACATCAGGTCCTCCATGTTGGTGTGTGATTTCCTCCTGGCCCAGCTGATAAGACAGATGCCCAATTCCTGTCTTGTTTGGAGGTTCCCTGCATAGTGTGAGGTTCTCAGAGAACTTCCTGCTGAGTATGATATAGGTTGGGTCAGGGTGAGAAGAAAGTGAGGTCTGCAGATGCTGGAGATCAAAGTTGAAACTTTATTGCTGGAACAGCACAGCAGGTCAGGCAGTATCCAGGGAACAGGAGATTCGACGTTTTGGGCACAGGCCCTTCTTCAGGAATGAGCAGAGAGTGTTCAGCAGGAGAAGATAAAAGGTAGGGAGGAGGGACTTGGAGGAGGGGCGTTGGAAATGTGATAGGTGGAAAGAGGTCAAGGTGAGGGTGATAGGTCGGAGTAGGATGGAGGCGGAGAGGTCAAGAAGAAGACTGCAGGTCAGGAACGCGGTGCCGGGCTGGAGGGATCCGGCTGAGACAAGGTGGGGGGAGGGGGGATGAAGAAACTGGTGAAGTCCAAGTTCATCCCCTGCGGTTGGAGGGTTCCCAGTCGGAAGATAAGACGCTCCTCCTCCGACCGTCGGGTTGTTGTGGTTTGGCGGTGGATGAATCCAATGACCTGCATATCCTCGGTGGAGTGGGAGGGGGAGTTGAAATGCTGTGCTACAGGTTGGTTGGGTTGGTTCGTCCGGGTGGCCCAGAGGTGCTCTCTGAATCGCTCCGCAAGTAGGCGGCCTGTCTCCCCAATATAGAGGAGGCCACACCGGCTGCAGCGGATGCAGTAGATGATGTGGGTGGAGGTGCAGGTGAATCTGTGGCGGATATGGAAGTTTCCTTTGGGGCCTTGGAGAGAAGTGAGGGGGGAGGTGTGGGCGCAAGTGTTGCACCTCCTGCGGTTGCAAGGGAAGGTGCCGGGAGTGGAGGTTGGGTCGGTGGGGGGTGTGGATCTGAAAAGGGAGTCGCGGAGGGAGTGGTCTCTACGGAAAGCTGATAGGGGAGGGGAGGGAAATATATCCTTGGTGCTGGGGTCTGTTTGGAGGTGGCGGAAGTGACGGCGGATGATGCGCTGTACATGGAGATTGGTGGGGTGGTAGGTGAGGACCAGTGGGGTTCTGTCCTGGTGGCGGTTGGAGGGGCGGGGCTCAAGGGCGGAGGAGCGGGAAGTGGAGGAGATGCGGTGGAGGGCACCGACGACCACGTCGGGGGGGAAATTGCGGTCCTTGAAGAAGGAGGCCATCTGTGTTGTACGTATTTTGAACTGGTCCTCCTGGGAGCAGATGCGGCGGAGACGAAGGAATTGGGAGAATGGGATGGCGTTTTTACAGGGGGCAGGATGGGAGGAGGTGTAGTCCAGGTAGCTGTGGGAGTCGGTTGGTTTGTAGTAGATGTCCGTGTTGATTCGGTCGCCTGAGATAGAAACAGAAAGGTCTAGGAAGGGGAGGGAGGAGTCCAAGACTGTCCAGGTGAATTTGAGGTTGGGGTGGAAGGTGTTAGTGTAGTGGATGAACTGTTCAACCTCCTCGTGGGAGCACGAGGTAGCGCCGATACAGTCATCAATGTAGCGAAGGAAAAGATGGGGGGTGGGGCCAGTGTAGTTGCGGAAGATGGATTGTTCCACATCCCCTACGAAGAGGCAGGCATAGCTGGGGCCCATGCGGGTGCCCATGGCTACTCCTTTTGTTTGGAGAAAGTGGGAGGATTGGAAAGAAAAGTTGTTCAGGGTGAGGACCAGTTCGGTCAGTCGAAGGAGGGTGTCGGTGGAAGGGTACTGGGTGGTACGGCGGGAAAGGAAGAAGCGGAGTGCTTTGAGTCCTTCGTGATGGGGGATGGAGGTGTACAGGGACTGGATGTCCATGGTGAAGATGAGGCGTTGGGGACCGGGGAAGCGGAAATCCTGGAGGAGGTGGAGGGCGTGGGTGGTGTCACGAACGTAGGTGGGGAGTTCTTGGACTAATGGGGACAGGACCGTGTCGAGGTATGCCGAGATGCGTTCGGTTGGGCAGGAGCAGGCTGAGACGATGGATCGTCTGGGGCAGTCAGGTTTGTGGATTTTGGGCAGGAGGTAGAAACGGGCGGTGCAGGGTTGTGGGACTATGAGGTTGGAGGCGGTGGATGGGAGGTCCCCTGAGGTGATGAGGTTATGGATGGTCTGGGAGATGATGGTTTGGTGGTGGGGGGTGGGGTCATGGTCAAGGGGACGGTAGGAGGAGGTATCTGCGAATGAGAAACCAACCCCAGAGCAGGCCTGGTTGCTGATGACCATGGACAGAATTTGATAATCTATGTGAAGTGATTAAATCGGGCTGCTACATTATGAGTTTCTTCATCTTCCCTATCCACCTCCAGGCTTGGATGCTGATGCCTATCCTCAAGGATTCTGGTATTTTGCCAGTTAGTAGCATACTCTCATACAGCTCCAGCAGATCTGGGCTTATCCAGTACAAGAGACTCAAATATAATTCAGATGGCAAACTGCCAATTCCAGGAGTTTTACTTCTCTCAAAGGATTGATGGCCTTTATTTCACTTATCCAGAGTTCAGTCTGTCCAGACTCTCCCACATATCATCACCTCTGACCTCTTTCATTGAGAAGAGCTGGGAGCCTGTGCTGTCTGTCAGTTTTGCATCATAATATCTAGCATGAAAGAATTTGTTGAGCCTTCATGTATCAGGCTGGTCCATTGAGTACTCTTCCTTCAGGCTGCAGATCACCTTTAGGAAGAAGAACAAGTGAATCTTGCCTTTGAATGGGTGCAGGACCCCCAAGGCAAAGAAGCAACATGTTGGCTCCTCAACTCTTGGAGAACCTCTTTGACCATGACCACAGCAGGAGACAATTCAATCTGTTTGTGCTGCAACACTTCCCCCAATTTCTGTCTCTTAATTTCTTTGAAGAAAGGTGAATCACTTGATGTTAAACTTGACTGCTTCCCAAGATTGAACTGAACACATTAAAATGATGAACAGGTAATATATTAGCATTCTTTTCGCTTTCAGGATTACAGCCACAGAGTTGCTGAACTCATAAACAATAATGTTGGCAGCCGAATGAGGTTATCGAGGTGTTATTGACACTGACCTGACAGCACTCAGTACACTGAAAAATGCTGGCTGCAGTTCCCTCAAGCTTTCAAATAATCACTATCCTATATTCAGTAGCTTACCCTGTAGCTTAATTCTTAACTTTCATTTTCTTCCATTTGTCTAAATCTCACATAAAGCTGTCATCCATCCCTTAGTCGTCCTGGTAATATAACACAATGTGAATAAGCAACCAGTCTGTCAGCCTGTGCAATAAGACAGGTTACTGTTTCAAATGAAGTCTGTACATCTGAACTGGTCATGGCATTAACCTCCTTCTGTCTGAGGCTGACTGATCTCCTGGATTGTCTGTCTAGATTTGGGGATTTCCATATCTTGATGAGGTTACTATCAGCTTGTAGGTGCAAAAATCACCCATTGTTCTGTTCAAGCAACAGGGATTTCTCCGGGTGTACTGGTCATGATCATACCTCACCCAAATAAATTAACATGTCATTTATTTCTGTGGGATTATGGTGTGCCATTGAATATTTGATTACAAAATTAAGGGAAACTCACAGCAATGTAATTAATTGGTTGTAAAATATATTGAGACATCTCAAGGACATAGAATCATAGAATCCCTGTAGTGGAGATGGAGGCTATTCGACTGATCGAATCTGCACCGACCCTCTGAAGAGCATCCCATTCGGACTCACCTTATCCCATATTTAACATGGCTAATTCACCCAAACTAAATATATCTCTGGACACTACAGGCCAATTTAGCATGGCTAATCAACTTAACCTGCATGTAAGAATAAACATGGAAATATATTGTTCCTGATATTTTCCATTTTGTTATACAATTTATTTCTCTTCAGTATTTTGTGTCAGTGGTAAGGTTCAATTTATCAAACCCTTGAGGATTCGACAGGGGTGTTTGGCTAATTACAAACATTTAAATACTTTCTTGTTATCCCCATCATGCTTTCCCAACTGGTTATTTATGTCAGTTAATCTTCTACTTCCTTAAAGCCCATCACTCCCAGGAGACTGTTCCATTCTCTACAGTGACTGGAAAATTGCCACCCCACTTAACTTTTTCACCTCCTTCACTCCAAACCTCAGCCTAATCTCCATTTTCATCTCCACCTTAATTCTAGCCCAATCGCTAATCTAACCTCCAACGTGTAGGATACAAGATTTACTTCTGTAATGAAACAGCTGTGATCAACAAGAGAAGTAAAGGATCATATAAAAAGGAAAGGGGTTATACAAAGGAAAGTCTGAATGGATCCCTTGACCTAGCAAGGGATACAAAGAGATTGGGAAAAATTGTGAAATGAGAGAAAAAGAAAAAAACCTGTGAGGGATGTCAGAAAAACACTAAAGATTGTCACAGATAATTAAATATTGCAATCCACAAGAAGAAAGACATATAGGTGACAATTGATCTGAAATAACAAATGTTGTTGCTTGTTAAGTATTTACTTCACTTCAGTCATCAGAGCAGAAAGTTTCTGATAAGAAGAATCAAGAGGAGGAGTTTATAAACTATTGCACAGAACTAGCATGGATTTCTCAAAGATTGGATCCTGTGTAATAACCCTAGCTGAAATCTGATGATATAATCGCTGGTGTTCCTTCCTCTGAACCTGAAGCTGTGTGGTTAAGTTCTACCCCTAGGACTCAATGGCTCAGGAAGATGTGTTCATTGCCACAGACAAACGGTTTAAGTACCAATTTATAAATCCTTTTGATCTGCTTTCTATCCAGGGTGAATTCAGCTCCTGACTCCTTGCCTCACCATCTTTGGTGAAGGTTGTGGAATTTTAGGTCAGATTTGTCATTGGACAGAGAACTAGAATGAAGAACAGGACAGCACAAGAACAGGCCCTTCGGCCCACCGAGTCATCACTAACACATGATACCTTTCTAAACTTAAAGCTTTTTGCCTCGACATGGTTACTATTGCTCTCTTCCCTGTTCATGTATATGTCAAGATCCCTCTCACAAATTGCTACTGCATCTGCTTCCACCACCTCAACTGTCAGCACATTCCAGGTACTTACTACCCTCGAAGTAAAAAAATTGTCTCTCACATCTTTAAACATTCCCCCTTTTACCTTAAATCTATATTCCTGAGTAATTGATATTTCCATTCTGGGCCAAGAACTCCAAATATCCTTTCTATCCATGCCTCACATAATTTTGTAAACATCGATCAGGTCACCCCTCAGCCTCTGATGTTCAAGTGAAAACAAATCAAGGTTGTCCAATCTGTCCTCATTAGCAATACCCTCCAAACCAGGTAACATCCTGGTAACCTGTTTATGTACCCTCTCCAAAGCCTCCACATCCTTCTGGTAGTGTGGTGACCAGAACTGTACACAATTCTGGATGTAGGTTTACTCGCTGAGCTGGAAGGTTCATTTTCAGACGTTTCGTAACATCATCAGTGAGCCTCCAGATGAAGCACTGGTGGCATGGCCCGTTTTCTATTTATGTGTTTAGGTTTCCTTGGGTCATTGATGTCATTTCCTGTTCTTTTTCTCAGGGGTGGTAAATGGGATCCAAGTCATTGTGTTTGTTGATAGAACTCTAACAGAGGGTGGTAATAGATGTAAAGTATTCAGCCTGGAGCTTTGTGACCAGTGGTATTCTGCAGGATCTGTTCTGGGACCTCTGCTCTTTGTGATTTTTATAAATTACTTGGATGAGGAAATGGAAGCGTGGGTTAGTAAGTTTGTCGATGGATGGTTTGTGGAGTTGTGGATAGTTGTAGGTTGCAAAGAGACATTGACAAAATGCAGAGCTGGGCTGAGAAGTGGCAGATGGAGTTCAGCTGGAAATGTTTGAAGTGATTCACTTTGAAAGGTTGAAGTTGAATGCAGAACACCAGGTTAAAGGTAGGATTATTGGCAGTGTGGAGGAACAGAGGGATCATGGGGTCCATGTCAATAGATCCCTCAAGGTTTTCACCCAAGTTGATAGGGTTGTTAAGAAGGCGTATGGTGCCTTGGCTTTTATTAGCGGGGGTTTGAGTTTAAGAGCCATGAGGTTATGCTGTAGCTTATTAAATCCTTGGTTAGACAACACTTGGAAAATTGTGTTCAGTTCTGGTTGCCTCATTATAGGAAAGATGTGGAGAGTGCAGAGGAGATTTACCAAGATGCTGCCTGGACTGGAGGGGATGTCTTATGAAGGAAGATTGAGGGAGCTCAAGTTTTTCTTATTGGAGTGAAGAAGGATCAGAGGCGACTTGATAGAGGTGTACAAGATGATGAGAAGCATAGATGGAGTGGATAGTCAGAGACTTTTTCCCAGGGCAGAAATAGGTATCACAAGGGGGCATAATTTTAAGGTGATTGGAGGAAAGTTTTATGGAAGATGTCAGAGGTAGAGAGTGGTAGGTGCATGGAATGCACTGCCATCAGTGGTAGTAGAGTCATATACATTAGGGACATTTAAACAATTCTTGGATAAACACATGAATGATAGTAAAATGAAGGGTATGTAGGTTAATTTGATCTTTGAGTAAGATAAAAGGTCGGCATGACATCGAAAACCAAAGGTTGGTTAGCAAGTTTGTCAATGATGCGGAGTTGTGTATAGTGTGGAGGGCTGTTGTAGGATGCAATGGGACATTGACAGGATGCAGACCTGGGCTGAGAAGTTCAGTGTTTGTTCATAGAACATACTGTTCTATGTTTTATCTTCTATGTTCTAAACCACAGACAGCAAGGGCCCCAACACTGATCCCTTTGGGACCCTACTAGACACCGGTTTCTGAAAAACACCCCTAAACTATCACCCTCTGCTTCCTGACACTCAGCCAATTTGTCAAACTTTTTTGGATCCTATGGGTTCTAATATTTGCTGTCAGTTTCCCACAGTGACCTTATCAAAAAACTTGATGAAGACCTAGTAGAATATTTTCTCATTGTGAGATTCTTAGACCAGTGGGATGTGTGGTGGGTGAAAGGGAGGAGGAGTGTATTTTACAGAGATGTGTACCGGACCTCTGCCCTCTATGGACTTCATATCCAACCAGTCCAATTTAGCTCACACCCACTTTCTCTGCACACTTCCACCCATCTCCATTCATCCCCACTCACCTACCCTAATCTCCATCCACATCTGCCTACATCACTGTCCGTGTCATTAAGATTAGATTAGATTCCCTACAGAGTGGAAACAGGCTCTTCAGCCCAACAAGTCCACACCAACCCTCCGAAGAGCAACCCACCCATTCTGACTAATGCACGTAACACTATGAGCAATTTAACATGGCCAATTCACCTGACCTGCACATCTTTGGACTGTGGGAGGAAACCGGAGCACCCAGAGGAAACCCACACAGACACAAGGAGAATGCGCAAACTCCACACAGACAGTCACCCGAGGCTGGAATTGAACCTGGGACCCTGGTGCTGTGAGGCAGCAGTGCTAACCACTGAGCCACTGTGCCACCCTTTAAGTAATAAAATGTTGTCAGATTGGCAGCTCTTGCTATTTGTCCTGGTTATTTTGCTGGAGAGGGGAATTACTGCTGTGGTAAACCCATTGCTATCACAACTAGGAGAGGATCATATCCCTTTATATTGGGCAGGAAGTCCTGGTGCAGTTTGGGAATGTGTTGCTTGTTAATGGTTTAGCTTGACACTTAACCACAATGCTCAGAAACATGGTGCCAATATGTCTGACTTAGTCTGGTGGCTATTCCTCCTTGATTGTCAAAACAAACAAAGAATTAAATTGTTCAGAAAATGGTATTGATTGGAATGTGTGTATACTTTAATGGAGATGTTTCTATAAACACTTCAAAAATTACGTAGATTACTTACAGTGTGGAAACAGGCCCTTCGGCCCAACAAGCCCACAGTGGCCCGCAACCCAGCCAGACCATTCCCCTACACCTAATGCTATGGGCAACTTAGCATGGCCAATTCACCTAACCTGCACATTTTGGTCTGTGGGAGGAAACCAGAGCAAACCCACGCAGACACGGGGAGAATGTGCAAACTCCATACAGTCAGTCGCCTGAGGTAGGAATTGAACCCAGGTCTCTGGCACTGTAAGGCAGCAGTGCTAACCACTGTGCCACCGTGCCGTCCACAAAATGTGCCTAACACCTCGATCAAACCAAGTGCCTTTTCCTTGTAGGAACTTTGGGATGCCAACGTGGCATTGCTACTTCACAGCACCAGGGACCCAAGTTCAATGCCATTCTGTGTGGAGTTTGCACATTCTCCCTGTGTCTGCATGGGTTTTCTCCATGTGCTCCAGTTTCCTCCCACAGCTCAAACTTGCGGAGGTTAGTTGGATTTGGCCATGCTAAATTGCCCATATTTTTCAGGGATATGCAGGCTCGGTGGATTAGCCATGGGAAATGTAGGGTTACAGGGATAGGGTTAGGGGGGTGGGTACAGATGGAGTACTCTTCGGAGGGTTGGTGTGGACTCAATGGCTGAATAGCCTGCTTCCACACTGTAGGGATTCTATGATTCTATAAACACTTGGTTTCAGGTGACATGACAATGAAGACGTGAAATTATTTCTGTGTTGCAGCTACAGGCATGTTTGGATCAAATAGCAGATCCAAAAATGTTGCATTTACTTTGGTAAAACTAGTTGAGTTGCCGAAGGCATATAGTGTTCTCTATGATTTATAACTTGTCAGCTTTGCACTAAATCCATCTTCAATAGTAATTAATTCTGTCAGGATATTCCTTATCTTATTTAATTTCTCTCTATTAATAAACATAATAAGGAAAAAGAATACATCATCTTTATATAATGCTTATCACATTCACAAAATATCTCAAAGTATATTATAAATAATGAATGTTGTCTTAAATATAAATTTAAAATTGTTTTATTCCAGAAACTAACAGCCATCTATATTGATTAGATTAGATTACATTACAGCGTGGAAACAGGCCCTTCGGCCCAACAAGTCCACACCGACCCGCTGAAGCGCAACCCACCCATACCCCTAACCTAACACTACAGGCAATTTAGCATGGCCAATTCACCTGACCTGCACATCTTTTTGGACTGTGGAGGAAACCGGAGCACCCGGAGGAAACCCACGCAGAGAATGTGCAAACTCCACACAGTCAGTCACCTGAGGTGGGAATTGAACCCGGGTCTCTGGCGCTGTGAAGCAGCAGTGCTAACCACTGTGCCACCGTGCCGCCCTAGGCCAGGCCACATAGAAGGATGTCCTTATTCCTCTTCCAGTGGCTCCATGTGGTCTATCACATCGACCCGAGAGGAGAACTGAGGCTTGGATTCACATCTCACTCATGTTTGCCTGAAACCGGTGCCTTCACCAAATGGAAAATTGTCACAGGTTTGAATCTCACTGTTATTGACTTTCCTGCAATGGAAACTCCAGATTTGAAACACTTTAGTGGGACTGCAGGGTGGGGTGTTAGGAGGGTTGTAGGGGGAAGCATTCTAATTTAACCCCTAGAGTAACCACAAGATTAGAAAATGCTGCTTCCCTGACATTTTCCCACAACTGAAGGTCTTGCAAGATGTGAGCTAAAAAAAAGTTGCAACTGCCTCTAATTCCCAGTAATGCACTCTCCAATATCAAACTCCCCCAATCCCCAGCAATCACAATTACTGTCCCATCAATTCTCATCATGACAGCATGTCTCCTCACCCCAGTCAGCTACTCCCTGTAGCAAGTCCCACCATCAGGAACTGACCCCAACAACACCATCCAGCAACTCCTCCACATCCCCATTTACCACCCCTCACTTCCACAATGTGGAGGTGCTGATGTTGCTTTGGGCTGGACAAAGTTAAAAATCACACAACATCAGGTTATAGAATGTAGAAAATCAAACATTACAGCACAGTACAGGCCCTTCAGCCCTCGATGTTGCGCCGACCTGTGGAATCAATTTGAAGCCTCTCTATTCCATTTTCATCCATATGTTTATCCAATGACCATTTAAATTCCCTTAAAGTTGGCGAGTCTACTACTGTTGCAGGCAGTGCGTTCCATGCCCTACTATTCTCTGAGTAAAGAAATTACCTCTAACGTCTGTCCTATATCTATCACTCCTCAGTTTAAAGCTCTGTCCCCTCATGTTAGCCATCACCATCTGAGGAAAAAGGCTCTCACTGTTCACCCTATCTAACCCTCTGATTATCTTATATGTCTCAATTAAGTCACATCTCAACCTTCTCTCTAACGAAAACATCCTTAAGTCCTTCAACCTTTCCTCATAGGACCTTCCCACCATACCAGGCAGCATCTGAGTAAATCTTCTCTGAACACTTTCCAAAGTTTCCACGCCCTTCCTATAATGTGGTGACCAGAACTGTATGTAATACTCCAAGTGTGGTCGCGCCAGAGTTTTGTACAGCTGTAGCATGACCTCGTGGCTCCGAAACTCAATCTCTCTTCCAATTAAAGCTAACATACCGTATGCTTTCTTAACACTATCAACCTGGGTGGCAACTTTCAGGGGTCTATGTACATGGATTTCGAGATCCCTCTGCTCATCTATACTACCAAAACTCTTACCATTAGCCCAGTACTCTTTATTCCTGTTACTACTTCCAAAGTGAATCACCTTACACTTCTCTGCATTAAACCCCATTTGCCATCTCTCAGCCCAGCTCTGCAGCTTATCTATGTCCCTCTATAACCTTCGGCATTATCCACAACTCCACCGACCTTAGTGTCATTGCAAATTTACTAATCCTTCTACGCTCTCATCTAGATCAATTATAAAAATGACAAAAAAGCAGTGTGCCCAAAACAGATGTTTGCTGTACACGGCTAGTAATTGAACTGCAGGGTGAACATTTTCCATCAACCACTACCCTCTGTCTTCTTGCAACGAGCCAACTTCTGATCCAAACCGCTAAATCACCCTCAATCCCATGCCTCCATATTTGAATACCACTAACTACTTCTCCAAGTTTCCTATCATTCATCAACAGAAGAATATGTCAAATGTATCAGTGGCAAGAGCAATGGATAGAATTGTATAATGACCTGAACAACGTGGGCTATGGTGAGATTTGTGAGATTTATGGAGGAACATGCAGAAAGTTCAGCAAAGCTCATCTCAGCATTGAGAGCATCACTTCATTTTTTATACTTTTGCCAAGTGGCAAGGCAAATTTCTCACTGAGCAGCAGCAAATTGTTAATTAAGAGAGATTATTACTTGTTAAATATCTTGTTACCACCACACTCATATCATTGATATCAGCTTTCTTTCTTACCAAACAAGCTGTACAGTGAGATTTGTTTGTTAGAGGGGGTACCTGGAGACTTCAGCTGGTCGCTGGCTCTGGACAATCCAGCTGTATGCACCCTTCACCTACAGACATTGACATCTGACATTTGCCAACCCTTCATGATCCTCATGGCACCTCTCTGACCCATTTCAGAAGCATTGCGGGGCACACTGGCAACTAGACTTGAGAAGCTGCTGCAAGCAGCACAGTGTGCACAGGGTCAGGCCCCTCGTTCATGGGGTGTACTGGGCTGCTCGCTCTCTCTCTCTCTCTCTCTCTCTCTTAGCATTTGCTCACTGACCATCTATCTGAAGGTCCTCAGCATCCATGTGTCACATCTTGCCATAACGTGTCATGATGGTTAGGATATTGGCCCTTCAGCCAGAGGAAGAGCTACCATGTTGAGGTGCTCTCTTGTGCAGACACATACACAGGCAACTTATTGCTAGGGAACTGTCCCCGGGTTGGGGGTTGAACATCTTGATGAACAGCATCTGAGATGTCAGTCTAACACCAACAGCATGTGCCAGCTGCCTATGTACAAGTATTCCACCAAATAGCCATGATGGAAAGTGGGTGGGGCATAGTCCTCAGTACAGTCAAGGGGTGTATCCACTATCTGTTAGGGGTCTTAATACCTTCAGTCACAGCCATAATGCACAAAGTGCAGGGGCTGGACCAGGCCCAGTTGTCAACTCAGTTGGGTACAGCAGACCATCATGGAATGTACAATTGCCACTGGGCATGTTGCCAGTGTTTGGTTTTGCATTGTGGGTGTTGAACTGCAAGTCACTGTTTGTCTTGTTTATTCTCACTTTTCCTGTGTGTAAATAAAAGATCATGTCTGGAATTGTCTGATTGCTTTTCCTGATATGATGTGCCCCCAGTGGACGATGACAAGCTGGGAGTCTCCAGTGGGCACTGGGGGCAGAATAGCAGCGATTAAGAGAGTGTGATTAGACAGGATGGAGCTAGTCTTTTTTGGGGGACAAGCTATTGAACAATAATCCACAATACAGCAGTAAACCTTTCTAAGACATGTACAAAGTGGTCTATGGGCCATGTTATAGCATGCTCACTAAACAAGGTCAAATATCTGGCAAAATTCACAGACAGTGAATTTATTCGTTTTGAAAAGTAAGGAGTCCAATCAAGAAATACAAGGACCAATACTTCATCCACAAGGACCACTACTGGGTTACCATCTCCTGCAGAGGGTTTATTCAAACTGTAGGCTAGAGCAAACCTGCTGAATTTGTACTGGATCTGATTGCTATCAGTATAAGACAAAATGTTAATAAGAATGTAGAAAGTTAATATTCATATGGGAAGTTTCTCCCTTTCCAAATATGGAAGGTAGTCAGTGAGATTCTCTCAAAAGAGAGAACACAGTTTCCTGTGGAGGTGTCAAAGATCATGGTCATTGAAGGTTTCCGCTCCGAATGGAGTGACATTGAGGAAGAACAGATGCCAGTGGGAAAGTTATCCAAAAGCTTCATAACTTCCACACCTCTAACTATGAGGAACATATAAGTTGTGAAGTTGAATTAGGGATGGATTGTCTTATGAGCAAAGACTAGACAGGTTGGTACTCTACTCACTGGAGTTTAGGAGAAAGAGAGGTGACCTCATTGAAACACGTAAGATTCTTAATGGTCTTGACATGGTAAATGCTGAGAGGATGCTTCCCCTCATCGGCAAATCTCGGACCAGGGGGGCATCGTCGCAGAATAAAGGGTTTGCCAATTTAAGAGTAAGATAAAGTGGAATTTCTTCCCTCAGAGGTTTGAATATCCCTGGAACTCCTTGCTACAAAGACCCACATGTCCTTATGTATCTTTAGGGCTGAGCTGGATTCTTGATCAGTTGGGGAATCAAGAGTTATAGGGAAAACACAAGAAAGTGGATATACGGAATTTCAGATCAGCCATGATCCTGTTGAATGGTGGAGCAGGCTCAAGGCCTCCTCCTGTTCCTATTTCGTATGGTCTTACAGACACACACAACTTCAGGCGCAGGGTAATTGTCAGTTCATACACATGAGTCAAGAGAAATGAATTGTTAACCTCAGATCTCAGCAAAGTTTCACTGTTACCAAGCCAAGACTGGAGACCACCTGTACACCTGTACATTTCCAAGGTATTTGAATAATCACTATGTGATTCTGTACCTATTTCAGTATTGTTCACAAGAATCCTGTTCCATTATCTATACAGTTTATAATTTATATAATTTCTCACTTTAAAAAATGGGGAGATATTGGGCTATTTCTTAAATTGCTTTAACACTGATTAAGATACTACTGAACATGTGAATAGTTTTCTGTACATGGTTACAGGAAATACTGCAAATAATGTGAAGTCATTGTGGCAATGACATGCAGCAGAGAGGAACTCTCCCGACTCGTGTTATTCTTTCATAAAGAAACCTTCATTTAGATTGCCAATCTTTGTTTCAGTGTTTGAGACATTGAGCCAACACCACAAGCAGTGTGTACCATAACAACTCACCAAAAAGGCCTCCCTCAACATCACTTTGCAAAATATCAACCACTTCCATCTGGAAAGACAGGGGCAGCAGGTATATATGAGCACCACCACCTGCACAGTCCCTACCAAGCCACTCTTTATCCTGCTTTGGAAACATTCCTTCAGTGTTGCTGAGTCAAAATTCTAGAACTCCCACCAAACCAGGTAAAATGGGAGTGCCTACTCTATAAGCAGTTGCAGCAGTTTAAGAAGGCAGCTCACCATGACCTTCTCAAGGACAGCCAGTGATGGGCAATAAATGCTGATCCAGACATTTGATGCCAACATTCCACAAACGAACAAAAAATTAAAAGCATTCGGTGGGTCATGCAACTCATCACAAATACAGCTGGTTATCTAGAACAGTCACAGGGAACTGTCTATTGCTCGTGGATATTCAGACTTACAGTGAAAATTACTGGGAGCAGCAAGCAGTACATAAAGGATTCTTACATAAGAGTCATGTGAGAGTGTAATACAGCAAAGGCAGAAATTTACGGACATCTCTATGATGATATGAGTACAACAGTTAGCTAGGGCTATAGGCACAAGGGGGCAGTGTGACGCAGCACAGGTAGTGGCAAAATAGCCAAAAGGACAGTGTAAACCTTCATACTAATAGAGTGTGAACAATCTCAACCAGCACAACAATACAAATACATTGGAGAGTTGAGAAACAGTAACAGTGTTGTCACCAAATGTATACAGGGCCAACGACAATCAGTAACACAGAGATTGACATGACATTTGTAAAATGGTCACAGCACCGCAGTGTGATCAGCATTGTAAGGTAGACTTCCAAGATAGGCATCTGGGAATACAGAGAGACATGTGCTGGAGTTCCAGGGACCGTACTAAATCTCAGATAGACAAAACTACAGAAAAACTCTGCTATGGAACACCATCATTCAGTATGCATAGATATGCCTATGGAGAAATAACCAACAGGAAGAATACATCCACTATCAAAGTAACCAGAGTGATCCAACAAAATAGAACCAGTTGGCATGATGGCCTCTGATCCAGAAGCAGTACAATAAGGAATATTAATTTCTTTAAAAGGTCTGCAGAACCTGCAGATGTCCTTAAGAATGTTTGAAAAGGTTCTTTAGGAATTTGCAACATTGTAAAGGGATCAATTGTAATTTCTTGCGTAATAAAATCTGCTCCATGTGTATAGAACTGCACAAAGTGAAAGGAAGTTAAAACTAGAAGTCATGTGACTGACAGGTATGAAGGTGAGCTAAAAGCAGTGGAACTGAGGGTGAATTCATGGATGCAGATAAAAAGAGAAAGCAGGGGCAGAAAGATGAATACATCAAAGTCATGTGAGAAGAAAAAGTAAATCACTCACACAAACAGGTGAGTTTCTCTTTCTGGCAGGGATGATTGCAGAGCATTTAGAGGCAATGTGGCTACAATTAAGTCTAAAACCTGGAGATCTGCACAGAAAGCTCATCAATGTAAATGAGCAGGGGGCTTTGCTAGAAATAGCAAAATAATGAACTGTGTGTTACTGGTTGGTCAGTTGAAAAGCTGACTCCATCAGGACTGTCATACCCCAAGGGTGTTATAGAGCAGGACCATAAGACACAGAATTTATAGCAAAAGATCATTGTGTCATGAAACTGAAATGATATATTAAATGATATATTAATGAAGAAGCAGCATTCCAAAAGCTAGTGCTTCCAAATAAACAGTTGGACTATAACCTGGTGTTATGGGATTTTTAACCTTGTCCACCCCAGTCCAACACCGGCACTTCCACATCATACCCCAAGTAAGAGAGAGCTGATGGCACTGTGCCTTGCTCCTGATGATAATCATAAATATCACCATCAAAAGTGAAATCTGTTGTTGGTTAGAACTCCTGGCTGACAATTTTTGAAAAAGGACCAGCATGATGTGGAACTGTGGAGCTAAGTAATTTGTGTGGGTGTTTATAACAGTGTAAAATATTATCGTTGTTACAACCATTTAAGTAAGATTTACCAATTATGTGTCATTTGCTTGTCAATTCATATGCATTGTTTCAAGTTCATGTTAAATTATATGCTACAGTAGGTGGAATCTTGTTGGCAATTTCTTCATTTTGGGTCAGTTAGTTGCGTTTAGTTTACAGTTTCTCCAAAGGGATCGTAACCTGAGAAACAATTGCTGCAACATTGGATTCTGTGGTGCTACTGTTGTCAAGTCTACAACAGTACGGTTGAATCACAAATGATATCTACTTCTGGCCACTTCCGTTGTAGCTCATGTTGATCACTATGTTTGGAAAAGGCTCCATGTCTGCAGGAGGTATGGGGAAGGGCAAGTCATTAGTGTCAAACACTCATTTTTGAGCCTGAGCTGCCATTTGGCAATTGAAGCTCCTATACTGTATTTTAAATAATTCATCACCAGATCACCCAATTAAACAACTAAATAAGTAACAATTAACAAACACTGGCCACCAATGGCAGTACAACAACAACAAGAGGAGAAGAAAACATATACAAAGAGGAAAGAGTTAATTCAAAATGGAATTTGAAAGGGAGATAATGAACTCCTGCCCCCATGGTGTCCACCTCTCTCTGAATGCTTCATTGAAGGCCCTATTAACATCCTCTCAATCATTCACAGCTGATTATGTGCTCAGCTATACTGGGGAGTCCTCCTGTGTTCTTTATAACTGCACAAAGTATTAAGTTGGTAAATTCCCACTCGCTTGGAATTCCTATATTGGAAAGGATGGGCTGTAAGTTCTGCCAATGCCCTTAGCATTTCCTTGTTAATGTCTATCGGTCTTTTCCTGTAGACAACCCCATTGAAGTTCACATCTGAATTCCCTGCAGCAGAGCCCATCTGTTAACTTATCCTTTTCACACATGATATCCTATCCCACTAGCCTGGATGCCAACCACTCATGCCACAAGGTTACCACATGATGATTCTGATTTTGTTCTAACCTCAAAGGTACACTCAGTGCCAGTATCTGAGCTGTTTGTGAGTAACTCACCTACTGACTTCCAAAGCCTTGTCCAAGGCAAAGTCAGGAACGTTACCTGAAAGAGTTACTTATCTGAAAGAATTCTCCTCTACATGCCATCCTGACGTAAAACTCTACTGCCTACTCCTCTCCATGACAGAGCTAAATATACTTCTGGATCCCTTTCGGCCGAGATGAGGATTAGTTGCCTGCTAGGCTACACTTTTTGAAGAGGCTGCAGTGGATGTTCAAGCTGTCACAGAATTATATAGTCCCTTCAGCTCACCATGTCGATACCAACCAACAAACATCAAACTACACTAATTCTATTTACCTCCGCTTGGTCCATAGCCCCCTAAGCACTGGCATTTTAGGTGTTCATCCGGATGCTTCTTAAATGTTGCAAGAGTACCTACTTCCACCACCCTCTCAGGCAGCATGTTTCACATTTGAATTCCACATTTGGAGACTGTTTAAGGAACAGTTGTTGCAAGTGATGAATAAATATGTCCCTCTGAGACAGGCAAGAAGTGGTAAGATAAAGAAACCTTGGATGACGAGAGCGGTGGAGCTTCTTGTCAAAAGGAAAAAGGTAGCTTACATAAGGTGGAGGAAGCTAGGGTCAAGCACAGCTCTACAGGATTACAGGCAGGCGAGGAAGGAGCTTAAAAATGATCTGAGGAGAGCCAGGAGGGGGCACAAGAAAGGCTTGGCAGAACGGATTAGGGAGAACACAAAGGCATTTTACACTTATGAGAGGAATAAGAGAATGGTCAAAGAAAGAGTAGGGCCGATCAGGGATAGCATAGGGAACTTGTGTGTGGAGTCTGAGGAGATAGGGAAAGCCCTAAATGAGTTTTTTGCTTCAGTCTTTACGAAAGAAACAAACTTTGTAGTGAATGAAACCTTTGAAGAGCAGGTGTGCATGCTGAAATGGATAGAGATAGAGGAAGCTGATGTGCAGAAAGTTTTGTCAAACATTAAGATTGACAAGTCGCCAGGCCTGGACCAGATTTGTCCTCAGCTGCTTTGGGAAACGAGAAATGCAATTGCTTCGCCACTTAGGAAGATCTTTTCATCCTCGCTCTCCACTGGAGTTGTACCTGAGGACTGGAGAGAGGCAAATGTAATTCCTCTCTTCAAGAAAGGAAATAGGGAAATCCCCGGCAATTACAGACCAGTAAGTCTCACGTCTGTCGTCTGCAAGGTGTTAGAAAGGATTCTGAGGGATAGAATTTATGACCATCTGGAAGAGCATGGCTTGATTAAATGCAGTCAACACGGCTTTGTGAGGGGCAGGTCATGCCTCACAAACCTTATCGAGTTCTTTGAGGATGTGACTACAAAAGTTGATGAGGGTCGAGCTGTGGATGTGGTGTATATGGACTTCAGCAAGGCATTTGATAAGGTTCCCCATGGTAGGCTCATTCAGAAGGTCAGGAGGAATGGGATACAGGGGAACTTAGCTGTCTGGATACAGAATTGGCTGGCCAACAGAAGACAGCGAGTGGTAGTAGAAGGAAAATATTCTGTCGGAGGTCTGTGGTGAGTGGTGTTCCACAGGGCTCTGTCCTTGGGCCTCTATTGTTTGTAATTTTTATTAATGACTTGGATGAGGGGATTGAAGGATGGGTCAGCAAGTTTGCAAATGACACAAAGGTTGGAGGTGTCGTTGACAGTATAGAGGGCTGTTGTATACTGCAGCGGGACATTGACAGGATGCAGAGATGGGCTGAGAGGTGGCAGATGGAGTTCAACCTGGATAAATGCGAGGTGATGCATTTTGGAAGGTCGAATTTGAAAGCTGAGTACAGGATTAAGGATAGGATTCTTGGCAGTGTGGAGGAACAGAGGGATCTTGGGGTGCAGGTATATAGATCCCTTAAGATGGCCACCCAAGTGAACAGGGTTGTTAAGAAATCATATGGTGTTTTGGCTTTCATTAACAGGGGTATTGAGTTTAAGAGTCGTGTGATCTTGTTGCAGCTCTATAAAACTTTGGTTAGACCGCACTTGGAATAATGCGTCCAGTTCTGGTCACCCTATTATAAGAAAGATGCTTTGGAGCGGGTTCAGAGGAGGTTTACCAGGATGCTGCCTGGACTGGAGGGCTTATCTTATGAGGAGAGGTTGACTGAGCTCGGACTTTTTTCATTGGAGAAAAGGAGGAGAAGAGGGGACCTAACTGAGGTATACAAGATAGTGAGAGGCATAGATAGAGTCGATAGCCAAAGACTATTTCTCAGGGCAGAAATGACTAACATGAGGGGTCATAGTTTTAAGCTGGTTGGAGGAAAGTATAGAGGCGGGTTCTTTACACAGAGAGTTGTGAGAGCATGGAATGCGTTGCCAGCAGCAGTTGTGGAGGCAGGGTCATTGGGGACATTTAAGAGACTCCTGGACATGCATATGGTCACAGAAATTTGACGGTGCATACATGAGGATCAGTGGTCGGCACAAAGTCATGGGCGGAAGGGCCTGTTCTGTGCTGTACTGTTCTACGTTCTATTTCGACATTTATTTCTTCGGATCTCCTCTAATCCACTTACTTCTACCCTTAAACTTACCTCCTTTGGTCTTAGTCACATCTGACATGGAGAAAAGATTCTCACGGTCTACTCTGTCTGTGCTTCTCATAATTGTGTAAACCCCAATCAGATCCCCCCTCAGCCTCCTCTGCTCCAGAGAAAATAAACCCAGCCTATCCACTTTCTCTTCATAACTAAGATGTTTCATCCCAGACAACATCCTGGTGAATCTCCTCTGCACTATCTCCAATGCATTCATACCCTTCCAACAGTATTCCATCTGTGGCCTAACTCATGTTTTATAAAGTTGTAACAAGACTTCCTTGCTTCTATATTCTATGCCCTAGCTAATGAAAGCAAGCATTCCATATGCCTTCTTCACCATCCTGACTACTTGTGCTGTCTACCTTCAGGAATCTATGGACTTGTATACCAAGGTCGTTTTGTTCCTTAGTACTCCCTAGGGGATGACCATTCATTGTGTGCATCTTTCCCTTCTTTGACCTCCCAAAATGCAACAACTCATGCTTATCAGCCTCTGATACATTTCATGGGGTCCTGAGAAAGTATGCATCTTTATGGCTGTTAAAACATCTAATACACCCTCCTTATTAAACGTGACTGTATATTTGATGTTCTTTATAACATGTTCCAGGATCTCACTATCCCAACTACAGCTATCTCCAGCTACAGTGGTCTTTCTTCTCTATGAATACAGATGGGAAATAATCATTTAAGACCTCACACATGTCCTCTGGTGCCAGGTACAAATTGCCCTTTTGGTCTCTAACATGCCCCAGTCTTTCCCTGGTAACATTCTTATACTGAATATACTTCTAAAAAGGCTTAGAGTTTTCAATGATCCTATCTGCCAAAGTTACTTTGTGGCCCCTCATCATTTCTTTTCAAGCAACCATCTACATACTTTATACTTTGAAGGCCTCCCAATTTAAACATGCTGTACCTCACACTTCCTTTTCTTTATCAAACTCTCGATATCCCATGGCACCCAGGGTTCACTGAACTTGCTGCCCTTGCCCTTCACTCTTAGAGGAAAACACAGGCTCGAATTCTCACTGGAATGCTTTCAAAATACTTCCACTTTTCACATAAAAAAATGAAAATAAAAAAGAACTGTGGGTGCCATAAATCAGAAACAAAAACAGAAATTGCTGGAAAAGCTCAGTAGGTCTGGCAGCATTTGATGTCACCAAACCTGAAACATTAACTCTGATTTCTCTCCACAGATACTGCCAGACCTGCTGAGCTTTTCCAGCCATTTCTGCTTTTGTTTCCCATTTTCCAAATGTAGACCTCCCTGCAAATAGCTGCTTGACCTATCTCTACCTTTGAAATATTCAATCAGCACCCCAGCCCCTCCCACTCAGCACTTTCTGAGGCAGATCTTCTTTGAGGACTGGAGTCAAAGAAGATACTGCTTCACATTCAGCTGATTAACTTTGTTCAATTTAAATGCTGATTGTAGGGCTGGCCTGTTGACTAAGGAAAGAGAAAAGCAGGTTTGCTTCACTCTTCATGCTGCCTCGAACACATTGCTGTTTTCCATTCACTTCCTCCTTCATCAGGATTTTTAACAGGAGAAGCCTCCATAAACACTGTTGTTTGAAACTTGAAGATGTGTTTGTGACTGATCAGTGCCTCATTCTGGCCATTTGAAGTAAACATTCATTACCTTCTTGAATCAAAAACAAACCACTAGCTTTGTGGATATTATCAGAGATTTTTATTCATACTTTAACTGGGCAATGGGAGCCAAAATAGCAGAATGTCATACATTCCTTCATACCTCTGCCCCATGTGTATACAGGCTGGTGATTGGAAGTGCAGAAGAGGTAGCCCCTCTCATGCAGAGTTGACATTTCAACAGAAGCAAAAAGGGAGGTTATTGTAACATGTGCCATGGGGGAACACAGTGATGACAACTCTGGGCTACTGCTCTTAGGACATGGGTTCAAATTGCACTGCAGATGGTGAAAATTAAATATAAATATAAACTTTTCAATTGAAAGTTAATCTTAATAATAGTGACCATGAAACTACCATCAGCCGTCATAAAACCCCATTGTGATTCTGTGCCCCTTGGAGAAGGATATCTGCTATCATTCCATGGTCTGACTGACATGTGTCTCCAGATCCACAGCAATGTAGTTGACTCTTAACTTTAATTATGAAGCAAGCTGTTCAGTTCAAAGGCACTGAGGGATGGGCAACAAATGCTAGACACGCAAGTGACATGGAAACAGACCCTTCAGTCCTACTCACCCACGCTGTCTAAGTTTATCAAACTAAACTAGTCTCATTTGCTTGTACTTGGCCCATGTCCCTCTAAACCTTCCCTATTCATGCATCTATACAAATGTCTTTTAAATTTTGTAAGTGTAACTGCAGCTATCACTTCTTCTGATAGCTCATTCCATATACACACAACCCTCAGGTCCCTTTTAAATCCTTCTCCTCACTTTAAAAATATCCCACTGGTTTTGAATTCACTCACCCTAGGGAAAATACATTTGTTATTCGCCTTATCTGTGTCCCTCATGATTTTATAAACCATTATAAGTTCACCCTTCAACCCTCCAGTAAAAAGTCTCAGTCCACAAAGGAATCAAAAAGACAGGATCCACCCAAAATTACAGATCTGTACATTTTATCACAAACACAGCATAGAATCTCTGAAACCATCAACATTCGAAAACTACCTGATACAGCAAATAATCAGTAAGTCAAAGCTCTATAAAACTTTGGTTAGACCGCACTTGGAATACTGCGTCCAGTTCTGGTCGCCCTATTATAGGAAAGATGTGGATGCTTTGGAGGGGGTTCAGAGGAGGTTTACCAGGATGCTGCCTGGACTGGAGGGCTTATCTTATGAAGAGAGGTTGACTGAGCTCGGACTTCTTTTCATTGGAGAAAAGGACGAGGATGGGGACCTAATTGAGGTATACAAGATAATGAGAGGCATAGATAGAGTCGATAGCCAAAGACTATTTCCCAGGGCAGAAATGGCTAACACGAGGGGTCATAGTTTTAAGCTGATTGGAGGAAAGTATAGAGGGGATGTCAGAGGCAGGTTCTTTACACAGAGAGTTGTGAGAGCATGGAATGTGTTGCCAGCAGCAGTTGTGGCAGCAGGGTCATTGGGGACATTTAAGAGACTCCTGGACATGCATATGGTCACAGAAATTTAAGGGTGCATACATGAGGATCAGTGGTCGGCACAACATCATGTGCTGAAGGGCCTGTTCTGTGCTGTACTGTTCTATGTTCTATGTTCAGACAAACAGGTTCTACTGATCAGTCACTTGACAAAGTTATCAATCATTTGAACAAGATAATCTTCAACTTCCTGACCAGAAATAATTAAAACACAATCGACATGTCCTATTGCATAATATGCTCAACCAACCTGATTGCAACCATCCTTCACAACTTACTTTAACCCTATAACCACAAACCCAGACTGCTCCACATCCATTACTGATCCGGTAAAGGTGGCAGAACCTTCAGATTACCCAGCCCCTTCTTGTGAGAATTTGTGTTGCAGACGTTTCATCCCCTGTCTAGGTGACATCCTCAGTGCTTGGGAGCCTCCTGTGAAGCACTTCTGTGACGTTTCCTCCGGCATTTATAGTGATTTGTATCTGCCGCTTCCGGTTGTCAGTTCCAGCTGTCTGCTGCAGTGGCCGGTATATTGGGTCCAGGTCGATGTGCTTATTGATTGAATCTGTGGATGAGTGCTATGCCTCTAGGAATTCCCTGGCTGTTCTCTGTTTGGCTTGTCCTATAATAGTAGTGTTGTCCCAGTTGAACTCATGTTGCTTGTCATCTGAGTGTGTGGCTACTAAGGATAGCTGGTCATGTCGTTTCGTGGCTAGTTGGTGTTCATGGATGTGGATCGTTAGCTGTCTTCCTGTTTGTCATATGGAGTGTTTTGTGCAGTCCTTGCATGGGATTTTGTACACTACTAATTAGGAGGCTCCCAAGCACTGAGGATGTCACCTAGACATGGGACGAGACGTCTGCAACACAAATTCCCAGCTCGGCGAACAGAACCACAACAACGAGCACCCGAGCTACAAATCTTCTCCCAAACTTTGAATGTGGGACTCTCTCTCTCTCTCCTTGCTACCTCTCTCTCCACCTGCAAAGGCTTTTGAAAAATAATTCTGGACATGATAAAGTCATTTAGAACATAGAACATAGAACAACACAGCACAGAACAGGCCTTCGGCCCACGATGTTGTGCCGAACATTTGTCCTAGCTTAAGCACCCATCCATGTACCTATCCAATTGCCGCTTAAAGGTCACCAAAGATTCTGACTCTACCACTCCCACAGGCAGCGCATTCCATGCCCCCACCACTCTCTGGGTAAAGAACCCACCCCTGACATCTCCCCTATACCTTCCACTCTTCACCTTAAATTTATGTCCCCTTGTAACACTCTGTTGTACCCGGGGAAAAAGTTTCTGACTGTCTACTCTATCTATTCCTCTGATCATCTTATAAACCTCTATCAAGTCACCCCTCATCCTTCGCCGTTCCAACGAGAAAAGGCCTAGCACTCTCAACCTATCCTCGTACGACCTATTCTCCATTCTAGGCAACATCCTGGTAAATCTTCTCTGCACCCTCTCCAAAGCTTCCACATCTTTCCTAAAGTGAGGCGACCAGAACTGCACACAGTACTCCAAATGTGGCCTAACCAAAGTCCTGTACAGTTGCAACATCACTTCACGACTCTTGAATTCAATCCCTCCGCTAATGAACGCTAATACACCATAGGCCTTCTTACAAGCTCTATCCACCTGAGTGGCAACTTTCAAAGATCTATGTACATAGACCCCAAGATCCCTCAGTTCCTCCACCTCACTAAGAATCCTACCGTTAAGCCTGTATTCCGCATTCTTATTTGTCTTTCCAAAATGGACAACCTCACACTTGGCAGGGTTGAACTCCATCTGCCACTCCTCAGCCCAGCTCTGCATCATATCTAAGTCCCTTTGCAGCTGACAACAGCCCTCCTCACTATCCACAACTCCACCAATCTTCGTATCATCTGCAAATTTACTGACCCACCCTTCGACTCCCTCAACCAAGTCATTAATAAAAATTACGAACAGCAGAGGACCCAGAACTGATCCCTGTGGAACTCCACTTGTAACTGGGCTCCAGGCTGAATATTTACCATCTACCACCACTCTCTGACTTCGACCAGTTAGCCAGTTTTCTATCCAATTGGCCAAATTTCCCTCTATCCCATGCCTCCTGACTTTCCGCATAAGCCTACCATGGGGAACCTTACTAAAATCCATGTATACTACATCCACTGCTCTACCCTCATCCACATGCTTGGTCACCTCCTCAAAGAATTCAATCAAACTTGTAAGGCAAGACCTAACCCTTCACAAATCCATGCTGGCTGTCCCTAATCAAACAGTGTCTTTCCAGATACTCATAAATCCTATCCCTCAGTACCCTTTCCATTACTTTGCCTACCACAGAAGTAAGACTAACTGGCCTGTAATTCCCAGGGTTATCCCTATTCCCTTTTTTGAACAGGGGCACAACATTCGCCACTCTCCAGTCCCCTGGTACCACCCCCGTTGACAGTGAAGATGAAAAGATCATTGCCAATGGTACTGCAATTTCCTCTCTTGCTTCCCACATAATCCTAGGATATATCCCATCAGGCCCGGGGGACTTGTCTATCCTCAAGCTGTTCAAAATGTCCAACACATCTTCCTTCCTAACAAGTATCTCCTCTAGCTTACCAGTCCGTTTCACACTCTCCTCTTCAACAATATGGTCCCTCTCATTCGTAAATACTGAAGAAAAGTACTCATTCAAGACCTCTCCTATCTCTTCCGACTCAATACACAGTCTCCCACTACTGTCCTTGATTGGACCTACCCTCGTTCTCGTCATTCTCATGTTTCTCACATACGCATAAAATGCCTTTGGGTTATCCTTGATCCTATCCGCCAAAGATTTTTCATGCCCTCTCTTAGCTCTCCTAATCCCTTTCTTCAGGTCCCTTCTGGCTATCCTGTATCCCTCCACTGCTCTGTCTGAACCCTGTTTCCTCAACCTTATGTAAGCCTCCTTCTTCCTCTTTACAAGACATTCAACCTCCCTCGTCAACCAAGGTTCCCTCACACGACCATCTCTTTCTTGCCTGACAGGTACATACATATCAAGGACACGTCGTATCTGTTCCTTGAAAAAGTTCCACATTTCCACGACATCCTTCCCTGATAGCCTATGCTCCCAACTTATGCTCCTCAGATCCTGTCTTACAGCATCGTAATTACCCTTCCCCCAATTGTAAAACCTACCCTGTTGCACGCACCTATCTCTCTCCATAACCAAGGTGAAAGTCACAGAATTGTAGTTACCATCACCAAAATGTTCACCCACTAACAAGCCCATCACTTGTCCTGGTTCATTACCGAGTACCAAATCCAAAATGGCCTCCCCTCTGGTTGGACAATCTACATACTGAGTTAGAAAAGCTTCCTGGACACACTGCACAAACACCGCCCCATCCAATCTACTTGACCTAAAGAGCTTCCAATCAATATTTGGGAAGTTGAAATCGCCCATGACTACTACCCTGTGGCTTTCCAAAATCTGTTTCCCAATCTGTTTCTCCAATCTCTGCTGCTATTGGGGGGCCTATAGTAAACACCCAACAAGGTGACTGCTCCTTTCCTATTTCTGACTTCAGCCCATACTACCTCTAAAGGCAGATCCCCCTCGAACTGCCTTTCTGCAGCCGTTATACCATTTCTAATTAGCAACGCCACCCCCCTCCTTTTTTACCACCCTCCCTAATCCTACTGAAACATCTGTAACCAGGAACCTCCAACAACCATTCCTGTCCCTCTTCTATCCACGTTTCCGTGATGGCCACAACATCATAGTCCCAGGTACTGATCCACGCCTTAAGTTCACCCACCTTATTTCTGATACTCCTTGCGTTGAAGTATACGCACTTGAACCCATCTCTGTGTCCGCAAGTATTCCCTGTCAGTGCTACCTTCTTCACAGCCTCCCTACATTCTTGGACATCCTGACAAACAACTAACCTACTTGCTTGACTACAAGCCCGGATCCCATCCCCCTGCCAAATTAGTTTAAACCCCCCGAAGAGTGCTAGCAAACCTACCCCCCAGGATATTGGTGCCCTTCTGGTTCAGGTGCAACCCGTCCTGCTTGTACAGGTCCCACCTTCCCCAGAATGCAGTCCAATTGTCCAAATACCTGAAGCCCTCCCTCCTATACCATCCTTGCAGCCACGTGTTCAACTGCACTCTCTCCCTATTCCTTGCCTCACTGTCACGTGGCACCGGCAACAACCCAGGGATGACGACTCTGTCTGTCCTAGCTTTTAGCTTCCAGCCTAACTCCTTGAGCTCTTGAATGACCTCCCCTCCCCTCTTCCTACCTATGTTGTTGGTGCCAACGTGCACCACGACTTCTGGCTGCTCACCCTCCCCCTTAAGGATTCTGAAGACATGGTCCGAGACGTCTCGGACCCTGGCACCCGGGAGGCAACAAACCATCCGAGAGTCTCGCCCATGCCCACAGAACCGCCTGTCCGTCCCTCTAACTAGAGAGTCTCCTATAACTAGCGCTCTCCTCCTCTCCCCCTTTCCCTTCTGAGTCTCAGAGCCAGACCTCATGCCACAGACCCAGTCACTGCAGCTTACCCCTGCTAGGCTGTCCCCCCCACCAGTATCCAAAGCGGTATACTTATTGTTTAGGGGAATGACCACAGGGGATCCCTGCACTGCCTGCTTCCTCCCCTTCCCACCTCTAACTGTTACCCAGCTACCTCTGTTCTCTGGCGTAACTATGTCCCCGTAGCTTCTATCTATCACCTTCTCAGCCTCTTGAATAATCCTCAGTTCATCCAACTCCAGTTCCAGTTCCCTAACTCGTTCTGTGAGGAGCAGGATCTGACTGCATTTCCTGCAGATGAAGTCGGCAGGAGTATCGGTGGTCACCCCTACCTCAAACATCCTGCAGGAGGAACATTCCACTGCCTAAGCTGCCATTACTCTACACTTCCTCTCCAAAGCAAGAACACTGAGTAGCTTACCTGTGAACTTTAAAGTTAGGTTAGAGGAGGAGGATGGGAGGGAGGCCCTACTGTGTAGGGCCTGGGGACTAGAACACACCCACACCCCCTCAAATATCAATCACTTACCTTCCCGACCAGCTCTGAACTCCTGAACTCCTTGGCCATTGCTTGTCTTCCAGTTTCCTCCTGTGAGGTATAGTTGCAACATGTCTTGCTTCAAAAAACATTAACCCAATTTCTTCAGATCATGAACTGGAAGCTACAATGAGTGTATCCAAAATTAACAATGAGGAATAATTGATGGACTGTAAGAGGGAAAGAATTGAGGGGAGGACAGGTCGAGCTCAGCTGTGGCAAAATCATTTGATTTATTCTTTCTCTAACACAGGAACATGACATGGAAACATACATGTGAGAGAGTGAAGAGGTACAGGGAGTCCTATTATAAAGAAACCTTTGTATATGCAGCCAGCATTAAACGATTTATTTCAACCAGAGTTATAAAACTCAGCTTGATAGTCACAAAATCTTGGCGATGCCCAAAGTGTATTACAAAACCTCCTTCCCTAATTCCTTAGTGGTAATCTTCCTGCTCAGGGAGACAACCGCATTATGTAATATTTCAATGATCTTAACAAGAGACAAGAAAACATTAACTTCAGACAGGGATCAGGTTGATGTTGTTCCTGATAAAGAAATGCTAATGGTGGTTGATGTATTGTCAGTGTGTAGGATGCAAACAAAATGAATTAAATTACTTGTCATCCTTATGAAAGCTCACCACATGAAAGGTTTACCATTTTTCTCATCACAGATGCTGCCAGACCTGTTGAAAATTTCCTTCATTTTCTCCTTTCATTTCAGATTTCCAGCAGCTGCAATATTTGCTTCTCCTCCTCAGCTTTTTCAAGATTATGTTAATTTTACTGACAGAAGGTGAGACTTGATATGTTAGGATTTATTCAAATAAACTGCTCATTCCAACCATATGGACAAATAGTTCCATGGTAAGCACTGAGGAAACAGGACCCAGCCAGTGAGAATGGTGCCTGATCTTGTTGTCCTCCAGCAGCCACTCAGAATAGTGTCCTCTCCCAATGCCAACCTGCTTTTGCCCCGATGTCAGTGAGATTTCCCGACTACACAGGGTCACATGATGTTTCACTGTAACTGCACTCCGGAATCTCCTCCAGTCAGGAATGTCAGCTGCTTGCTCTTCCAGAACCATCCTGCAACAATGTTGTTGGATTTGCATCTCTAGTGCAAGGCAATGTCTTAAATGCCTCCCTAGTCTCTTCCATACTTACATCCAATGACAAATAAGGGACTCATAGACCATCTCTACCACCTGCCTCTAACACTCCCCTCTCTTCACCTTAGTGTTGAACCTCGCTTTCTGCCCTGTCTCAGCTTTTAATTTGCATGTTCATCTCATTTCTCTTCTACTCTCCCATGCTCTTTCCAGCCTCATTCTCTCTCAGCATTGTTGTGTGACGAGACTCCCCGCCTGCTCCTTGACCCCTATGTCCATTTAACTAATGATCATTCAACACACCCCTCTCCTCCCCCACTGACCCTCACCACCCCCACAGCCCAAAACTTAATCAATGTTGTGAATGGCCCTCCCTCTTCAGTCCTTGTCTCTCCATCAGTTCTATCTGGATTACTAGTTAATAACAACGATTAATACCACCACCCTTAAAACTCACTGTCCTATCTCCAACTTCCCTTTCCTCTCTTTGAGCAGATGCTACTTCCCAGACTTGGGTTCAGACTTTTCCAGAACTTTACATCGGAATCCTCTTATCCAGTTTCCATCGTTGCCTCAGGAGAAAACAGCTTATTCAAATCACAAATTATATCCAATGAAACTGTGACAAAGGTAAACTGTCCTTTCTGGACTGTCCTGGCTTTTCTGCAGCTTCTAACCAGGTTGACTACACCATCCCTCTCCCATCTCACTCTGTTGGGTAGACTTCCAAGTGGGTTATGCTGATCTCAACTCATTCCATATCCATCAAATGTAGCCAGAGAAGTACATACAATAACTTATCTTCCTGCTGCTACACTATTATCTTTGATATCATCCTTTCTGGATGTAGGTTTGCTCACTGAGGTGGAGGGTTCATTTTCAGATGTTTCATCACCCATACTAGGTAACATCTTCAGTGAGCCTTCAGATGAAGCACTGGTAGTATAACCTGTTTTCTATTTATGTGTTTGAGTTTCCTTGGGCCAGTGATGTCATTTCCTGTGGTGATGTCACTTCCTGTTCTTTTTCTCGGGGGGGTGGTAAATGGGATCCAAGTCAATGTATTTGTTGACACAATTCCGGTTGGAATACTTCTAGGAATTCTTGTGCAGGTCTCTGTTTGTCTTGTCCTAGGATGGGTGGATGTGTTGTCCCAGTCAAAGTGGTGTCCTTTCTTATCTGTATGTAAGTATACTAGTGAGAGTGGGTCATGTCGTTTTGTGGCTAGTTGATGTTCATGAGACCTGGTGACTAGTTTTCTGGCTGTTTGTCCAATTTAGTGTTTGTTACAGTTCTTGCAACAAGGATCTGCTGCCCTCCTCCTATTTCCCATCAACATGCTGCCCTTTAGCAACATTGCCATTCCACCATTACTGACAGTGTCTACAGCAGTCTGGGCCCTGAACCCTGAAATTCCCTCCCTACGCCTCTGTCCCTCACCTTCCTCCTTGAAGAGGCTCTTTGAAGCCTACCTCTTTAACTCAGCTTTTGCTCATTTGCTCTCATATCTCCTTGACTGTTTTGGTGTAAAATTTGACAGTTTAATGTACCATTGAGCCACCTTGCAAGGGAAGAAGTCTAAGAGGAGAGCTGATAGAATTTTCCCAAATCATGAAGAAGCTGGACATAACGGATAGGGAGAAACAGTTTTCACTTATAGGAAGAATCAAGAAATACAGGATATAGATTTGATTTGATTTGAAATAGGAACAAATGCCAGTTGAGAGAAACCATTTTCACATGTGGTTCAGGTCTGAATTGAAGTGTAGTGGAGGTAGATTCAACTGAGGCATTCGAGAAGACATTGATGATTATTTTAGTAGAAACACATTTGTAAGCTTATGGGAAAAAGGTGGGAGAATGACATTAAATTTGGAGAGCTGGCGCAGATACAATGGATTGAATGACCTACTTCCATGCTATAATTATGTGATTGTTTTCTCACATTAAAGTGTGAAATTAATATAAGTTGTTGTTGTTTTTCCTCTGCTAACTACGATAATGACATTTCTACCTTGATTTCAAAGTCACTTTTATTCAAACCATTATTCATTCTCCTTTTTTGTAATAAATTTTGTTTTGCTGTTCTATTTGCATTTCCTTGTTCATGTTTTTAGAAAATTCACAATTTTTGATATATGTATACATGCACAGTGTACATAAAACAATTGCCTGATTATTAAGAGTCAGTTGCGGTTGGTGATGATTCAATGAGTATTTTATTGTTGCCATAGCTACTAATCCCATTCTCATTATAAACCTGTTGTTTTCAAAGGGAAATCCTCTCTCAAATTCACCGGAATGTTGTTGTTAATTAATCATCTGCAAATGCCATTATAAAATTCTTGGTGCTGCAGTTGTAGCATTTAAAATTAGTTTAAAAACAATCATAAATTTGTTTCCAGTCAACATTTAAAACATGAAATTGCTTGGGATAACACAACTAAATAAATAAATGTGTTTCTAACTATGGCTATCAGTGTTACTTCTAGGTTCTATTCTCTGCCAATCAATCCAAGTTATTTACAGGGTTGGTCAGAACAAATCTCTGAATTCCACAAAACCACCATTATTTATAATAATCACACATTTCACTTTGAATGGTCGCTAATGAAATCTTCCAATTGCTGTTGTCTTCTTCAAGGTGGGCGATTTAAATGAAGTTTAATTGCTGGATATAATGAGTTTAATTTCAGCATCATGATTGACAGCCAGTTAACTATTTGCAGAGGAGAAACTGGAATACACAAGGCAAACAGGAGGAACCGGATCTCATTTTCTGCTTACGCATTTTACAGCCTCTAGAACTCAACACTAAGTTCCACAACTTCAGTGAACAAGCATTGTCCTCCATTTAGATTTTTCCCATCTTTTGTTTGCATGCATTTTCTCTCAGCAACACTGACCAATTTTGGGCGGCAAGGTGGCTCAGTGGTTAGCACTGCTGCCTCACAGCGCCATGGGACCTGGGTTCAATTCCTGCCTCAGGCAACTGTCTGTGTGGAGTTTGCATATTCTCCCTGTGTCCGCATTGGTTTCCTCCCACAGTTCAAAGATGTGCAGGTCAGGTGAATTGGCCACACTAAATTGCCTGTAGTGTTAGGTAGATTAGTCAGGCGTAAATATAGGGGGTGGGTTTCTCTTTGGAGGGTCAGAGTGGACTTGTTGGGATGAAGGGCCTGTTTCCACACTGTAGGTAATCTAATCTAATCTATTTGCTTCTATTCACACCTACTATTAACACTTATTTTGCATCTGCATCACCACACTATGATGTGGTGTTGAACTGGGGTGGACTAAGTTAAAAATCACACAACACCAAGTTATAGTCCAACAAGTTTACAATATTTGGAAGTACAAGCTTTCAGAGTGCAGCTCCTTCGTCAGCTAGCTAGCTCTAGCTACTAGTTGGTATATAACCTAGTATTGTGTGATTTTTAACTTTCACCACACTATAACCATCAGTGCTTCTTTGCCTTTTTCGCTGAGGATCCTCATCATCTGTTCTACTCGCCCTTCCTGCCCTCTGTCAACAGCATAAAAAAATCATTTTTCAACTCCTTTCAGTTAGAAGAAGAGTCATATCAGATTTGAAACGTTAACTCTGTTTTTCTTTCTTCACAGATGGTGTCAGGCTGGCTGAGTCTCCAGAACTTCCTGTTTTTCTTTCAGGAATTGTAATATTCCTCTCCCAATATGTTTATGCAGTGCCAAAAGCAGAAATTTCTGGTAAAGTTCAGCAGGTTTGGCAGATCTGCTGAGCTTTGCCAGCAATGTCTGTTTTTGTTCTGATTTACAGCATCCGCAGTTTGTTCAGTTTTTGTTTATGTTTATCCGTTGGGTGGAGTGCTGAATTTTAAGGCCCCCAGAAGAGTGTACCAGTTCATCTCTATTCTGCTGAGAGTCTGAACTCAGCTCCCCCCACTTCCCTGAGCCTGTGAATGGACTTATACAGAGCCATGTGAGCCACCCAGTCAGCCCATTGTTGGTGAGGCCTCACACCGGTCAAGCCTAGCATTGGGAAACAGGGAAAGAAGTTGGAGTATGGCAAAAAGGAGGGGCCCAGGTTTTGGTGGAAGATTTAACCTTGGCATTACCTCAGAGGACTATGAGCTCAATATTAGTATGGTGACTGGTTTGGCGCAGACTGGGGAGGGATGATGGGTAACTACAATGTAAGATTGTTTGAGGTGTGGGATATTCAATTTCCATAAGGATCCCTCATGTCATTTTACTATCAAGTGTGTATCCTAACTGTGTCTTCGCAAATATGATATAGACTCATGTGATGGGATCTTACCATAATGTTTAAACATTTTTAAATGCTCCACATTCCTATCATTATCTGGATTTTTAAATGGATGTGTTAGTGACATTTTATATTCAGAGCTCCTTTTCCGAGTATTATCATCTCTGTCAGGTCACTCCTTAGTTGTATCGTTTCGACAGGAAAAGATCCTGACTTGTTCAATCCTTCATGATAGGACAGCCCTGCAATCTTGGTAAATACTTGTGGCGTTTTCTCCAATGTTTCTATATACTTCATTTATAAAAATTATTTCATAGGATGTGTGCTTTGCTGGCTAAATGAGTATTTGTTGTCTATACCCTTCAAGGGGAGGCAGTGGCCTAGTGGCATTAGCACTGGAATAAAGAGTTTAATGATGACCATGAATCCATTGTCAGGGAAACTGGCATCCTTACCTGGTCTGGTCTACATGTGACTCCAGATCTATAGCAATGTCGTTGACTCTTGACTGCCATTTTGGGCAATAAATGCTGGCCTAGCCAGTGATACCCTCATCCTGTGGAACCAAAGTTGTTGATGCATTTTACATAATGCCTCAATTTTTCAATTCTCTCACTCTGAAATTAAACAGAGAGCTTGTTTTTTTTTAAGGCCTTATTGTTAGATTCAGTGGTGCATATTTCTGAATCCCATCAATGCAATCTCTATCATGGATAATGCTCTCCCCTCTACCCACTTAGACACTCATTTTTCAAACAACATGTGGTCTCTGCTGCCTTTCCTTGTAGTTTTTTTGTTGTTGTTGGGGTCCATGCAACATATACTACTGAGTCAGGGTTGTATTAATTCAGTTTTCTGGAAGTTTATTAACAGCGAACTATGTACATTAATATGGCATCTCAAACTTACCATATACAGGCTACATTATATGTTTATTCAGATTACTGCTATGTTACATACATTGTCACCTGCCTGACTGCTAACACAGTAACTGACCAAATAAACAGAGAATAAGATGGTGACCTATTAAACCACATGCTGAATGTCACAATGTCCTCTATCTGAATGTGTCACCTTGTAATTTGTTATGTTGAAGTTATTACAGGCAGTTTATCAAGTTTCTTAATGTGGTCCTATATTTTTCCTCAAAATTCCTCAGTATTAACTATATCTTTCAATTTGCTGTCATTCAAATTGACTTCCCCCTCTTAAATCCAAATCATTTAAGTAAATAATAACTGGCAGTGGTCTCAACCCTGATTCCGATGTTGTGATATTTTCCAATTTTGTCAGTCTGAATAACAACCCTTAACCCCTATACTTCATTCTGATTTGAAACCATCTTATCTTTTCTTTCCTGTAATTTCTCCACTAATTCCACAACTCTTTGGGTTATTGTTTGCTGTGGAGTGCCTTATTGAAAGTCTTTTGATTCTCTCATCATCTTACATTCATATTATCTGACTCTACACTTCCCATTAATTCTTCACAAATTCAACATTAGTCATGTGTAACATTCACTTTAGAAACCACGTGACCACCTTTCATTATATTTTAGTTCCTGGATGTTTCCCAATCACATCAGGGATGGGTCTGGATAGGATGCTCTTTGGAGGGTTTGTATGGACTTATTGAGTTGAATGGCCTGCTTCCACACTGTAGGGGTTCAACGATTCTATGATGGTACACATTGCTGCTACTGAGTGTCGATGATGGAGAAAGTGATTGCTTGTGGTGGTGAATAGGCTGTTAATCAAACAGGTTGCTTTGTCCTGGATGGCACTGAACTTCTACAGTGTTGTTGGATTTGCACTCTTCCAATATGCTTAAGGGAGATAGGGTTACTCACTGTAGAATTCCTAGCCTCTAACCTGATCTTGTAGTTACAGCATTAATATGTCTGGTCTGGTTCAATTTAATATAATTATGGCAACCCCCAGGATGTTGATAGTGGAGGATTCATTGATGTAACTTCAGTCAATGTCAAGTGGTGATGATTAGAATATCTCTTGGTTACTGCCTGAAACTTGTGTGGTGTGAACATTACTTGCCATTTATCTGCCCAAGTCGCAATATTGTCTGGGTCTTGCTGCATGTGAAGTGCAATAAAGCCAAAACAAATAGGGGGAATATCAAGGGAGGAAACTAAATCAAATTGGAGGCAACGATGATGTGCTGCTGTTCCTGTGGTGCCCTCCATTAAGAATACAGCTATTGTTTAGACAAAGGAAAGTGTTGGAAAGGGTCACTGACAGGCAGTACTAATACAACAGGAATCACTGCCCTGGATTCCATTAGGGCTCTTCAGCCCTTGATCTCAGGGCAAAACTCTTGGACAAAAGAGTTGAATGATACTTATAAAGTTTAACAACATCCAAGATAAAGCATCTCACTTGCTTGCCACCTGATCCAGTATCACAAATATTCACTTCCTCCATCACTGATGCTCAGTAGCAATAGTGTGTATGATCTACAAGATTCATTGCAGAAACTCAACAAAAATCCATTATAGCATGATCCAAACCGTGATTGAAGAACAAGGGCAGCAGATACGTTGGAACATGACCAGCTGCAATTTCCCATCCAAGCCGCTCACCAATCTGACTTGGAAATATATCACTGTTCCTTCAGTGTCATGGGGTTAAAATCCTGGAACTTCCTCCCTAACAGCCTATGGGTATTTCCACACCACATGAACAGCAGAGGTGAAAGAAGGTAGTTCACTCTCACCTTCTCAATGGCAATTTCAAACAGGTAACAAATATTGCCCTTTGTCAGTGACATTCCAAACCTATGAATAAAAAATAATTAGGAAGCAGAGAATGGATCAGAAAAGAAAAAGCCATTGGTCATTGAAAAAGTTTGAATTGTTATGAGGGTTGATTCATTGACGTAGAGACTACACCAAAATAATACACAATATTTTATTCATATTCCCCTTATACACACAATCATTTCCCAGATCCCATTAAGTTAATGTCAATATTTACATACAGCTGCTGGAGTAGGCAGCAGTCTGCCTGTACACTGCATTCTGGGTTCTCCACTAAAAACTGCAGTCGTGTCCCACCTCACCAATGCAGAGTGAAGAATAAAAGAGTTTTTTTTGGTTCAGCATCCACGATCTCAGGAAGGATGTGGTTCCTGCTCTTGTGCTGATTTGGCTTCTTTCTCTTCAGCCTCAATTTCCTCTGTTGTTGGGATGGAGTTTTTCTTCGGTCTTCCTTTGGGCTTTGTAGGAGCCTCGTGTCCTCCTTTCAGCACCTGTATTCAAGAAACGGTTTAAACACTGAGATCAACATCTGCACAATCTGCGAGGGATAGCTGCGATTGTGAGGAAAACCAAATTACCTTAAATTAGGCACTGCCAGTCCTGATGTTCGATCATACTCTGAAATGGGCAGAACACATTGTACACATTGAGCAGCAGGGTATACTCCTGTTGGTATTGACCCAGCAGCAGGGTATACTGTATTCCTGTTGGTATTGACCCAACAGCAGGGTATACTGTATTCCTGTTGGTATTGACCCAGCAGCAGGGTATACTCCTGCTGGTATTGACCCAGCAGCAGGGTATACTGTATTCCTGTTGGTATTGACCCAGCAGCAGGGTATACCCCTGTTGATATTGACCCAGCAGCAGGGTATACGCCTGTTGGTATTGACCCAACAGCAGGGTATACTGTATTCCTGTTGGTATTGACCCAGCAGCAGGGTATACTGTATTCCTGTTGGTATTGACCCAGCAGCAGGGTATACTCCTGTTGGTATTGATCCAGCAGCACGGTATACTCTTGTTGGTATTGACCTAACAGCAGGGTATACTGTATTCCTGTTGGTATTGACCCAGCAGCAGGGTATACTCCTGTTGGTATTGACCCAGCAGCAGGGTGTACTGTATTCCTGTTGGTATTGACCCAGCAGCAGGGTATACTCCTGTTGGTATTGATCCAGCAGCACGGTATACTCCTGTTGGTATTGACCCAGCAGCAGGGTATACTGTATTCCTGTTGGTATTGACCCAGCAGCAGGATGTACTGTATTCCTGTTGATATTGACCCAGCAGCAGGGTATAATCCTGTTGGTATTGACCCAGCAGCAGTGTATACTCCTGTTGGTATTGACCCAGGCAGTGGGGTATAATCCTCTTGGTATTGACCCAGCAGCAGGGTATACTCCTGGTGCTATTGACCCAGCAGAGGGTATAAACCTGTTGGTATTGACCCAGGCAGCACGGCATACTCCTGTTGGTATTGACCCAGGCAGCAGGGTATAATCCTGTTGGTATTGACCCAGGCAGCAGGGTATAATCCTGCTGGTATTGACCCAGGCAGCAGGGTATAGTCCTGTTGGTATTGACCCAGGCAGCAGGGTATAATCCAGTTGGTATTCGTAATTGTGCAGTGGAACAACCAGATCTATCCACACTACTCACCAGCTGTAAACTACAGAGGGGAGGGCCATCAGCTCTCTATGATGGCAGGTTGGGGGGGGGGGGGGGGGGGAGTGTATTATGGTGCAGACACCATGCAAGCATCTTTGTTGAAGAAATGGTCAAATGAAAGTACAATATCCCCAGAATTGTATTCAATGAAAAACATTATGCAGTGCATAGGAGGAGGGATTCCTCCAGGAATTGATTCTAAAACAGTTTTAAGAAATTGCAGAATCTATTCAAGATTTACTGAGCGCAGTACATGGTCAAGAAACCTTATGAGTTGATCAGAGATATGAAAGAAAGAAGACCACATTCATTACTCACATCTGGGAATGATAATTCAAGAAAAAAGTAACAGTTGCCTATGCAAACGTGGGTTGATTAAAGAAATCCAGCATGGATTTGTTAAGGGAAAATTATGTGAGCAAAGTAATAGGTCATGAAATAAGGGACAGTAATAAGATGGAGATTAGATTGACTCTGTGACAATATGATATGTAAATGATATGTGGAACTTGTTCAAGGGGCAACTATTGAGTGCCCTTGATAATTATGTACCTGTCAGGCAGGTAGGAAAGGGTTGTGCGAGGGAGCCGTGGTTTAATAAGGAATTGGAATCCCTTGTTAAATGGAAGAGGGCGGCCTATCTCAAGATGAGACGTGAAGGTTCAATTGGGGCGATTGAGAGTTATAGGGTAGCCAGGAAGGACCTGAAGAGAGAGCTAAAAGCAGCAAGGAGGGGACATGAAAGGTCCTTAGTCGATAGGATTAGGGAAAACCCTAAGGCTTTCTATAGGTATGTTAGGAATAAAAGAATGACTAGGGTAGGAATAGGTCCAGTCAAGGATAGTAGGGGGAAGTTGCGTGTGGAGGCGGAAGAGATTGGGGAGACACTGAATGAATACTTTTCTTCAGTATTCACTCAGGAACAGGGCATTGTTGTCGATGAGAATACTGAGGCACAAATAAGTAGAATGGATGGCTTTGAGGTATGTAGAGAAGAGGTGTTGGAAATCCTGGAAAAGGTGAAAATAGATAAGTCCCCTGGGCCTGATGGCATTTATCCTAGGATTCTCTGGGAAGCAAGGGAGGAGATTGCAGAGCCATTGGCCTTGATTTTTATGTCCTCTTTGTCTACAGGAGTAGTCCCAGAAGACTGGAGGATAGCAAATGTGGTTCCCTTGTTCAAAAAGGGGAGTAGGGATAGCCCTAGTAACTATAGGCCGGTGAGTCTCACTTCTGTTGTGGGCAAAGTCTTAGAGAGAATTGTAAGGGATAGGATTTATGCACATCTAGATAGGAATAATGTGATCAAGGATAGTCAGCATGGTTTTGTGAAGGGCAAGTCGTGCCTCACAAACCTTATTGAATTCTTTGAAAAGGTGACGAAGGAGGTTGATGAGGGGAAAGCGGTAGATGTGGTATATATGGATTTTAGTAAGGCGTTTGATAAGGTTCCCCATGGTAGGCTACTGCAGAAAATACGGAGATATGGCATTGAGGGTGAGTTGGAGGTTTGGATTAGGAATTGGCTGGATGGAAGAAGACAGAGGGTAGTAGTTGATGGCAAAGTTTCTTCATGGAGTGCCGTCACTAGCGGTGTTCCGCAAGGATCTGTTTTGGGACCATTGCTGTTTGTCATTTTTATAAATGACCTGGAAGAGGGGTTAGAAGGTTGGGTGAGCAAGTTTGCGGATGACACAAAAGTCGGAGGAGTTGTTGACAGTGAGGAAGCATGTGGCAGGTTACAGCAGGATATAGAGAAGCTGCAGAGCTGGGCAGAAAGGTGGCAGATGGAATTCAATGTAGCTAAGTGCGAGGTGATTCACTTTGGGAAGAATAACAAAAAGATGGGGTACTGGGCTAATGGTCGGATACTTGGTAGTGTGGATGAGCAGAGGGATCTTGGTGTCCATGTACACAGATCTCTGAAAGTTGCCACCCAGGTAAATAGTGCGGTGAGGAAGGCATATGGCGTACTGGCTTTTATTGGTAGAGGAATTGAGTTCCGGAGTCCTGAGGTCATGATGCAGTTGTATAAGACTCTGGTACGGCCGCATCTGGAATATTGTGTGCAGTTTTGGTCGCCATACTATAGGAAGGATGTGGAGGCATTGGAACGGGTGCAGAGGAGGTTTACCAGGATGTTGCCTGGTATGGAAGGAAAATCGTATGAGGAAAGACTGAGGCACTTGGGGCTGTTTTCACTAGAGAAAAGAAGGTTTAGGGGTGACTTGATTGAGGTGTACAAGATGATTAGGGGGTTAGATAGGGTCGACAGTATGAACCTTTTCCCGCGTATTGAGTCGGGTATTACAAGGGGGCATAGCTTTAAATTAAGGGGGGGTAGATATAGGACTGATGTTAGGGGTAGGTTCTTCACTCAGCGAGTCGTTAGTTCATGGAATGCCCTGCCAGTAACAGTGGTGGACTCTCCCTCTTTATGGGCATTTAAGAGGGCATTGGATAGGTATATGGAGGATAGTGGGTTAGTGTAGTTTAGGTGGGCTTGGATCGGTGCAACATCGAGGGCCCAAGGGCCTGTACTGCGCTGTATTCTTCTATGTTCTATGTTCTATGAATCATAGAACTGCTGCAGTGAAGAAGGAGGCCATTGACCCCCTTGGCTTACACTGGCTCTCTGAATGAGCAATTCCCTTTGTGTCATTTTCCCACATACTCTTCCTTTTCAGACAATAATTCAGCTCCATCTTGAAACCATCAATGCAGCTGGAGAGATATATACCCTGGAGTTTCCAGGATCATTGTTAGGACTTTTGCACTTCTTCATATTCTTTAATGACCTAGACATTAGTGTGCAGGGTGCGATTACAAAATGCGTGGATGTCTCAGTACTTGGAAACAGTGTGAATTATGACAAAGATGATGCAGATTTTCAAGAGAACATCGATAAGCTGCTAGAAAAGGTGGAGTCAAAAAGTGTGGCATTAGAAAAGCACAGCAAGTCAGGCAGCATTGAGGAGTAGGAGAATCGACATTTCAGGCATGAGCTCCTCATCAGGTGGGAAGTGTGAAGTGAGCCATTTCAGTAGAAGAAAGTGAAGAGACAATATGAATTCTGACATAGGTGCAGGAACAGAGGGAGGGGTTTCTGAGGGTGGTATATATGCACAAATAATTTAAGGTAGGGAACAGCTGAATATGAAGGGGGTCCTTATTGATGGGGGTTTTGAGTGCAAAATCATAGAATTCCAAAAGTGCAGAAAGAGGCCATTTTTGGCCTATTTGAGTCTGTATCAAACCTCCAAACAGCATTCCACTCTATCCCCACACTTACCATGGCTAATCCACCCTAACCAGCACATCTTTGGACATTGGGAGGAAACCAGAGCACCTGGCAGAAACAGAGAGAACATGCAAATGCCATATAGACAACCACCCAAGGCTGGAATCAAACCTGGGTCTCTAACACTGTGAGTCAGCAATGCTAAATACCATGCTGCCCAAAGAAATACTGAAACATAAAGATACATTGGTTAGGCCACTGTTGGAATATTGTTTGCAATTCTGGTCTCCTTCCTATCGGAAAGATGTTGTGAAATTTGAAAGGGTTCGGAAAAGATTTACAAGGATGTTGCCAGGGTCAGAGGATTTGAGCTCTGGGGAGAGGCTGAACAGGCTGGGGTTGTTTTCCCTGGAGCGTCGGAGGCTAAGGGGTGACCTTATAGAGGTTTACAAAATTATGAGGGACATGGATAGGTTAAATAGACAAAGTCTTTTCCCTAGGGTGGGGGAGTCCAGAACTAGAGGGCATAGGTTTAGGGTGAAAGGGGAAAGATATAAAAGAGACCTAAGGGGCAACCTTTACACGCAGAGGGTGGTACGTGTATGGAATGAGCTGCCAGAGGAAGTGGTGAAGGCTGGTACAATTGCAACATTTAAAAGGCATTTGGATGGGTATATGAATAGGAAAGGTTTGGAGGGATATGGACTGTGTGCTGGCAGGTGGGACTAGATCGGGTTGGGATATCTGGTCAGCATGAATGGGTTGGACCAAAGGGTCTATTTCCACGCTGTACATCTCTATGACTCTATACACACTTAATCTGCTGAAACCCAGCTTGAACCAGGGACCTTTAGATATTCAGTCAATGCTTTCCCAACTGAGCTATTTCAGCTGACAATCACAGAGGGTACTATAAACCTGGGTAAAAGATTAGTTTGGCCTCATCTGGAGTATTCCTGATGAAGGGCTTTTGCCCGAAACGTCGATTTTGCTGCTCGTCGGATGCTGCCTGAATTGCTGTGCTCTTCCAGCACCACTGATCCAGAATCTGGTTTCCAGCATCTGCAGTCATTGTTTTTATCTCATCTGGAGTAGTTCATCCAGCTCTAGGTGCCACACTTTCGGAAGGATGTGAAAATATCAGAGAGAGCGAGGAAAAGATTCATGAGATTGATTCCAGGAATGAAGGCATTCAGTGACATTGATAGTTTGGAGATGCTGGGACAGTTTTCTTCAGAGAAGAACAGAGATTTGAATAGAGGTGTTCAAATCACAAGGTATCCGGATGGAGTAAATCGGACGAATTGAGAACAAGAAGGCACAAAAAGAAGGTACTTAGCCAAAGCAGCACTAGGGAAATTATTTTATACGAGTGGATGGTTAGAGTCTGGTATGAACTATCTGAGATTGTGATGGAGTCAAATTCACTTCAAGGCCTTTAAGAGGGAATTGGATTATTATTTGACAAGGAAGAATGTGCAGCATTATGGAGAGAAGAGGTGAAGGGTGGGGGAGGGGGATTGTGGGGGAAACTGATGTTGGGTGAACTACTGGTTTAGAGAGCCAGCACAGATTTTTTTGTTATTTGTTCTTGGATGTGGGCATCACTGGATCATTTGTTGCCCATCCCTAATTGCCCTGAAGAAGATAGTGGTGAACTGTGTTCTTGAGCATGACAGTCCTTGGGTGCAAATAAAGCTACAATGTCCAATAGGAAGTGAGTTCCAAGATTTGATCCAATGACAGTGAAGATACATCTCCAATGGTGATACATCTCCAAGTCAGAATGACAGTGATATTCCCATGTATCTACTGCCCTTGTTGTTTGAGATTGTCATCAGTTTGGAAACTGCTGTCTGAAGAGCCTTGATGAATTTTTACAGTGCACCTAGTAAATGGTCCGTACTGCTGCTACTGAGCATCAGATTAGATTAGATTACAGTGTGGAAACAGGCCCTTCGGCCCAACAAGTCCACACCGACCCGCCGAAGCGCAACCCACCCATATCCCTACATTTACCTCTTACCTAACACTACGGGCAATTTAGCATGGCCAATTCACCTGACCTGCACGTCTTTGGACTGTGGGAGGAAACCCACACAGACACGGGGAGAACATGCAAACTCCACACAGTCAGTCGCCTGAGGCGGGAATTGAACCCGGGTCTCTGGCGCTGTGAGGCAGCAGTGCTAACCACTGTGCCATCGTGCCGCCCACTAGTCGTAGTGCAAATGATTTTTGAGTGTTGTTCGAGTTGCACGCACCCAAGTGAGGAGTATTCCATCATACTCCTGACCTGTGCCTTCTAGGAGGTGGAGGAAGGCTCTGGGGAGTCAGGATACGAGTTACTTTCCTTCCACAAAACTATGCTGACACAAAACCAATTGTCTTGACTTTTTCTAAGTGCTAACTACAGGTGTCTGAACTTTGAAGTCATTAATCAATCTTGTCTTATTTCACAATATTAAATCTAGCCTAAACATCTCTCTGATAGTTTCTAACAGCAACATGTTGTCGAGCTAATCTCAAAAGCGTTCCATGAACTCCTCATCCAGACTGTTATTGCTAATTTGAGTTTTCCAATTTATATGTGGATTTTAAGTCACCCATGTTATTGTTCTACCTTTCTGACAAGCTCCCATTATTTCTTTGTTTACACTCTACCCTAGTAGACTACTACACAAAATACGGAGGCATAGGGTTGAGGGTGACTTAACGGTTTGGATCAGAAATTGGCTAGCTGGTGGTTGATGGGAAATGTTCAGCCTGGAGTTCAGTTACTAGTGGTGCACCGCAAGGATCTGTTCTGGGTCCACTACTGTTTGTCATTTTTATAAACAATCTGGATGAGGGCGTAGAAGGATGGGTTAGTAAATGTACGGACAATACTAAGGTCGGTACAGTTGTGGATGGTGCCGAAGGATGTTATAGGTTAAAGAGGGACATAGATAAGCTGCAGAACTAGGCTGAGAATTGGCAAACGGAGTTTAATATAGAAAAGTGTGAAGTGATTCACTTTGGAAGGAGTAACAGGAATGCAGAGTATTGGGTGAATGGTAAGGTTCTCGGTGGTGTGGATGAGCAGAGTCCGTGTACAGAGATCGCTCAAAGTTGCCACCCAGGTTGATAGGGCTGTTAAAAAGGCATATGTTAGCTTTTATTAGTAGAGGGATTGAGTTTTGGAGCCATGAGGTCATGCTGCAGCTGTACAAAACTCTGGTGTGCCCACATGTAAAGTATTGCGTGTAGTTCTGGTCACCGCATTATAGGAAGGATGTGGAAGCTTTGGAAAGGGTTCAAGAGGAGATTTACTAGGATGTTGCCTGGTATGGAGGGAAGGTCTTATGAGGAAAGATTAAGGAACTTGAGGCTGTTTTTGTGAGAGAGAAGAAGGTTGAGAGGTAACTTAATTGAGTCATGTAAGACAATCAGAGGGTTAGATAGGGTGGACAGTGAGAGCCTTTTTCCTCGGATGGTGATGGCTGGCATGAGGGGACACAGCTTTAAATTGAGGGGTGATAGATATAGGACAGATGTCAGAGGTAGTTTCTTTACTCAGAGAGTAGTAGGAGCATGGAATTCTCTGTCTGCAATAGTTGTAGATTTGCCAACTTTACGAGTATTTAAACGGTCATTGGATAGGCATATGGACGAGAACGGAATAGTGTAGGTTAGATGGGCTTCGGACTGGTTTCACAGGGCAGTGCAACATCTCCGGCTGAAGGGCCGGTACTGCGTTGTAATGTTCTATGTTCTATCATGTGGTTAATATTAGGCGGGGGGACTGCAAATCATTCCCATTAATTACTTTTTGTCTTTATCATTTCTCATCCCTTCATAAACCGTTTCCATAACCTAGTTTCCTGGACTTAGTACATCCATGTCAATTGTTCTAATATCATCATTAATTGACAAAGTCACCCTCCTGCTTTCTTCCAGCTCCCCCCTTCCTTAAGGTCATGCTCCCTTTAATATTCAGGGATCAGTCAATGGCATCTTGCATTTATTTATTTTTATTTGTGCTACCAGTTCATCTGTTTCTTTTAAATTCTGCATGCATTCAAATTCAGAGCCTTTCACTTTGTTCTTTTGTTACTTTAATCTCTCACCTTCTCTGTTGATTTTCTGTTAGATTTATACTGCTTCATGAAGTAAGTACTGGGACTAAAACAGTGAACCGAAATTGTGGGGTTTGAGTTCTGAGGCAGCAATAGCTGTTTGGAGTTTTAACAGAGTAATATTAACTGAACTCCCAATCTACATGCTCCTGCTCTCACTGTTAAAACAATTCTCAAGCCTCAAAATGAGGTCACAGTGTCTTGGAGTCATAGATTCCTACAGCAAAGAGACAGGCCCTTTGGCCCAAACTGGTCCATGCCGACCAAAATATCCATCCATGCTAACCCCATTTCCTTGTACTCGGCCTATATCCTTCTAGTCCTTTCCTATCCATGTACTTGTTCAAGTGCCTTTTAAATGTTGTTAATGTACCTGCCTCAACCACTTCCACTGGCTGCTCATTCCATATGCATACCACCCTCTGTGTAAAAGGTTGCTCCTCAGGTTCCCTTTTATTCTTTTCCTTCTAACTTTAAATTAATGTTCTCTAGTCATTAATTCCCCAACCCTGGAAAAGGTGCATTCACCCTATCCAAGCCTCTCATGATCTTACACAGCTCTATGAGGTCCCCCCTCAGTTTCCTCCCTACATTCTAAAGTAAAAGGTCCTAGCTTGTCCAGCCTCTCCCTGGACCATTGAGTCCAGGCAACATCCTTGTAAATTTTTTCGCACTCTTTCCAGTTTAATAACATCCTACTTACAAGAAAGTGACCAAAACTGAACACAATACTCCAAGTGCAGCCTCAAATTCCATACTCAATGCCCTGACTGATGAAGGCCAGTGTTCCAAAAGCCTTCTTCACTGCCCTGTCTAACTGTGACTCCACTTTCAGAGAACTGTGAACCTGAACTCCAATATCCCTCTGTTCCACTACACTCCTTAAGGCCCTATCATTCATCATGAAACTCCTTCCTTGATTTGACTTTCCAAAATGCAAGACCTCACACTTATCTATATTAAACTCCATTTGCCATTTCTCGGCCCACTTCCCCAACTGATCAAGGTCCTGCTGCAATTTCTGAAAACCTTCCTCACTGTCCACAATACTGCCTCTTTTAGTGTCATCCACAAACTTACTAATCGTGCCTTGTACATTCCTCATCCAAATCATTGATATAGACAACAAACAGTAATGAACAGCAGAGTCATTAGGGACATTTAAGCGACTGCTGGACAGGCACACGGAGAGCAGTGAGTTGAGGGGTGCGTAGATTAAGTTATTATTTTTTACATTAGGATTAAACCTCGGCACAACATTGTGGGCCAAAGGGCCTGTTCTGTGCTGTACTTTTTTATGTTCTATGTTCTATGAACCCAGCACTGACCCCTGAGGCAGTCCATTAGTAACAGGCCTACAGTCTGACAAGCATCCTTCCACTGTTACCCTCTGCTTTCTACCATCAAGCCAATTGTATATCCAATTTGCCAGCTCGCCCCAGATTCCATGTGATCTAAACTTCCAGAGTAGCCGACTATGTGGAACCTTATCAAAGGCCTTAGTGAAATCCATATAGACTACATCTACTACCCTGCCCTCGTCAATCTTCCTGGTCACTTCATCAATGAACTCTACCAACTTTGGGAGGTATGACCTCCCACTCACAAAGCAATGCTGACTACTCCTAAACATACCCTGTCTTTCCAAATGCATGTATATCTTATCCCTCAGAATCTTCTCAAGTAACTTACCTGGCACAAACGTGAGACTTACTGATATATAGCTCCCAGGCTTTTTTTTTGCAGCCCTTTATGAATAATGGGACAACATTCACTATCCTTCAGTCTTCTGGGACCTCACCCGTAGCTAACAATGATGCAAAAATATCACCCAGAGCCCGGTAATTTCTTCTCTGGCCTCTTGCAGTGTCCTTGGATATATCTGGTCAGGACCAGGAGATTTATCCATCTTCACACATTCTAATACATCCAACACCTATTCTACTGTGATATGTACTGTCCTCAAGATATCATAACTAACTTCCCAAGTTCCCAAGTCTTCATGTTTTTCTTCATGGTAAACACAGAGGAGAAATATTCATTGGGGACCTCGCCCATCTCCTGTGGTTCTACACATACATGTCCACTATGGTCCTAGAGGGGGCCTTTTCTCTCTCTAGTTATTCTTTTTCCTTTAATATACTTGAAGAACCTCTTTGGATTCACCCTAATCTTCTCAGCCAAGGCTATCTCCTGCCTCCTTTTCGCCCTCCTGATTTCCTTTGTCTATAAAATTCTGTATCCCCTGTGTACCTCCAGGGATTGCCTTGATCCCAGCTCCCTGTACCTGAGCCATGCCTCCTCCTTTTTTCTTGTCAAAGCCCCTTGTCATCTCTTGTCATCCAGGGTTCACTATTCCTGCCAGCCTTGCCCTTCACCACCACATGAACATATAGACTTTGAACTCTAGCTATCTAATTTTCTTTCCACTCAACAGAGGTCTCTTTGCCTGTAAACAAACCACTCCATTAAACCCTGCAAGCTCCTGTCTCATTCCATCAAAATTTGTCTTGCTCAAATTTAGAAATTGAACCTGTGCACCAGTTTTATCCTTCTCCATAATTATTTTAAAATTAATAGAACTATAGTCATTGTCACCTCAGTCACCTGTCCTGCCCTATTTCCCAAGAGTACGTCGAGTTTTGCCTCTTCCTGAACTGGACCCTCTATATACTGCTTGAGGAAACTTTCTTGAATGCACTTAACAAATTCCACCCCTTCTCAGCCCTTAATGCTTTGGCAGTCCCAGTTTATGTTAGGAAAATTAAAATCCACTACTATGGCAACCCTATTGCTCCTGCAAGTCTCTCCAATTTCCCAGCATATTTGTTCCTCTATTTGAAGGAACATTGACTATTTGGGGGCCGATAGTACAACCCCAATAATGTCACCATCCCCTTCTTATCTCTTAGCTCCACCCCCAAAGCCTCACTGGAGGATTCTTCAGTTATTCCTTCTCTGGTTCCTGCTGTGATACTCCCCCTCCCCTCCTCCCACCTCCTCTGTCCTGCCTCAAGCTACTATACCCTGGTACATTAAGCTGCCAGTCCTGTCCCTCCCTTACCCATGTTTCTATAATGGCTATAATGTCCCAGTCCCACATACCTATCCACGCCCTGAGTTCATTGGTCTTATCTGTCAGCCCTCTTGCATTGAAATAGATGCAATTTAATCCAACAGGCATCCCTCACTCCCTGTCATTTCCACTCTTCAACCTCCTATTTCTGATTACTGTATCTCCTTCCAGCCTCCCACTTGCCTCCTTGCTGTTGAGGATCCCACCCACCCCCCGCCAATCTAGTTTAAACCCTTCCTTGCAGCATTAGCAAACCTGGCTGCCGAGATATTGGTCCCTCTTCAGGTCAGGTGCCACCCGTCCCTGTTGAACAAATCACCTCTGCCTCAGATAAGATTCCAATGATCTAAAAATCTGAATCCATGCCACTGCACCAATTCTTTAGCCATGCATTTATTTGTCATATCCACAACATGTGGAAGTAATCCGGAGATTATCACCAACGAGATCCTGGTTTTTAACTTTTTTCTTAGCTCTCTATAATCACTCTGCAGGACCTCATCCCAATTTCTACCAATGTGCACAATGACTGCTGGCTGCTCACCCTCCCCATTGGGAATCTTCTGCAGCTGCTCCAAGACATCCTGGACGCAGGCATTATGAGGCAATATATTGTTCTGGATTCCCATTTGCTGTCACAGAATCTCCTTTCACAAAATTCCCCAACTGTCGACTCTCCTATCACTAAGGTCCTGGCTTACCTTTATCCTTTCCTGCTGTACCTCAGAGCCACTGACCTGGCTACTGCTGCTTTCCTCTGAATGGTCATCCTTCGCTGCCCTCCACAACTGTATCGAAAATGGTATAATTGTTTTCAAAGGGAAATACCAAAGGGTATTTCTCCACTCTCTGCCTACTCCCATTGCCTTTCCTCATGGTCATTCAGCTACTCTCTGCCTGCACCTTAGGTGTGGCCAACTCACTAAAACTCTTATCCATGAAGTACTCAGCATCTCAGGTGATCCTGAGTGCATCCAGCCCCAGCTCCAGCTTCCCAAGCACAGTCTCCCAGGAGCTGCAGCTTGGTCAACTTCTCACATGTGTAGCCATCAGCGATGAAGGAAGTCTCCCTCAGCTCCCACATCCTGCAGGAGGAACATGTGACTGGCCTAACTGCCATCTTAACTGATGTAAGACTCAAGAGGAAAGTTAAAAGGACTTTACCTAAGCTTACCTGTACTTTTTGCAGAGCTGCTGCTGTCTGAAATCTCTTGAGCCAAAGCCTTACTTCTTACTCTGCTACCAAAAAGTTTTGCAACAGCACATCTCTCTACCCCTCCACTTTCATTTTGGTTAGAGGAGGAGGGAAGGAGGGAACCACTACACTGATGTAGTGTTTGGGCCTTAAACATTGCTTGACAAGGAAAAGGTTTAGGAAGCACTGTTTTATCTCTTCCCATCATATTCTGTGTTATTTCTTATATTGATGCCTTTCTTCACTTGCCTTGACTCTACTCTTTGATTTACCACTTCCTTCCAAATTTGATCCCTTGTCCCAACTATTTAATTTAAAACTCCTTCTCCTTCCCTCGTTATGCTGCTCACAAGGACACTGGCCCATCACAATTCAGGTATAGACCACCCCAATGGTACATGCCCCACTTGCCCCAGTGCTACTTAAACCACAATCTCATTTGAGCCATGCATTCATTTCTCTAGTCTTATTTGTCCTGTGCTAAATTGCTGATAGGATGAAGGGGGAGCCTAGCCTGAACAGCCACATTACCCACATCCATGTCATTACAGAGATTGACTGCAGTGTCACTGTGCTTCGTTCAAGTGATCTACTGTCAGAACTGGCCTGGATATCAAGTACTTACAACTGTTGTTTGTGAATCAGTAACATTGAGAAAGATGCCACCTGGAATAAACAAATCACTGTGCCAGCTGGGATCTCTCAACACCAACCAGATCTCTGGGAAAGCAACTGCAGAGAGGCAGAGGAGATTTACAAGGATGTCACCTGTCCTGGAGAGTTCTGCTTATAAAGGGAGATTGGACAGGCTACAATTGCTTTACTTTGAGCAGAGGAGTTTGAGAGGAGACATGATTGAGATGTATAAAATCATGAGGGGCAAAGACAGGACAGACAGGTAGAAACATTTCCCCTTGATGGAAGAATCAATGACCAGGGAGCAGAAGATTTAGAGGAGCTGTGAGAAAAACGTTTTTACTCAAAGGGTGGTGGGAAACTGGAACTTACTGCATGTTAGGGTAATAGAGACAAAAGTCCTGATCATGTTCAAGTGTTTAGATGTGTACTTGTGATGCCAAGGTACACAAGACTTTGGGCCAAGTACTGGAAAATGAGAATTAGAATAGTTAGGTGATTATTTTTGAACAGCAAGAATGTGCTGGGTCAGACAACCTTCTTCTGTGCTTTAGGCCTCAATGACTCCAAAACCACAAACACTGCTTACAAACTAGCTCCACCATCCTGTGAATCTCCTCAAGTGTCACCCAGTAAGTGCCAATATTCCCTCCTCCATCAGCAGTAGTTGTTGCAACTGATTAGAATCCATACAGTGTAGAAACTGACCAACAAGTCCACACCAGACCTCTGAGAAACAACCCACCCAGACCCATTCCCCTAATCTATATTTACTCCTAACTAAAGCATCTAAAAATATGGGCAATTTGGCATGGTCAATTCATTTAACCTGCAAATCTTTGAACTGTGAGAGGAAATGAAGCACCCAGAGAAAACCCACGCAGCCACTATGCCACCCTTAGTTCTCTTCAACAAGAGAGAATGTAACCATTTCTCTTTGACATTCGCCACTGCCAACACAGAGTCATAGAGTAACACAACATACAAACAGGTCTTTCAGCCCAAACTGGTCCATGTTGACCACTCAGATAGTTCCATTTGCCAGCATTTGGTCCACATCCCTCTAAACACTTCCCAACCATGTACCTATACAAATATTTTTAAATATTGCTAATGTACCTATCTCAACCACATTCTCTGGTAGCCCATTCCATATAAGCACCACTCTCTGAATGAAGAAGTTGCCCCTCGGGTCCTTGCTAAATCTTTCCCCTCTCACCTTAAACCTATGCCCTCTAGTTTTCAACTCCCCATCCCTGGGAAAAAGACGATATCTATGCCCCTCATGATTTTATACACCTCAATAAGATCACCCTTCATTCTCCTATGTTTAAAGGAATAAAGTTCTATCTTGGCCAACCTCTTCCTATAACTCAGGCTTACTGGTCTTGGCAATATCTTTGTAAATTTTCTTTGCAATCTTTCCAGTTTAACTATGCCTTTCCCATAACAGGGTGACCAAAACTGTACACAAAACTCCAAGTGCGGCCTCACCAATGGTTTATACAACTGTAACATAGCGTCCCAACTCCTATACTCAATGCCTCAACCATTGAAGGCCAGCATGCTAAATGCTTTCTTTACCACCCTGTCTACCTGTAATGCCGCTTTCAAAGAACTATGTACTTGTATCCCCTAGGTCCCTCTGTTCCACAACACTCCTCAGGACCTTACCATTTACTGTATAAGTCCTATCTTAGTTTGACTTTCCAAAGTGCAACTTATCACACTTATCTGTGTTGAACTGAATTTGCCCACTTCCCATCTGATCATGATCCCTCTGTAATTTTTGATAACCTTCCTCACTAACAACGATATCTCCTAATTTTGTATCATCCACAAATTTACTAATCATGCCTTGTACATTCACATCCAGATCATTTATGTAAATAACAAACAACAAAGGTCCCAGCACTAACCCCTGTGGCATACCACGAGTCACAGGCCTCCAGTCTGAGAAACAACCTTCAACCATCACCCTCCACTTTCTACCATCAAGCCAATTTTGAATCCAATTAACTAGCTCTCCCTGGATCCTATGTGACCTAAACTTCAAGAATACCCTATCATGTGGGACCTTGTCAAAGGCCTTACTAAAGTCCATGTAGACAACACCCACTGTCCTACCCTCATCTATCTTCTTGGTTACCTCTTTAAAAACTCTAAAAGAGTTGTCAGACATGACTTCCCATGCACAAATCCATGCTGATTATCCCATACTGGGTTCACCATTTACCACAAACTGAAATGGACTAGTCATATAAATACAGTTGGTACAAAAGCTGTTCAGAAGCTTGGAATCCTGCAGTAAGTAACTCACCTCCCGACTCTCCTGAACCTGTCCACCATCTACAATGCACAAAACAGGACAGTGATGGAATACCGTCCAATCGACTTGATAAGTGCAGCTCCATAACATTCAAGAAGTTCAAAACATATGTGCATGTAGCTGGAAGATATTGGTAGGGTGTTAAATGAGCACTTCATATCTATCGGAGATAAGGAGGATGCAGGTACTGAATTCAGAAAGAGGGCCTCTAAGATTCTTGAGCATAGGGAGTGAGGAGTTATTGGAAGTTTTTCTAGGCTTACAAGTGAACAAATTCCTAGGACCAGATATATCCTAGGCTGAAGTGGGAGGTGAAGGAGGAAATTGCACTGGCTGTGAACAAAATTCTTAATTCCTCGTTGGTCATGGGAACCAGCTAATGTGGTTCAATTTTTCATGAAGGGTGGACGAGGTAAACCAGGGAATTCCAGACCAATGAGTCTCACATCATTGGTAGGGAAACTATTGGGGAAAACTTTGAAGGACAGCATTAATCTTCACTTGAAGAGGCAAAGTTTGATAAGGGATAGTCAGCATGACTTTGTCAAATTTGATTAAACTTTTTAGGAAGGTGACCAGGTATGTAGATGGGGATAGTGCAGTTTCTGTAGTTTATATGGATTTCAGCAAAGCCTTTGACAAGGTCTGAAAAAGAAGATGAAAGCACATGGGATGCAGAGTAACCTAGCAAGTTCGATCCAAAATTAATGGCAGGAGACAGAGGTTGGTAGTAGGAAGCTGTTTGGGTGACTGTAGTTTGGTAAGCAGTGACATACCACTGGGATCAGTGCTGGTCCCTTATTGTTTGTATTAAACACATATAAACAATATACTGGAGATGAGAATGTGGTGGGAATGGGGGAAAATGATCAAAATGTTTGCAGTTGACACAATGATTGGCCAAATGGTTGACAATGAGGAAGAAAATCTTCAGTTACAGGAGGATATAAACAGATTGGACAGATAGACAGACTGGTGACAGATGGAATTTAACCCTGATAAAAGTGAGGTGATGGACTTTGGAAGAAAGAACAAGGGAAGAGAGTATTCAGTGAATGGCAGGACTCTAACAAACTCAGAGGTACTGAGGGATCTTGAAGTGTTGTTCACAAATTCCTGAAGGTGGCAGAGCAGATTAAGAAGCCATACGGGATGCTTGCCTTTATCCATCATGGCATAGATTATAAGAGCAGGGAGGTTACATTGGAGCTCTATTGAAAATTGATTAGGCCACAGCTGGAATTCTGGTCCACCACAATTCTGGAAGGATGTGATTGTATTGGAAGGGCTCCAAAGAAGGTTCACCAGAATGTTCCCTGGATTGGAGCTTTTCATCTATGAAGAGAGGCTGGACAATCTTGGTTGATTTCTTTGGAGCAGAGAAGGTTGTGGGGGGAACCTGTTAGAGTTGTGAAGATTGTGAGGGATATGGACTGGATGAATGGAAAGCAGCTGATTCCTTTAGTTGAAGGGTCAATAACAAGGGGCCATAATTTTAAGATGAGAGACAAGTACTTTAGAGGGAATTTGAGGAAAGTTTTTCACCCCCAGAGGGTGGTGGGAAGCTGGAATACTCTCCCTGGGAGGACATAGGAGATGGGAAACCTCACAACTTTTAAAAATACTAGATGGATGGGCACTGAAAATGTCATAATATTCAAGGCTATGGACCAAGTACTGGAAAATTGGACTAGTGTAGATTCAGAGTAATTTTGTCATGCAGACTCAACGAGTGGCTGGGCTTCTTCTGCACTGCATGATTCTAATTTCTAGGCCATTCGGGAGAAAGCAGCTTCTTTCTTGGCACCACAATGGCCTTCAACATTCACCCCGTTCACCTCCCATGCACTGTGGCAGCAGTGCGTATCTCCTACAAGAGGCACTGCAGGAACTTACCAAGCTGTATTCATCAGCACCTTCCAAATCTGCAATCTCTGCCATCTCAAAGGAACGAGGGCAGCAGAAAAGTTGGAAGCACTACGACTTGCAAGTTTCCTGTCAAACCATTCACCATACTGACTTGGAAATATTTCACGGTCCATTCACTGTCACTGGGTCAAAATCTTGGAACTTGCCTTCCTCACAGCACTGTGGCTGAGGCTACACCTCAAGGGGCAACTGTTCAAGCTCGCCCTCGCCTTCCCCAGGGCCATTAAGGAATAGCAATATATACACTCCTTGCCAACAATGCCCACATTTTTCAAAAGGCAAACTTAAAACTGCCACAAGTTCTATATTTTTCTTCAAAACATTTTCGTTACTTCGTAGCCACAGGGTTCAACATGAGAGCAATAGCCAATTGCAAGCAGCACTCCATCAAACATAGAAACTCCACTCACCATCTTCTTCCACTTCATCCTTCGATTCTGGTACCAAGTTTTCACTTGAAGCTGAGTTAATCCCAGTGACTGTGCTAAATCCAATCTGAGAAAACAGAAAAATTAGTGTGTACAGATTTAGGGGCTGATTAGAGATTTAGGAGCAATTAGAGTACACACTAAGGGAGGATTAGAGATTGAGGGGTAATTAGAGTATACACTGAGGGAGGATTAGAGATTGAGGGGTAAATTAGAGTACACACTGAGGGAGAATTAGAGATTCAGGGGTAATTAGAGTACATACTGAGGGAGGATTAGAGATTGAGGGGTAATTAAAGTACACACTGAGGGAGGATTAGAAATTGAGGGATACTTAGAGTACACACTGAGGGATGAATAGAGATTGAGGGGTAATTAGAGTACATAATGAGGGGGTTTTAGAGATTGAGGGATAATTAGAGTATACACTGAGGGATGATTAGAGATTATGGGGTAATTAGATTATACACTGAGGGTAATTGAGATTGAGGGGTAATTAGAGTACACACTGAGGGAGGATTTGAGATTGAGGGGTAATTAGAGTACACAATCGGAGATGATTAGAAATTGAGGGGTAATTAGAGTACACACTGGTGGGTGATTAGAGATTGAGGATAATTAGAGTACACACTGAAGGATAATTAGCGATTGCGGGGTAATTAGAGTACACACTGAGAGCTGATTAGAGATTGAGGGGTAATTAAAGTACACACTGAGGGAGGATTCGAGATTGAGGAATAATTAGAGTACACACTGAGGGGTAGTTAGAGATTATGAGGTAATTAGAGTTCACATTGAGGGATGATTAGAGATTGAGGGGTAATTAGAGTACACACTGTGGGCTAGTTAGAGATTATGAGGTAATTAGAGTACACACTGAGGGGTAGTTAGAGATTGCAGGGTAATTAGAGTACACACTGAGGGGTAGTTAGAGATTGTGGGGTAATTAGAGTACACACTGAGGGGTAGTTAGAGATTGCGGGGTAATTAGAGTACACACTGAGGGGTAGTTAGAGATTGCGGAGTAATTAGAGTACACCCTGAGGGATAATTAGAGATTGTGGGGTAATTAGAGTAGACACTGAAGGGTAGTTAGAGATTGCGGAGTAATTAGAGTACACCCTGTGGGATAAATAGAGATTGTTGCGTAACTAGAGTACACACTGAGGGGTAGTTAGAGATTGCAGGGTAATTAGAGTACACACTGAGGGAGGATTAGAGATTATGGGGTAATTAGAGTATACACTGAGGGGTTGTTAGAGATTGCAGGGTAATTAGAGTACACACTGAGGGATAATTAGAGATTGTGGGGTAGTTAAGAGTACACACTGAGGAGTAGTTAGAGATTGTGGGGTAATTAGAGTACACAGTGAGAGGTAGTTAGAGATTGTGGGGTAATTAGAGTACACACTGAGGGGTAGTTAGAAATTGAGAGGTAATTAGAGTACACACTGAGGGATGATTAGAGATTATGGGATAATTAGAGTATACACTGAGGGTGATTAGAGATTGAGGGGTAATTAGAGTACACACTGAGGGAGGATTTGAGATTGAAGGGTAATTAGAGTACACAATCGGAGATGATTAGAAATTGAGGGGTAATTAGAGTACACACTGGTGGGTGATTAGGGATTGAGGATAATTAGAGTACACACTGAATGATAATTAGCGATTGCGGGGTAATTAGAGTACACACTGAGAGCTGATTAGAGATTGAGGGGAAATTAAAGTACACACTGAGGGAGGATTCGAGATTGAGGAATAATTAGAGTACACACGGAGGGGTAGTTAGAGATTATGAGGTAATTAGAGTTCACACTGAGGGATGATTGGAGATTGAGGGGTAATTAGAGTACACACTGTGGGCTAGTTAGAGATTATGAGGTAATTAGAGTACACTCTGAGGGGTAGTTAGAGATTGCGGGGTAATTAGAGTACACACTGAGGGGTAGTTAGAGATTGCGGAGTAATTAGAGTACACCCTGAGGGATAATTAGAGATTGTGGGGTAATTAGAGTAGACACTGAGGGGTAGTTAGAGATTGCGGAGTAATTAGAGTACACCCTGTGGGATAAATAGAGATTGTTGCGTAACTAGAGTACACACTGAGGGGTAGTTAGAGATTGTGGGCTAACTAGAGTACACACTGATGGGTTGTTAGAGATTGCAGGGTAATTAGAGTACACACTGAGGGAGGATTAGAGATTATGGGGTAATTAGAGTATACACTGAGGGGTTGTTAGAGATTGCAGGGTAATTAGAGTACACACTGAGGGATAATTAGAGATTGTGGGGTAGTTAAGAGTACACACTGAGGAGTAGTTAGAGATTGTGGGGTAATTAGAGTACACAGTGAGAGGTAGTTAGAGATTGTGGGGTAATTAGAGTACACACTGAGGGGTAGTTAGAAATTGAGAGGTAATTAGAGTGCACACTGAGGGATGATTAGAGATTATGGGATAATTAGAGTATACACTGAGGGTGATTAGAGATTGAGGGGTAATTAGATTACACACTGAGGGAGGATTTGAGATTGAGGGGTAATTAGAGTACACAATTGGAGATGATTAGAAATTGAGGGGTAATTAGAGTACACACTGGTGGGTGATTAGGGATTGAGGATAATTAGAGTACACACTGAAGGATAATTAGCGATTGCGGGGTAATTAGAGTACACACTGAGAGCTGATTAGAGATTGAGGGGAAATTAAAATACACACTGAGGGAGGATTCGAGATTGAGGAATAATTAGAGTACACACTGAGGGGTAGTTAGAGATTATGAGGTAATTAGAGTTCACACTGAGGGATGATTAGAGATTGAGGAATAATTAGAGTACACACTGAGGGGTAGTTAGAGATTATGAGGTAATTAGAGTACACACTGAGGGGTAGTTAGAGATTGCGGGGTAATTAGAGTACACACTGAGGGGTAGTTAGAGATTGTGGGGTAATTAGAGTAGACACTGAGGGGTAGTTAGAGATTGCGGAGTAATTAGAGTACACCCTGTGGGATAAATAGAGATTGCGGCGTAATTAGAGTACACACTGAGGGTTAGTTAGAGATTGTGGGGTAACTAGAGTACACACTGATGGATTGTTAGAGATTGCAGGGTAATTAGAGTACACACTGAGGGATAATTAGAGATTACGGGGTAGTTAAGAGTACACACTGAGGAGTAGTTAGAGATTGTGGGGTAATTAGAGTACACAGTGAGGGGGAGTTAGAGATTGTGGGGTAATTAGAGTACACACTGAGGGGTAGTTAGAAATTGAGAGGTAATTAGAGTACACACTGAGGGATAGTTAGAGATTGAGGGGTAATTAGAGTACACACTGAGGGATAGTTAGAGATTGCGGGGAAATTAGAGTACACATTGAGGGATGATTAGAGATTGTAGGGTAATTAGAGTACACACTGGTGGGTGATTAGAGATTGAGGATAATTAGAGTACACACTGAAGGATAATTAGAGATTGCAGGGTAATTAGAGTACACACTGAGAGATAATTAGAGATTGAGGGGTAATTAAAGTACACACTGAGGGAGGATTCGAGATTGAGGGGTAATTAGAGTACACAATGGGAGATGATTAGAGATTGAGGGGTAATTAGAGTACACACTGAGTGGTAGTTAGAGATTGCAGGGTAATTAGAGTACACCCTGAGGGATAATTAGAGATTGCGGGGTAATTAGAGTACACACTGAGGGATAATTAGAGATTGAGGGGTAATTAAAGTACACACTGAGGGAGGATTCGAGATTGAGGGGTAATTAGAGTACACAATGGGAGATGATTAGAGATTGAGGGGTAATTAGAGTACACACTGAGTGGTAGTTAGAGATTGCAGGGTAATTAGAGTACACCCTGAGGGATAATTAGAGATTGCGGGGTAATTAGAGTACACACTGAGGGATAATTAGAGATTGAGGGGTAATTAGAGTACACACTGAGGGGTAGTTAGAGATTGCGGAGTAATTAGAGTACATACTAAGGGATGATTAGAGATTGTGGTGTAATTAGAGTACACACTGAGGGATGATTAGAGATTGAGGGGTAATTAGAGTACACACTGAGGGGTAGTTAGAGATTCCGGGGTAATTAGAGTAGACACTGAGGGATGATTAGAGATTGCGGGGTAATTAGAGTACACACTGAGGGATGATTAGAGATTGAGGGGTAATTAGAGTACACACTGAGGGATAAATAGAGATTGCGGGGTAATTAGAGTACACACTGAGGGATAGTTAGAGATTGTTGGGCAATTAGAGTACACACTGAGGGGTTGTTTAAGATTGCGGGGTAATTAGAGTACACACTGGGGGTAGTTAGAGATTGTGGGGTAATTAGAGTACACACTGAGGGGTAGTTAGAGATTGTGGGGTAATTAGAGTACACCCTGAGGGATAATTAGAGATTGTGGGGTAATTAGAGTACACTCTGAGGGGTAGTTAGAGATTGCAGAGTAATTAGAGTACATACTGAGGGGTAGTTAGAGATTGCGGAGTAATTAGAGTACACCCTAAGGGATAGATAGAGATTGCGGGGTAATTAGAGTTCACACTGAGGGGTTTTTAGAGATTGCAGGGTAATTAGAGTACATACTGAGGGATGATTAGAGATTGAGGAGTAATTAGAGTACACACGGAGGGGTAGTTAGGGATTGTGGGGTAATTGGAATACACACTGAGGGGTAGTTAGAGATTGTGGGGTAATTAGAGTACACACTGAGGTGTAGTTAGAGATTGGGTTCCTCTAGCACTTTCTGTTTTTATTTCAGATGTCTTCAGTCTTTAATTACCCCGCAATGTCTTCTCGAATTACTTGCCCAGATATTTTGTTTTTGTCCACATTTTAACCATTGTTTTCCCTTGAATTCCTATTCGATTTATGACTGACTATCTTATATCCATGGTCCCCAAGTTTAGATAATCCAAAAAGTTCCATTATCTTCTCTACATTTACCAATGTCAAATCCTTTCATCATTTTAAGGCCAGTATCAAGTCACTCCTGAGTTCTTTATTATCTAGAGAAAAACACTCCTATCTCATAGAGTCATAGAGATGTACAGCACAGAAACAGACCCTTCGGTCTAACTTGTCCATGCCGACCAGATATTGTAAATTAATCTAGTCCCATTTCTCAGCATTTGGCCCATATCCCTCTAAACGCTTCCTAGTTATATAACCGTCCAGATGCCTTTTAAATGTCGTAATTGTACCAGGTTTCACCACTTAGTCTGGCAGCTCATTCCATAAAAGCACTAATCTCTGCATGAAAACATTATCCCTGAGGTCCCTTTTAAATCTTTCCTCTCTCACTTTAATCCTCTGTCCTCTAGTTTAACACTGCCCCACCCTTTATCCATTTATTCATGCCCCTCATGATGTTATAAACCTCTATAAGGTCACCTCCCAGCCTCTGGCGCTCCACGGAAAAGAGTCCCAGCCTATTCAGCCTCTCCCTATAGCCCACACCCTCCAACCCTGGCAACATCCTTGTAAATATTTTCAAGTTTCACAACATCATTTCTAAACGAGGGAGACCAGAATTGCATGTAGCATTCCAAATGTGGCCTAACCAATGTCCTATACAGCTGCAGCATGGCCTCCCAACTCCTATACTCAATGCACTGACCAATAAAGTTATGTATACTAAATGTCTTCTTCATTATTCTATCTACCTCTTGTTTAATCTTTCTCAATACATTTCAGTTCTAGTATCATTTCCTGTCAACTTTTTTTCTCCCTTCTCCACTGCTGTCATAACCACGCAGTAATTGGGAGGCCGAAGTATTATGGAAGGTAGACAACCAGGAGGCTGGAAGAACACAGCAAAGCAGGCTGCATCAGGAGGTGGAGAAGTGAACATTTAATACTCCACATTTATTTAATCAAATTTTCATACAAGTTTAATGTAATCTTTCTGCTTTTCATCTTCATCATTCCAGAAATAAACCCCAGTACTTTATTTCCTTTCTGTTTTGACTTTATTAAACTTTAGTAATTTATGCACTTTTATCATTCAACTTATTTCCAAACATAAACAATACTCATAAAATTTGTAAAATTATATTATGAAATATTTTGACTTGAGAATTACAGAATCTGCAATACAATTCAAATTACCTCCACACTGCATGTTCTACTCTTCAGTTCCTCAATATTTATAATATACACTACTTATAATATACATTCCTTGTCCTAGGACAAAGCATTTCAAATTGAAAGTATTGGATTCCTGATTCATTGCATTACCTCACAATATATCATCATTAAAATTCATTTGCCTGCATGTTATTGTATTTTGTCATCAAGTTTCATCAAACTCTTCAAGGTAGCAATTAATGCTAGTGTCTGAGGGGTAGATGCAAATCCTATTACAGGAAGACGATTTGGGAATAGAGAAGCCAGTGGGATATATAGACCATAGAACAGCATAACACAGGAACATACCCTTCGGCCCAACTTGTCTGTGTTGACCATGATGCCATTCTGAACTCATCCCATCTGCCTGCACATGGCCCATATCCCTCTCTTCCCTGTTTGTTTATGTCTCAGTTTAAATACGTTTAAAATGGTGCAATAATTTCTGCTTGTACCAACCCCCCTGGCAGCGTGTTCCAGGCACCTGCCACCCTCTATGTAAAAAGCTTGCCTTGCATATCTCCTTTAAACTTTTCAACTCTCACCGTAAACCTGTGCCACCTTGTATTTGATATTTTCACCCTATCCATGATAGGGCTTATGCCCGAAATGTCGATTCTCCTGTTCCTTTGATGCTGCCTGACCTGCTGCGCTTTTCCAGCAACACATTTTTAAGCTCTGATCTCCAGCATCTGCAGTCCTCACTTTCTCCCATTTCCTGTTGTAGCCCTATAATTTAAAAACTGTTCACGTTGCATGAAGACTTGTGTAATTGCTTATACTTTTTCTAAAATGTAATTTTGCATTGAAGTATCTGCATACTAAAGGTAGAACAAAGATAGTACATTCATCATTGATATGTTTAAGGGTGACTTTTTTCAGGACTCCTGTCTAAAGATTGTCATTTGCATTATCATTTGCAGCACTGTAACCTATGGTTATAATAGACTATTATCCAGAGAGTCAGGTAACATGTCGGGGATGTGGGTTTGAATCCAGCCACTGCAGATGGTGGAATTTGCATTCAATAATAATCTGGAAAAGAGAGCCTGATGATGACCATGAAACCATTGTTGATTGTCAGGAAGAACCCATCTGATTCACGACTGCCCTTTAGAGAAAGAAATCTGCCATCCTTACCTGATCCAAGCTCCATGTGACTCCAGACCCACAGGTATTTGACCCTTAACTACTCTCTGGACAATTAGAGATAGGCAATAAATGCTGACCAAACTAGTGATACCCAAATCCCATTAAATAATTTTTAAAAGTATGTGAACCTGTTTCGATTAAGAGACGATCAAAAGGATATAAGGGCATCCTTTTGTTTCAAAACTACTTATTGGAAATCCTACTGTTGTTAATGTTTTACAACAGTGACTTTTCATCAGACATGAAGCATTAACTCAGTTGCTCTGCATAGATTTTGAGGTGCCGGTCAACTGGGGTGTACAAAGTTAAAAATCACACAACACGAGGTTATAAACCAACAGGTTTATTTGGAAGCACTTGCTTCACCAGGTAGTTGTGGAGTATAAGATTATAAGACGCAGAATTCCCGCCTCTGGCGACTCTCTGTGTGGAGTTTGCACATTCTTTCTGTGTCTGTGTTGGTTTCCTCCGGGTGCTCCGGTTTCCTCCCACAATCCAAAAACGTGCAGGTCAGGTGAATTGGCCATGCTAAATTGCCCGTAGTGTTAGGTGAAGAGGTAAATGTAGGGGAATGGGTCTGGGTGGGTTGTGCTTCGGCGGGTCGGTGTGGACTTGTTGGGCCGAAGGGCCTCTTTCCACACTGTAAGTAATCTAATTTACAGCAGAAGATTACAGTGTGTTGCAACTGAAATGACATATTGAAAAAGACCTAGATTGCTTGCTAATTCTCTCAATTTTTTGAATGACCAGTTCTTTCATACGTAAATCCCAGAACTTTTTTTGAAAGTTACATTCTCAAGTGAACTTTAACAATAGGTGCCATGTCGGCCCAGATAATGTATATGTGTGAGGTTAAAGTCTGTCTATCTGTGCTTCAATGTTCAGACTGATTCTATTCCTAAAAAAGGGATTTACAGAATCTTACTTGGATTCATGCAGCTTTTGAGCAAAATAAAATGTAATTCTGCAAATACAAACTCACCTCAAAAAACTTATATGTGCATGTGTGTGTGTGAGAGTGTGTGTGTAAAGTGGGAAAAGATTGTGAGAAAGAGCATGGGCGGGTGTGAGGGGGGGGGGATGTATGTGAGAGTATGACAGAGAGCTTGTGTATGAGCGAGGGTGTGTGTTCAGAACAACATCATTAAATTGGGTTTGGATAGGATAAGTTTATTGGGTATTCTATTTTCAGTTCTTTGTGTTTCATTCTGTAATTTTGTAATTAAAGTTTATTAGTTTAAAACTTGGCAATCGACTCCAGGAATATCCACTATACACCTAGCTAAACAAATAGCAAAGTTATGATCTGGGCTAACTGCTAAAAGAGTTTTTTGAGGGTTCTGGCCGAGTTCATAACAGATTATAATCTGGTGTTGTCTGATATTTAACTCTACACAGAAGCTGCCACATCTGCTGAGTATTTCCAGCATTTTCTGTTTTGATTTAAGATTGCTAGGTTCCAAAGTGTTTAGCTTTTAGAACATAGAACATGACAGCACAGGAACAGGCTCTTTGACCTTTTGTGTCTGCTGATCATGATGTACCTACCATCCTCTGTGTAAAAGACTTCGCTTGCACGTTTCCTTTAAATTTTTCACTCTTGCTTTAACCTATGCCCCCTAGAAAATCCACCCTATCCATGCCTCTCATAATCTTACATACGTCTATCAGTATATAGAAGCAATCTTTGATGCTTTAGCGAAAACAATCCATGTTGCCCAACATCTCCTTATAGTTAATACACTCCAATCTAGGCAACATCCTTATAAATGTCTTTTTCACCCTTTTCACCCCTCCATACCCTTCCTAAAGTGTGGCAACCAGAACTGCACACAATACTCCAAACATGACCAAAGTTAAGTTTTATACAGCTGCAACATGGCTTGCCAACTTTTATACAGTCATTCCTGTGTATTTGTGAAATCAGTTTTCGCAAACTCTCCTATCCACACCAAAAAATAAGTAATCAATTAATCAACATCTGTGGGCAAAAAATGACTATCTGTGACCACCTTTTTCAGCAATACAAAAATAATGTTAAGTGGCATATGGTGAGCAGCCATGCCACCTCACGGGAGATGCGTAGAAGCAAACGTCAATGTGGGTACCCACTTATGCACATCCTCCCCCTAATCTACGCCTTGATACTCTCAGCATCCCCATCCCTCTGCCTTCTCTTGCTTTGTCTCATTGAAGTGGTTGTGCGCATTACACTCTCAACTTCATGCATGTTGTGCTGTTGTGATGGCTCCCATCTTAAGGAAACAGTATTGATATTAAAAGGTGAAAAAATATAAAAGCTATTGGCAAAAGGAACGATTGAATTCTAATGGTGGAGGATCAGTATGGTGGGTGATGAATGAACAATGGCTCTAATATTAGGCTAGATTCCCTACAGTGTAGAAACAGGCCCTTTGGCCCAACAAGTCCACACGAACCCTCCAAAGAGTAACCCACCCAGACTCATTTCCCTACATTTACCTCTGACTATTGCACCTAACACTATGGGCAATTTAGCATCGCCAATCCACCTAACCTACACATCTTTGGACTGTGGGAGGAAACCAGAGCACCCTGAGGAAACCCACGTGGACACAGAGAGAATATGCAAACTCCACACAGATAGTCACCTGAGGCTGGTATCGAACCCGGGTCCCATGGCGCTGTGAGGCAGCAGTGCTAACCACTGAGCCACCATGCCGCCCAAATATGCATTTAAAATGCCTTGGGATTCTCCTTAATCCTATTTACTAAGATGTGGAGGTGCTGGTGTTGGACTGGGCTGGACAAAGTCAGAAGTATCACTTCACCTAATGAAGGAGCAGCTCCCTGAAAGCTTGTGATTTAAAATAAACCTGTTGGAGTGTAACCTGGTGTCATATGACTTCCTAGTGCCAAAGGCATTTCACGGTCCTTTTTAGTCCTCCTAGTCTTTGTTTGAGTTCTTTCCTGCTTTCTTTATATTCCTCAAGGACCTTCTCTGATTTCAATTCCCTAAACATTTACATTTACAGCCTTCATCTTTTTGACTTTTTTCATAGAGGTCTCTTGCTGTCATTTGAGAAGAATCTACAGCTACTGCCAACCTTACTTGATAAGACACATGTGACCATATCAGAAAGGGTACACTGGAGATTCAAGATGATGCTGCCAGAACAGAGAGTATTTTACATCCAAGAAAAGATTGGATAGGAGACAGTGGAAGCTGAAGGAAGTTTTAATAGTCTAATTATTGATATTAATATATGGTAATACAAATAGAGGCAGGTGAGGTATAGTTATAGATTGGAAGAGAGGTCAGTAACCAGGAGGCATCAATGTAAAGTAATTGATATAAGGATTAGAGACACCTGTGTGTACATATGCAGAGGCATTTGCAAAGAGGTTATGCTAAACCTCTATAAACTGCTGGTTAGAACTCACCAGGAGCAATACGAGCAGTCCTGGGCACTATCCTGTAGTAAAGATATGAAGGCAGTGGCAAGTGTGCAGAAGAAGTTTCCAAGAATAATCAGTCTCCTTAGAAAAATATGAAACCTTTCGTTAACTGAGATGAGAAATCTCAGTTAACAGGATAGATTTCAGAAGTTGAGACTGATTTCCTTGGAGCTAAGTGGAGATTTGATGGTCCCTGGGTGCTGAGTTTCTGTAAGAAATCTGTAGTGTTGTGACAGAGCTGGGGGTCCCTTATACAATGGGTTTCAAGATGCCTTCAACATAGTCAGAGAGGTTCTCACACAGGGTACACGATGGGACATTCTGGTGTTGTGTGATTTTTAAATTTGTCCACCCCAGTCCAACACCAGCTCCTCCACATCATGACTGAATGATGATGTTCACTTGGAGAGCCAGTGCAGACACAATAGGTTGAATGATTTCCTTCTGCACCATAACAATTCTATGATTTGGAGGCTTAGAGTGAGTTTGCAAATTCCTGTTTCAAGAAAAGCTTGATTTTTAATTTAAAGTTTTGTACCAAAGGAGCCACTGAAAACCAAAAAGTGGCCCCTTCTGAAATTCTCAGAAAATGCCATCGAAAGTAAAATTGTTTTGACTCTCAGATCTTGCCACCAGACCAAGTTAAAATGGAGCCCTCTAACAGTGGAACAAGCTCAAAACTCTTTGCTGCTTCTGTAAATCAGTGCAAGCAAGAGCAGGAAAGTGTGAACGAAAGGTTTCATGTTTTTCTAAGGAGACTGAAATAGTGGTTTACACAGGTTTCGCTAGTACTTAAGGAGTGGATTTTCTGAATTAGTTGTATCAGTCACAGCTCGTGTAAAATGTAATCACTGGGGATGCTCTGAATAGTTTCATTGTATCACTAGACCATTAGCTAAACCCACAAAAATGTTCCTCTCTGTCCTGTATAGATAGGGATTAACTGTCAAGTCAGGTGTATTACACAAACAACCATCACTATGGAAACAATGGCAACAAACACACAGCTACAACTCCTGACTGGTTCTCAGCACCCATCTACAGTCAACTTCCTCAAACGTAGCACTTCAACTGGACAGTTTGCACATTGCAACTCTGCAGAAGGTATTGTGACCATGTCTCTGAGTGACAATATCTTCCATTTGACAACATTTTTCCTACTCACGTACCTATCAATATCTCTCTGTGGACTGTGTGTATCCCTCAAGCAACTTGTCTTTCCTACTATATTTCTAACATCTGCAAATTTGGCTACAGTATATTTGCTTCCTTTGTCCAAGGTTTTAATATATATTGTAAACAGTTTCAGACCCAGCACTGAAACACCACTGGTTTCAGGTCATCAACCTGAAAAAGAACCCCTTATCCCCATTTGTTTTTCTTGTCTGTTAACAATTCTCTATCCATGGCAATATTTCCCACACCTTAAGCTTAACATTTTGTGAGGTATCTTATTGAATGTCTTTTGGAAGTCCAAATACAATGCACCTACTGGTTCCCCTTTATCCACTCTGGTTGAGACTTCCTCAAAAATCTCTAATAAATTACTCTGTCATGATTTCCCTTTCATGAAGCCATGCTGATCCAGTTTGATTTAATTATGATTTTCTGAACATGCTGCTTTTACTTAATAATTGAATATAACATTCTTTCAATGATAGATGTTCTTTAGTGGAGAAAGACTGCCATCCTTACCTGCTCTGACCTACATATGACTCCAGACCACAGCAGTGTGGTTGACTCTTAACTGCCCTCTGGGCAATTAAGGTTGGACAATAAATGCCCACAGTCTATAGACAAATAAATGAAAATTTACTTCAACTACCCCGTGTAGTCCATCTCATCCCTCGTGTCTTTATCCTCAGAGTTTGTTTGGTTTAATCAATATATCCCCTTCTTGAGTACGAATACATTTATGTAATTACTCATTTCATCAATTACTGACATATCTACCTTTTCTACCTCCTTGTTAATTACTCAGACAAAATAATTATTTCATATTTCTACCACCTATCTATTATTATTTGTGGGATTCCCTTCGCAGCTTTCATTATTTTAATTGACATGCCTGCAAAATATTTCATTTACCCTCTTAATTGTGCTTTTATTTTTATTTCTCCCATAATCTTTCTATTTTCTCGTGTACTGTCATCCCCCAATCACCTACTCACTTTTTGCCTTATTTTTAAACCTGAATCATTCCTTTATATCATTATTTATCAATGGAGTCTCACTACTGTTATTCTTTTCTTTTTTGTCTTGTATTCTTTCTTTTATTTTGCCACAATATATTAAAACACTATTTTACCTGTTTATTTTATTCATTCATAGAATTTGGACATCTTGGCTGAGCCAGCCTTTATTGCCCATCCCTAGTTACCTATGAGAAAGTGCTGGTGAGCCATCTTCCTGAGCTTCTGCAGTCCATTTGGTCTCTGTAGACCCATGATGCCATTTGGGAAAGAATTGCAAGATCCATCTGAATGACACTGAAGAAATGGCGATATTTTTCTCAGGATGATGAGTGGCTTGGAGGAAATGGTAATGGCATTCCTATGTATCTGATGTCCTTGTCTTTCTAGATGGCAGTGGAGGTTGGTTGGAACATTTTGAAAGTTTATTATAGTTTCTACTGATGGTGTATATCTTTGTTTGCCAGTATAAGCTCCTGTTTTCAGCCTTTCTCCAATCGTTTTCCTCATAATTTTGTCCTTCTCTATCAGCTTTAATATTATGGACACCACTGTCTAGATATTTTCCTACTTCTACTTCTCAATCTGCTCTGGTTTATTTCTCATTACCGGATTCAATAGTGAGCCATCTCTTGTTGCACTTTTCAAACGTTTGGTTTGAAAGGAGTCCTGTACACATCCTAGGAACTCTATTTATTTGTCCCCACAGCCCCCCACCCCCTCAGCCCCCTGCACACATCCAACTTAGATCAGCGGATTTGAACAAAGTCTTATTATTCTATTTTACTTAACTTCTTCCTCCATTTCCACTCCATTGTTAGATGCTCTGCATGTATTTGTTTTTGATCCTTTATCAAAATTTTATGTCTATCCTTTTGTCTTGCTGAGAACTGTGCCCATTTTTCCCACTGTCATTATGCTATCCTGATTAAGTAAAGCAACTCCATCTCCCCATTTTTCTTCTCCATCTTTCCAAATACGCCACAACCTGTAATATTTAGTCTCCAGTTCCCTGTTTGATTATGGACTCTGTGTAAATTCCTGTGCAGAAATTTTTATGATTTTTAATAGGATATAAATTTATGTTTATCATTTTTGAAGGATATTGTTAAACTTGAGAGGGTGCAGCAAAGATTTACAAGCATATTGCTGGGATTGGAGGATTTGTGTTATAGGGAGAGGCTGATTTGGTGGACTTTTTTCCCTGGAGCATTGCAGACTGAGGGTTGGCCTTATAGAGGTTCATATAATCATGAGAGGCATGGACAGGGTGAAAAGACACCATCTTTTTCCTTGGGTGGGGGAGTCCAAAATTAGATGACATTGGTTTAAAGTGAGAGGGGAAAGATTTAAAAAGGACCTGAGTGATAGCTTTTTCACTCAGAGGGTGGTGCGTGCATTGAAGTAATGGAGGCGGGTACAATTACAACATTACAAAGGCCTCCTGTGAACATGTGAATAGGAGGAGTTTTGCGGGACTAAGTCAGATTGGGATGTTTGGTCAGTGCAGATGAGTTAGTCCGAAGGGTCTGTTTCCATGCTGTTTGACCCTATAACTCAATGAATGTTTTGGTGCTTTGTCTTCAATGTCTTCCATAATTGTATTCTTTCCTCATGTTCTTGTCCTGTTCTGTTGACACAGAGCCTGTTTATATTTTGGTTGATCCCTTGTTCCACTCTGACTAGTTGAAAGCTTTTGCATCCTCTCCTCTCCCCAGTTAATGTCTCTGACAGGACACAGTTACCATTCTGGTTAAAGTGGGAACTATCCCATCGGTGCAGCTTGTTCCTACCCCAGAATTAGTTCCACGGTCCCACGGTAAGAAAAAACCCTCTTTCCCCTTACCTCCTTCTTGCTCTGACCTATGTCCCTTGTTCCAGCATGGACCAGAACAACCAGTTTCTCCAAGCTTCTATTCCAACTTCCTGTTCAATCCTCGTGAGACATCTCTTATCCTGGCATTGGGTAGACGCCACACCCTTTGCAGTTCTTATTCTTGGCTGCATTCTGGAGAACTCCCTTCCCCATACACACATTTTCTCTCAATTACCACCCCTCACCCTGCTCCCATTCACTCACCTGTCTGGTGTGGACAGGTATTTCTGTTTCTGGAATTTTTTCTCCAGCCCCATGAGCTGCAGCTCGGTGAAAATGGTGCGACTTCTGCGAGGCTTTTTGGGGCGAAGAATGCTTTGGTCACTTTCACACTCACTGCTGGATGGAGAAATATTCTCAGGAGCTGGCCCATTCGGCTTACTGGAGGATGTGACAGGAGGTAGGTAATGTGGAATCCTCGCTGTGAGAGCTGGAGAGAGGTGAGTCGCTGAAAACAATGGATACGAGCTCAAGGATGACCCTGTAGAAACATTAATCATGGATTAATGTTAGTCAAAAGCCCAAACATCATTCTGTATAGTCCTGCCAGCTATGTGGATACTGGGAGAAGACAGGATCAGCTGTGATGTCTGACACAGTCAACTATCTAATTGGCAGTCATTGACATGTTTACCATGGGTGAAATCAGTCTCCCCTTTACAGGCGGAGCTTTTAGGACAGGAGGAAGTAAAGCCAACATTTACATTTAAGAAACGGCTTTAATAACACCTTGCACTGTGTTTAACTGTTTAAAATATCTCAAGGTGCCAAACGATAATCTAGAAGACATTAAATCACTGGCTCAGGAATCTAAAGTCATGAACATTCAGGGAGAGCTATACACCTGGTTAATCTAGATGATGATGTTAACCACAGGGTGAGGTTTAACAATAACATTTGGCTTCATCTTCCAAAAAAGTGACATAAACTTCCCACTGCTGGGGTATGCATCCTAACAGCAACAGACAACATCCCTTCAAGACTGCAGTTTAGATTTCAGTGCGTGTTTTAATTCATTCATGGGATGTAGATGTAATAGCAAGGCCAACATTTAATGCCCGTCCCTAGCTGCCCCAGATAAGGTGCTGCTGAGCTGCTTTCTTGAACAGCTACAGTCCACTTACCATAGGCAACCCACAATGCTGTGAGAGAGGGACTTTCAGGATGCTGACCCAGCAAAACTGAAGGAATGGCAACATATTTCCAAGTCAGAATGGTGAATGTTTTGGAGCGGAACATCCAGATAGCAGTGTACCTCTGTATCTGCTTCCCTCCTCTTTCTAAATACAAGTAGTTGTGGATTTAGAAGGTACTGACTAAGAAGCCTTGGAGAATTTCTGCATTGCACAAATGTACACATTGCTGCTACTGAGAATAGGTGGTGGAGAGAATGAATGCTTGTGGATATGGTGCTAGTGAAATGGGCTGATTTGTCCTGGATGACGTCAAGCATCTTGAATGGTGTTGGTGCTGCACCCATCCAGGCAAGTGGTGAGTACTCTATCACACTCCTGACTTGTGCCTTGCAGATGGTCAACTGGCATTGGGGTGAGTTACTTGCTGCAGGATTCTAAGTCTCTGACCTGCTCTTGTGTCCACTATATTTATATGGTGAGTCCAGTTGAGTTTCTGTTCAATGACAGCAGAAATTGCCAGAAATCAGGAATGGAGGCAGGAATCCTGCAGACAGGTCAGACCATAGGTGCTCTGTCACCCATTCCATGGTTCATTTCCCCAATGTAGAAGAGGTCACATTGTAGACTAAGCTCAGTGAAATGCATGTAAAGCACTGCTTCACTTGGAAGGTGTGTTGAGTCCCAGTTATGCCTGTCTCTTTGTTGGATACGTGGAACATTCCTTGTTCAAGTCCAATTCCAGCCCCACCCACAACTCTTTCTCCAGTATATCCATGATATTATTAATGCTGCTTCCTTCTCTCATCCAGAATTAGAAACGTTTATTAATTTTGCTTCCAATTTTCATCCCGTTCTCATCTTCACCTGGTCTATCTCTGACTCCTTCCTTCCTTCTTCAACATCTGTTTCCATTTCTGGGGATAGACTGGCCACCAATATCCATTAGAAACCTACCAACTCCCACAGTTATCCCACAGTTATCTTGACTATATCATTCTATTCCATTCTACAAGTTCCTCTGAATCTGTCATACATATTCAAATGAAGCCAACTTCGACAAGGGGACCTCCAAGATGTCCACCTTCTTCCTCATCCAAGGATTCCCTATAGTTGGCAGCACCCTCAGCCAGGTCCGATCCATCTCCTGAACTTCAATCCTCATCCCCTCTCTTCCCTCCCACAACAGGGTTAGGGTCCTCCTTGTCCTCACCTACCAACCCACCAGCATTCACATCCAGAGGATCATTAGCTGCCACTTCTGCCACCTCCATTGAGATACCCCCCTACCCCCCATCCCCTGTCAGCATTCTGCAAGGGCCATTCCCTCTGGGACACCCTGGTGCTGCGTCATGTGTATTTAACTCTTATATCTTGTAAAGACACTGTGAGTCGACTCTGAACTAATCAACAACTTTGTGCTTTAAGTTAACTCCTGATGATCATATCCCACCACAATAGATCTTCGCCTCTATCCACGTGGCGAAGATCGTCCGGTCTTCTTCTCCCAGAAGTCCCAGGGGTGTCTTCTCTTCCCAGTGATTGGTCTCAGATTATTGCTCCTGAGGATGGTGTTGTGGTAATTCTTATACTTAGTAGTTGTTTCAGCCCTGCCATTGACATGGAGAGTCTTTAGTTTCCTCCAATAGATCGAACAAGCCCAATCATCCTGCTCAATCAGATCCAACCAGGCATTGACATGTCAATGGCAGGATGGTCCTTGGGCACCCATTCCTGAAGGTGTTGGTGCACATAAGTCAGGAAGCCCTCTCCAAATAAGGGTGTGAGATGTCCCTGTGCCTGGCAAACAACCTGAGATACTGATTGTCCTGTTCAATTCCAATTCGAATGTATATTGTATTGTCTGTAGCTGCAGCTTGTCTGGATTCTGCAGCATGTTTATTCAGTCAGTCTGGTCAAGGGTTGTCTCAATTTCCCAGTATGCCTCATTTATTGTCTGTTTGTCGTAAATTCATCAGAAATCCATCATTTTGAGCAACCCATCTGGCCACACTGGTCCACTCCTCCTTCACTCCCAACACTCCCTCAACAGCCCCATGGCACCTTTCCATGCTGGTGTAAAATGTGTAACATTCGCCTGTTTACTTCCTCCCAAGTCAGCACACAAAAACTCAAACATACCTTCTAGGCAAAGTAGCACTTGATTTGATTTACTGTAGTCACATGTAAATTCCTGAAGAAGGGCTTATGCCCGAAACGTCGATTCTCCTGCTCCTTGGATGCTGCCTGACCTGCTGCGCTTTTCCAGCAACACATTTTTCAGCTCTGTAGTCACATGTACCCAAGTACAGTGAAAAGTTTTGTTTTCTGACAGTACAGGCAGATCATAACAAACAAGTTCATACAGATTATCATAGGGTGCTTAGACTGAGCAAGGAATACAAGGTTACGGCTGCAAAGGATGTGCACAAAGCAAAATCACCATTAGCAAAATCTACATTGCTTGAAGTTAGAAAGATCCATTCAGCAGTCTAATAACATCAGGTAAGAAGCTGACCTGTAACCTGTGGTGCGTGTGTTCAAGCTTCTGTATCTTCTGCATGATGGAAGAGGTTGAAGGGAACATGACTAGGGTGCGTGGTGTCCTTTATGATGTTGGCAGCCTTTCCTCGACAATGAGCAGTGTAAATGGAGTCCACGGATGGGAGGTTGGTTTCCATGATGATCTAAGCTGTGCACACAACTTTCACTTGTCATACCAGGCTGTTATGCACCTAGATTGAATGTTTTCTACGGTGCATCTGTAAAAGTTGATGAAGGTCCTTATGAACATGCCAAATTTCCTAGTTGTCTGAGGAAGAAGAGGCGTTGTTGTGTTTTCTTGACCATCGCTCAATCTATCTACTACATTCACTGTTCATAATGTGGTCTCCTCTCAACATAGAACATAGAACATAGAACATAGAACAGGACAACAGAGTACAGGCCCTTCAGCCCTCGATGTTGTGCCAGCCTTCTATCCTACTCGAGGATCAGACTAACCTACATATCCTTAATTGTACTAACTTCCATGCGTCTATCCAAGAATTGCTTAAATGTCCCTAATGTATCTGACTCTACTACCACTGGTGGCAGTGCATTCCACGCACCCACCACTCTCTGTGTAAAGAACCTACCTCTGACATCTCCCCTAAACCTTCCTCCAATCACCTTAAAATTATGCCTCTCATGATAGATATTTCTGCCATAGAAAAAGAGGTCAGCTATCCATTCTATCTATGCCTCTCATCATCTTGTACACCTCTATCAAGTCAGCTCTCATCCTTATTCACTCCCTACATCTAGCTCCCTCAATCTTTCTTCATAAGACATGCTCTCCAGTCCAGCAACGTCCTGGTAAATCTCCTCTGCACCCTCTCTAAAGCTTCCACATCTTTCCTATAATGAGGCAACCAGAACTGAACACAATATTCCAAGTGTGGTCTAACCATGGTTCTATAGAGCTGCATCATAACCTCACGGCTCTTAAAAACAATCCCCCTTGTTAATGATAGCCAGCACACCATAACCTTCTTAACAACCCTATCAACTTGGGCGGCAACTTTGAGGGATCTATGTATGTGGACCCCAGCAAACTATAGCTGGAGGTAGAGCTCAAAAAGAGAGAAGAACGGTTGGATAGACAATGGAATGGATAACAGTTAGCCTAGGAGAATGAATAGCTACTAATGGGGATCAGTAGTGGCTAACAATGGGGTGGGTGTAATGGCAGACTGTGTGGTGACAAGGCCTGGTGTGTGGAGTTGGAGTAAGGACATGGGAGATGTGCCTCAAGCCCTAAAATTATTGAACTCAATATTGAGTCCAACAGGCTACAGAGTTCCCAAGAGGAAAATGAGCTGAGCTGAACTGGAGCACTGCAGCAAGCCTGAGACAAGTATGTGCAATAAATCCTGGCCTAGCCAGCAATGCTTGTATCCCATGAAAGAATAAAAATAATTTTAAAACTTATTCAGGTTCAAAGCTTAATCCACATCTTTCCTGAAGAGAGAACAAGTCCAAATGTGTCTCTTCCCTATAATCCTGTACATTGCTTTTACACAAATAATCTTCCAATGCCTCTCTTAAATGCCTCAACTGAGTTGACCTCCATCCCATTTCCAGGCAGCATACTCCAGATCCAAACCAATCACTGAGTGAAAATCCTTTTTTCTCAGATCATATTATCTACTTTTGCGAACCACTTTAAATCTGTTCCCTCTTATCCTTCATGTTTTTACAAGCGGGAACAGGTTCTCCTGTTTATCTGCCCAGCTGCTCACAATTTTGAAAACTTAATTCAGATCTTCTCTCAGTCTTTTCTCTCCAAGGAAAACAGTTTCTTTAATCTATCCTCATAGCTGAAGTTTCTTCACCCCGGAACATCATGTCAATGCACTCTCTCCAATGTATTCACATATTTCCTATTTTGTGGCACTTACAGTTGTACACAAACTCCAGCTAAGGTCTAACAAGTGTGTTGGACAAGTTCATCATCACCCCTTGCTGTGGCACTCCATGTCCCTAATAAGAAAGCCTAACATTCTGTGCAATATACTAACTGCTCTCTCCACATGTCCTGCCACCTTCAATAGGCAGTGCACACATACACTCAGGTACCTCTGCTCTTGCATTCTCTTTAGAATTGTAACCTCTATTTTATATTATCTTTCAATGATCTTCCAAACAAAATGCATCACATCACTGAACCTCATCTGCCCACTCCACCAACTTGCCAATTTTTGGAGTTCCCCACTATCCTCCTCACATTTGACAATGCTTTCAAGTTTCACATGATCCACAAAATTTGAAATTGTTCCATGCACACCAAGATCCAGATCAATAATATATATCATGAAAAGTAATAGCACCTTTGGGGAACTCCCAACACAAACCTTCCTCCAGCCTGAAAAATATCCATTGCCCATTACTCTGTTTCCTATCACTCAGCCAATGTTTTATCCATGTTCCTTTTTTTCTACAATCTACAACTTTCCTTGCACTCACTGGAAGATGCCAGAGATGGAGAATTGCAGACCTGGTTTGTGGATAGATTGAGAGGTTATTGCCAATGCTCCTGCAATTTCCACACGCACTTCCTTCAATATCTTTTTTTATCTCATACAGTCCCGATGAGAGCACCTCTGGGCCACCCGGACGAACCAACCCAACCAACCTGTGGCACAGCATTTCAACTCCCCCTCCCACTCCACCGAGGATATGCAGGTCATTGGACTCATCCACCGCCAAACCACAACAACCCGACGGTCGGAGGAGGAGCGTCTTATCTTCCGACTGGGAACCCTCCAACCGCAGGGGATGAACTTGGACTTCACCAGTTTCTTCATCCCCCCTCCCCCCACCTTGTCTCAGCCGGATCCTTCCAGCCCGGCACCGCCTTCCTGACCTGCAGTCTTCTTCTTGACCTCTCCGCCTCCACCCTACTCCGACCTATCACCCTCACCTTGACCTCTTTCCACCTATCACATTTCCAACTCCCCTCCTCCAAGTCCCTCCTCCCTACCTTTTATCTTCTCCTGCTGAACACTCTCTGCTCATTCCTGAAGAAGGGCCTGTGCCCGAAACGTCGAATCTCCTGTTCCCTGGATGCTGCCTGACCTGCTGTGCTGTTCCAGCAATAAAGTTTCAACTTTGATCTCCAGCATCTGCAGATCTCACTTTCTCCCCGATGTCTTGTCAACTTTCCATAATTTGCTCATCAATTTTGCATCCTTCTCATGTCAAAGCTTCCTCCAATCACTGTGGTCTACGTAGCAATTTTCCTCCTTGATAATCTTTATTTAATACTTAGTTAAAAATCACACAACACCAGGTCATAATCTGGAAGCTTCCTGGTGCACCATAACCTGGTGTTGTGTAAGTTTTAACTTACTACACCCCAGTCCAACACCGGCATCTCCAATTAATTTAAGACTGCCATGTCTGTTGCCTCGATGTGTAAATTTCCTCTTTGTTCCCTAATGAGTGTCCTTTTATTACCCTTTTACTACTGATGTGCCTAGAATAGATTTTGGGATTCCCATTTTTGCTGAGTGCTAGTCTTTGCTCATAGTCCCCTTTCACTTGGAGCTGTGGCATCAAAATTAAAGCAAAAGGGAATAATGGATCAGCTCTTCACTGATTTAAGTCATGGCTAGCACGTAGGAAGATGGTTGTAGTTGTTGGAGCTCAGTCATCTTAGCTCCAGTCATCTTATCACTGCAGAGTTCCTCAGGTGAGTGTCCTAGGTCAAACCATCTCCAGCTGCTTCATCAATTCTTCCCTTATCATAACGTCAGAAGTGGGAATTTCATGGATAATTGAACAATAAACAACCAATCTCAACTCTTCGGTTACTGAAGCAATCCATCTCATAATGCAAAAAGACCTGAACAATATCAATGTTTAGGTTGACAAGCGTCAAGTAACATACATGCCATGCCAGTGCCAGGAAATGGCCATCTCCAAAAAAGAGAGAACTTGATCATTGTCCCTGGCATTCAATGGCATTACCATCACTATCTGGTTTACCATTGACCAGAAACTCAACTGGACTCACCACACAAATGCAGTGGTACCAAGAGCAGGTCAGAGGCTTGCAATCCTTCAGCAGGTAAGCACCTGCCCACTCCTCAAAGCTTGTCCAAAGCAAGACAAAAGCACCAGTGTGATGGAATACTCCCCACTTGCCTGGATGGGTGCAGCTCCAACAAAACTCAAGAAGTGCAACACCATCCAGGACAAAGCAGCCCACTGGATTGGCACCACATCCACAAACATCTACACCCTCTACCATAAACACTCTGTAGCAGCATTGTGTATAGCCTACAAGCTGCATTGTAGAAATTTGCCAACGATTTTTAAACAGCACTTTCCAAACCCATGACTATTATATCCAAAAGGCAAGGGCAGCAGATACATGGGAACACCACCACCTACAAGTTCCCCTCCAAGTTACTCACTCCCGACTTGGAAATATATCAACTTTCCTTCACTGTTATTGGATCAAACTCCTGGGAGTCTCTCTCTGTTGGTATTTTTGGTCTACCTACACCAAATGCACTGCAGAGGTTCAAGAAGGCAGCTCAACACCACTTTCTCCAGGGTACAACAAATGCAAGCCAGACAGCAATACCAACATCCCCTTTAAAAAGAAGCGGCAAGCTACCTGACAAAGGAGCAGCACTCCGAAAGCTTATACTTCCAAATAAACCTGTTGGACTTTGTCACCCCCAGTCCAATACTGGCGCTTCCACATCTTGCATGTTGACCAGGAAGCCCACCCAATATTATTTGTCTTGTAGGCAACAGAAGAGGCAGAAATCACGAGGTTGGAAAGTGAAGGAATCGTCAAACTAGTCCAGTTTGCGGAATGGGCACCACCAGTCATGCTGAGTTTACAGATCTTACTGTCCTGGTTTGATACCATCACCTTGATAAATTGTTATGATCTATCAACTTCAATTAATTTGTACAGTTTTGGATTACTTATTGCTTCGATTAGACCATGAGATGCCACTTTTATACCTATTACGTTCTTCCAATCATTCCAGCACCACCTTATTTTTAAGTTTTTGTAATTATCTTGCTGCCTCATTTAATCAGATTATAGGTCATCCCTTCTCTTGCTGACATTTTACTCACACCGCCTGATACTCTTTATCACATGCAGAGACCTATTATTTGGTCTGTCGACACTCTATTCACACCATTTGTATGATCTTTTGATCTCTCTGCCCATTGATCTCTCTGCCGATAAATTCTGTGCCTGTGTGCTTCTCTCTCACTTCACCCAATAATGGGGCAACGCTCTGAAAGCTTGTGATTTCAAATAAACCTGTTAGTCTATAACCTGGTGTCATCTGACTTCTGACCTTGTCCACCCCAGTCCAACGCTGCCACACCTACATTAGAGAATTTGGACATGCTCCTTAGACGTGTCTCCCAGGCAGCTGCATTAGGAGGGAAAAGTGTGTGTTCCAGGCATCCCAAGTGACCTATTTAGGATATGGAGTTGATAAGACCTAGTTACTCCTGTTTGAAGACAAAGTAATGGTGATTACAGATACCCTGGCTCCCATGTCAGTACTGAAGCTCTTTGAGCTGGTAAACTATTTCAGAAACTTCACACATAACCTAGCCTCCGTCTGGGCATCTTTGCATCAACTCTTAAAAAAAGGATTAGTCTTGGAAATGGTTACGTAACTAAGCCATAGCCTTCAGGGAAGTGAAGAAACAGCTATTGTCCTCTAAGGTGTTGGCACACCATGATCCCAAGTGAGACCTGGGATTGACATGCAATGCCTTCCCATCTAGCATCAGGGTAGTATGAGCTCACAAGTGGCCTAATGGAGAGGAGTGCCCAATAGTATACGCATCCAGGACTTTGGCTAATGCAGTGCGTAAATGCTCCCAGATAGAAAAAGAGGTTTGCCAATCATATTTGGAGTCAGGACATTCCACCTTTATGGATGCAAATTTGTAACAATAATGGACCACAACCCCTGCAGGTCTACTTAATGTGGACAAGGCAATGCCATCCATAGCTTCAGGCCAAATTTAATAGTGAGTTTTAATACTAAGTGCGTACAATTACAAGTTGGAACATGTCTGAATGTTGATGCATTGAGCTGCCTCCTGCCTGCAGATACAGAACCAGTGGTAACACTACTGGAAGATTCTGTAATAGTTTAAATATTCTGGAGACACTGCCTGTCACAGCTGACAATATCAGACTCTGAATGCAGAAAGATCTGATCCTGGCAAAACTGAAACAGCTGGTGGTGATGAGGGAAACTAAAAGGTCATTACAACCAAAATGGAAACCTTTCTGGAGCCGGAGAGACCAGATCACAGTAGAGGACGGCATATTATTATGGGGAGCAAGAGTAATTGTCCCGAGCAAAGGCCACCGTCAGATACTAGCTGAACTCTACCAGGGTCATCCAGGGGTTTCCAAAACGACAATGTTGGCAAGGCGCTACATTTGGTGGCCATAATGGGATGCAGATATAGCTGGGTTGGTGGGCAGTGCCCAGAATGCCAACAATGACACAAATTACTGCCAGCAGCTCCCCCACATTTAATAGGAATAGCAGGATAAACCCTGGATTTGGATACATGTCAACCATGGGTTCAATGACCTTAGTCATTATGGATGCTCCCTCAAAATGGCTGGATGTGAGTAGAGTTCATTCATCAAACGCTGAGACAACGATAGAAAAACTGAATGACTCCCAGAAGCATTGGTAACAGATTACAGCCAATATTTACCAAAAGGGAATTTGAGTATTTCCTAAAGTTCAATGGTATTTGTCACATAAGGACAGCTCCAAACCATCCATCATCCACTGGTCTGGCAAAAAGAGTAGTCCACACTTTGACGGGAGGCTTAAAGAAAAAACCTACAGTTTCACAAGATACAAACTGTCCTGGCTCCTATTTGACTGTAGGACTACAGGACTTCATGTAACTACAGGGATAGCTCCAGCAAAGTTGCCAATGGGGGGAAGATTCTACACTAGGTTAAATCTGATTTTCCTGGACTTAGTGGTGGGAGGAGGGTGAAATGGCATTAGGTTTGCAAATGCCGGACACAAGATCCACTAAACAATAGAGACAGTTTGCTTCAGGGGACAAAATTTAGTTTAGGAACCACTGGACTGGCCCTGCATGTGTAAGAGGGATGCTCGATGCGAGGTCAGGTCCAGTGAGGTATGAACGTTGGGTAGGTGCAAATAGTCCTGAACAAGGACATGGACCATATAAAAGCTGCAAACTCGCAAAAGGCACAGGAGCACCATGTGCCCAGCTCCTCAACTGCCTTTCCCACTGTTCTGGAACCTGTGGGTTTTCTCTCTCCATCAAACTTTAAAGAATCTCAGAATCTGAGATGAACATGGTAGATGTAGCCGCCTTGACATTTTTGCTGCCTGAAGAGGAGAATGGATTTTTTCTGAGATGCTCTGGGAACAAGAGGGGAGTTACTGTGCTTTACATGGCCCCATGTCAAAGGAAGAATTGGAGGAACCTGGCCCAATTCTAAATCACCCTTTGGAGGATCTACAAAAAAATGGCCTATGTTTTCTGACTCAAAGGGGGTGGGATTGTAACAAGGTGGACCTCATAGAATATGAATTCCCTGATTTGGGCTGTTAATCTGACCCAATCAGGGAGTCATGGCTGACATATATAAACAGGCGTGTCAGAGGATCTGTTCACTCTGAGAGCTGGCTCTAAGGGTGCTGGATCAGTGTCAAGGACTCTCCATATGTAAATGAAAGGTGGCTTGGTGATGGGGAACTGGTTTCTGTGGAGTTATTTCACTGTACACTGGCAATACTTATGTGTGGAGTCACGCATTGCACTTAATTCCGAGAATGTCAACATACAGGCAGTTTTCTTATAGCGCTGGCTTATTAAATGTGATTGCCTATAATGCAATTTGTGAATTGCTGACCTTTCTTTATAAAGCAAACTCCCATTCACTTTTACGCGCTCCCGTCCCTGGCACGAGGTGTCACGGTACACGGAGGACTGGACTCCACATCGGCAGCTCATGCGCTTTCTCATGAAGAGCTTTGTGAAAGGTTTGTGCTAGTTGACTTGGAAAAGCAGCATAAAAATGTCTCTACAGCCCTAGGTCAGGAAGCTGCTGGGAGCAATCTGCTAATTTAAAAACTTGAAGAGCTGGGATAAGAATGAAATTTCACTGGAATTGACTAACGGTAAAAGGACAGTATTGAGGAGCAGTTTGAAACTTGACTTTGTTGTTTGTATTAAGAACTTCTTTTCTCTCTCTTTGTTTTAAAAGTATGTTTAGATGTTAAAGATTATCTGCAGACTTGTCTGAATCAGTGTTTGGACATGGTCAGTCAGCTGCTCAGAGTCAGATAATTCTGCACATGGAGGGTGAGGGAGAGAAAGGTGGGCGGCACCCTGTTAGTTTTGATGCATGTGTGGAGATCTCCTGAGGGGGTGAACAGGCTGTGCAGAAGAGATTCAGGGTTAGTCAGGGTCAGATGTTAGCAAGGATGAGAGTGAGTGGGGAAGATGTTGCAGGAAATGGTGGGTACAGTAGCAGAGAGGTAACAAGTGGCAGAGTGAAGAAGGTCATTGATCTTCTTCCTACATTCTGTGCATTCCTTCAGATGGCTGAGATTGCACTGCACTTGGATGGTAACCCCTGGCAAAAGTGAGGACTGCAGATGCTAGAAACCAAAGTTTAGATCAGAGTAGTGCTGGAAAAGCACAGCAGGTCAGGCAGCATGAAAATCGATGTTTCGGGCAAAAGCCCTACATCAGAAGCAGAGGCAGGTAGCCTCCAGGGTGGAGATTGGGGGGGGGGGGGGTAGGAGAGAAGGTAGCAAGGAGTATAATAGGTGTGCAGGTCAGGTGAATTGGCTATCCTAAATTGCCCATAGTGTTAGGTGCATTAGTCAGAGGGATATGGGTCTGGGTGGGTTACTCTTCAGAGGGTCGGTGTGGACTTGTTGGGTCGAAGGGCCTGTTTCCACACTGTAAGAATCTAATCTAATCTAATCTATCACCTCCATCCCCACCCCCAATCACCTATTGTACTCTTTGCCACCTTTCCCCCACCCTCCTCTCTGAGCTAGTGGTACAGTGGCTCAGTGGTTCGCACTGCTGACTCACAGCACCAGGGACTTAGGTTCAATCCCAGCCTTGGGTGACTATCTGTGTGTAGGTGCTCTGGTTTCCTCCCACAGTCCAGAGATATGTAGATTGGGGATGGGATGCTCTTTGGGAGAGTTGGTGTTTTTAATGGGTGGCACATTGGCTCAGTGGTTAGCACTGCTGCCTCACAGCACCAGGGTCTCAGGTTCAATTCCAGCCTTGGGCGACTGTCTGTGTGGAGTTTGCACATTCTCCCCGTGTCTGCGTGGGTTTCCTCCCACAGTCCAAAGATGTGCAGGTCAGGTGAATTGGCTATCCTAAATTGCCTGTAGTGTTAGGTGCATTAGTCAGAGGGAAATGGGCCTGGGTGGACTATTCTTCAGAGGGTCAGTATGGACTTGTTGGGCCAAAGGGCCTGTTTCCACACTGTAATGAATCTAATCTATCACCTCCATTCCCACCCCCATTCACCTATTGTCCTCCCCGGTAACCCTGGTCCAGGTGGGTGTGGTTCCAATAGAATGGCATCCTCTGTTGGTCTGGGAGAAAAGGACATCCTGCCTCTCCATCACCCCATTCCCATCAGCAGTATCTCCATGTCCTTGCCCACAAAACCAGACACCAATTTTCCATGGTCTGTCACGTTCAGAGCCAATATCTGGAACCACTGCTCTGGATTGACTGCTCTTGTGTGGGTGCGAAGTATCTTTTTAAAGATGATGCTGCACCACGGATGTTGGTGAATTCTGGGATGTCCAGGAAGTGCTGAGTTGTTTTGGTAACAGCATATGGTATGATGATGCTCAAATGTGTGAAAGGGACACCAAAGGATGTGGGGCAGGTAATAAATCAGGCAGGTTTTGTAAAATAGGGTGATAGACATCCTCAAGTATCACGGTGTGAACCCTCTGAAAAACTTGACAAAACTGACGCTTAGCAAATGAATTTAAGATGAAAGCAGGTTTCATTCTGGGATCTGACTTGTGCAGTGTTACCATTGGATGGCATTGGAAGACTGGCTAAAATGTAGAACATAGAACATAGAACAATACAGCACAGAACAGGCCCTTCAGCCCACGATGTTGTGCCGACCATTGATCCTCATGTATGCACCTTCAAATTTCTGTGACCATATGCATGTCCAGCAGTCTCTTAAATGTCCCCAATGACCTTGCTTCCACAACTGCTGCTGGTAATGCATTCCATGCTCTCACAATTCTCTGTGTAAAGAACCCGCCTCTGACATCCCCTCTATACTTTCCTCCAACCGGCTTAAATCTATGACTCCTCGTGTTAGCCATTTCTGCCCTGGGAAATAGTCTCTGGCTATTGACTCTATCTATGCCTTTCATTATCTTGTATAGTGCAGCCAACAGGTATAGATGTCAATCAAGAGTAATCAAGTGAAGATTCTGATGAATTATACTGTACAGTACCATACAACAGGTCAGTTACAACAGGTTAAACTTTACTTGGACTGTGTAATTGGGCTAACTACTACTTTAGCTTTGATTTTTACTGGTATTTTTGATGGTTCGGCCCTAACTCTGTTTTACCCATAGGCCCCGTTATTTCTTTTCCACAATTTTCTATAACACGGTGTTGCACGGGAACACAAGGAACACAACTACAGTGTTGGAGAAGAACTGTCCAGATCAATGTTTCTGTTCCCTGACCTTAAAGTGGGTAAAGGCTTTGAAAAAAGTTGTACTGGGCAAAACCAGAGGAAGTAAATGCCATCTCCCATGGTGCTATGCTAACTGAGTTCAGACACACTGCAATCGAGGTGACATCAGTTTGTGGATTAGAAACAGAAAAAAATCAGTTCAAGATTTCATAGCATAAGAAAATTTAAAGTTTGATTGCTGGGACTGCACTGTTCAGTCATCTGTTGAGAAGTAGGCTAATGTGTGTAGAGACACTCCTGTCTTTACTTGGAGTCACAACTAGAGGAGAGTGGATTGCGCACAAATATTCATCCAGGATTTTATCTGAGGCCACATATTATGAACAGCTGCTTTAATGAAAATGGTGACAACACCATACAACATGGCCAATACCCTGGAACACCAAGTCAACATGTTTGACACAATGACAACATGCCTGAGACTGTGAACAACATGCTTGAAACCCTGATAATATAAAAAGCACTATGACAACACACCTGATACCATGACAACATGACGAACATCATCACAACATGACCAACACAGTGACAACCATACCCAACACTATGAAAACACAACATGCTGTGACAACATGACCAATAATGTGACAACATACACAATAACCTTAAGCACATAGATCACTGTCACAACACACCTGACATACTCAAAACATCACAACATGCCCAATGGCCTCGCAGTACCATGATAACATGTCTAACACTGTGACATGACCAACACTTTAACAACAAGCAAAGCAGCATGACCACACTCTCACCACAGTGAAATTTATCAGCAAAGCCCAGTAATGCAAGGATCGCTAAAATAACTCCATAGAGGCTGGTATGCCATCACCAAGTCACCTTTTATTTATACATGAACAGTACATGATTCATACAGGGTCAGGTACTAGAGTGTCAGTATCCCCAGTACTCACCCTTTTTATGACGGCTAGGGCTCCCTCTCTGGACCAGATTAACAACTCTAATCAGGGAACTCATATTCGATGATGTCCAGCTGGCTGACCTCTTTATAATCACCATATACCTTCCCATCTGAGTCCAATAACATAGGCAAGTCCTTTTTCTTGGAGATCATCCTGGGAGTCTTCAGCACCGGGTCAGGTTCCTCCAACTCAGCGCTGAAACAGGCGGTGTATAACAGAGGTTTGCCTCTTGTTCCAGGAGCACCTTGTTACATTTTCACTATCTTCTGGCAAAGGGATCGAGGCAGCTACTTCCATCACGTATTCTATTGACTGAGAGGACTCAACAATGATTGACAGAGACAGTGAATCAACAGGTTCCAGGAGCATTTCCAAAGGTTTTGAGAGGCAGGGCATGTGTTGGTCGCACACTGTTTGTGAATTTGCAGTTTTCATATGGTTCACATGCTTATTCAAGACCATCGCACCGACCTGAACTTTATATACCACTGGACCTGACCTCATGTCAACTATGCCTCTTATTTATGTGGGACCATTTCCGTGAATTATACACCAAACTTCATCCCTTATATCAAACTGTCTCTGTCACTTGGTGGAGTCTTATGTCTGGCATTGGCATTCCTGAAGCTGTTTCACCTTCCTCTCAGAATGGTCACAGTTGACCTGGTCTGGGGTTTTCTACCCATAAGCAACTTTGCCAGTGCTATCCCTGTAGTTGCATAAGGGGTGGTCCTATAATCAAACAAGGCCCATGACAGATCGATATCTAGTGAGGCTGTGGGCTGTTTCTTTTTTAAAATTCATTTTATCAAATGTGAACATTGCTGGCTAGCCAGTATTTGTTGCCCATCCCTAGTTGTCCCTTGAGAAGGTGATGGTGGGCTGCCACCTTTAACTGCTGTGGGTTGATCCATAATGCCCTTAGGGAGAGAATTCCAGGATTTTGATTCACTGACAATGAAAGAACGCTGATAGACCTATAAGTCAGGATGGCGAGTGGCTTGGACGGGAATCAGAAGGTGGGAGTGTTTCCATGTACCTGTTGCCCTTGTCCTTCTAGATGGAAGTGGTCATGGGTTTGGAAGGTGTGCCTGATTATCTTTGATGACTTTCTGCAGTGTATTTTGTAGAGAGTACTCAATGCTGCTCCTGAGCATCAGTGGTGGAGGGAGTGGATGTTTGTGAATGCAGTGCCAATGGAGTGGGCTGCTGTGTCCTGAATGATATCAAGATTCTTGAGGGTTACTGGGGCTGCACTCAGCCAGGCAAGTGGGGAGTATATCATCACACTCCTGACATGTGCCTTGTACATGGTGACGGTTTTCAGAAGTCAGGAAGTGAGTTACTTGCTGCAGTACTCCTAGCCTCTGACCTGCTCTTGTAGCCACTACGTTTATTGTTCAATCCAACCTTCAAAGTTTGCACCACTCTTTCTGCCAGCCCATTAGATGATAGGTGGTATGGAGCTGACATTACATATCGAATCCCATTCAACTTTAAGTGATAACCAAATCTCCTGCTGATAAATGATGGCCCATTATCTGTGACCAATATTTCCAGGACTCCAGGTGTTGCAAAAGATGTGAGTAGCTTTTCTGTCACCATCTTAGTGTTTGATGAATGGACCTTATGCACATCCAACCAGTTTGAATGGGCATCTGGGACCTCCATAGTCAATGTGCAACTGAGTTGAAGGTTTACCCGCAGATGTGGGGGAGCTGCTGGCAGTAAATGTTACCCTTGTTGAAACTCTGGGCACTGTCCCACTTCTCATTTTTTCTCTTCATAACTGAAGTTCTGCTCATTTGAATCTTCACCTCACTGCTCTGCATTAGCTAAAACTCGAAAGGAAGGCAGGCTGGAGCCCAACACACCATTAGCCTCTTCTTGTCAACACATGACTGACCAGTGGGATCTCTGCAGTCAAATATCACTTTGTCTTCAATTTTTGATACATAGAACATGGAACATTACCGCACAGTACAGGCCCTTCAGCCCTTAATGTTGCACTGCCCCGTGGAACCAATCTGAAGTCTATCTATTGGACACTTTTCCATTTTCATCCATATGCCTATCGAATGACCATTTAAAGACCCTTAAGGTTGGCGAGTCTACTATTGTTGCAGGCAGTGCTTTCTACCCCCCCCCACCACCACCATTACTCTCTGAGTGAAGAAATTACCTCTAACATCTGTCCTACATCTATCACTGCTCAATTTATAGCTATATCCCCTCGTGCTAGCCATTACCATCCAAGTAAAATGGCCCTCACTGACCACCTTAACTAACTCTCTGATCATCTTATATGTCTCAATTAAGTCACTTCTCAGCCTTCTTCTCTCTAATGAAAACAGCCTCAAGTCCCTCAGCCTTTCCTTATAAGACCTTCCCTCCATACCAGGCAACATCCAAGTAAATCTCCTCTGAACCCTTTCCAAAGTTTCTACATCCTTCCTATAATGTGGTGACCCGAACTGTACACACTACTCCAAATGTGGCCGCAGAGAATTTTGTACAGCTGCAGCATGACCTCGTGGCTCCAAAACTAAATGTCTCTACCAATAAAAGCTAATATGCTTTATGCCTTCTTAACAACCCTATCATCCTGGGTGGCAACTTTCAGTGATCTATGTACATGGACACCGAGATCTCTCAGCTCATCTGCATTACCAAGAATCTTACATTAGCCCAGTATACTGCATTCCTGTTACTCCTTCCAAAGTGAATCACCTCACACTTTTCTGCATTAAACTCCACTTGCCATCTCTCAGCCTAGCTCTGCAGCTTATCTATGTCCCTCTGTAACCTGCAACAAGGTAAAATAAGAAGTACAGTCTGTCCTGTTCGGATCTGAACTCTGCTGGTTTAAAGGTGGTCTGAAGTCTGTGTGAGATGAGTTGGTTACGGAGGCAGGCACCGTCCCCATGACTTGTCCTACCTGCCTTCCTTTCCACCTATCCACTCCACCCTCCTCTCTGACCTATCACTTTCATCCCCATCCCATTTACCCATTACCCATTGTACTCTTTGCTACCTTCCCCCACACTCCTCCCTGACCTATCCCCTCCATCCCCACCCCCATTCACCTATTGTAATCTATGCTACTTTCTCCCCACCCCCACCCTCCTCTCATTTATCTCTCCACGCTGCAGGCACTCTGCCTCTATTCCGAAACATCGATTTTCCTGCTCCTTGGATGCTGCCTGAACTGCTGTGCTTTTCCAGCACCACTCTAATCTAGAATCTGTAACCTGCAACATCCTTCTGCACTATTGACAACTCCACCGACCTTAGTGTCGTCCACAAATTTACTAAGCCATCTTTCTACGCCCTCACCCGGGTCATTTATAAAAATTACAAACTGCAGTGGCCCCAAAACAGATCCACTCGTAACTGAATTCCAGGATGAACATTTCCCATCAACCACCACCCTCTGTCTTCTTTCAGCTAGCCAATTTCTGATCCAAACTGCTAAATCACCCTCAATCCCATAACTCCCTATTTTGTGCAATAGCCTACCATGGGGAAACTTATCAAATGATACATTTAATCTGCTCTCCACATATGTTACCAGGGGCTTGCAGCAATTTTTGTTTTCAATCAGGATAAGTGATGATGCTTTTCACAGTCAAATATCTCACTGACATACATTATCGCACACAAGGCACTTTCAGTGCCAACAACTTTCATTAAAATACTGCATTTAATAACAACAACTTGTATTTAAGTAGAGCCTTCAACACATATCTCAACATGCAGAAAGATAATGTAAAGGACATGAAATCATCATGATCATCTTCAAACTCATTGCATCAGAATGCTGAAATCATGAATACTCAGGTGAGAGTAGTTCAGCCGGTTTGACTGAGTGTGTGACTCTGATCACCATTCTTCATCACAACCATGGCTTGGAAAATGTCCAGCCTTTAAAATAAAGCCAAAGAAGTGAAATGGGATGCTGTCTCCTCTCAGAATCCATTTACAGTACTTTCATGAAAAAATAAGTCCATTCTAACAAATTAAATTGGAGCACATATTCTGCTGAGCTCCTCTCACCAAGTGTCCATGTACGTACTGACAATTTCTGTGAAGCCAAATATCTGGGAACACATTGATCAATGTGAATTTTTGAATGTGAACTTGGAACTGATGATCAGTAGCAAGAAAAGAAGCTCAAATTTAAACTGACACCCAAATGGTTTTACAAATTTCATCTGGTAAATGGTATTGCTCAAATGGGCACAGAGTTGGTTTACAAAGTACAGCGTCAGTAATGCTCAGGCATGGTCATAGAACAAATGGGCGGCACGGTGGCACAGTGGTTAGCACTGCTGCCCCACAGCGCCTGAGACCCGGGTTCGATTCCCGCCTCAGGCGACTGACTGTGTGGAGTTTGCGCGTTCTCCCCGTGTCTGCGTGGGTTTCCTCCGGGTGCTCCGGTTTCCTCCCACAGTCCAAAGATGTGCAGGTAAGGTGAATTGGCCATGCTAAATTGTCCGTAGTGTTAGGTAAGGGGTAAATGTAGGGGTATGGGTGGGTTGCGCTTCGGCGGATCGGTGTGGAGTTGTTGGGCTGAAGGGCCTGTTTCCACACTGTAATGTAATCTAAAAAAAATGAGCAACTAATTAACAGAGGCATTTAGTGACACAACGTCTGAGGAAATATTCCTAAGGAAAACAACATGCTTACCCAAATCTGAAGGTTCTAGCTGAGTTGGCAGAGGTTTCTGTCTCCTCCCTAACTCTACCTTTTTTTGTCCGTCTTGGAGATGTATCGCATGGAAACAGACCCTTTGGTCCAACTCGTCCATGCCAACCAAATATCCTAAATTAATCTCATCCCATTTGCCAGCATTTGGCTCATATGCCTCTAAGCCCTTCCTATTCATGTCACCCAACCAGATGCTTTTTAAATGTTGCACCATCCTCCAGCACTTCCTCTGGCAGCTCATTCCATGCACGCACCACCCTCTGTGTGAAAAAGTTGCCCCTTAGGTCCCTTTTAAATCTTGCCCTCTCACCTTAAACCAATTCCCTTTAGTTTTGGGCTCCACTATCCTGGGAATAAACCTTGGCTATTCACCTTTTCTGTGCCCCTCACTATTTTATAAACTTCTGTAAGGTCACCCCACAGTCTCCCATGCTCCAGGGAAAGTAGGCCCAGCCTATTCAGCCTCACCCTACAGCTCAAATCCTCTAACCCTGGCAACATGCTTGTAAATCATTTCAGAACCCTTTCAAGTTTCACAACATCCTTACTATAGTGAATTCCAATGTCCTTTACAGCGCAACATGTCCTCCTAACACCTATACTCAATGCATTGACCAATAAAGGGAAGTATACCAAACAGCTTCTATTCTGTCCACCTGTGACCCTACTATGAACCTGCACTCAAGGTCCCTTTGTTCTGCCATGATGTGGAGATGCTGGCATTGGACTGGATGGACAATGTCAAAAGTCACAGGACACTAGGTTATACTCCAACAGATTTATTTGAAATCACAGGCTTTTGGAGCACATTTCCTTCAGGTGAAGTGAAAGGAAGCACACAGGCACAGAATGTATAGGCAGAGATCAAAATATAGGACAAATACTGCGAGTGGAGTGTCGACAGGCTGAATAGCAAGTCTCTGCAGGTGATCAAATGTCAGATGATATGAGTAAAGTGTCAACAGCTGAATAGTAAGTGAAGGGATGACCTATAATCTGATTAATTGAGGCAGAGGGATAACTAAAATAAGATGTTGCTGGAGACAAATCTAATGGCTGAAATAACATGATAGGTTGCATACCAAGGGTCTAACCAAAGTAACAAGTAATCCAAATCTGTACAAACTAATTAAGGCAGAGAGATCATGACAAGCTATCAAGGCGATGATGTCAACACAGAACAATAAGGAAACTTTTACGAATACGGAACAGTATGATCGGATTACATGTAGCATGACATGAACCTAAGATCATGGTTAAGGCCATTTTCATGGGTACAGAATTTGGCTATCACTCCATTCAAACCATTTGTACTATCTTTTGATCTCTCTGCCAGTAAATTCTGTGCCTGTGTACTTCCCTTCACTTCATCTGATGAAGGAGCAGCATTCCAAAAGCTTGTGATTTCAAATAAATTGATTGGGCTATAACCTGGTGTTGTGTGACTCCTGTCTTTGTTCAGCAACACTCCCCAGGACCTTACCATTAAGTCTATAAGACCTGATCTGATTTGCGTTTCCAAAGTGCAGTACCTCATATTTATCTAAATCAAAAATCAAACTCCACCTGCCATTTCTTGGACCACCAGCCCATCTCTTCAAAGTCCCATTGTATTCTGAGGTAACCTTCTGGGCTGTCCGCTACACCAGTACTTTTGGTGTCTTCTGCAAACTTACTAACCATGCCTCCTATGTTCACATCCAAATTATTTATATAAATGATGAAGAACAGTGGACCCAGTACTGATTCTTGTAGCACACCACTGGTCAAAGGCCTCCAGTCTGAAAAGCAATCCTCCACCATCACCGAGTCTCCTACCTTCGAGCCGATTCTGTATCCAAATGGCTAGTTCTCCCTGTATTCCGTCAGATCTAACCTTGCCAACTGGTTTACCATGAGGAAGCTTGTCGTACGCCTTACTGAAATCCATATAGATCACGTCCACTGCCCTGCCCTCATCAATCTTCATTGTTGCTTCTTCAAAAAAACTCAATTAAGTTAGTTAGACACAATTTCTCACACACATGTTGACTATCCCTAATCAGTCCTTGCCTTTCTAAATACATGTAAATCCTGTCCCTCAGGTTCCCCTCCGACAACTTGCCCACCACTGACGTTAGTGTCACTGGTCTACAGTTCCCCAGCTTTTCCTTACCACCTTTATTAAATAGTGGCACCACGTTAGTCAACCTCCAGTCTTCCGGCATCTCACCTGCGGCTATCGACGATACAAATATCTCAGCAAGGGGTCCAGTAATCACTTCCCTTGCTTTCCACAAAGTTCTAGGGTACATCTGATCAAGTCCTTTTTGTAGAATCAGAAAATCAAAGAATGGTCACAGCACAGTAGAAAGCCATTCAATCCATTGTGTAGGTGCTGGCTCTTTGTTAGATGAACTCAGCTAGCCACACCACAGCCAATTCCCTGTAGCCCATTAAATATTACGCATCAGGTGTTGGTCCAACTCATTTTCGAGTATGTTTCCAGATCACACTTGGGCAGTGCAATCCAGATTCTAAATACTCGCTGAATAAAACATTTCCTCATCTCACAATTGGTTCTCTTTACATTCACCTTAATCAGTGCCCTCGAGCTCTTGACCCTCTCACCAACCAAATTGGTTTCCGTCCATATACTCCGTTCAGACTGCTCATGATTTTGTGTACCTCTATCAAATCTTGTTTCAGCTCTCCCTTTTCCAAGGAAACCAATCCCACCTTCTCCAATTTATCTTCATCCCTAGAAAAAAATCTTGGAATTATTTCTGCATCCCCTTCTAGAGCCACTGCACTGTTTCCAAAGTGTTGTGCTCAAAATTGGATATAACACTCCAGTCAAGTTCAAACTTGTATTTTATAAATGTTTAGCATAATTTTCTTGTTTTGTTACTCTCTACTTCTAAGTATAATGCCCATCATTCCGTCAGCCTTTCAGTCACTCTTTCAACATGTTCTATCTTTAATAATTTGTCCACATACACACTCAACTTCCTTTGTTTCTGCACCCTCTTTAGAATTCTACCCTTCACTTTATATTGTCACCCTGTATTCTTCTATAAATGACTCATTTTGCACTTCTTTGCATTAAATTTAATCTGTCCTATCTATGTTTGCCCATTGCACCAGCCAGTCTGTTCTGACAATCTTTGAAAGTTTTATTGAATCAGCAAATTTTGAAACTGTGACCTGCACACTCAAATGGTGGGCGGCATGGTGGCACAGTGGTTAGCACTGCTGCCTCACAGCGCCAGAGACCCGGGTTCAATTCCCGCCTCAGGCGACTGACTGTGTGGAATTTGCACATTCTCCCCGTGTCTGCGTGGGTTTCCTCCGGGTGCTCCAGTTTCCTCCCACAGTCACAACGATGTGCAGGTTAGGTGAATTGGCCATGCTAAATTGCCCGTAGTGTTAGGTAAGGAGTAAACATAGGGGTATGGGTGGGTTGCGCTTCGGCGGGTCGGTGTGGACTTGTTGGGCCGAAGGGCCTGTTTCCATACTGTAAGTAATCTAAGTAAATCAAACTCATTAACATAAAGAAAGAAAAGCAATGGTCCTAGGATCAACACCTGGGAAACTCAATATTAAACCTTCTCCATGCTCCCAGTTCACTACCACTCTCTGTTTCCTGTCACTCAACTAACTTTGTATCCATTTTGTATGGTTCCCTTTACAAATTTATATAAATCACATCAACTTCACGACCTTCATAAATCATCACTGTTATCACATAAAACTTCCGGCTTTTAACAGCTCCTTGCTAACTTTCCTTAATTAATTTCCACTAGTCCAAATGATCATTAAATTTTCACCCCGCAGTCAGGCTGACTGGCCTGCTGTTGCTGGATTTCCTTACACACGTTTTTTGAATAAGGGTGTAACATTTAATTCACAATCTTTACTCCTCTGACACCACGTCTGTACTAGAGTAGGTTTGGAAAGTTATAGTGAGTGCCTCTGCAATTTCTGTCCTTAATCTATCCTCAAATGTATCCATTGGGTCAAGTTGAACTTGAAAAGTTAAACTTAAAAATATAGTCAGCTTTTCTACTATCAATTTTTTGTCTTTTTTTTATTTTACAATGATTTTGGCAGCAATTTTTTTTCTTAATAAAGACTGATGTAAAGCATTCATTTAATACCTCAGCATGACCCTTGTCTTCATACATAAGCTACCTTTTAGGTCGCCCATAAACCCCATTTTTGTGCTGACTGCTTTCTCATCCTACCCCTATTCTCTCCCCTCCCCTTTCACTCCCTATCCTCTTTGTCTTCACATTTGGTTCTCTTCTGCATCCATTCCCTCCTTCTTTTCCCACTACCTCACCATCCCAATTACCATTGGATATGCAGGGATATGATCGGAGTTTAACCAGGGGGGAGAACCTGAAAGTGCAGCAACAGTTCATGTAGCCCAGAGCACTGTGTCCACCTGGGATTGATGTGTAAGGGACATCACATGTTGAGAATCCCAGAATTGTTTTAATCATAACACAGAGAGATCCTGACCAAGAAAAAGGATCAATAATCAATTGCTAAGAATATTATCCAGTCTCTACCCATGTGTACTACAGCATCGTATGCTGCTCAGTCTGTCTAAGGACTTGACAGGAACCAAACAAATTCAGGATGTTGGAAGCACAGACATCAAGATAGTCAAAATGTCATGAAACCCAGGATTTCCAGTTGTGCTACTAAGACAGTTTTACCCACATCACCATCTCCTGATCCTGTATAGCTTACACTGTAGTCACAGCATCTTAGAGTCATGTTATTATCATGTCATTTGTAGCTGCCACCTAACTTAATGAAGGCAAAAACTCAAAATTACAACTCAACAGTAACAGCTGAAAATTGCCCAAACAGTAGCATCAATAGAAATGACCACAAGTAGGTGAACAGCGGTATAGACATTACAGAGACTGGCTCTGGACAACCCTGGCATCATACCTCTGTAAACACATCATGGGCACTGGAAATAACACATAACTTATTTGTTAGAATGAGTTTCTTTTGGAACATCGTGGTTTCAGTTGGAAAATAACCAATAACATTTTAAGTAATGACTAACACGCAACTTCTCATTCTGTGCTAAAGTAGTGACTCCAAAGGCATCGAATTTGCTCTCAGTACTGACTAGACTGGGAAGGGAAATTCATTCAGGCTATCCAGAACTGGTGACTGTCAAGTAAAGCTGTTAGAATGTGTTTATGTGATCTGGATACGTGAATGTAAATGTGTGAGCTTTGTGTATTCACAAATATGAAATGACATACAGTGACTCAAGAAACCATTGTGCCTAGTTCCTGCATTCTCAATGTATCCAATACTCAGTAAACTGTTTTCACCTTGGAATATCATTGCCAACTGACTATACTGGGCAGTAGCTGCCAAATACTGGGAGTAAAGACTCTTAATGCTCTAAAGCAGAGTTCACAAGAACCACTCACAGAATGGACACTTTCTCAATAGATTACAACACGCTTCTGACAGTTTAGACACATCAAGTTCAGGATCAACATTATGGCAACATTGTGATCCATTCACTCAGCAATGGGCTCAGAATCTACAATCTGTATGTGCAATACCCTCCCATATTAATTTGTCACACCCTCCCCTCAGTCTGCACACAGCTCTTTTGTTTACAGCTATTTCCCACCACTGAGCTGCTGGTGACAGTTTCCTAATGGACTGTACTAGCTCAGTCCGGTGATCGAGAAGGGGGAGCAGCTGAAAATGCTAAATGCCTCAGGAATGCTGGCTTGGCACTGCCACAATCCCAGAGACCATTTTGGTTCTGCTTGGGACAATCAGATGCCAGCAGCTCTTCAACTGTTCATCTGACCCTAGAATTCTCCTGGGATTATGGAAGCTGATCCGAGTTCCTGGGTATTGTGGAATTTGGTCACACATTTCATGTACTGTGGAACATATTCCCAGAATCCCTGGGAATGTGGAATGTGATCTGAATCCTGAAGATTGTGGGACCTGCCCTAGATCCCAAGGATTTTGTAAATCGATCCAGAATACCTTGGGATTGTAGAATCTAATCCCAGATTGTAGGGATTAAGGGATCTGGTGATATTCCTAGGGATTGTGGCATTTGATCCTGGATCCCTGGGTGTTTGGAAACTGCTGCACAACCCTAGGGTTTGTGGAAACTGATGCTGGAATTGAGGATCGTGGGATCTGTCTCCAGGTCCTGGTGATTGGAGAACTTTCCCCAGATCCTGCAGACTTTTGTGTCGGATCCTATGATCCCAGGCATTTTGGTATCTTGTCCCAAATGCTGAGCTTGAGCGAGTTGTCCTAGCTGCACTCAGTTTGCACTGCTCCAGGTGGTTTCAAGTACACTTGCCAAGACAAAGTGAGTAGCACTGGGGTTCTCAGTGAGCCCTGCTGTTGTGGCTGGCCCAGTGGGGGATGCTGTAATTACACAGTGACAGGAATGCTGCAGAGTAGAAGGAAGCCATTTGACCCACTCAGCCACTGATGCCCCCAATCATCCAGTGAGATCCCCAGCTCATTCCAGGTGACACTCTCCAGCTCACCCCTGCTCTACCCCTAAAATCTTCCCTGGTGAGATCACAGTTCTCCCCAAGTGAATTCCCCTGCAGTTTCAGCAGAATTCAGGCATCCAATTATCTGCATCATCTCTGAAATTTCTCCAGGGTCCACACGTTCACCTGAGAAAATGTTCGCAGAGAGAGGAAAGCAGACCATTCCTCACAACAGTCAAGGCCCAATGAGTCAGTGGGGGCGAGTTTGTTGAAAGATTGTGTATTTTGTAAAGTTAGACATGAGAGTGTGCTTATTTTGAGTGAACAAGGAACCTCAGTGTGAGGAGGGATTTTTAAAAATTAAAACTAACCTTCTTGAATGTCTGTGTCTCATGGATAGGAATTCTATTCACTAGCAGTGGAGTAGGGAATATAGATCAGGTTCTGTGTTCACCACTGGCCGCTGGGACCCTGCTTATAGTCACACTGCTCCCTGACATGGGATGAAAGGGATAATGAGATCACTGTCCAAACCGGTTCCCTATCTTTTCAGTGTTAGTCCTGGACTATTGGGATCTCCCCGTGTAAAGAGGGAGATCTCTACACAGCATTAGATAATGCCCCCCAACACTTCCTGAAAGTCCCTGAAGTTTGTTAAAACTTCAAGGAAGTTTTAGCCGAGGTCAGGGATTTCGGGGACCCTTTCCTGAGACAGGAGCGTGGTCACTTTTGCGAACTCTGACTGGAACACAGAGAGGAGAGGGTCAGAGGAGAGGTAATTGGAAAGGGGAGAGGGAATGGGAATGTGGTGGGAAAATGGGAAAGGAGAGAGGGAAAGGGGAAATGGAATGGGAAAAGGAAAAGGGGAATGGGGCAGGGGTAAAATGGGAAAGGGGAGAGGGAATGGGAGAAAGTTAGGGAATTGGAATAGTGAAGAAGGAATAGACAGAAGAGGGGATGGAGAGGGGAGCAGGGAATGGCAAAGGATAGAGGGAATGAACAGGGAGAGGGGATGAACAAGGGAGAGGGGAATGGGACTGGGGAGACAGAATATGACAGGAGAAAGGGAATAGAAAGGGGAATTGGAAAGGGGAGAGGGAATTGGGAAAGGGGAGAAGGAATGGGAAAGGGGAGGGGGAATGTCAAAGGGGAGAAAGAAATGGACAGGAGAGAGGCGTTGGATGGGGTAGAGGATTCTGAGAGGGGTGAGGGAGAGCCAGGGGTGGTGGGGTAAGCCCAGAGCAGGGGAGAGTGTCAGGGGCACACTCTGACAGAGGCAAGCGCTGGCATTCAGATGTAGAGTTCGTACCGGGACAGGAGTGCAGAGCCTGCGGACGAACGATGAAGCCGGGTCGGGAGCCCAGGGCCAGCTCCAGGTAACCGTGGGTCTCCTTGGCCAGAATCTCCTCGATCAGGAAAGTCTTGTAGCGCCGACTCCCGGGCAGGGTGAGGTTCCGCTGGGCAGGAGGCTGCATGGTGGCTCGCTGTGGGACGCAGTGAGCTCAGCTCCAACTCTCAGGCACTCAGCCCGCCCGCAGCCGCTTATAAACCAGCGATAGGGATCTTGACAAACACCGAGAAACAGGCGGCCCGTCAATCAACCGCTTCCTACAGCCCGGGGCCAGGCACAGGCAGGGGAGGAGTTCCCACAGTGGGGAGAAAGAAAAGGGTTCAGGGAAATAGGGTCAGGGACAGGGGCTCCCAGACAGTGGGCAGATAGACGCACACCCCTGCCTCCCTCTGTTCTTGCAGCCTCCTGTCCTCTAGCCCAGACAGTGGGCAGTCACAAATCCAGACAGGACAGGCAGCATCCAGGGAACAGGAGAATCGACGTTTCGGGCATAGACAGGCTTATGCCCGAAACGTTGATTCTCCTGCTCCTTGGATGCTGCCTGACCTGCTGCGCTTTTCCAGCAACACATTTTCAGTTCTGATCTCCAGCATCTGCAGACCTCACTTTCTCCACAAATCCAGACAGACCAGGCAGGCTAGGGGCATCAGTACAAGAGAGTTACCAAGGCATGCAGTGGGTAAGTTCAGGAAACACCTCTTTGCCGAGACAGTGTGAGATGGGGAACTCACACATACACTATTGGAAGTGAACCGTTCTCCTTTCTCTGAAAGACTTGTGCAGCTGCCTCTTCTACATATTGGTGACAGCTTACCAGGGCGAGTTTAGATCAGGAACGATGAGAAAGGCTGTAGTGGAGCACACATCACTCAGTAAGATTGGTTGGGCTGAATGGCCTAAGCTAGTGCTGTATATCCCGCGTGAGTGCAGAGTCATAGGCTCAGATTTTCACTCCCATGTCAGAAACACAGAGTCCTGGCCCTGCAAAGCTGATCCAAGAAAGAGTGGCCCAAAGTTCCCAAGGAGCTGCTTGGATATAAATTTCGGATAGGCATAACCTCTGGTCCTTGTACTTCCGCCCTGTGTTGATATTTAATTAGGAACATAGGAACAGCAGGAGGCCATTCAGCCCACACAACCTGTCCCATCATGGTTGATGAAACACCTGAATGTCTTTTACTCACCCCATCCTATTACCCTGTACACTCCTGGTAATCAGAAATATATCAATTTTTACCTTAAATGTACTCAAACAGTGAGCTTCTATAGTCCTTTGTGGTTGAGAATTCCAAATGTTCACAACCCTCTGAGTGAAAAAAGAATTCTCACTTTGTCATAAGTGGCATCCCTCTTATTTTCAAATTGTGGCACTAGTTCTGGACTACCCAAGCAGGGGAAAAATCTTCCCTGCATCTACCTTGTCTATCTCCTTAAGTATGTTGTAGTTTTCAATGGGATCCCTTCTCTTCTCAAAATTCTAGAGAACACATACTCAGTTTGCCCAACCTCTCTTCATAGGGACAGTCCCACCATCCTGGGAATAACATAGAACATAGAACATTACAGCGCAGTACAGGCCCTTCGGCCCTCGATGTTGCGCCGACCTGTCATACCAATCTGAAGCCCATCTAACCTACACTATTCCATATACGTCCATATGCTTGTCCAATGACAACTTAAATGTACTTAAATTGGCAAATCTACTACCGTTGCAGGCAAAGCATTCCATACCCTTACTACTCTCTGAATAAAGAAACTACCTCTGACATCTGTCCTACATCTATCACCCCTCAATTTAAAGCTATGCCCCCTCATGCTCGCCATCACCATACTTGAAAAAAGGCTCTCCCTGTCCACCCAATCTAACCCTCTGATTATTTTATATATCTCTCTTAAGTCACCTCTCAACCTTCTTCTCTCCAATGAAAACAGCCTCAAGTCCCTCAGCCTTTCCTCGAAAGACCTTCCCTCCATACCTGGCAACATCCAAGTAAATCTCCTCTGCGCCTTTTCCAAAGCTTCCACATCCTTCTTATAATGCGGTGACCAGAACTGCACACAATACTCCAAGTGCAGCTGCACCAGAGTTTTGTACAGCTGCAGCATAACCTCATGGTTCCAGAACTCGATCCCTCTATTAATAAAAGCTAATACACTGTATGCCTTCTTAACAACCCTGTCAACCTGGGTGGCAACTTTCAGGGATCTGTGTACCTGGACACCGAGATCTCTCTGCTCATCTACACTACCAAGAATCTTACCCTTAGCCCAGTACTTTGCATTCCGGTTACTCTGATCAAAGTGAATCACCTCACACTTTTCTCCATTAAACTCCATTTGCCATCTCTCAGCCCAGCTCTGCAGCTTATTGCTGTGGTTCTGTTCACCGAGCTGGAAGTTTTTGTTGCAAACGTTTCATCCCCTGTCTAGGTGACATCCTCAGTGCTTGGGAGCCTCCTGTGAAGCGCTTCTGTGGTGTTTCCTCCGGCATTTATAGTGGCCTGTCCTTGCCGCTTCCGGTGTCAGTTTCAGCTGTCCGCTGTAGTGGCCGGTATATTGGGTCCAGGTCTATGTGTTTGTTGTTGGAGTTTGTGGTTGAGTGCCATGCTTCTAGGAATGCCCTGGCTGTTCTTTGTTTCGCTTGCCCTATAATGGTAGTGTTGTCCCAGTCAAATTCATGTTGCTTGTCGTCTGCGTGTGTAGACTATATAGGACACTATATAGGACAAACAGGAAGACAGCTAACGATCCGCATCCACGAACATCAACTAGCCACGAAACGACACGACCAGCTATCCCTAGTAGCCACACACACAGACGACAAGCAACATGAATTTGACTGGGACAACACTACCATTATAGGGCAAGCGAAACAAAGAACAGCCAGGGAATTCCTAGAAGCATGGCACTCATCCACAAACTCCATCAACAAACATATAGACCTGGACCCAATATACCGGCCACTACAGCGGACAGGTGAAACTGACAACTGGAAGCGACAGGGACAGGCCACTATAAATGCCAGAGGAAACACCACAGAAGCGCTTCACAGGAGGCTCCCAAGCACTGAGGATGTCACCTAGACAGGGGACGAAACGTTTGCAACAAAAACTTCCAGCTCGGCGAACAGAACCACAGCAATGAGCACCCGAGCTACAAATCTTTTCACAAACTTTGAATCTGCAGCTTGTCTATGTCTCTCTGTAACTTACAACATCCTTCATCACTATCCACAACTCCACCGACCTTAGTGTCATCTGCAAATTTACTAACCCACCCTTCTACACCCTCATCCAGGTCATTTATAAAAATGATGAACAGCAGTGGACCCAACACCGACCCTTGCGGTCCACCACTAGTAACTGGACTCCAGGATGAACATTTCCCATCAACCACCACCCTCTGTCTTCTTTCAGCAAGGCAATTACTGATCCAAACTGCTATCCAAACACAATCCCATTCCTCCGCATTTTCTACAATAGCCTACTGTGGGGAACCTTATCGAATGCCTTGCTGAAATCCATATACACCACATCAACTGGTTTACTCTCATCTACCTGTTTGGTCACATTCTCAAAGAACTCAATAAGGTTTGTGAGGCACGACCTACCCTTCACAAAACTGTGCTGACTAACCCTAATCAAATTATTCTTTTCTAGATGATTATAAATCCTATCTCTTATAACCTTTTCCAACACTTTACCAACAACTGAAGTAAGGCTCACTGGTCTATAATTACCAGGGTTGTCTCTACTCCCCTTCTTGAACAGGGGAACCTACATTTGCTATCCTCCAGTCTTCTGGCACTATTCCTGTAGACAATGACGATTTAAAGACCAATGCCAAAGGCTCGGCAATCTCCTCCCTGGCTTCCCAGAGGATCCGAGGATAAATCCCATCCGGCCCAGGGGACTTATCTATTTCCACACTCTGCAGGATTTCTAATACCTCTTCCTTGTGAACCTCAATCACACCTACTCTAGTAGCCTGTATCTCAGTATTCTCCTCGATAACATTGTCGTTTTCTAGAGTGAATACTGTTGAAAAATATTCATTTAGTGCTTCCCCTATTTCCTCTGACTCCACACACAACTTCCCACTACTATCCTTGATTAACCCTAATTTGCTCTTGTCATTCTTTTATTCCTTAAATACCTATAGAAAGCCTTAGGGTTTACCCTGATCCTATCCGCCAACAACTTCTCATGTCACCTCCTGGCTCTTCTGAGCTCTCTCTTTAGGTCTTTCCTGGCTATCTTGTAACTCTCAAACGCCCTAACTGCGCCTTCACATCTCATCCTAACATAAGCCTCCTTCTTCCTCTTGACCAGAGATTTGACTTCCTTTGTAAACCACGGCTCCCGCGCTCTACAGCTTCCTCTCTGCATGACAGGTACATACTTATCTAGGACACTCAGGAGCTTTTCTTTGAATAAGCTCTACATTTCTAATGTGCCCATCTCCTGCAGTTTCCTTCCCCATCCTATGCTTCCTAAATCTTGCCTAATCACATCATAATTGCCTTTCCCCCAGCTGTAACTCTTGCCCAGTGGTATACACCTATCCCTTTCTATCACTAAAGTAAACATAACAGAATTGTGATCGCTATCACCAAAGTGCTCACCTACTTCCAAGTCTAACACCTGGCCGGGCTCATTACCCAGTACCAAATATAATGTGGCTTCGCCCCTTGTTAGCCTGTCTACATACTGTGTCAGGAAGCCCTCCTGCATACACTGGATAAAAACTATACTTGTACTGTAGTATTCCCAGTCAATATTTGGAAAATTGAAGTCCCCCGTGACAACTACCCTGTCTCTCTCACTCCTATCAAGAATCATCTTTGCTATCCTTTCCTCTACATCTCTGGAACTATTTGGAGGCCTATAGAAAACTCCCAACAGGGTGACCTCTCCTTTCCTGTTTCTAACCTCAGCCCATACTACCTCAGTTGACAAGTCCCCTAACAGCCTTTCTGCAACTGTAATACTGTCCTTGACCAACAATGCCACATCTCCCCCTCTTTTACCATCTTCTCTGTTCTTACTGAAACATCTAAATCCTGGAACCTGCAACAACCATTCCTGTCCCTGCTCTATCCATGTCTCCGAAATGGCCACAACATCGAAGTCCCAGGTGCCAACCCATGCTGCAAGTTCACCCATCTTATTCTGGATGCTCCTGGCGTTGAAGTAGACACACTTCAAACAAACTTCTTGCTTGCCGGTGCCATCTTGCGTCCCTGAAACTTGATTTCGGACCTCCCTACTCTCAACCTTTTCTCTACTCGAACTACAATTTTGGTTCCCATCCTCCTGCTGGATTAATTCAAACCCACCCAAGTCTGCACTCCCTCCATGGCAATAATATTTTCTTGAGATAAGGAGAATAAAACTACACACTCTACGTGCAGTCTCACTAAGCACCTATTCAATCGAAGCAAGACTTCACTGGTCCTGTACTCAATCCCCTTGTGACAAAACCTAAAATCCCATTGGCCATTCTAATAGCTTCCTGTGCCTGCAAGTTAGCCTTCAGTGATATATCAACTTCTTTCAATTAATCTCTTTGAAATTTCACTTAAATATATCATCCTTTCTCTATTGCAAACAAACATTTCTATAACCACTTGGAGCTGTCACTCAAAGCTGTTCACTTAAAAGGCTATTACTATTATAAAGGTAAGTTGGAGAATCAGTCATACACCACAAGAGAAAGCACTAATATTATTTAAATTACATGACTTGTTATTATTTTACGGCCCAGCAAAACTAAATTCCATGACATTTTTGACAGTTCCAATGAGTTCCAAGAAGGTTGGACAGAGTCATACAGCTTAAAAACAGACCCTTCGGTCCAATCAGTCCATGCTGACCATAATCCCAAACTAAACTATAGTCCCATCTGCCTGCTCCTGGCCCATATCCTTCCAAATCTCATGTATATCGAAGTGTCATTTAAATATTGTAACTTTGCCCACGTCCACCATTTCCATACCTGTTGATTCCCAAATGGTCCCTGACCTCAGCCAAAGGTTCCCTTGGACCACATCAAAAAGTGTTCCTTACCTCTTTGAAAGGGTACCCTGTCTAATCAACACAATTTAGGATTCAGACATGCATCTCACCAAAGATTATACGGGAATGGAGGCAGCTGCTGGGTGTGCAATTTAGAACTTGGCTTCGATCTATCCTATAAAAATGGCAGACGCTGGATGTAGGGGCTTAAATTCCAGATTCTGGTCTTAACTGATATCAGCCTTGCTCTCTGTAATAAAAGGAGAAAGTGAGGTCTGCAGATGCTGGAGATCAGAGCTGAAAATGTGTTGCTGGAGAAGCGCAGCAGGTCAGGCAGCATCCAGGGAACAGGAGAATCGACGTTTCGGGCATAAGCCCTTCTTCAGGAATGGGCTGTAATAAAACTCAGACCATAATCTCAATTCAACTCCTGATCCAGGTGCATTCCACCTCAGCCCAAAAACTAGTCCTCATCTCAACTCCAGATTCATTCTCTAGACCCTGACCAAGATCTATTCTGAGATTCGGGATCAAGCTCCTGGTATCTTTGTTTCATGTGTAGTAACCAGGACAATGGTTAAACGAAATTCATCAATAAGGATTAGTGTGACACCACAAGAAATATTCACTAGAGACAGGGACCTTGTTGATAGTGAGAACACTGTGGACCAGGTTAATAGGCTTGAACAGATTGATATTAAGAAAGTGGATGTGCTGGAAATTCTGGGAAGCATCAAGATAGATAGGTCCCCAGGGCCGGACCAGATATATGGAAGGTTACTACGGGAAGCTAGGAATGAGATTGCTGTGCCTCTGGTGATGATCTTTACATCCTCACTCTCCATGGGAGTAGTATCGGATGATATGAGGGAGGTGAATGTTGTTCCTTTGTTCAAGAAAGGGAATAGGGAAATCCCTGGGAATTACAGACCAGTCAGTCTTATACCTGTGGTAAGCAAGGTACTGGAAAGGATTCTGGGAGATAGGATTTATGACTATTTGGTAAAACATAGTTTGATTAAAGATAGTCAGCATGGCTTTGTGAGGGGAAGGTCATGCCTCACAAGCCTTAGAGTTCTTTGAGGATGTGTCAAGATGACGAAGGTCAAGCTGTGGATGCAGTGTATATGGATTTCAGAAAGTTAGGAGGCATGGAATGGAGGGAAATTTGGCTGTCTGGATACAGAATTGGCTGGCCCATAGAAGACAGTGAGCGGCAGTGGATGGAAAATATTCCATCTGGAGGTCGGTGACCAGTGATGTCCCACAGGGATCTGTTCTTGGGCCCATGCTCGTTGTAGTTTTTATAAGTGACTTGGATGAAGAAGTGAAAGGGTGGGTTAGTAAGTTACCAATGACACAAAGGTCAATGGTGTTGTAAGTAATGTTGAGGGCTGTTGCAGGCTACAACAAAACACTGACAGGAGGCAGAGCTGGGCTGAGAAGTGACAGATGGAGTTCAGCCTGGATAAATGCAAAGTGATTCATTTTGGAAGGTCAAATTTGAATGCTGAAAACAGGGCTAATGTTAGGTTTTTTGGCATTGTGGAGGAACAGCAGAATCTTGGGATCCACACACATAGATCCATCAAAGTTGCCATCCAGGTTGATCGGGTTGTTAAGAAGGTGCATGGCGTTTTGGCTTTCATTAACAGGGGGATTGAGTTTAAGGGCTGCAAGGTTTTGCTGCAGCTCTATAAAACCCTGGTTAGACCACACTTGGAATATTGAGTTCAGTTCTGGTCACCAGGAAGGATGTAAATGCTTTCAAGAGAGTGTAGAGGAGATATACCTGGATGCTGCCTGGATTGGAGGGCTTGTCTTATGAAGAGAAGTTGAGTGAACTAGGGCTTTTTGCAGTGGAGAGAAGAAGGAAGAGAGGTGACTTGATAGAGATGTGGAAGGTAATGAGAGTCATAGAGTAGATAGCCAGAGACTTTTCCCAGGGCAAAAATGGCTGTCATGAGAGGTCATAATTATAAGGTGATTGGAAGAAAGTTTAGGGAAGATGTCAGAGGTAGAATCTTTATGCAGAGAGTGGTGGGTGTGTGGAATGCACTGCCATAGGTGGTAATAGAGTCAGAGACATTAGGGACCTTTAAGTGACTACTGGACAAGCACATGGACAACAGTAAATCAAGAGTTCTATAAATTAGGTTAATCTTAGATTAAGATAAATGCTTGACACAACTTTGTGGGCCGAAGGGCCTGTACTGTGCTGTACTGTTCTATGTTCTATGATAGATGAAACTTTCCTAAAACATGAAGACAATCCAGGTGGAGTGTTTGGTACAAAGTCCCTACTTCAGCACAAAAAACATATCCTGTATCCGTGTCATCAGAACTAGATTTCAAGATAATGAGAAGGCAACAAGGGGATGGGCAGAGTGTTCCAGTCCTTGCTCTTTCGAATATATTTTCTTTTTACCCTCTTGCAATTTTACCTATCAAATATTGAAATGTGGTCCATTTGTGAACTTCTGAGACTGGCTCTGATATCTTTCTAAGTGGGATAGTTGCAGGCAATCCTTCTATTTCCAACATGGAAGTCATCTCATGCAAGTGTAAAGTAAAACTGGAAATTTCAGTTTCTTGATGCTTTTCTTCATTTTTTCTTTTCTTTTTGCTCTTTTTTTCCTGATTTTTGTTTTTGCTTCTACTTACCTTCTGGAAAGAGCTCGGTTGTGGTGGCATTGGTAGTAAAAGCATCAGCGAGGAAGACAGAAAACCAATTCAAGAGGAAAACCAACATTTATACTGCATGAGTGGAGAGTGTCAATTGGTTGTCAAGCGGACTCTGATTAGCAGAAGCATTACCATCGAAAATGCATCAACTAATGAGGATTGACAGTTAACTGCCAGGCTTTATTTAAATTTTAAACCAGGCAGGTTGGCTCTGATTGGTCAATACATTGCTGTGAGAACTGAATTGGCAAATGAGTGTCTCCTATTTTGATAAGTATCTGTCGATGTTCTTCCTGTCTGCAAAGAACAAGGCCCTATGAATTAATATATGTAGATTCCAGCATATGAACGTATGTCATATTGTCAACATGACTGAAAATTCTAAATTAGTTGTCTAAATAAGTTTCTTACATTCATGATTATCCAGCAAGTGCTGTCCAAATATAGGCTGGTTAGGTACAGTCAGCACTATACACAACCGAAGGGATATGCTATTTCATATAATTAACCATTCTTTGGGCTGTACAGCCTACATACCTGAAAATCATATATCCTATTAATCATTAGTGCAATTAGAACAATGTTCTTTTTGGCTTAATGGAATCATACTATAAGTGGCATTGTGAATTGACCTACAACACATGGACTGCAGTGTTTCAAAAAGACAGCTCATTATCATCTTCTCAGGACCAACCAGGGACGGGAAATAAATGCTGGTCAGTCAGCGACGCCCACATCCCACAAGTGAATTAAGCATAAGTAGCGAAAACCATTTATGTAATTACTGCAGAGTAGCACAGCTAAACAGCTAGCTTCACCTAATGTATATGCTCACTCTGTATTTTAACTAGAGACACATATAACAACTTACCTGGGCCTAGATTTCAACATTCCACGAAGTCTTGGTGCCCACTCAATGTGGAGTGGATATAAACAACCACAGGACAGAACAGGCACTTAACAACCTAAGGGTTTGGCAGCTAAACATGGATAGAATGGCTGTTTGCCAATATGTATCAGCGCTTAGGGGTTCAAAACTGTTTGTGCTGTAGCTGTGAGTATGTCTCAGGCTCCCACAACTCAAGTGCGACTGGCAGCTGTTCAACCACAACTAATGCAGGTGTTAGATAGCAAAAAGGTAGTCACAGCCTGAAACTGTCTTATATCAGAATAAAGGGAATTGCTAAATAATTCCAAGAAATTTTAGAGATACAAATAATGTAGAATATATAGCACAGGCACAGATCATTTAGTTCTAAAGGTCTATGACAGTGCTTATGCTCTACATAAGCCTTTAAGGTTATAATACCATCAGAAAGAAACAAGAGTAGACCATTCAGCCCATGGAGTCTTTTTGTGTCATTTGTAAATTTAGCTACAGTACATTCGGTTCCTTCCTCCAAGTCATTAATATATGTTGTAAACAGTTGCAATCTCAGCACTGTCTCTGTGGAAACCCACTGGTCACAGGTTGCTAATCTGAAAAAAAAACCTTAACTGCACTTGCTGTTTCCTGCTGAGTAGCAAACTCTGTACCCATGCCAATATATTACCTCTAACACACTAGGCTCTCATTACGTAAGATTTTGTGGGGTACCTTGTCGAATGCCTTCTGGAAGTCCAAATACAACACATCTATTGGTTCCCCTTCTATCCACTCTGGTTGAGACTTCCTCAAAAAACTCTACTTAATTAATCAGACACAATTTCCCCTTCATCAAGTCATGCTGACTCTGCTTGATTTGATTATGATTTTCTAAATGTTCTGCTATTATTTCCTTAAAAGTTGATTTGAATATTTTTCCAAAAATACCCCAAGTCCAAGCTTGATCCACCTCCTACATTTAGGCATGTCAATAAATTCTAATTTCCTCAGGTATATATCAACTTCCTTTTAATGTAATTGTCTCAACCCCCCTCTATGGTATGAGTTCCACAATCTCACCACATCCTGAATAAAGACATTTCTCTTGAACTTAGTATTGGATTTAATTAGTGACTATTTTCTCCTAATGACCCTTGTTTTGGACTCACAACTGGGAAAGGTTTCTTTATGTCTACCCTATCAAACTAATTTCTTCATAATTTAAAAAAAAAACTGTTTAGCATATTTGTTGATGTGCTGATGTTGTATAATAATGCAAGATTCTGAAAGGGTTAATGATTAGGACTGCATTAAGCACCACCAACTATGATGATATCTTATAAGTTGATGGGTTATTTAGGATTTGGAAGGAAGAAGACTGATCATCCGGATCTTCCTCATCCTCCCAAATTTACAAATGACACAAAAAATACGTGGAAAAGCAGGTTGTGAGAATGATACAAATTGGTTAAAGAGAGATGTTGTATGTAACAATAACAGGAATTGCTGGAAAAGCTTAGCAGGTCTGGCAGCATCTGTGGAGAGAAATCAGAGTTGATGTTTTAAGTCCAGTGACTCTTCCTCAGATCTGACTTCCTGATTTCCAGCATCCACAATTCTTTTGTTTTTTTTTGTTCTCTCCGTAACAATGTCTGTCACATCAGTGTAATTTGTACCTAGTTGTTTTCATGAAATGGATTATATCTTGTACAATACAAAACATTCTTATTTCTCAACTACTAAGTGGGTTTCCTCTACTGGACTAGACTAAGCATGTCTTGTAGATTCCTACCCTGTATGAGAATGGCGCAGAAAACCTATTTTATAGAGAGCAATAATATACAGAACTCATACAAGGTGATGAGCAGTGGTATAGATTGCTGATGCAACATTGTAGCACTGGTGTAGATTCGATTTAGCTGCCTCTTACAGTGCTGTTTGTGGTAGAGGTCTGACATTTATTCAGATTTATCCAACCTTTAAGCAGGTTGCTCAGACATACAACCAAAGGCTGGAAAAGCTGATCATTCATGCGCACTACAGAAAAGAACCTTATGGCAAGTTTCAACAAGGATAAATGTACAATCAGTGGCAAATGCATTTCAGACCTGGTAAATTATATGCAGCAGCAGAATAATGTTAGGAGCCCCTCGATCTAGAGTAGTAAGTAGTCACAGACTGTATCGGGTGCTGGTGATCAATAATAGTGAGCCTGAGACAGGGTTCAGCCAAAGAGTAAGCAGGTATCAGAGGCTCTGTGCGTAATGTGGATAAATGAAACCTTCAAAAAACAGTGCTATTTTCCTGTCTGAGAAAACCAAAAGAGAAGTTCATATCAAGTGTCATCATTGAAAGTGGGCACCACAAGACATGGTTGCTATAAATGAAATCAAAGGTCACAGAAGTAATTTAGACTGAGATCACAGACACAGGAACATCATGAAGCCTTAATTAAAGTGCCAAAGGGGCAACCTAAAGGCCAAACAGACAAGACCTAACAGAAAGAGTAAAGTAGGAGACACTTGAGCCTTTAGACAGGCAGGAAATCCATTTTCATAATGTAGTAAGGATAGGAAACATATGTTAACTCTTTATGTAGCAGGAATCATCCAGGTAAGATCATTAAAGGAACGGTGTTAATCTTATAAAATGTGAATAGTGAGTTGCATTTAATGAAATGGTGATTAGAATGGGAATCAGTTGTTGACAGTGGGATTCATTTTGTAAACTTGTTAAGGAAACAGGAATCATTTATTGATGGGATTCATCCAGAAAAGCTGCAAAAAAGATGGAACCTCCCCATTCTGACTGCACAAATGCAGAAAAACCCTTCAATACTAACATTGTTATATTGCAGCACCTGAAGCCTTCTTGATAAGGAAAATAAGTAATCACATTCGAAAGACAGGGCAGAGATAATATTGCTGTAAAGATTTAATTTCAGAAATAGACCAAACGGGCATAAAGTTGGACAACTTGGAGAAAACAATTCTCAAGATACAGAATCGCTTCCTATCAGATACTAAATCAGAAGTGTAATATGTCAATACATTTCTATATATAGTTGGGAATATATCTGATAATGTTATAACTTATCAAGATGCAGTTGAAGGACCAGATATTTTGAAGAGGTACTGAGTGCCTCTTCATTTAATCTCAGGACAAATACAACTCTTCAAAGTCCAAGATGGAGAGAGTCTTTGCCTGGCACTTGTGCAACACAAATATTCCTTGCATATGGACACAAAACTGATTTAGCATCCGAGGAATCTCAAATGGTGCTGATCATTTTACAATCATCAGCGAACATTCCCACTTCTGTCCTTATGTCAATTATGAAGGCTGAAGTTAGTTGGACCTAGGGCACTACCTTTAGGAACACCTGAAGAGATGTCCTGGGACTGAGATGGTTGACTTCCAAAAACCCTAACCATTTTCTTTTGTGCCAGGTATAACACCAACGAGTGGAGAGTTCTTCCCTTGGTTCCCTACAAGTCAGTTTTGTTAGTACTCTTTGTTACTGTACTCAGTCAAATGATGTCAGTGTTATAGCTGTACTGGAATAGTTTGGCTAAGGGTGTGGCTAGATCTGGAGTACAAGTCTTCAGTAGTATTGCTGGAATGCTGTCAGGCCCCATAGCCTTTGCACCTTCTAGTGCCTTTGGTTGTATCTTTCTTGATGTTGCTCCTATTGATACTACCATAGAGTAATGCACATATGTCAGGTAGATCTTTGAAGACAAATAGGCTTGCCCTCTATTGATGCCCTCAGCACCTACTGCAGGCCATAGAAGATATATCATTTATGATTGGTCGGCAGCGTGAGTAATGACATGACTACTCCTCTCCTGGTAGTGGATGTTGAAGAAGAATCCCCCACCATCACTCCACCATCACCACCCAGCTGTACATTCAATACGCTTCCTAAACTCAATGCACTCATCAACTGGTTTTCAACATGAAGGAAGCAGGGGAGCTTCTTACCCTCCTGAGGCAGCTTTCCTGCTGCCTCCCTGACAAGCCCCAACTGTCTCAGTCATGGAGCATTAAAATGGAAGACTTGAATTAGCTGAATCTAAACTGAGATTTTAGTAGTTTAAAGGGCAGAAATGGGACTCTGTGTTCAGGGGAATCTTCTCAAAACTGTGATCCCAGTCCAATGAGAAAGTAAACACTGCCAGACCTGATTCTTGGCAATGTTGTGGGCCAAGTAAATCATGTTTCAGAGGAAAATGTTCAGGGGACCCTGATCATTGGACATTAATGTTTAGATTGGCTACAGAAAAGAAGAAGGTGAATTCCTGAATAAGAACAATTAATTTGGGGGAGGGCCAACTTAATGCAATGACAACAGAATTGGCCTGAGCGTATTGGAGTCAAAACGTAACTGAACAATAGGTCACATTCAAAAGAAGAAATGCATTGAAATACATTCCTCGGTTGGCAAAAGGTCAGGTTAACTAATTCAGAGCCGCCTGGATGATGAACGATAGAAATTTTCTCAAGGACTGCTTTTTTCTTCCAGAGGCCACTTTTTAATTCTTACTAATACCTTTAATCAGTAATGGAGTCACATACTAACAATGCCTCTGTATTTATGTTGCCATATGACTATTTGGATTCACATGCAAGCAGAATTAGAAAAAATCATTAATATCCTCTATAATTATCAACTCTACATTCAAGTTAAAGCCACAATTCGTAAAAGCAGATTTAACTTCCTGGAAATCATAGTGTTTAAATTCACGCAAAACACAGACATAAGTTAAGAGCAATTTTTTTGAAATAAAATAACTAACATGCATTTCTACGCACAGAAAACCTGTCACCCTAAACATATTAGTGAAGTCAGCTAATGTGCTTCAATCACATATGCTCAAAGATTGAATATTTTAATCAGGCAGCTGAACCTTATTTACTGCATCTTGGATATCAATCTCAGATTCAAATTTAATAAATAACAATGCGATTTATAGTAGGATCTTCTACATTTTTCCAAATATGTTAGCTTCTGAATTTACACAATCCTAAACTTGAAATTTCGCATTCATTTGCAAAGAATTAATTATTTTAATGATATGAAGTTCTGTTATTCTCAGTTAATAGTTTTAACCCTTTGAAACCTCACTCTCCCCAAATCTTTGCAATCAGCCTTTCCACTCTCACCCATCCTGTAGCCTCCTTCTCCTTACTTACATTTCTTGCATCCTTTCTCTTTGCATACCCCTCTTGAAGCCTGTTCTGCATGCTAACCCCTCTTGTATCCTCCTTTCTCCCCTCAAACAGCCCTAATTCAGCCTCTTTGACAAGCAAGCCTCATCACACCCTCTTCAAACCTTCCACAATGTAGATCTTTTTACTTTGCTCCAAGCAAAAGGCACCCCCATAATGGCCAAAACAGCTCCCATACTCCCTGTGTCACTGGTGATGCTGATTTTTCTAATGTTCACTGAATTTGCAATTACAGACTAGTTTCACTAGATAGGTACATGTTGAGTTTAGGAAGTGGTGCTGGAAATGCACAACAGGTCAGGCAGCATCCGAGGAGCAGGAGAGTCGACGTTTCAGGCAAAAGCCCTTCATCGGGAATGAGACTGTGAGCCGAGTAGGTGGTGAGATAAATGGGAGGGGGGGTGGGGCTGGGGGGAAGGTAGATGAGAGTGTGACATGGTTGAATTTATCAACAGCAAGCAAGAAGAGATTCTGTCCATGGTTGGAAGAGCGGCTCCTTAATACAGAGGAACCTCGATTATCTGGCATTCGATTAACTGAATTGTGGATTATCTGAACAAGATTGCAAGGTCTCGATACTTGGCTAACTACGTTATCCGGCATTCAATTATCTGGCATTCAATTAACCAAACAAAATACTCCCCACCTGTGTCCTTCGGATAATCGGGGTTCCTCTGTAATACCTTCCTCTGTAATATTTATGGTGGCAACTTTACTCCCAATGTTTTCCCCTGTGAGCTGCTTTTGCAGGGTAATTTGATACATTCAGTCAGCAAATCCATCTGCCACACTCTTATATTTTGAGCATTGCACTGATATTAGATGGATAGTATGACTGAGAACCAGGCTCAATACAGAAAGTTGAGAGGGGTATTAAAAATCCAATTAGAGGGAATCTGAAGTGGGAGATGGTACGGGGCAGGGTGACACGAGACACACGGACACACAAGATGGCCGCTGAGCCATAAGTTGGCCACACACAAGGTGGCCGACAGACCACAATATGGAGAGAGAGAGCAGAACAAACACAGATACTGCCTGGGGTCACCAGAATGCTAGCACAATGCACTCACAACCTAGTTCATCAGTTTAAGGCGGGTGAAGGAGAGAATACACATGTGTAGCGTATACTGCCCGCCGAAGTGTCTATGTCCAGCCAACACCTTTGATAGAAATGCTAACAGTTTGATACGGAGTCAATACAATGTGCTAATAGCCAGGGCTGCAGTAATCTTACTTCTCAGGAAGAGTGATTAGTGCCCATTACTACAGCAATGGACTTCCGCGCAGACATTGAAACTGACAATGCGCTGAAACTGACAACTGCACTGAAATTAACAAAGGCTGCGCTGGAATTGACAATGACTGCATCAAAACTATCAACGATTCTGCAATGTTTACAATAAACAAACCATGTTACAGAGACAATAACCTCATTATATCACAAAATGTATATAAGCATCTTGACCTGTCCTCCAGATTGAGAGAAGACTCGCAGGACCCCTTCCTGATGAAGGGCTCCTGCCCAAAACGTCAATTTTCCTGCTCCTCAGATGCTGCCTGACCTGCTGTGCTTTTCCAGCACCATTCCAATCTTGATTCTAATCTCCAGCCTCTGCAATCCTCACTTTTGCCTAAAGAACTTGCCTAAAGACTACTGTGCTGTTGGTGTCTTTCTCTCCCCAGAGCTCCGGTATTTCCTTGTACAATAAACTCTGTTGTTGAACCCCGACTCTGACTCCGAGGCTGGTGATTTTCCCCACAGCAAATCATAAATCAAAATGACCTAATTTACAAACCAGACCCAAAGAAGAAAGTACCAATCAGATTTCACTTGTTGCCCTTTTACTTTAACATAAATTTGAATCAATTGAAATTGGACATGAGTTAGCAGACAAATGATACTTCAAATAAAAAATGTCTCTTTTTGAATAGTTGATACATCTTACACTATCACAAACACCCGAATTAATCCACACAAATTGGCACTACACAGTGCTGTTCTTTATTCATGAAGGGTAGATTGACAGTACTATCCAAAAAAAACTCTACCTTTGAGTTTGACAGATAGGATTATCAACAGCAAGGCACACTTCTACAACTCTCTCACCATTGGGCTGTGACAGTCCTGACTACAGCTTTCTAGAGTTTCTTTTCAACCCATATAACTAATAACATTTGGGTTCATGGTTAGGTTAATCCTAGGAGAAATGTCTCTCTCTTTAGTGTATCTGAGCTACTTACGCAACTTTCTAGGTTTAAGACTCCCAATGCTAGCTTGCAATATCTGCAAGATCTGTGTGGGTTCCTACTGGGTGTTCTGGTTTCTTCCCACAGTCCAAAGATGAGCAGATTAGAGTGAATTGGCCATGCTAAAGCGCCCATAGTGTTCAGGGATGTGTAGGGTTAGGTGCATTAGCCAGGGGTAAATGTGGAGTAATAGGGTATGGGAATGAGTTTGGGTGGATTACTCTTTAGAGGGTCGGTGTGGACTTGTTAGGCCAAATGCCCTGTTTCCACACTGTAGGGATTCTATGATCTATGAAGAAAACTAATGCAACTTTTTCTGCCAAACAAAAGCAACTGACCTCCTCCTCAGAGTGATTTGCTTTTCTCTTCACAAAAAAAGATTCCTGTTTTCCTCTTTCTGTCTCTGTCTGCTTTCTCTTTGAGTCTGCATTAGTAGCTTCTTGCTTAAACGCCCCAGCTCTTCAGTTTGTAGCTCTCATTTATATCTGCAGCTTTTATTTCTGTCGATTAGCCACACGGCTTCATTTTTAAATTCCTGTTGATACTGCTTTCAACTAAAGCATCACCAGGTTACATGGAGCAGCATCATTTACACTCATGGGACCGGAATTGCGTTATAACCAATAATATCTTTACTTAAAACTTTGCGCTTTAGAAACGGTGTCCCCAATTCGACAATCATGTTATAGTGAATTTGCGCATCATAGCATAATGACCTGCATGGTTACAGCACAGATGGACACATTCAGCTCATCATGTCTCCATTGCACTCTACAGGAATAACTTAGCTTCTATTCCACTCCTTCTCCCCTGTTGGCCTCAAAATCTTTCTTTCAGATGGTTCTCGAATTTTCTTTTAAAAGTCACAAATGAATCTGCTTCCACTACATTTTCAGACATTGCATTTCAGATTCAAATCACTCTGTGTGAAAATGTTCCTTCTTATTCTCAGCTCTTGTTCTTTGGTCAATCAACCACAATTGATGTTCTCTGGTTTATGACCCTTTTACCAATGGGAACACACTTAGGCAAAATCTTCTGTCAATTTTCTTCTCTTTAAGGAGAACAACCCATTAGATTAGAGTGTGGAAACAGGCCCTTTGGCCCAACAAGTCCATACCGGCCCTCTGAAGAGTAATCCACCCAGACCTATTTCCCTCTGACTAACGCACCTAACACTATGGGCAATTTAGAATGGCCAATTCACCTGACCTACATATCTTTGGACTGTGGGAGGAAACCAGAGCACCCGGAGGAAACTCACGCAGACATGGGGAGAATGTGCAAACTCCACACAGACAGTTGCCCAAGGCTGGAATCGAACCCCGGTCCCTGGCACTGTGAGGCAGCAGTGCTAACCACTGAGTCACCATGCCATCCCTATGTATCCATCAATTGTTAGCTTGTGAACAATTAACCTGGGACAAATCAAAAATCTATTGGGAAGTATTTTTACTTTTGGATCATCGTTAGTATTCAAACTTGCCTTTTCATTAATGCATTCTTTTGTTTTTTAAAACCCATATTATCCAACCTAACATGTAAATGAAATCTGATATGATGGTAATGTCACTGCCTAAAGTTTTGAGGAATTTTAACTCAGTTATTCATCTTAAATAAAGCTTGGCTAAAACTGACTTTGAAACACTTGTTGCAAAAACTCACCTAGCTCATTAATGCCTGTAATGGAGGGAAATCTGCATTATCTGGTCTGGCTTACAGCAACGTGATTCCTATTTAACAGTCACTTAAAAGCTTGGATAAGCCATTTAATTGCATCAAACTGCTCTGGAATGTAATTAAAATCAAATTAGATTCAATCATGGGAAAACAGCACCAGAAACGCAGAGGAGCAGAACCGTTGTATACAGTAAGGAAGAAGTTGCTTGGGGAGTACCCAACGTTGATTCTGGACCCTATGAAGTCTCATGCCAACAGATCAAGAATAAGAAAACATCCTGATTACCATTAATGTCTCCACCTCAGCTGATGAATAGGTATACTCCAAGTCAAATATAATTTGGAAGAAGTTCTGGTGGGAGACTTCAATGTGCATCACCATGAGTGGCTCGGGAACACTACTACTGACCCAGTTGGTTGAGTCCTAAAGAATTTAGCTGCTAGATTAGATCTGAGAGGGGTTTGAACTAATTAGAGGGAGGAGGGTTTGGGAGAGGGGAAATGTAGACTTACAAAGCAAGAAGATATGGCTGAACTCAATGGTAGCGATTTCAACAACAATACGAAGAGTGGGACAGGAGGGGACAGAGGATATAAACATAGAAATACCACATTAAAAAGGTCAAAAGGGGAAATAGTGATGAAAAGGCAAAATTAATGGCTCTTTACTTGAATGCACACGGTTTTTGAAACAAAATAAATGATCCAACTGCACAAATACAGGTTAATGGGTATGATGTTCGAACCATTACAGAGTTATGATTACAAGAAGATCAAAGCTGGGAACTAAATATTCAGGAGTATGTGATTTTTCAAAAGGATAGGCAAGAAGGAAAGCACTGCGGGGTAGCCCAGTTGGTACAGCATGGAATACATACAATAGCAAGAAATGATCTTGAATGGAAGATGTAGGAACCATAAGTCTGGAGGTAAGACATAAAAAGGGCAGAAAGACATCAGTAAAAGTAATATCTTGGGCCCCCTGAGAATAGCTGTGTGGTGGGACAGGGAATAAATCAGGAGATAATGAGGGCATGTAACAAAGGAAGTACATTAATCATAAAAACATAGAAAATAGCTGCAGGAGTAAGCCATTTAGCCCTTCCAGCCTGCACCACCATTCAACATGATCATGGCTGATCACGCAATCTCAGGATCCCATTCCCTCTTTGTCTCCATTAATCCTTGATTCCTTTAGCCACAAGGCCATGTCCAGCTTCCTGTTGAATATACCTAATGAACTGGCCCCAACAGCTTCCTGTGGGCAAGAATTCCACAAGTTCACAGTTCTGAGAGAAGAAATTCTTCCTCACCTCAGTCCTGAATGGCTTAGTGCTTATTCTTAGACTGTGACCCTTAGTTCTAGATTCCCCAACATTGGAAACATTCTTCCCGCATCTAGCCTGTCCAGTCCATCAGGATTTTATATGTTTCTATGAGATCCCCCCCTCTTTCTCCTAAATTCCACTGAGTACAGGCCCACCTCTCTGGCAATCTGTTCCAGGCTCCTACCACTCTCTCTGCACTCTCTTCAAACCTTCAACATCCTTCTGGCAGTGTGGTGACCAAAACTGCACACAATGCTCCAAATCCGTTCTAACAAGGGCTTTACATAGCTGCAACATGGTTTGCCAACTCTTGTACACCATGCCCCGCCGATGAAGGCAAGCAAACCATATGCTTTCTTAATCACCTTGGCCGCATGTGTTGTCACTTTTAGGAAACTGTTGACTTGCATGCCCAGATCCATCTGTATGTTAATGTTCCTATGGGTTCTGCCATTGACAGGATAATTCATACCTAAATTTGATCGTGCAAGATGCATCACCTCACATTTAAACTCTACCTGCCATTTCTGTGCCCAAATCGCCAATCTGTCTATATCCTGTTGTATTCTTCCACAGTTATCAGCACTATCAGCAACTCCACCAATCTTCATGTCATCTGCAAACTTACTAATCAGGCCACCCACATTTTCCTCCAGATCATTTATATTTACTACAAATAACAGAGGATCTAAGATTGATCCCTGTGGAACACATCTAGCTACCAGTCTCCATTCAGAAAAACACTCATCCACCGCTACCCTCTGTCTTCTCTGACCAAGGTAGTTTTGTATCCATCTAGCCAGCTCACCCAGAATGCCATGTGATTTCAGTTTTTGTACCCATTTATGAAATGCCATATAAAATCCATATAGACTAGATCCACAGCCTTCCGTCATCAATTAGCTTTGTCACATCTTCAAAAAATTAAGTTAGGTTGGTGAACATGACCTTTGCCAGACAAAACCATGCCTCCTGTCACTAACAAGTCCATTTTCTTCCAAATGTGCACATGTCTTGTCTCTCAGTATCTTCTCCAACAGCTTATCCATGGACATCAGGCTCACCAGTGTATAAAATCCTGGATTATCCCTGCTTCCTTTCTTATACAAGGGAACAACATTGGCTAATCTCCAGTCTTCTGGAATCTGACCTGTGGTCAAAGAGAATGTGAAGCTATCTGCTAATGCCCCAGCTATTTCTTCCTTTGCCTCTCGCTGTAACCTGGCATAGATAGGATACCCAAATCTTCCTCCATCAATATACTGACATTCTCTAGAGTATTCACAAACTCATCCCTGACCTCATCAGTCATGTCCTTCTCCTTGGTGATACCGATACAAATGCTCATTAAGGATCTCTCCCATTTCCTGTGGTTCCACACATATCTTCCCTCTTTTGTCCTTGAGCGGGCCTACTTTTTTCCCTTGCTACTCTCTTTCTTCGAATATATGCATTAAAAGCCTTGGGACTCTCCTTGACATTTCATGGCCCCTTCTAGCCTTCTTAATTCCGCGTTTAAGTTCATTACTAATTTCTCTATACTCAAGGGCTTTGTCAGTTTGTAGCTGCCCAGACTTATCATATGATTCCTTTTTCCTTTTGACTAAGCTTACAATTCCGATTGTCAATTTAAAAAAGATTTCATGGCTCACACAAAGACATTTTCCAGTTAGGAAGGATTCCAGGGAGGGGTTAACCCAAACGTAGTTAGTCCAGGAACTTGAGGATAGCATCAGACTGAAATAAAGAAAATCTGCAATGTGGCAAAGATGAGTGGTAAGCCAGAGGATTTGGCAAGTCTTAAAAACCAATAAAAGACCCTATCGATCCCAACCTAAAGGATTGTTGCTATTCAAGAAGACAGCTCAGAACTTCCAGATGATTAGAGATGGACAATAAATATTGGCCTCGCCAGTAATGCCAGAGCTCGAGAACAAATTAGTTTCTCATTTTTTAATTTGAGAAATATACTTTATTCATAAAAATAATCCAAAGGTACAAACAAAGGTTCTAAATCATATCTATAGGGTCTTTGAGAAAGTAAGGTCTGCAGATGCTGGAGATCAGAGTCAAACACAGGAAAAGCACAGCAGGTCAGGCAGCATCATCAGGGCTAATGAAGGACTTATGCCTGAAACGTCAACTCTCATGTTTCTCACATGCTGTCTGACCTGCTGTGCTTTTCCAGTGCCACACTTTTTGACTCTGTATGGTCTTTGCAGAGAAAGAAAAACAAACAAAATGTTGGAATTCTGACATTACTCAGAGCTTCTCTCCAACTTGTGCAAGAAACTATTTATGTTCATTTTGAGGCACAAGAAGGACTGACAACTGAACAGACCCTCATTATACTTTGGCAGAACGACCCTAGATGGTAGCCTTTACCCACTGCACCTTGGCAGCAGCTGCCCTATGCCCTATGCCCTAATCCCAAAGGGATTTGTGAGTCCACACATCCAAGTTTAGCAAATGGTATGTTTGCCTTGATTTCAAAGGTATAACAATATATTGAGTATAACAATAGGGAGGTGTTGCCAAAACTATACAAAGTAGTAGTCAGACCGCAGCTGGAATATTGTGAACGGTTTTGGATCCCTTAACTAAAAAAAGATATACTGGCATTGGAGACATCTCAGAGAAAGTTCACTAGACTGATACTGGGCTTGGAGGGGATGTGTTATGAGGAAAGGTTGAGTAAAGTGTGCTTGTAGTCATTGGGATTATAAGAATGACAGGTGACGTTATTGAAACATTGAAGTTTCTTATAGGACTTAACAGAGTAGATGCGGAAAGGTTGGTTCCTTTTGTGGGAGATTTAGGACCAGAGGCCATAATCTCTAGTTGAGGGGTCACCCATTTAAGATGGAGATGGGAATTTTTTTTTTCTCTCAGAAAACTCTGAATCTGAGACATTCTTTCTTGCAGAGGACTGCAGAGTCTAGGCCATTTAATGTACTCATGACTCAGATAGGTTTTTCTTTCTTGCAGAGGACTGCAGAGTCTAGGCCATTTAATGTACTCATGACTCAGATAGGTTTTTAATCAGAATGAGAATTGAGCTTTATGGGGAAAAAGTGACCAAATGGAAGTGAGAATTAGCAGGTCAACCATCATCTCATTGAATGGTGGAGCAGACTTGATGGGCTGAATGGCCTACTTCTGCTCCTTTTGGCTTTATGATTTTGAATACGCATTTAACCACCGATAGGAACATTCTTGCCAGCATATTGGTGACCAACCTATTCCTGCAGGGATGCCATAGAAGGCAAGGGAGGAGCCAGAGATGAACCAGGTAAGGGAAGAATGGTAATTGAAACAAAATTGATAAATTGATATCTATTTTCCAATTTTGGATGACAGGAAAGCAATAGATATCACTGATCTATGACAGAAGTTCCAAGTAGATCCAGGTCTCAACTAGAGCTTTCAACCTCATGGTTCCCCAACCCGCACTGCCCCGGTTCTACCTCTTACCCAAAATCCACAAACCTGACTGCCTCAGTCCTCCGATTGTCTCTGCCTGCTCCTGCTCCACCGAACTCATTTCCTCATATCTCGACTGTCCTGTCCCCTTTGGTCCATGAACTCCCCACATATATCCGGGACATCACTCATGCCCTCCACCTCCTCCATGGCGTTCGATTCCCTGATCTTCAACACCTCACCTTCACCATGGACATCAGTCCCTATACACCTCTATCCGCCATGCTAAAGGCCTACAAGCCCACTGTTTCTTCCTCTCCCGCCGACATAACCAGTACCCCTCCGCCGACACTCTCATTCGATTGGTTGAACTGGTCCTCACTCTCAACAATTTCTCCTTCGAATCCTTCCACTTCCTACAGATGAGAAGGGTAGCCGTGGGCACCCATACAGGCCACCACTATACCTGCCCCTTTGTAGGATATGTGGAACAGTCCCTCTTCCACATGGCACTGTTGATGAATGTATCAGCACCACCTTGAGGTCCCATGAGGTGGTCATACAATTCATCAACTTCACCAAAACCTCCCACTCTGACCTCAAGTTCACATGGACCATATCTAATACCTCCCTCTCCTTCCTGGACCTCTCTATCTCTGTCTCCAGTGACCAACTCAACATGGCCATTTATTTTAAACCCAGAGACTCCCATAGCTACCTTGACTACACCTCCTCACACCCACCTCTTGTAAAAACACGATTCCTTACTCCCAACTGCCCATCTCCACCGTATCTACATTGAGGAGGACAACCAGGACATTCTAGATGTCCTCCTATTTCAATGACTGCGATTTCCCCTCCCACGTGATCAACAATGCCCTCCAGTGTATCTCTTCCACTTCCCACACCTCCGCCCTTGAACTCCATCCCCCCTCACCAATTGTAGCAAGGATAGAACCCCCGTGGTCCTCACATTCCACTCACGAATCTCCAGATACAGCACATTATCCTTTGCCATTTTCACCACCTACAGTCTGACCCTAACACCAAAAATATATTTCCCTTCCATCCTTTACCTGAGTTCTGCAGAGACTCTTCCATCCGCGACTCCCTTCTTAGGTCCACACCCCTCTACACCTGTCACCTTCCCTTGCAGCAGCACGAGGTGGAAAACCTGTGCCCAGAGATGACCCTCACCTCCATCCAAGTCCCTAAAGGATCATTTAAAATCTGGCAGCGATTTTCCTGCACATCCTCCCACCCCATTACTACATCCGTTGCTCTTGATGTGGTGTCCTCTACATCGGGGTGACAAAGCACCATCTCGCAGAAAGTATCAGGGAACAAATCTGGTCCGCACGCACCAACTAACCCCACCGCCCTGTGGCCAACCACTTTAACTCCCCTGCTCACTCCCCCAAGAACATGCAAGTCCTGGGCCTCCTCCACCGCCAAATCAAAGCACCCAACAACTGGAGGAAGAACAACTCATCTTCTGCCTCAGGACCCTAGAACGAAATGGCATCGACATTGACTTCACCGGTTTCCAAATCTCCCCACCCTACTTCATCCCAGAACCAAACCTCCAACTTGACACTGCCCCCTTGACCTGTCATACCTGTTCATCTTCCTTCCCATCTATCTGCTCCACCCTCCCCACCGACCTATCACAATCACTTCCTACCTGTATCCACCTATTGCCATCCCAACTACTTTACCCACAGCCCAATTCCCACTTCACTAATTATCTCTCAGCCCCCTTCCCCATCCACATTCCTGATGAAGGGCTTATGCCCAAAACATTGACTCTCCTGCTCCTCGGTTGCTACCTGACCTGCTGGGCATTTCCAGCACCACACTTTTTGACTCTGACTCTCCAGCGTCTGCAGTCCTCACTTTCTACAAGTAAACCTGGAACAGGGAATGCTCCGTGCACCCCGCAAACAGACAGGACTACTGGGGCCCAAGTATATGAGAAGTTAAAGGAGAAATTCTGAAGAAGCATCACTGAACTCAAAATCTTAACTATGTTTTCTCTCCACAGATCCTACCAAATTTGTTGAGCTTCTCTAGCAATTTCCATTCTTGTTTGCTTCAGATCTTATTTGTTATTCTTATTTCTAGCAGCATGTTGTTTTTCAGAACTGCTGCCTCACAGCGCCGGAGACCTGGGTTCAATTCCCGCCTCAGGCGACTGACTGTGTGGAGTTTGCACATTCTCCCTGTCTCTGCGTGGGTTTCCTCCGGGTGCTCCGGTTTCCTCCCACAGTCCAAAGATGTGCAGGTTAGGTGAACTGGCCATACTAAATTGCCTGTAGTGTTAGGTAAGGGGTAAATGTAGGGGTATGGGTGGGTTGTGCTTCGGCGAGTCGGTGTGGACTTGTTGGGCCGAAGGGCCTGTTTCCACACTGTAAAGTAATCTAATCAAACTCAGTTTTAAATAATTTCCTCTGCTGTTCAAACCCTTATACTGAATTACATTACTTTCTACTTTATCATCCCATGCATGTTTTATATACTACATATGTATCTCTCATGTATGTCCCTCATTTATTTTGTTTAAATTCCCTCCACTCATCCAGAAACTCAGCTAGTGTTCTGGCGTTCCAAGTTCTAATTCTGTCTTGGCAGAATCCCCCTTCACATTGAAAATACCTTCCTTGGTTTTGTGTGGCACCATGCTAAATGGGGCAGATTTCAAACAGATCTAGCAAATAAAGATTGGACATCCAAGAGACACTCTGGGCCATCAACAGCAGCATAACTGCACTCTAGCACAATCTGCAACCCTGTGGCCTGGCATATCCCCACTTGATCACAACGATCAACCTTGAGGATCAACACTGGTTCAGTGGAGAGTACAGGAGGGCATGCCAGGGTTGGCATCAGGCATACATGAAAATGAAGTATCAACCTGATGCATCTACTAAACAGGACTACTCGAGTGTCAAACAGCACAAGGGGCAAGTGATAGACAGAGCTAAGCAAGCCCACGACCGACAGATTAGATCTAAGCTCTGCAGTTCTGCAACATCCAGTCGTGAATGGTGGTGGACAATTAAACAACTCACTGGAAGTGGAGGCTCTGCAAATGTACCCAATATCAATGATGGTGAAAGATAAGGCAGAGGCATTTGCAGCAATCTTCAGCTAGAAGTGCAGATTCCTCCTCCAGTGATCTCCAGCATTATAGATACCAGATACCAGTCAATTTGATTTACTCCACGTGATATCAAGAAACAGTTGGGTGTACTGCATACAGCAAAGACTCTGGGCTCTCACAATATTATGGCAATAGTACTGAAGACTTGTGCTCCAGAAGTCTTGCTGCTCCCCCAGTCAAGAGTTTCCAGTTACTACACTGGCAACTATCTGACAATATTGGAAATTGCCCAAGTGTGCCCTGTACACAATCAAACCCAGGCAATTACTGCCCAGGTAGTACACTCTTAATCATCAATAAAGTGATGGAAGTTGTCATCAACAGTACTAACAAGCAACACTAGATCAGCAATAACCCTTTCAGTGACACTCAGCTCCTGACCTCAATGTAGCTTTGATTCAAGCATGGACAAAAAAGCCCAATTCCAGAGGTGAGGTGAGAGCGACAGCCCTTGACATCAGGCTGCATTCAATCCGATGTGACATTAGGAATCCTAGCAAATCAGGAATCAATGGCAATCGGGGTGAAAATCTCAGCTGATTGGAGTCATACTTGGCACATAGAAAGATGGTTATGGTTGTTGGAAGTCAGCTATCGCAGCTTCAGAATCTCAATGCAGGTGTTCCTCAAGTTAGTATTCCAGGCCCAACCATCTTCAGCTGCTTCATCAATGACCAATTCTCCTTCTTAAGGTCAGAAGTGGAGATATTCACTAATGATTGCACTAGGTTCAGCAACATTCTCAACTCCTCAGATACTGAAGCAACCCATGTTCAAATGCAACAGGATCTGGACAATATCCAGGCTTAGACTGATAAGTGGCAAGTGGCAAGTGACATTTGTGCTATGCAAATGCCAGGCAATGACCACCCCTTGACATTCAAAGGTGTTACCATCACTGAATCCCCCACCATCCTGAGGGTTACCATTGACCAGAAACTCAGCTGGGCTCACCACGTAAACACAATGGCCACAAGAGCAAGACACAGGCTAGGAATACCGCAGCTAGTAACTCACCTCCTGACTTCCCAAAACCTGCCCACAAGGCTCAAGTCAGGGGTGCGATGGAACACTCTCCACTTACTTGGCTGAATACAGCTCCAACAACACTCAAGAAGTTTGACACAATCCAGAACAAAGTAGCCCGCTTGATTGCCACTATGTTCACAAACATCCACTCCCTCCACCATCAATGCTCAGTAGCAGCAGCGTGCATTACCTGCACGATGCACTGCAAAATTCACCAAGATTCCTTAGATAGCATCTTCCAAATGCATGACCACTTCAATCCCGAAGGACAAGGGCAGCAGATACATGGGAACATGGCTTGGAAACATATCGCCGTTCCTTCACTGTTGCTGGGTCAAAATACAGGGAATTCCTTCTCCGACAGTATTGTGGATCAATGGGCTGCAGTGGTTCAAGAAGGAAGCTCATCACCACCTTCTCAAGGCTAACTAGAAACGGGCAATAAATCCTGGTCAGCCAGACAGCGACATCCACATCCCACGTGAACAAATAAAATCTCTCAACTATCATTTAAAGGTAATAAGATTCAAAAGCTGAATATATCGAACACCTCAGGAAGTAGCCTTCTGGTAAAAGCTCGAAGAGGTTTGAAATTTAAATGATAAAAGTTATGCTAAAACTGAAAATAAATCTGCTTAGATGTGAAAAAAAATCTCTGGTTTTCATCAAAGCTAATGAACAGGTTCAAAGTGCAATCTGAAAGACAAATGTAATTTTTTTTAAGATTCCCTACAGTGTGGAAACAGGCCTTTCAGCCCAACAAGTCCACACTGACCCTCCAAAGAGTAACCCACCCAGATCCATTCACCGACCCTACAATTACCCCTGACTAATGCACCGAACCGACACATCCCTGAACACTATGGGCAATTTAGCATGGCCAATCCATCTAACCTGCACATCTTTGGATTGTGGGAGGAAACCCACACAGACACGGGAAGAAACTGGATCCTCTCTGTCAGAACCTGAGGATGAATATTGTCCAGCTCAGCCGCTGTGTCCTATCTGTGTTCCCTAACTTTGCTATCCATTATTTCAGCCAAACTGACCTTAAACTGCGTGAACACAAAATTGGACAGTCGCACGAGGCTGGAATTGAACCAGGGTCCCTGACACTGTGAGGCAGCAGTGCTCACCACTGAGCCACCATGCTGCCCCAAATATTGGCCTTTATCTCAAGAGGGCTAGAAAAGAAGGATATACAAAATATATAAAAGATTATAAAAAATAAATAATATCACAGTTATACAGACCTTTGTTTAAACCCTATCTGAATAACACGATTCAGTCTTGGTTACCCACATATCAGGAAGGACGTGTTTGCCTAGGACAGAATGCAACATAGATTCATCAGAATAGTAAAAGCCAAGTGATGCAGAAAGATTGCATAATGTTAACTTGCATTCCTTTGAGTTTCCAAGGTTGATGGTTGACCTGATTGAAATGTTTAGAATGTCAAATGGGTTCATTACACTGGTGGAGGGGAGCTATTTCCTCAGATGGGGAAATCATAGACAATGGGGCATAGTCTTACAATTAGAGCTAGGCCATTCTGAAGGGAAATCCTTTCCAAACAAAGGCTGGAAGAAATTTGCAATTCTCTGCCTCAAAGGGCGGAGGATGCTGGGACAATGTTTAGGTAGGTTAAATTGATTTGGTAAAGGAATCAAAGGATTAGGATCAAAGGTGGGTGGATAGAGTTAAGATACAGATCAGCTATAATCTAGCTGAATGACTGAATGGACTCAGGAGACTGAATTTCCTCTTCTTATGTTCCAAAGAGGACAATAATAACTTTCTGTCCAATTTTGTGTTCACACAGTTTAAGGTCAGTTTGGCTGAAATAATGGATAGCAAAGATACGGAACACAGATAGGACACAGCGGCTGGGCTGGACAACGTTGATCCTCAGGTTCTGACAGAAAGGATTCAGTTGTAATCACTAAAGAATTAGTGGAGTCTTGAGAAATTCAACAAAATTGGAAGTATATATGCGTAGAACCCATATTTTATGGACGCAAAACACTTTTCAAGAAATGACAAAGCCTTCAGACTAATGACAGCAACAGGGAAAATAATCAAATCCATTGTAACACAGGGTGATGTTGGATATGAGGGCATGCAATGCTGGAGAATTGGTCCAGTAATTACATGTTTTTGCAAGGGAAAGCCTGGTCTTCCAGACATCTTCAACATTTTCAACAATTTCCCTAATGGAGGAAGTGATGGGTCTCCCTTAGTCCAATGCAATGATAAACATTCCAATTGTTTACAAGCAATTAGAGAGCAGAAACTGAACACCAGACACCCCAGAGATTCACTGCTTCTGTTTGAACCTAAATGTAGGGGCAACACGCTTATAACAAAGAAATGCAAAAGCTTCATGATAATATGAAATGAGGTATCAAATATTTTAATCTAGATATGCTCAATATTTCTCAATGTTTTCAGGCATTGTATAAAACAATCACTTGCACACAGTTGCTCAGTACAAAATATTTTGGATTTTCATTCTTGGGATGCGAGCATCACTGCCCATTCTGAACTGGATTTGAGAAAATGGTGGTGAACCACGGTCCTGAACTGTTTCAGTCTGTATCGTGCAAGAACATCAACAGTGCTGTCAGGAAGTACATCCCACAATTTCCACAATCCAGTGATGATAAAGGGGGAGTGAGATATAATCAAGGTGGGGTGGTTTCGAGGGGAGCTTGCAAGTGTAGTGATACTTTGGTATCATACTATCATAGAACCTTTGGGGAATGATTGTGGTGAATCGTGTGAGTGTTGGTAGATCGATGATCATCATATAGAACATAGAACATTATAGTGCAGGACAGGCCCTTTGGCCCTTGAGGTTGTGCTGAACTGTGGAACCATTTTGAAACCCATCTAACCTACACTATTCCATTTTTATCCATATGTTTACCCAATGAACATTTAAATGTCCTTAAAATTGGTGAGTCTACTACTGTTGCAGGCAGTGCCTTCCATGCCCCTACTACTCTCTGAGTAGAGCAACTACCTCTGATATCTGTCCTATATCTATCACCCCTCAATTTAAAGCTATGCCCCCTTGTGCTATCCATTACCATCCGAGGAAAAAGGCTCTCCCTGTCCACCCTATCTAATCCTCTGATTATCTTATATGTCTCAATTAAGTCACCTCTTAACCTTCTTCTCTCTAATGAAAACAGCCTCAAGTCCCTCAGCTGTTCCTTATAAGACCTTCCCTCCATACAAGACAACATCCTAGTAAATCTCTTCTGAAACCTTTCCAAAGCTTCCACGTCCTTCCCATTATGCAGTGACCAGAACTGTACGCAATACTCCAAGTGCAGCTGCACCAGAGTTTTATACTGCTGCAGCATGACCTCATGACTCCAAAACTCAATCACTCTACCAATAAAAACTAACACACCGTAGGCCTTCCTAACAACCCTATCGACATTAGATTAGATTAGATTAGATTACTTACAGTGTGGGAACAGGCCCTTCGGCCCAACAAGTCCACACCGACCCGCCAAAGCGCATCCCACCCATACCCCTACATTTACCCCTTTAACCTAACACTACGGGCAATTTAGTATGGCCAATTCACCTGACCTGCACATCTTTGGACTGTGGGAGGAAACCGGAGCACCCGGAGGAAACCCACGCAGACACGGAGATAATGTGCAAACTCCACACAGTCAGTCGCCTGAGTCGGAAATTGAACCCGGGTCTCTGTTGCTGTGAGGCAGCAGTGCTAACCACTGTGCCACCGTGCCGCCCAAACTTTCAGGGATCTATATACATGAACACCGAGATCCCTCTGCTCATCTACATTACCATTAGCCCAGTACTCTGCATTCTTGTTACTCCTTCCAAAGTGAATCACTTCACATTTTTCTCCATTAAACTCCACTTGCCATCTCTCAGCCCAGCTCTACAGCTTATCTATGTCCCTCTGTAATCTACAACATCCTCAGGCACTATCCACAACTCTACCAACCTTAGTGTCATCCGCAAATTTACTAACCTGTCCTTTTATGCCCTCATCCAGGTCATTTATAAAAATGACAAACAGCAGTGGACCTAAAACAGATCCTTGTGGTACACCACTAGTAACCGAACTCCAGGATGAACATTTCCCATCTACCACCACCTTCTGTCTTCTTTCAGCTAGCCAATTTCTGATCCAAACTGCTAAATCACCCTCAATCCCATGCCTCTGCATTTTGTGCATAGCCTTTAGTGAGGAACCTTATTAACCGCCTTAATGAAATCCATATACAGCACATCAACTACTTTACCCTCATCCACCTGTTTGGTTACCTTCTCAAAGAACTCAATAAGGGTTATAAGGCACAACCTACCTTTCAGAAAACTGTGCTGGCTATCCCTAATCAACTTATTCCTATCAAGATGATTATAATTCCTATCTCTTATAACCTTTGCCAACAACGGAAGTAAGGCTCACTGGTCTATAATTACCAGGGTTGTATCAACTCCCCTTCTTGAACAAGGGAACAACATTTGCTATCCTCCAGTTTTCTGGCACTATTCCTGTACACAATGGTGACAGAAAGATCAAAGCCAAAAGCTCAGCAATCTCCTCCCTGCCTTCCCAGAGAATCCTAGGATAAATCCCATTTGGCCCAAGGGACTTATCTATTGTCACACTTGCCAGAATTGCGAACACCTCCTTCTTGTGAACCTCAATCCCGTCCAGTCTTGGAGCCTGGATCTCAGTATTCTCCTCGACAACATTGTCTTTTTGACATATGGGCTGCCCTGGATGGTGTAATTAATCTTGAATCTTATTGATGAACATAATAGTTGTATATTCAAAGAAGATCAATAGCCAAATGTCTACAGGATCAAAGGTAGGCATTGAGGTCAGAAACACCACGAGCATTTTAATTCAGAAATCATTGCAGGTTTCTTATGAGATTGTATACGGAGCCTTGAATAAGGTCTGGATGTCCTTAAATGCTTTGCAGTCAATTAAATACTTTTAGGACAAGTCACTATTATTATTCTATTCACTATTAGGGGAGGTAGAAGGGAAATTGCACAGCAAGACCATACAAACAGCAGTGTGACTGTGACCAGATAATTTTGCTTTAGTGATGTTTGCTAACTGATAAATAATGGAAGACAATGTTATAACCTCAGGAATTGTTTATGCCACCCCTGAGACGGCAGACAGAGTTAAGATGTAATTCCTATTTGTTCACCATGCTCTGCATTGCCTCTAGTGTCATAGGCTCTAGCAAGAAGAAGGCTTTTCTGTGAATCATGTCCACACTTATTCTGTACAGCAATACAGTCAGTCCCATTCCCTCATTCTATCTCCATAGCTACCACAGAGGGCTGTGGAATCTCAGTCATTAAACAAATTCAAAAGAAAGAGATTGATACATTTCTAGTTATTAATGACATCGGGAAATCTGGGATTGTGTGGGAATGTGGCGCTGAGATTGAAAATGGGTAAACAAGCTTGAAAGCCTGAATGACCTTCTCAGGCTTCGATGTTCCTCAACACTCACATCCTTCCTAAACTGCCGTGACCAGAACTGGACACAAAACTCCACTCATGGCCTAACAAGAAGTATACAAAATTCCGTGTAATGTTTGTCCTTACATTCTGCTTATTTAGAGTTCAAATTAGAATCTCCTTTATTGTCATGTGTACTCAAGTACAGGTGTACAGTGACAAGTTTTACAATGTCGCCTCTTTTGGCCCCAACTTAGGTACTAAGTAGCTAGGTACAGGTCTTAGATAAAAAAAAAGGAATGAGAAAGATAAATAGTTTACTTTACAGTGATTCATAGTATAAGTTAGAAATATGACCTAGTTAAAAGGACAGCTATTACAGTCAGATAAGTGAATTACAAATAAACATTACATTGCAGTAGCTCAGCACAGGGACTGACCGCCTGCACCAGACCCCAGTTCAACATAGGAACATAGAAACATAGGTGCAAGAGGGGCCATTCAGCCCTTCCAGCTTGCACCACCATTCAATACGATCATGGCTGGTCATGCTATCTCAATGTCCCATTCCCACCCTCTCCCGATATTCCCTGATCCCTTTCGCTCAAGGGCCAAGCCCAGCTCTCTCTTGAATATACCTAAAGAACTAGCCCCAAAAATTTCCCAAAGTAGAGAATTGTGCAGGTTCACAACTCTCTGAGTGAAGAAATTCTTGCTCATCTCAGTCCTAAACTGTTTACTTCTTAATCTTAGACTGTGACCCCTTATTCTGGACTTCCTCAACACTGGGAACATTCTTCCTGCATCTAGCCTGTCCCATCCCATCAGCATTTTATATGATGCTTATGAGATCCACCCTCATTCTTTTAAATTCCAGGGAATACAAGCCCAGTCGATCCAGTCTTTTCTCATATATCAGCCCGGCCATCCCGGGAATCAAGGTTGATTAACCTTTTCTTGGTTCCTTCAATAGCAAGAATGTCCTTCTTCAGCCTGGGAGACCAAGACTGCACACAAACGCAAGGTGTGGCCTCACCAAGGCCCTGTATAACTGCAGCAAGATATCCTTATTCCGATACTCAAATCTTCTCACTATGAAGGACTTTCCTCATCACCTGCATGTCAACCTTCAGTGACTTTCCATCAAGACACCCATGTTTCATTGCACCTCAACTTTCTTTAACTGTCACCATTCAGACAAGAATCTGCCTTCCTGATTTTGTGACCAAAATGGATAACTTCACATTTATCCACATTATATTGCATTTGTCAAGTATTTGTCCACTCAGCCAGTCCCTCGCAGCACAAACTGCCATCCAGTTTAGTGCCATCTGCAAATTTTGAGATATTGCATTCAATTCCTTTGTCTAAATCATTAAGGTATATTGTGAACAGCGGAGGTCCCAGCACTGAACCCTGCGGCACCCCACTCATCACTGCCTATCACTCTGAAAAGGACCCGTTTATTCCAACTCTCTCATTCCTGTCTGCCTATTAGTTCTCTGTACATGTCAAAATATTACCTCTGATAACATTGAGCTTTAATTTTCCTTACTAATCTCTTGCATGGAACCTTGTCAAAAGCCTTTTGAAAGTCCAGAGACACAGCATCTACTGATTCACTATTGCCTACTGAAATGTCATCCTCAAAAATTTCCAGAAGATTTATCAAGCAGGATTTCCCTTTAGGACCAATTCTGTCACCGCTTTCCAAATGCTCAGTTATTATATCCTTAATGATTGACTCCAGCATTTTCCCCACCACCAGCGTTAGGCTAACCAGCCGATCATTCCCTGTTTTCTCTCTCCCTGCTTTTTTAAAGAGTGGAGTTACAATAGATACCCTCCAGTCCAATGGATCTTTTGAATGCTGGAAAATGATCACCAAATAATCTGCTATTTCTAGGGCCACTTCCTTAAGTACTCTGGGATGCAGAGCATCATGCCCTGGGGACTTGTTGGGTTTCAATCCCATCAACTTCCCCAACACCATTTTCTGATTAATAAGTATTTCTTTGAGACAACAACCACCTATCATTTCAGTAAGCCTCCATCTGCTCTGCACCGGCTCTCAGATGCTCCAAGGTACGTTTTCTCCGGAACTTGTTTCCCCTTACTGGCCTCTACTCCAGACCTCAATTCCACGTGCCAGTCTTCACTCCAGGACTCGATTCCACACACCAGCCCCCGCTCTGGGACTGTTTCCCTGCACCAGACCCCGCTCTGGGACTATTTCCCTGCACCAGCACCCGCTCTGGGACTGTTTCCCTGCACTAGCCTCTACTCTGGGACTGTTTCCCTGCACCAGACCCTGCTCTGGGACTGTTTCCCTGCACCAGCCCCCACGCTGGGACTGTTTTCCTGCACCAGACCCCGCTCTGGGACTGTTTCCCTGTACCAGCCCCCACGCTGGGACTGTTTTCCTGCACCAGACCCCGCTCTGGGACTGTTTCCCTGCACCATTCCCCACTCTGGGACTGTTTCCCTGCACCAGCCCCCACTCTGAGACTGTTTCCCTGCACCATTCCTCGTATGTCCTCCACTGTGAAGACCAATACATAATGTCTGTTCAATGCCTTAGAGGAGCAGGAAAATCGATGTTTTGGGCAAAAGCTCTTCATCAGGAATAGAGGCAGAGTGCCTGAAGGGTGGAGCATCTGCAGTCATTGTTTTTACCCGTTCAATGCCTCGGCCATTTCATCATATCCCATAACTAAATTTCCCTTCTCATCCTCTAAAGGGTCACATTTTATACATTTATAGAAACATTTGCTATCTGTCTTTATATTCTGTGCGAATTTTTTCTCATGTCCCGTCTTACTTTTCTTTGTAGCTCTTTTCGTTGCTTTCTGTTGACCTTTAAAGGTTTCCTAATCTTCTAGTTTCATGCTGTTTTTGCCCACTTTATATGCTTCTCATTCAATTTGATAGCGTCCCTTATTTCCTTAGACATTTATGGCAGATTGCCCCTTTTCTTACAGTCCTTCCTTTTCCCTGGAATATGATTTTGGTGAGCACTTTGAAAATTTGCTTTGAAAGTCCTTCACTGCTCATCGATTGTCCCACCATAAAACCTTTCTTTCCATTCTACTCTAGCCAAGTCCTCCCTCATTCTATTGTAGTCCCCCCTGTTCAAGATATGTAGATACTTTGTTCAGGGGTAATGTGGGAAAAGATCTGCCACCCTGTCTACCCATAGTAGGCCTACGCAGAACATAGGAAAGCAAACTTGGCCAAGCTATACCAGAAACACCCAGAATGCCTCAGCAGTGACCAAACAGGCTGACAAGTGTACAAGATTTCTATAAAATCTGGCTTCATCCTCAGCTCGAGGAAGAGAATTCTTGGCTACCTGGACAGACTGTCTGTGCTGTTTCAACTTAGTCAGTTTCTCTTCCGCGATATCACTGTACTAATAAACTGTTTTTCAATTTCATTTCAAACTGTGCATTGTGATCTCTAATTTATTGGGCTAATTTCTCCAACGGGTAAATATAGAATAATTGGGTAGGGGAATGGATCTGGGTGGGTTACTCGTTGGAGGGTTTGTGTGGACTTGTTGGGCCAAAGGGCCTGTTTCCACACTGTAAGGATTCTATAAAAAATGTCCTACTGACCACCTTATTTATCCTTTTCACGAGAACACTGGTTCCAGATCAGTTCAGGCGGAGACCATCTGCCTGGTACAGATCTGCCCGGTTCCAAACTGATGCCAATGCCCCATGAAATGGAACCCCTCCTTCCCACACCACATATGTTGCTATGTATTTACTTCCCTAATTTTCTTATCCTAAGCCAAATTGCACGTGACTCGGGCAGTAACCCGGAGATTATGACTTTGGAGGACCTGTTCCTTAATTTCGTTCCTAGTGCTTGATAATCCTTAAACAGGTCCTCCTTCTTTGCCTTGCCTGTGTTGTTTGTCCCAATGTGGACCACAACAACTGGATCCTCCCACTCCCACTCCAATATCATTTCAAGCCAGTCAAAGTTGTCCTGCATCCTGGCAAGAGAAAACAAAAGAATAGGCAGGGCTGGAGGGTTCTATTCTGCCGTCATCTTATTTTAACATGCCTTGAGATACCATCCGTTCTGCTAAGCATTCTCTTAATATGTTCTGCAATCTTCAAAGATCAACAATGACATGTCCCACTGTCCCTGCAGGTTGCTTAGGATTACCATGAAGCTTATGTTGCCAAAATGCATCACCTCATACTTTTCTGTATTAGATTCCATCAAGTCAGTAAGGCAAAGTTCCCCATGGCAAACTGGTTAGTAAGGTTAGATCGCATGAAATACAGGGAGAACTAGTCATTTGGATACTGAATTGGCTCGAAGGTAGAAGACAGAGGGTAGTGGAGGAGTGTTATTTTTCAGACTGGACTGTGACCAGTGATATGCCACAAGGATCAGTGCTGGGTCCACTGCTTTTTGTCATTTATATAAACGGTTTGGCTGTGAATAAGGGAGGTATAGTTAGTAAGTTTGCAGAAGACACCAAAGTTGAAGATGTAGTGGACAGCGAAGAAGGCTACCTCAGATTATAATGGGATCATGGTCAGATGGGCCAATGGGCTGAGAAGTGGCAGGTGGAGTTTAGTTTAGATAAATGTGAGGTGCTGCATTTTGGAAAGACAAATCTTAGCAGGACTTAAACACTTAATGGGAAGGTCCTGGGGAATGTTGCTGAACAAAGAAACCTTGGAGTGCAGGTTCATAGTTCCTTGAAAGTGGAATCCCAGGTAGACAGAATTGTGAAAAAGGCATTTGCTATGCTTGTATTTACTGGTCAGTGCATTGAGTATAGGAGTTGGAGGGTCATGCTGTGGCTGTACACTTGGTTGGGCCACTTTTGGAATACTGTGTGCTGTTCTAGTCTCCCTCCTATTGGAAAGATTTTCTGAAACATGAAAGGGTTTGGAAAACATTTATGAGGATGTTGCCAGGGTTGTAGGGTTTGAGCAAAAGGGAGAGGCTGAATAGGCTGGGGCTATTTTCTCTGGAGCATCAGACGCTGAGGGATGACCTTATCGAGGTTTATGAAATCATGAAGTGAATGGACAGGGTAAATAGATAAGGTCTTTTCCCTGGGGTGGGCAAGTCCAAAACTAGAGGGCACAGATTTACGGCAAGATGGGAAAGATTTAAATGGGATCTAAAGGCAACTTTTTCACGCAGAGGGTAGTGCATGTATGGAATGAGCTGCCAGAGGAAGTGGTAGAGGCTGGTACAATTGCAACATTTAAAAGAATGTATGATTTGGAAGGGTTTAGAGGGATATGGGCCAAATACTGGTAAATGGGACTAGATTAATTTAGGATACCTGGTCGGCATGGACGAGTTGGATTCTACGATTCTAAATATATATCTACCTATTCTGCGAGCCTGTCCATACCTGTTGCAGTTCATTTACATGATTCTCACTGTGTGCAATTTTTCCCAGTTTAGTATAATTATGAATTATGATATTTTACTTAATATTCCAAGATCCAAAAGCAAAATCGTATGCATATTCCAAAATAGCCATTGTCCCAACTCTGACTCCTGGGGGTACATCACTGCCATCCTTCAGCCTGAAAATTTGCCATTTACCATGATTTGTTGTTTCCATATTGGTCTACAAACCAATTTTACATATTGGTATGGAACATAGAAGTTAGAAGCAGTAGACTATTAAACACCTTGTGCGTGCTCTGGCATTCAATACGATCATGCTGATCAGACTAATCCATATTCCCACCTATCCCTGATAACATTTCACCCCCTTGCTTATCAAAAAACTATCTCTGCCTTACGTATATTCAAGTTGCCATTGACCTTCCTGTAAGCCTCTATTTTCATGTAGTACTTTGTCAAATGTTTTTCTTAAATCCATAGACAACCTCCAGTGCAGTCCCATCAACAACCTTCTCTTGCTGCTCTCATCAAAATGTTTAATTAGACTATTCTTTTACAAACTCATTTTTACTTTGCTTAATTTACACAAACCTCTCCAAGTGAATGTTGATTTATCTAATTTCCTCCCTCACACTGTGGCAATGTGGTGTGTCTACACCAGATGGACTCCAACAGTTTAAGGAAACCCATCGCCGCCACCATCCTAGGGAAAGGCAATAAATGCTGGCACAGCAAACAAAGCTCACACCCCTCTCTTATCCACAACTGATGTCAAACTGAGTAGCCTGTTCTTGTGGCCTTTCTTAAGTAAGGATGCCCCACTTATCACTCTCCAGACCTCAGGCACCTCCCCAACCCAATCTTCAGAAGTCTGGAAGATTAATGTTTGCCATGATCCAGGTTCCCTTTTGTTCATATGTTGGCACTATTTTTGATGGTGAGAATTCTATACTGGGGAAACCAGAGTAATGGATTCAAAGATCTGGCATTGCTGACTGTGCTGGTTTGGATTCAATTCAGGCATGTATCAGCCTGAATGAAACACAATGTACACACCCCATTGTTTGTGGAACAGAAATACAGCTTGCCAAAGGCAATCAACAAATTTGTAATGGCAGAAGCTGTTAGATTAACAGTTTGTGCAATACATCAAATACTTGCTGACAGTTTATGACGCTGTGCAGATTCTGGGTTACCACAGGTCATTTCAGATCCCAAGATGATTACAGACAGCCATTCTTATATCTCCCCTGTTACAGCCCGTCAAAGTGAGGGTTGTTTGTAGTTTGAGGGGAATGACATAAACATGAAGGAAAACCATTATTAAAACTATGTTCCTGGCACCTGGGCAACACAATTTCAACAGTTGAATTCTAAGTGAAACAGAAGCAGGCAGACTCCATGCTGTGAATCCCATTCAGTATCAACAGTGAATGCCTGGTGGCAAACTGATCCAAGTTAAGAATGCAGCCTATGGACTGCAATATGTTCCAGTCACAGAGAGTGATCTAGTGTAATGAGCAGAAGAGAACTTTGAAACACTGCTCTCAGACAAGGTCTTCCCAGCATGACTCAGAAAGACAAAGAGCAGTATCCAATCAACGGTCTAAGTTATATCAAAATAATTCAGCTCTGGACTAATAAGAAGTTCTGGCCAAGTGCTAGATACAGAGTTAAACTCTCTCTTGATTTAAGATTAGGGGTTATCCTTTTAGAACCAAGGTGAAGCATAGGTTGCTCTCAGAAGATTGCATGACTTTGGAATTCTTTGCCTTAACAATGCTTTTTTTTCTATATTCACTCACAGGACGTGGGCATCTCTGGCTCGGCAAGCATTTATTGCCCATCCATAATTGCCCAGAGAGCAGCTAAGAGTCAACCACATTGCAGTGTGTCTGGAGTCACATGTAGGCCAGACCAGGTAAGGATAGCAGATTTCCTTCCCTAAAGGATATTCATCAACCAGGTGAGTTTTTGCGACAATCAACAATGGTTTGATGATCATCATTTAGACCCTTAATTCTGAAGATTCTCTATTGCCATGGTAAGATTTGGAACCAGCTTCCAGAAAACTAGCTGAGGTTCTGGATTAGCAGGGGAGAAGTAATGCCACTAGGCCTTCACTTCCTCCCAAATGCTAGGCTATTAATTGATTCATGCATAAATGTCTTAGTTTGCTATGTGTCCATGTGACCTATGTTCGATTAGGGTATGCAGAATGACAACTTGTTTGCCTTTGAAGATTGCATGCACGGAGAATCCTAGATTTTTCAGAAACATGAGAATAACATGCTGTCTAGAGGATCTGTTTGTTGTGTTCAGACCACTCTCTGGCAATGATCTGCTTGAGCTGTTGTAACTGGGCATAATGTTTTGTAGATTGATGAATATGCTCTGCTTAACTGCGACTTGGGGGTGGGGGTGGTGCAGGAGTAATGCCACTGACCTGGTGATCCAGAGTCCTAGGCTAATGTCATGAAATATGAGCTCAAATCCCACCACAGCAATGGTGAAATTGAATTCAGTAAAAATCTGGAATAAAAAGCTAGTCTAATGGTAACCGTGTAATTGCTGATAATTGTCAGGAAAAGTCATCTTGCCCTTAAAGAAATGAATCTGCTATCTTATCTCGTTTGGTCAAAACCTCATTCCAGATCCACAGCAATGTCATTGATTCTCAATTGCTCTTTGGCAATTAAAATTGATAATAAATGTTGGCCTAGCTAGTGACACAGACATCCCATGAACTGATTCTTAAACATTTTATGTAATTGATGTTGCAGTTTGGGTTTGAGGCAATGGGATTGATCCCTTATGAACCTTAAGAATATGTCAATCTGTGTATAGTAGCAAATCAAAAGTAGAAGGTCCATCTCCTTCAAAGATGCCTAAGTTCCAGGTGTCAATTCGAAGGATTCATATTGACGCTTCAGACAAATAATACCAATGGTTGCGATGTCAGACACATTGTAAGTAGTTTGTTTATCATGTGTTCTTAGAATGGGAGTTCAAATCCCACCATGGCAAAGGTAAAATGGAATTCAGTAAAAATCTGCAATAAAAAGCTAGCCACAGACTGCCAGTTTCCTGAGCACATCTCATGTAAACTGCAGAAAGGGATGATATTTGCACTGGTACCAGTGTCAATCTTGGCATATTTGATGCATATCACCTGAATGCAGGTAAAGGCCTTCAGCCTTTCTGATGCATTCATGTTTATAACATGTACCATCTGACTGGGGTCTGCAGAATGTAATGTTGTGCTAACCTTTGTTTATATTCTTATGTGCCATCAATGAAACATTGGAAACTACTTTCACATTGTTCCTTGGTTGTTCGTCACACACTTCTGTTGAGCTTCATAGAGTCATAGAGACATGCAGCACGGAGACAGAACCTTCAGTCCAACCAGTCTATGCTGAACATAATCCCAAACTAACTAGTCTCACCTGCCTGCTCCTGGCCCATATCCCCCCAAACCTTTCCTATTCATGTATCCATCCAAATGCCATTTGAATGTTGTAGTTGTACCCGCATCCACCACTTCCTCAAAAAGTTCATTCCACACACGAACACTCTATGTACAAAATTTGCCCCTTATGTCTTTTTAGAATCTCTGTCCTCTCACCTTAAAAATATGTCCCAAGTTTTGAAATTCCCCATCCTGGGGAAAAGATAACTACCATCAACTGATCCATACCTCTCATTATTTTATAAACTTCTATCAGGTCACCTCTCAACCTCCTATACACCAGGAAAAAAGGCTCAGGCTGTCTAGCCTTTCTTTATAATTTAACTTTCCATACCTGACAATATCCTAGTAAATCTTTTCTGAACCGTCTCCAGCTTGACAATATCCTTCCTATAACTGAACTGGACACAGTATTCCAGAAGAGGCCTCACCAATATCCTGTACTACCTCAACAGAAGTTTCCAACTCCTTTATTCAAAAGACTGAGCAATGAAGGCAAGTACGCCAAACACCTTTTTAACCACCTTGTTTACATGTGATGCAAACTTTAAAGAATTATATTCCTGCACCCTTAGGTTTCTCTGTTCTACAACACTGCCCAAGGCCCTACCATTAATTGCAGAATCCTTTTCCCTGTTTGTAGTACCAAAATGCAATGACTCACATTTATCCAGACTGAAATCCATCTGCCATTTTTTTCAGCCATTGACCCATTTATCAAGATCCCTTTATAATCTTAGAAACCCTTCTTCATTGTCTACTACGCCACCAATTTTGGTGTCATCTGCAAACTTACTAACCATTCCTTGCATATTCTTATTCAAATCATTTATATAAATGACAAACAGAAGAGGATGCAGAACCCATCCCTGTAGAACAGCGTTGGTCACAAGCCTCCAATCCAAAAAGCAGCCCTTCACCATTACTCTCTGTCTCCTGACGTTAATCCAATTATGTATCTAATTGGCAAGCTCACCCTGAATCCCATTGATCTAACTTGTACCTGGTCAAAGGCTTTACTAACATCCAAATAAACAACTGTTGCACTTCCTCTTGGCAATTGGACATCTTACACATTTTGGTCCAAAACTTACATAGCTTACATATGTCACAAAATGCGAGACACAGTCTTGACGGGTAAGACAAGCTATACATCATGCACGATTTGGATGTTACACAGAATCTGTTGACAGCTGCAATATATGTTTCAGATGCACTTGAAGATGCTAATGGCCTGCTGCAATTATGTTCTATTAGAGCTTCTTCTAATAGAGCATGAATGGTGTAATCATTAGCTTTTTCAAGGAACCTTTCACCTATGCTAGCTTTGATGAAATCACATTCTGTACCTTTATATTATCATCTGCCAATGAATCAGTCAGAATGAGCAACAGTTGAGCTGTTGTCAGTGTGACATAAACTCAAGCCTGATGTTAACTCAGTCTTTAAGTTGATCATCTAAAATTGGCAAATTTTGTCAAGATCTTTGTGGTCATCACAAGGAATACTAGAAGCTTTATTCTCTTTACAGTGCTCAAAGCAAAAAGACATTTGACTGCCTGTCATTCTTTGTAACTGCTGATCCATTAAGATTTATCTTTAAATAACTGACATTCTTGCACATTCTCCCCGTATCTGCGTGGGTTTCCTCTGGGTGCTCCGGTTTCGTCCCACAGTTCAAAGATGTGCAGGTCAGGTGGATTGGCCATGTTAAATTGCCCGTAGTGTCAGATGCATTAGTCAGAGGGAAATGGGTCTGGGTGGGTTACTCTTTGGAGAGTCGGTGTGGACTGGTTGGGCCAAAGGGCCTGTTTCCACACGGTAGGGAATCTAAAAAAAAATTCTGACAGATCTCAAAGCCTGCAATTTATCTTTTAAAATGTCATTAAGGAGGGATCCAAGATGGCAGCAATCTAGGAGGATAACGTTGCAGAGCTCCACATCGCAGCACAAGTGGGACAAACTTTTAACCCGCCGAACCCAGACCATCATGAAATCCTGGGACTCTAGAAAGGTCCAGGAATCCCAGAAAAATGTAGAAAATCAACTTACCCGGGTTTTCGCCATCCAGGGATGCCGAAGAAGGGAGGGGGAGCACTTGCGGTTGGACCCGCAGTCGCCTGCAAGATCCTCGGACTCGATTACCTACCAGGCCCTGGTGAAGGAGCCTCGTGAAATCTCGTGAGATGCTGGGAAAGCAGATTGAGGAGAAGCTGGCCCCGATCTCTCTCAAGCTGCAGAATCATGAACAGCAGCTGGGAGACCTGGAAAAAAGGATGGATGAGGTTGAGCACAGAGTCACAGTGGTGGAAGCTGATGCCAGTTCCTCCAAGGATAGGATCCAAGCCCTGGAGACGCAGGTCCATAATTTGTGTGACCATGTGGATGATCTGGAGAACAGGGGGTCAGAGAAAAAAACATTCCAATCATCAATCTCCCAGAGGGTAAGGTAGGTGATCGGCCAGCAGAATTGATTGAGGACTGGTTGCCAAAACTCCTTAACTTGGAGGCTGGAATGAGAGGCTTGAAGATCGAGAGGGATCACTGGATCACGGCGCAGAGGTCAAGTCGGATCAATATCCTCATCTTCTCTTGGTGCAGTTTCATTATTATAGAGATAAGGAGAGAATTGTGGAAGCTTCCAGAATCCAGGGGAAGGATCCGAAGGCCCTAATTTACGAGGGCTATAAGATCATGTTCTCCCAAGAGTTCTCAGCAGTGGGTGATCCAGAAAAGAAAATCCTGTGATGGTGTCAAGAGAAGACAGAGGGAACTTGGGATCCAGTATTTGATAAGTCAGAGAAGGCAAAAGACTTTGTGGACAAATTAACCTAATCTGACTAATTTAGTATGTACACATAGTAGTGTTGTTTGGGCATGTCTTTGTTTTTTCTTTAAAAAACAGAGGAAGATTAGTTGGAGCTTTCTTCTCCTTTTTTAATTGGTAAGAATCTAGTTTAAACTATGTTTGGCAGCGGTTGATTACCTTTTTCTTCAAAATTTCTTTATTCACATTGCTATCCCATAGTGTATTTTCTTTCTTTTCTGCTTGTGTTTGCGATGCAGCTCATCTGGTTGGGATGGCTAGATGCCTACTGTGGGCAGCAGGGTGGGAAATTGGGTTTTAGGATGGGTAGTTGCCCCCTTTGGGCAGGGAGTGGGTTCCCCTATTCAGTTACTAGAGTGTGTTAAAGACACACACGGGAGGTTTGTAATTCTCAAAGCCCTGGTAAACGGGGAAGAATATGGTGTTTTAAGTGTTTATTACCCTCTGGCCCATCCCCTCAAATTTTTGGTGGATGCATTCTCTAAAGTGATCAGTCTCGAGTCCCAGCATATCATTATAGGGGGAGATTTTAATTGTCTCATGGATCCTACAGTAGACAGATTGCCCAAAGATCCCTCAATACCCTCTGTACAAACTAAACAATTAGTGGATCTGAGTGTGGAGTTAGGGTTGGTGGATATCTAGAGGCGTCTCCACCATACACTCAGGGATTTTATGTTTTTTGCCAATCCACACAGATGTCACACCAAGACCGAGTTTTTTATGACCCCCGTGGCAACCCTGGGCTTGGTGGCATCTTGTATAGTTGGTTACATTACCATCTCCGATTATGCTCCAGTGTACCTGTTGGTTAAGATTAAGGACATCAGAGTGGGTCCAAGGCACTGGAGAATGGATCTCTTCATTCTCTAGAGAATTATGGGCATTCCTAGACATTAACTCAGGTTTGGTTAGTAGCCCATCCGTCCTTTGGAAACCTGCCAAAACCTATGCCGGGGGTTAGTCACTTCCTACTCTGCCAACTTCAGCGTGGAAAGGCGCCCAGTCCTGATGGACTTCCCAGTGAATTCTACAAGGAATTTATAAACATATCGTCAGGCCCAATGTTCTATGTTTAATGACTCATAGCCAGGCTTGTCTCCCACCAGCTCTGAGAGAGGCCAATATTTGCTTATTCTTAAGGTCCAGAAAACACTCTCCCCTGAGCCACTCTCCCCTACATCAGTCATCGCGGAAATGACTGCCAGTCTACTCCGACCCTTGGCATCATGGTAGCCCACAAATCCCCAACACACTAAAACAGCAGCTAATGAACTGGAAAGACCCTAAACAAACAACAAGCAAAACTAATGTCATTTACAAAATACCTTGCAAAAACTGTAACAAACACTACATTGGACAAACAGGCAGAAAACTAGCCACCAGGATACATGAACACCAACTAACCACAAAAAAGACATGACCCTCTCTCACTAGTATCCTCAAATATGGATGAGGAAGGACACCACTTCGACTGAGACAACACATCCATCCTAGGACAAGTCAAACAAAGACACACACGAGAATTCTTAGAGGCATGGCAGTCCAATCGGAATTCTATCAACAACCACATTGAGTTAGATCCCATCTACCACCCCCTGATAAAAGTAACAGGAAGTGACTTCATCACAGGAAATTACATCACCAACCCAAAGAAACCCAAACATTTCAATTGAAAGCAGAAATTTTCAGCATTGCCTCACCTGAGGCCCACTGAAGATGTTACCTAGTAGGGTAACAAAACGTTTGGAAATGAACCTTGCAGCTCAGCGAGCAAACCTACATCCAAAACCTCAATCTGAGCTACAAATCTTCTCAAAACTCACTAATATAGAGAAATGTTTTTCTGTGTTTTTAAACACAATTTTCTTCTTTAAGATTTTAGATCTGTCCTCTCAGGGCCATTTAAAGCTTCCATTTTTTTTAATTGGGTCAGTGGAACTTTGTATTGTTTTTACCTCCATGAAGACAGAAAGAGACAGAGACCTCACTGTGCTTCACTACAGCTTTTGTGTCCTTTAATTTTGGTTCGAATTGTTAACATTCAGTTTTGAACTACACCATCTTCCAAGATGGCGATGGTGGTGTGGGCAGTGGGCTCAGCCACTCAAGGGCATCATGCACTGGAGCTGGCTGCATCCGCCCTATCTCACACATCTGCATTGTTCGGTGCCAAGACAGCTTTGTTCCATGGGTGAATTAATTGGAGCCAGAGTCTGTGTAGCCCTAGATCAATGGCTGTCTCTGGCACTGAGGTCACAGAAACTTTAGCGTGGCAATGAAGGAGCACAGGGAGCTAGTACCCTGTTGACCAATGACCAGCGGCAGCATCGATGACAGGGCAAGGAGTATGAGACCAGGTTCATGGCTCCAGCATGGATGTGTGGTTGTGTGGAAGTTGCAGCAATGGTGGAGGTGGGCTGTGATGAAGACCTTGGAGCCCATTATAGAGATCCAAGCCAATGTCAAGCAGCAAACTGTAAAGCAGCAGGGGGTAACAAGAAGAGGGAGAGATGAACTCTATTGCAGTAAAATATTCAGTGATTCAAGATGGCGTCAGAGCATGGTAACACCTTGCATTTTGAACATGAAAGTTCACTTTTCAGTGTAACTCTAAATCTAAATCTTCATGATTAATAATGACTCTTTGGAAAAAAACTTTTCATAACAGCATGGTGGCACAGTGGTTAGCACTGTCTCACAGCGACAGGGTCCTAGCTTCAATTTCTCCCTCAGGTGACTGTCTGTGTGGAGTTTGCACACTCTCCCTGTGTCTTTGTGGTTTCCTCCAGATGCTCTAGTTTCCTCCCGCAGTCCAAAGATGTGCAAGTTAGGTGGATTGGCCACATTAAAGTGCCCATAGTGTTCAGGGATATGCAGGCTGGGTCAATTAACTGTGGGTCAGAGGGTCAGTGTGGAATCGATGGGCTGAATGGTCTGGTTCCACACTGCAGGGATTCTACAATTCAAACTGTCACGTTGCTGTCACTTTTTCCGCTTAAAACATCCACTTATCATCACTCACTCTCTGCCATGATTAGCTGTTAATTCCTGATTACTGCCATTATGGGCGGCATTGTGGCACAGTGGTTAGCACTGCTGCCTCACAGCGCCAGAGACCCGGGTTCAATTCCCGACTCAGGCGACTGACTGTGTGGAGTTTGCACATTCTCCCCGTGTCTGCGTGGGTTTCCTCCGGGTGCTCCGGTTTCCTCCCACAGTCCAAAGATGTGCAGGTCAGGTGAATTGGCCATGCTAAATTGCTCGTAGTGTTAAGTTAAAGGGGTAAATGTAGGGGTATGGGTGGGTTGCGCTTCGGCGGATTGGTGTGGACCTGTTGGGCCGAAGGGCCTGTTTCCACACAGTAAGTAATCTAATCTAATTATGTTGTGCCAACACAACATATATCTGTCACAGGTAGTTAGGTGCTAATGAGGTAGATGTCATGAGGTTTATTTATAAAACCAACTGTTCACAAGGCTACAATACCAAATAATCTAGGGTCTGTGCTTACTGATGTTACTCTACATCACACACACGACTGGCTGACCACGCTAATTTCATTGCCCAAATCACGTAACTGAAGGTGAAATGGGTACCTTTTTACTGAAATGTCAGATGTCATGACATCATGTAACTCTTTTAAATGTACAAGCCTGTCTAGTCTAGAATCTATGTCATAATACAACACGACAGCTCGGAGGGAACCCTTCGGTCCATGATGTCGATATCAGTGCTTTTAAACAGCTATTTTATTAGCTCCACATCCGGCTCATTTCCCAAAACCCTGCAATATTTTGCCTTCAAGTATTCATTTTATTCCCAATTGAATTGGGTTATTGCTGAAATTGCTTTATCACCTTTCCTGTGGCATGTTCCACACTGTGTCATTGTTTTTCCTCATGTCACTACAGAGTGTTTTCTTAATAATTTTCAAGTCTTGCAATCCTTGTTCCATTTTACTAAGTCTCCCTGCACTGTCTCTGAAGCTTTATCATGCTCTTGTACTCTATTCCTCTATTAATAAAGTCAAGGACCTCCTCACTGATTTAAAAAGTCTTTCTCAATTTGTCATAGATTTGTGTACATAGCTCACCTGGTCTCTGTTTGTGCATCTCTTTTAAAATTGTACCACTTTAATTATGTTGCTTCTTTGCATTCTTCATATTAAAATATATTATTTTATAGTCTTCTGTTCGTCAGCTATATTTATGTCCATATCACCAGCCTGTCTGTTATAAAACAACTTATTGTTTAACTTCTTTTCCCCAAGCAGATTGTGACTTTTAAATTTGAAATAATGTTCGGTGTCTTCCAGTTTAGGTTGTTTTTATATATCACCAAGAGCAGCAATCAGAATACTGTTGTTGGGAATATGACTGAGCCATGATTTTATTAGAACATAGAACATTACAGCTCAGTACAGGACCACACTGTGAAACCAACCTGAAGCCCATCTAATCAACACAATTCCATTCTCGTCCATATGCCTATCCAATGACCATTTAAATGCCTGTAAAGTTGGTGAGTCTACAACACTTGCAGGCAATGTGTTCCACGTCCCTACTACTCTCTGAGTAAAGAAACTACTTCTGACATCTGTCCTATATCTATCACTCCTCAATTTAAAGCTATGTCTCCTTGTGTTATCCATCACCATCCGAGGAAAAAGGCTCTCACTGTCCAACCTGTCTAACCCTCTGATTATCTTATATGTCTCTCTTAAGTAACCTCTCAACCTTCTTCTCTCTAAAACAAACTCAAGTCCCTCAGCTTTTCCTCATAAGACCTTCTCTCCATACCAGGCAACAACCTGGTAAATCTCCTCGGAACCCTTTCCATAGCTTCCACATCCTTCCTATAATGCGGTGACGAGAACTGTACGCAATACTCCAAGTGCAGCCGCAGCAGAATTTTATACAGTTGCAGCATGACCTCATGGTTCCAAAACTCAATCGCTCTACCAATAAAAGCTAGCACACTGTATGCCTTCTTAACAACCTATCAAGCTGCGTGACAACTTTTAGGGATCTATGTACAAGGACACCAAGATCTCTCTGCTCATCTACATTACCAAGAATCTTACCATTTGCCCAGTACTCTGCATTCCTGTTTCTCCTTCAAAGTGAATCACCTCACACTTTCCTGCATTAAACTCAATTTGCCACCTCTCAGCCCAGCTCTGCAGCTTATCTATGTCCCTCTTTAACCTATAACATTCTTCGGCACTCTACTGACATTAGTATCATTTGCAAATGTACTAACCCATCCTCTATGTCCTCATCCAGGTCATTTGTAAAAATGACAAATAGCACTGGCTCCAAAACAGATCCTTGCAGTACACCATTGGTAACTGAACACCAGGATGAATATTTCCCATCAACCACCATCTTCTTTCAGCTAACCAATTTCTGAACCAAACGGCTAAATTATCCTCAATCCCATTCCTCTTTACTTTGTGCAGTAGCCTACCATGGGGAGCCTTACTGAACACCTTACTGAAGTCCATATACATCACAACAACCACTTTCCCCTCATCCACTTATTTGGTCATCTTCTCAAAGAATTCAATAAGGTTTGTGAGGCATGACTACCCTTCACAAAACCATGTTGACTATCCCGAATCAATTTATTGCGATTGAGATGATTATAAATCCTATCTCTTACAACCTTTTCCAACATGTTATCCACAACCAAAGTAAGGCTCACTGGTCTATAATTATCATGGTTGTCTCTACTCCCCTTCTTGAACAAGGGAGCCACATTTGCTATCCTCCAGTCGTCTGGCACTATTCCTGTAGATAATGACAACATAAAGGTCAATGCCAAAGGCTCGGCAATCTCCTCCCTGGCTTCCCAGAGAATCCTAGGATAAATCCCACCTGGCCCAGGGGATTTATCTATTTTCACACTTTCCAGAATTGCTAACACCTCCTCCTTGTGAACCTCAATCCCATCTAGTCTAGTAGCCTGTATCTCAGCATTCTCCTCGATGACATTGTCTTTTTCCAGTGTTAATACTGATGGAAAATAGTCATTTAGCGCTTCCCCTATCTCCTCTCACTCCATGCATAACTTCACACTACTGCTCTTGATTGGCCCTAGTCTTATTCTAGTCATTCGTTTATTTCTTATATACCTATAGAAAGCTTCAGGGTTTTCCCTGATCCAATGAATAGTAGAACGAACAGAAAAGGCCAAATGGCCTACTCCTGCTCCTACGTTTTGCATGCAGCATAATTGAGAGGTATTGAAATTATTTTGGGCAAAGAGAGAATTAAAACAAATTTTAAAAGGATCACGTGCCTGTAAACCTGTTTCAAAGTTTAGTTTTAGCATATCATTCTGGAATGAACTGTTAGTTGTCATAATTGAATTTGTCCGGAGGTATTAACCAGAGACTCCTGCTGATTTTATTATCAATTATAGAATCATTGAGTCATAGACATTAGATTTGTGAGGATAAATTGTTTGTGGGGGTGGAACAGTGGCTCAGTGGTTAGCACTGCTGCCTCGTAGCAACAGGAACACGCGTTTGATTCCACCCTCAGCCTATTGTCTGTGTAGAGCTGGCACATTCTCCCAGTGTCTGCGTGGGTTTCTTCCGGATGCACCGGTTTCCTCCCACAGTCCAAAGATGTGCAGATTAGGTGGATTGTCCATGCTAAATTGTCCATAGTGTCCGGAAATGTGGACGCTAGGTGGATTAGCCATGGGAAATGCAGGATTACAGGGATAGGGTAGGGCGTGGGTCTGGGTGGGATGCTCTTCAGAGGGTTGGTCTGTACCCAATGAACTGAATGGTGTGCTTCCACACTGTAGGGATTCTATGATTCTATGAAGTTGGAGCAGAACTCGACCATTTGAAGTATCAGCAAGAATGTGAGCTGTTCATTACTACTTTCACAAAGATGGTTGAGTGCATTGGCTGGCACACAGTAGCACATTATTGGATGGCACCGTGAGCAAGGGAGAGAGTGCACGGCTGTTTAGATCCAGTGTTCCAGATCTTGTGGAAGAAGTCGAGAAGAACAGGGACATTCCATGCCTGTGGAGGGGCAGGGGCAGATCCCCAACCCCATCTCACATCCATACAGAAGTGGGTACTGGTTTGCCTGGCCTCATCATACCACTCTCCCATTTTTCATGCTGCCCACAGGGATCCCTAGCAAGATGTCTGACTGTTTCTCATGGGTAGCTCCTATACACTTGTATTTACTCTATTTTGACTGTTCTGAAATAAAAACTGAAAGTGCTGGAGAAGTTCAGTAGGTCTTGCAGTATTCGTGCTGAGAGAGAAACAGAGTTTAATGTTTTTAGCCCAGTATGACTGTTCTTCAGAAATGGAACACTCCAAAGGAGAATTACTGGACTCAAAACATTACCTCTATTTTCAGTCCACAAATCTAAAAGACGTGCTAAGTTTCTCCAGCAATTTCTCTTTTTTTACTGTGAACAAAATATTGTCTAAGTACCCCAGAAAATCTCTGACAAATGATTCAGCTCATCTCTTTGCAGCTCCTACAGTGAGTGAATGTGAAATGACAACTATTCCTTTAAAAGGTGACGATCCCTTTGAACACCACAGCAGTTCAACATTCATGGACAAAGGTTATTCAGTATTTTGGGGCAGTGTTATTCAGTAAACTGGTCTGCATGGACTGTAATGTGTTGGATGGTAATTATCCCTGAACAACCATTTCCAATACATTCTCAAATGCTTTTACATGACCTGCTGTTGAGTTCTATAGAAGTCACCATGTGTTCTGAATTCTGAACCAACTTACATGAGCTGCCTTATATCAGTTGGGATTAAACAAAATCAAAGCTGAATTTTGTGGAAAATGGTGAGGCAGTGACATTCAGCTTTTCAATAAACGTGGACTAAACCAATACCTCAGTTCAAAACTCCATCTTCTCAAGGGCACTAGGAATGGACAATAATGCCCACATCTTACAAATCAACAATGAATGCCCCATCTTGGTGCCTCAGAGAATCATCTCTGCCTGAATGCGTCACTGAAAGCCAGCCACTCCAACTAATGCTGTCTTGTAGCACCCTCTGGTGGCAAAATGATGAATCTGATGCTAGGTTTACACGGCTCCACACTCAAGGAGATGGAGCACCAGGCTGAGCACTGGGGATAGAGTTGCTGTCCAATGTCCTCCTGCTCTATCCAAGCTTTCAATATAAAATAGTAGTCACTTAGCCTCTAAGGGGAAGAGATACAAAATCTCTATTCTGGAAGAAAGGGACATACATCTCCCCACCTTCACCCAGTTTGTCACCAAACTGGTATTTGTCTTTAGTCTGTGCTGCATTTAGAATTGCACAGAAACAGGTCATTCAGCCCAAACTGTCTTCGTCAATGTTTCTGTTCAACACAAGCCTTGTCTTACTCTACTGCACTTCACTCTGTCAACATTTAATACAAGTTTAACAGACTTTAATTGCCTTCAATTCCACCTCTTGGGAAATTAATCACAGTACTTTGTCTGCTTCTCCTACATTACAACAATAACTGCACTTCAAAAATGCTTTAATGGTTGTAAAACACTTTGTGAGAAATGCTATATAAATGCAAAGCTTGCACTTTTAATGGCTTTATTTTCCTAACTCACTACATTTTGTGAAATGTGTATCTATACCCTAAAAATAACGAGGACTGCAGATGCTCGAAAGTCAGAATCAATAAAGTATGGAGTTAGAAAAAGCACAGCAGGTCAAGCAGCATCAGAGGAGGAGGGCAATCACTGTTTCAGATTGGGACCTTTCATCAGCATTGGGGAGGGGGAAGGGGGCTGAGAAATAAATGGGGGGTGGGGCTGCGGGAGAGGTAGGTGGGATGACAATAGATGGATGCAGGTAGGAGGTGATTGTGATTGGTCAATGGGAAGCATGGAGTGCATAGATAGGAAGGAAGGTGGACAGGTTAGGTCAGGTCAAGGGGGCAGTGTGGACAGGAAGGGCTGGACCTGGGATGAGGTGGGGGTGGGGAGATTTGGAAGCAGGTGAATTCTATGTTAAGTTCACAAGGTGTTCTTCCTCCAGTTTGCATGTGGAGGAGGCCCAGGATGGTCATGTCATCAGGGGTATGGGAGGGGAGGTGAAATGGCTGACAACCAAAAAGTGGGGTTGATTGGAGCCATAGATGTTCCTTGAGTTTGCAATTGGTCTTTCCAAGGTAGAGGAGACTACATTGGGAACAGCGGATGCAATAAATTAGGTCAGAGTAAATGCAGGTGAACCACTGCCGGACTTGGAATGATTCCTTAAGGCCTTAGACAGAGGTAAGAGGGGAGGTGGAGGGGGTAGATGTGTTGCACCTCATGCAGCCGCAGGGAGAAATTGGCGGGGGAAGGGTTTGAGGACAGAGATGTGGGAAATGGAGGAGATGAGGTTGAAGGCGTTGTTGATCGGGGGAGGGGATCCCTGAAGTAAGAGGACATCTGGGATGACCTGGAGTCAAATCGCTTGGCCTAGGAGCAGATTTGGTGAAGGTTGAGGAATTCCTCTGCCTCAGTTATATCTGCACCCAGGTTAAGCATTTCCTCCACTTTCCACACTTCTGTCCTCAAATTCTCCCCTCCCAACCACAATGAGAATAGAGTCCCCTGGTCCTCACATTCCACCTCACTAATCTCTAAATCCAGAGCATCATTCTCTGCCATTTTCTCTACCTGCAGTCTGACCCCACCACCAAAATTATATTTCTTTCCCCACCCCTAACTGCTTTCCACAGAGTCTGCTCCCTCCGCGACTCACCCCACCAACCTCTCCTCCACACCTGGCATCTTTCCCGGTGACTGCAAGAGATGCAACAGTTGCCCCACACCTCCCCTCTTACCTCCGTCCAAGACCCCAAAGTATCATTCCAAGTCTGGCAGTGATTCACCTCCATTTCCCTAGCCTAATTTATTGCATCTGTTGCTCACAATGTGGTCTCCTCTATCTTGGAGAAACTGACCGCAAACTCAGGGACCAGTTCAGGGAGCATCTATAGTCCGTATGCTCCAATCAACCCCACCTCTGGTTGTAAGCCATTTCAACTCCCCCTCCCATTCCCCCAATGACACATCCATCCTGGGCCTCCTCCTCCACCAAAATAAGGCCATTTGCAAACTGGAGGAAGAACACCTCATCTTCTGCCTCAGCATCTTCCAACCTTATGACTGTAACTTAGAATTCACTGCTTTCAAATCTCCCCAACCCCACCTCATCCCAGACCCAGCCTGCCCCGTTGATGTGACCTAACCTGTCCATATTCCTTCCTACCTATGCACTCCACCATTCCCACTGACCAAACACAATCACCTCCTTCGTGCATCTACTTATTATCATCCCATCCACCTTTCCCCCAGCCCAACCCCTCTCCCTCTATTTATTTCGCAGCCCCATTCCCAATGCTGGGATGAAAGGTCCTGACCTGAAATGTAAACTGCCCTGCTCATCTGATGCTGCTTGACCTGCTCATCTTTTTCGATCCGTACTCTGGATCCCTGTATTCCACCTACTAAAGTTAACTATCTTACATTTATCAATTTTGAAATCCATTTGCTATTGATCAGCCAGTTTTAAACATTTATTAATGTTTTCTTGTATCTTGTTGCAGTCCTGCACAATTTAACTACAATCTCATTTTGGTGTTATCCTCAAAATTTGAAATTGTGCTTTCAATTCCTGAGTCCAATTCAGTTATGTAAATGGTAAACAACATTGGTCCTAACATCAAGTACTTTCAAAGTCCACATGTAAGATGTTGTATAACTGAGCATTTGTTATGGATACATATCTGTTAGGAAGATGTAAATAATTGGACCGAAGGGTTTGTTTCCATGCTGTACATCTCAAGATGGTTCAATCATGACTGCCTGTGGTTGAGCATCCTGTGCAACATTAAACAGAATCATGACAACAAGGCTGGGGTGGAATTTTCTTTTACATTAATTTGAGAAAATTAAGAACAAATTAATATTGTGTCTCATTTCTGGAACTCTCATAGTTGATTTTAAGAAGACTTGAGCACATAAAAAACTGTGGTGTGTACACATTATGCTCAGGTACTGTTATGAAGTTGAAAGCGTGTACTGTACCTTGAGGAGAGAGTGGAAGCTGTTTTGGCAGTGAGAGTTTGCAGGCAACTGTCTTGTGAAAGACTAGTTGTCTCAGAGTGTACTGGAAAATTGAAAATATGTAACATTTGTCTGCGAAACAAATACCTGACTTTTGGTTGCTATGTTTTCTCAGCAGTTCGAATTTAACCAGGGCTTTTGCCCAAAACATCAATTTTCCTGCTCCTCGGATGCTGCCTGACCTGCTGTGCTTTTCCAGCACCACTCTAATCTCTAGCATCTGCAGTACCCACCTCCACCTAGTTTAAATTATACACCAGGATACTAAAACCCAGTCAAATTTGAATTTTACTATTTTGACAACATCAAACCAATGATGTTTGGTATATAAAGAAGCAAACATTTTGATAGCCAGAGAGGAAGGGACAAATTGCCATCTAGAGAGAGACAGCTATTCAAAACGCTCTCTATCAAAGTATCTTTTTCATATGAAAAACATCTTTACGGCAAAAGACCAAAGATGACCTTAGCTGAAAAAAGACAGACGCCAACGACAACAGCTGCTGTCTGGCTTTGAAAATTAAGTTAATGTATTTTTAGTAGGGGGTTTTATTGGATCAGTATATTTTTATAGAGTTGGAGGTAGATAACAGACCTTTAAGAGAAAGGAGGCTTAGAGTTGTAAATGGTTGTTGTATAACGTTCACTTTTAGAGTTAAAGAATAAAATTGATATTTTTCTTTAAATCGTGGAATTTGGGGAGTTCTCTGTCACTCATGCTTTAACAGACTATGAGGCGAGGTGAGCTTTTCTGTGTGTTTGGTTTAGTTAGCAGAAGGGTTTATCATTGTGTCATAATAGTAAACAGTGAGTCAGTATAGTATGTAATTTTGAAATAACACTGATTGGAATGTCTGGGAAGTATGGGGACTTTCAACCCTAACAAAGAGGGACTGGTGTGATTATATATGGACTGGTGTGATTATATATGGACTGGTGTGATTGTAGAGGGACTGGTGTGATTATATATGGACTGGTGTGATTATATATGGACTGGTGTGATTGTAGAGGGACTGGTGTGATTATAGAGGGACTGGTGTGGTTATATATAGACTGGTGTGATTATAAATGAAGATTTCACATTTGGCTGAATATGAATAAAATAAAAGAGGAGGTAAAGTAAGTAAGTGATCAGGTCAATTGCCTTTCTGGTGGTCTTTAAACTGTGTTGCCAAAATGCCCGAGTACAAACAAACAGCGCTACCAACCATCAAACCAAAAATCTGGGTCCTCTATGTAGACAACACCTTTGTCATTACAAAATGAAACAAGATAGAAGAGACATTCAACATCATCAACAATACCCTCACAGGCATAAAGTTCACCAAGGAGGAAGAAACCGACAACAAACTCGCATTAGAACATAGAACATAGAAGAATACAGCGCAGTACAGGCCCTTCGGTCCTCGATGTTGCGCCGATCCAAGCCCACCTAACCTACACTAGCCCACTATCCTCCATATGCCTATCCAATGCCCGCTTAAATGCCCATAATGAGGGAGAGTCCACCACTGCTACTGGCAGGGCATTCCATGAACTCACGACTCGCTGAGTAAAGAACCTACCCCTAACATCTGTCCTATACCTACCCCCCCTTAATTTAAAGCTATGCCCCCTTGTAATAGCTGACTCCATACGTGGAAAAAGATTCTCACTGTCGACCCTATCTAAACTCCTGGACGTGACAGTCGAAAGAAAGGACAACGGAGAACTACAAACCTGCGTATACAGAAAACCGACAAACACTGACCAAATACTTAACTACACCAGCAACCATCCCAACACACACAAACGAAGAACACTATTCCAACAAGCCATCTCACACTGCAGCACAGACGAACTTCAGAAAACAGAGGAGAATCACCTATACAATGTATTCAAGGTGAACGGGTACTCAAAAAATACAGTCCACAGATTCCTCAGGAACAAACCACGACAAGCAGACCGAACACAGCCAGAAACCCTAACCACCTTACCATACATCAAAGAAGTTTCAGAAATGACAGCCAGACTACTAAAACCTCTCAGAATCCTAGAAGCACACTAACCCACCAACACTCTCAAACAAAAACTAACAAACTTAAAAGACCCAGTACAACCCATGGACAAAACCAACGTCGTCTACAAAATTCCATGCAAGGACTGCCACAAACACTGCGTAGGACAAACAGGAAGAAAGTTAGCCACCAGGATACACGAACACCAGCTAGCCACAAAAAGACACGACCCTCTCTCCCTCGTAGCCCTACACACGGATGAAAAAAACTACCGTTTCAACTGGGACAACACATCTATCCTCGGATAGACTAAGCAAAGACATGTCAGAGAATTCCCAGAGGCCTGGCACTCCAACCACAACGCCATAAACAATCACACAGATCTAGATACCATCTATCAACCTCTCAGAAAACGAACAGGAAATTAGATTAGATTACTTACAGTGTGGAAACAGGCCCTTCGGCCCAACAAATCCACACCACCCCGCCGAAGTGCAACCCACCCATACCCCTACATTTACCCCTTACCTAACACTACGGGCAATTTAGCATGGCCACTTCACCTGACCTGCACATCTTTGGACTGTGAGAGGAAACCGGAGCACCCGGAGGAAACCCACGCAGACACGGGGAGAACGTGCAAACTCCACACAGTCAGTCGCCTGAGGCGGGAATTGAACCCGGGTCTCTGGCACTGTGAGGCAGCAGTGCTAACCACTGTGCCACCATGCCGCCCACAACATCATGACATCACCACAACTGAAAGACTGAAGCGACTGGGCTTGTATACCCTTGAGTTTAGAAGACTGAGAGGGGATCTGATTGAGACATATAAAATGAAAGGATTGGACACTCTGGCAGCAGGAAACATGTTTCCGCTGATGGATGAGTGCTGAACCAGAGGACACAGCTTAAAAATACGGGGTAGACCATTTAGGACAGAGATGAGGAGAAACGTCATCACCTAGAGAGTGGTGGCTGTGTGGAATGCTCTGCCCCAGAGGGCAGTGGAGGCCCAGTCTCTGGATTCATTTAAGAAAGAGTTGGATAGAGCTCTCAAAGATAGTGGAATCAAGGGTTATGGAGATAAGGCAGGAAGAGGATACTGATTAGGAATGATCAGCCATGATCACAGTGAATGGCGGTGCAGGCTCGAAGGGCTGAATGGCCTACTCCTGCACCTATTGTCTATTGTCTATTGTCTAACCCCATCCAGGACAAACATATAAATAGAAAGCAGGAGACAACAGCTTCGCTTCACTTGGAGGTCGCCACTGATGATGTTACCTAGCCAGGTAATGAAACGTCTGGATATCAAACCTACAGCTCAGCGAGCAAACCTACACCCTCAACCTCAACCTGAGCTACAAACCTTCACAAACCTTGCAAAAAGAAAGTTGTCAAGAGTGTGGTGGTGGAAAAGCACAGCAGGTCAGGCAGCATCCGAGGAGCAGGAAAATCGACGTTTCAGGCAAAAGCCCTTCCAGCACCACACTCTCGACTCTAATGTCCAGCATCTGCAGTCCTCACTTTCGCCCTGTCAAAAGAAAGTCACCAAGTGAGCTTGTTGCAGATTACATTCTCAAATTAAAAGAAATCCCTCACCATTGTGGGTTTGGCACAAACTTAAAAAATCAACCTGAGAGATACATTTTTAGAAAACTTTTAAAAATTCTAAGCTTTTTAGCAAAGATTAGATTAGATTACTTACAGTGTGGAAACAGGCCCTTCGGCCCAACAAGTCCACACCGCCCCGCCGAAGCGCAACCCACCCATACCCCTACCCCTACATTTACCACTTACCTAACACTACGGGCAATTTAGCATGGCCAATTCACCTGACCTGCACATCTTTTGGATTGTGGGAGGAAACCGGAGCACCCGGGGGAAACCCATGCAGACACGGGGAGAACGTGCAAACTCCACACAGTCAGTCGCCTGAGGCGGGAATTGAACCCGGGCCTCTGGCGCTGTGAGGCAGCAGTGCTAACCACTGTGCCACCGTGCCGCCCACTAATGAGCTCAAATGGAAAGAGGTAGCAATGAAACCTCAACCACCAAAGGCCTGTGCCAACACATTTTGTCCTTCTACACTAAAACTTAACTGTGTCCCCCTATTTTAATCATATTTATGTATTCAATCAGGTGTTTCTTGAATGTTGCTATTGTGACTGTTTCCACCACTACCTCTGGCAGCACATGCCAGGCACTCACCACCCTTTGTGTGAAAAACTTGTCTCACATATCTCTTTTAAACATTTACCTCCACACCCTGAGCCTGTGTAGCCTAGTAATTGATCCTCCACCCTGAGAAAAAGCCTTATTTTATTCACAATCTTTCAAACTTCTATCAGGTCGCCCCTCAATCTCCTTTGTTCCAGTGAAAACAAACCCAACTTTCTTCATCGCTAAAATCCCCCATATCAGGCAACATCCTGGTTAACCTTTTCAAAGCATCCACATCCTTTTTGCAGTATGGTGACAAGAACTGTCAGCAATATTCCAAGTTCAGCCTCAGTAAAGTTCTATAAAGCTGCAGAGTAACTTGTCTATCCTTATACTCGTTGGAGCTTCCAATGAAAGCAAGCATACCATAGGCCTTTTTTACTACTTTATCTACCAGCGCTGCTGTCTTCAGTGATCTGTGGACCTGCGCACCCAGATCCCTCTGCATATCAATACTCCCAAGGATTCTGTCAACCACTGCATAATTTCTACCTGTACTTGGTCTTCCAAAATACATCACCTCGCCTTTTCGTTTCAGCAGCAGGAAGAGCGGGGAGTGTCGGCCGGGCACTGATGGAAAGCTAAATCACTGATTTAAAAACTTACCTCATGAATAGGCAGAGTGCACGCTGAGCAGGAGCAGACAAGGGGCTGTTGAGTAAGTGAAATAATATATTTGAGTGGTTGTGCTACCCGAACCACTACTGAGGTAGTATCACCCACCTATCCTCCGCCTCTAACCAAAAGAAAGATTCTGTGCGCCGATTGGTTACGTAACTAGTTTTCTTTTATTCTTTATTTTCCAGCAGTCTTTTTGGGAACTTAAAACAGTGGGAATGGCGGTTTGGGCAGTTGAATGTTCCTCCTGCAGAATGTGGGATGTAAGGGTCACCACTGGTGACCCTGCTGACTGCCTCTGCGGGAAGTGCGCCCAACTCCAGCTCCTTGAAAACTGCGTTAGGGAACTGGAGCTGGAGCTGGATAAACTTGGGATCATTCAGGAGGCAGAAGGGGTCATTGAGGAGAGTTACAGGGAGGTAGTCACACCTCAGGTGCAAGAAAAAGGTAGATGGGTTGCAGTCAGGTGGCAGAAAGGGAACCGGCAGGCAGTGCAGGGATCCCCTGTGGCCATTCCCCTCAATAACAAGTATACTGTTTTGGATGCAGTTGAGGGGTCGGAAATGACTTACATGTCTTTGGCACAGAATCTGTCCCGTTGCTCAGAAGGGAAGGGGAGAGATCAGCAGAGCATGAGTCACTGGGGACTCCATATTTAGGCGGACAGATAGGAGGTTCGGTGGGAATGAGAGAGACTCACGATTGGTGTTTTGCCACCCAGGTGCCAGAGTTCATGATGTCTCGGATTGTGTTTTTGGGATCCTTGAGGGGGAGGGGGAGCAGCTCCAAGTCATGGTTCACATAGACACTAACGACATAGGTAGGAAGAGAGATGGGGATTTAAGGAAAAAATCAGGGAGTTAGGGTGGAAACTTGGAGCTAGAACCAACAGCATTGTTATCTCTTGTTTGTTGCCCATGCCACATGCTATCAAGGGAAGGAATAGGGAAAGAGAGGAATTGAACACATGGCTGCAGGGATGATGCAGGAGGGAGGGTTTTGGATACCTAGATAATTAGGGCTCATTCTGGGGCAGGTGGGACCTCTACAAACAGGATGGTCTACACCTGAACCAAAGGGGTGCCAATATCTTGGGCCGGGGGGGGGTGGGGGGTGCGGATTTGCTAATTCTCTTCAGGAGGGTTTAAACTATTTCAGCAGGGGGATGGGAACCTATCCTGTAGTTCCAGTGTCCAGGAGGTTGAGAGCAGTGAGGTCAGAAATGAGGTTTCATTCAAGAGTGCCCCAGCAAGCAGGAAGGTGGTTTGCAGTATATCTACTTTAATGCCAGGAGCATCCGAAATAAGATGAGTGAACTTGCAGCATGGGTTGGTACCTGAGACTTTGATGTTGTGACCATTTCGGACACATGGATAGAGCAGGGACAGGGGGTTGTTGCAGGTTCTGGGATTTAGATGTTTCAGTAAGAACTTGAAAAGATGGTAAAAGAAGGGGAGGCATGGCATTGTTACTCAAGGACAGTATTACGGTGGCAGAGAGAATGTTTGAGGTCTTGTCCACAGAGGTAGTATGGGATGAGGTTAGAAATAGGAAAGGTCACCCTGTTGGGAGTTTTCTATAGGTATCTGAATAGTTCCAGAGGTGTAGAGGAAAGAAGAGCAAAGATAATTCTGGATAGGAGCATGAGTAACAGGATAGTTGTTATGGGGGGTTTTAACTTTGTAAATATTGACTGGAAATATTACAGTTCAAGTACTTTAGATGGGTCAAGTTTTGTCCAATGTGTGCAGGAGGTTTTCCTGACACAGTATGTAGACAAACCAACAAGGGGCGAGGCCACATTGGATTTGGTTCTGGGTATGAACCCATCCAGGTGTTAGATTTGGAGGTAGGTGAGCACTTTGGTGATAGTGACCACAATTTGGTATATTTATTTCAGCAATGGAAAGGGATAGGTATATATCACAGGGCAAGTGTTATTGCTGGGGAAAGGCAATTATAATGCAATTAGGCAAGATTTAAGACCATAAGACCATAAGACATAGGAGTGGAAGTAAGGCCATTCGGCCCATCGAGCCCACTCCGCCATTCAATCATGGCTGATGGGCATTTCAACTCCATTTATCCGCATTCTCCCCGTAGCCCTTAATTCCTTGTGACATCAAGAATTTATCAATTTCTGCCTTGAAGACATTTAGCTTCCCAGCCTCCACTGCACTCTGTGGCAATGAATTCCACAGGCCCACCACTCTCTGGCTGAAGAAATGTCTCCGCATTTCTGTTCTGAATTTACCCTCTCTAATTCTAAGACTGTGTCCACGGGTCCTAGTCTCCTCGCCTAACGGAAACAATTTCCTAGCGTCCACCCTCTCCAAGCCATGTATTATCTTGTAAGTTTCTATTAGATCTCCCCTTAATTTCTAAACTCCAATGAATACAATCCCAGGATCCTCAGCCGTTCCTCGTATGTTAGACCTACCATTCCAGGGATCATCCGTGTGAATCTCCGCTGGACACGCTCCAGTGCCAGTATGTCCTTCCTGAGGTGTGGGGATCAAAACTGGACACAGTACTCCAAATGGGGCCTAACCAGAGCTTTATAAAGTCTCAGTAGCACAACGGTGCTTTTATATTCCAACCCTCTTGAGATAATTGACAACATTGCATTCGCTTTCTTAATCATGGACTCAACATGCATGTTTACCTTTAGAGAATCCTCAACTAGCACTCCCAGATCCCTCTGTACTTTGGCTTTACGAATTTTCTCACCGTTTAGAAAGTAATCCATGCTTGTATTCTTTTTTCCAAAGTGCAAGACCTCGCATTTGCTCACATTGAATTCCATCAGCCATTTCCTGGACCACTCCTCCAAACTGTCTAAATCCTTCTGCACCCTCCCCACTTCCTCAGTACTGCCTGCCTGTCCACCTAACTTTGTATCGTCGGCAAACTTCGCTAGAATGCCCCCAGTCCCTTCATCCAGATCATTAATATATAATGTGAACAGCTGCACCCCAACACTGAACCCTGCGGGACACCGCTTGTCACTGGCTGCCATTCTGAAAAAGAATCTTTTACCCCTTCTGTCAGACAGCCAATCCTCAATCCATACCAGTAGCTCACCTCGAACACCATGGGCCCTCACCTTGCTCAGCAGCCTCCCGTGTGGCACCTTATCAAAGGCCTTTTGGAAGTCGAGGTAGATAACATCCACTGGATTTCCATGGTCTAACCTACTTGTCACCTCTTCAAAGAACTCCAACAGGTTTGTCAGGCACGACCTCCCCTTACTAAATCCGTGCTGACTTGTTCTAATCCGACCCTGCTCTTCCAAGAATTTAGAAACCTCATCCTTAATGATGGATTCTAGAATTTTACCAACAACCGAGGTTAGGCTAATTGGCCTATAATTTTCCCATCTTTTGCCTTGATCCTTTCTTGAATAAAGGGGTTACAACAGCGATCTTCCAATCATCCTGGACTTTCCCTGACTCCAGTGACTTTTGAAAGATCTCAACCAACGCCTCCGCTATTTCCTCAGCCACCTCCCTCAGAACTCTAGGATGTAGCCCATCGGGGCCAGGTTATTTATCAATTTTAAGACCTTTTAGTTTTTCTAGCACTTTCTCTTTTGTAATGGCAACCATACTCAACCCAGCCCCCAGACTCCCTTTAATTCTTGGGATATTACTCATGTCTTCCACTGTGAAGACTGACGCAAAGTTCTTATTAAGTTCTCCTGCTATTTCCTTATCTCCCATCACTAGGCTTCCAGCATCAGTTTGAAGTGGCCCAATGTCTACGCTCGCCTGTCGGTTGTTTCTTATGTATTGAAAGAAACTTTTACTATCATTTCTAATATTACTGGCTAGCCTACCTTCATATTTGATCCTCTCCTTCCTTATTTCTCTCTTTGTTATCCTCTGTTTGTTTTTGTAGCCTTCCCAATCTTCTGATTTCCCACTGCTCTTGGCCACTTTATAGGCTCTCTCTTTTTCTTTGATAGATTTCCTGACTTCCTTTATCAGCCATGGCTGTCTAATCCCTCCCCGGATAATCTTTCTCTTCTTGGGGATGAACCTCTGTACAGTGTCCTCAATTTTACCCTCAAACTCCTGCCGTTTTTGCTCTACTGTCTTCCCTGCTAGGCTCTGCTTCCAGTCTATTTTCGTCAGTTCCTCTCTCATGCCCTCATAATTACCTTTATTTAACTGTAACACCATTAGATCTGACTTTGCCTTCTCTCTTTCAAACTGCAGACTGAACTCTACCATATTATGATCTACCATATTGCTTCCTAAGTATTCCCTTACTTTAAGATTTTTTATAAAGTCTGGTTCATTACATAGCACTAGGTCTAGAATAGCCTGCTCCCTTGTGGGCTCCATGACAAGCTGTTCCAAAAAGCCATCCTGTAACATTCCATGAATTCCCTTTCTTTGGATCCACTGGCAACATTATTTACCCAGTCCACCTGTATATTGAAGTCTCCCATGATCACCGTGACCTTGCCTTTCTGACATGCCTTCTCTATTTCCCGGTACATGTTGTGCCCCTGGTCCTGACCACTGTTAGGAGGTCTGTACATAACTCCCATTATGGTTTTTTTGCCTTTGTGGTTCCTCAATTCCACCCACACAGACTCCACATCATCCGACGCTATATCATTCAGTGCCATAGATTTAATTTTGTTCTTAACTAACAAGGCAACCCCACCCCCTCTGCCCACCTTCCTGTCTTTTCGATAAGTTGAAAACCCTTGGATGTTTAACTGCCAGTCCTGACCCCCCCCCCGTAACCACGTCTCTGTGATGCCTACCACATCATAATGATTCACGGTGATCTGTGCCATTAGTTCGTCTGCTTTGTTACGAATGCTACGAGCATTCAGGTAAAGTGCCTTAATGCTAACTTTCTTATCATTAGAGATATTGGAAGTCATAAGATGTCCTACGTTATCCTTCCTTTTTGCTGCATTCCCAGTCTGTCTCAAGCTTAAATGTGCCTGCACGTATGCTATCCTGCCGCTCATCTTTCCATTTAACTCCATACTCCCTGTCACTTTCACTTTCCCTTCCCCCCAACTCAGAAGTTTAAAGTCCTACTGACCACCCTATTTATCCTCTTCACTAGAACATTGGTACCTGATCGGTTCAGGTGGAGACCGTCCCAACGGTACAGAACCCCCCCCCGGTTCCAAAACTGATGCCAATGCCCCATGAAGTGGAATCCGTCTTTCCCACACCAATCCCTTAGCCACATGTTTACTTCCCTAATTTTCTTATCCCTATGCCAGTTGGCACGTGGCTTGGGCAGTAATCCGGAGATTATGACCCTTGACGACCTGTACTTCAATTTCCTTCCTAGTGCTCGATAATCCCCAAACAGGTCCTCCACCCTAACTTTGCCTATGTTGTTAGTCCCGACATGGACCACAACAACTGGATCCTCCCCTTCCCGCTCCAATATCCTTTCAAGCCGGTCAGAGATGTCCTGCACCCTGGCACCAGGTAGGCAACACACCATGCGAGACTCCCGATCCGGCTTGCAAAGGATACTATCTGTCCCCCTAATTAGAGAATCCCCTATAACAACTACTTGTCTTTTTGCTCCCCCCTCTTGAATGGCCTTCTGCACCATGGTGCTGTGGTCAGCTGGCTCATCCTGTCCAGAGCCCTTTTCCTCATCCGTACAGGGAGCAAGAATCTCATACCTGTTGGACAAGGTCAAGAGCTGAGGCTCCTGCACTCCTGAACTCAGGTTCCCCCTATCTGCCTCACTTACAGTCACACTCTGATGTCCCTGATCACTAACTGAATGTGAATTACTTAATCTCCCAGGTGTAACTGCCTCCTGAAACAAAGTGTCCAGGTAACTCTCCCCCTCCCGGATGTGCCGCAGTGTTTGAAGCTCCGATTCCAGATCATCAACTCTGAGCCGGAGTTCTTCCAGCAACCAACACTTGCTGCAGATGTCGTCACTGCCGTTCACAATGGGATCAGCCAGCTCCCACATCATACAGCTACAGCACACCACCTGACCAGCCATCTCTGCTTAGTTAATTACTTTATACAGGTTTGAGTTAAAATACTTTCTGATACCTCTCTGCTATAGTCTTTTTCTAAAAAAACAATTAATCGATAAACAAAAAAAAGTAATTTTTTAACCAGACACTGATAAAGAAATAGGAAATCCTTACCCTAAAAAAACCCAGAGTGCTTAGTAAGGGGGTTAGAGGAGGAGGGCGGGTGGGAGACACTACGGTTGTAGAGTCTCGAGTTTAGCCGCCTTCCTGATTTATATACTCACTGCTTTCCTTCCCGGCTGCCCCTCTGGTCGTCGTCACTTCCCCCTGCTGCTCCCGCTCTTTCTGTGAAGAGAGAAAAAAAAACACCGCTGCCCGCTACCGGTAAGTAATTTTAAAACAAACTGTCTTACCTTAGCTGTAGCCTTCTGGGTTCGTTTAAACTCAGCTGCTGCTCGCACTCAAAATGACCGTTGGCGTTGAAGGGTGAGTATTTATACTCACTGCTTTCCTTCCCGGCTGCCCCTCTGGTCGTCGTCACTTCCCCCTTTAGGATGCATAAGATGAAGACAAAACTGCAGGGGATGGGCACAATTGAAATGTGGACCTTAATCAAGGAACAGCAAAATTGGGTCTTTGATAAGTATGTACCTGTCAGGCAGGGAACAAGTGGTCGAGCAAGGGAGCTGTGGTTTATCAAGAAGGCTGAATCTCTTGTCAAGAGGTAGAAAAAGGCTTATGTTAGGATGAGACGTGAAGGCTCGGTTAGAGCACTTGAGAGTTACAAGTTAGCCAGGAAAGACCTTAAGAGAGAGCTAAGAAGAGCCAGGAGGGGACATAAGAAGTCATTGGAGAATAGGATCAAGGAAAATCCTAAAGCTTTCTATAGCTATGTCAGGAATAAAAGAATGACTAGAGAAAGAATAGGGCCAATCAAGGACAATCAAGGAAGTTGTGCGTGGAGTCAGCACTAAATGAATATTTTTCATCAGTATTCACTCTGGAAAAAGACAATGTTGTCAAGGAGAATACTGAGATACAGGCTACTAAACTATATGAGATTGAGGCTAATGAGGAGGTGTTAGCAATTCTGGAAAGTGTGAAAAAAAGATAAATCCCCTGGACCAGGTGATATTTATCCTAGGATTCTCTGGGAAGCCAGGGAGGAGATTGCACAGCCGTTGGCTTTGATCTTTATACCATCATTGTCTACAGGAATAGTGCCAGGAGGCTGGATCCTTACTTCAGTTGTGGGTAGAGTGTTGGAAAAGGTTATAAGAGATAGGATTTATAATCATCTAGAGAGGAATAAGTTGATTAGGGATAGTCACCATGGTTTTGTGAAAGGTAGGTCATTCCTCACAAACTTTATTGAGTTCTTTGAGATGGTGACCAAACAGGTGAATATGGGTAAAGTGGTTGATCTGGTGTGTATGGATTTCAATAAGGCATTTGATAAGGTCCCTCATGGTAGGCTAATGCACAAAATACAGAGGCATAGGATTGAGGGTGATTTAGTGGTTTGGATCAGAAATTGACTAGCTCAGAGTGGTGGTTAATGGGAAATGTTCAGCCTGGAGTTCAGTTACTAACGGTGACCACAAGGATCTGTTTTGGGTCCACTGCTGTTTGTCATTTTTATAAATGACCTGGATGAAGGTGTAGAAGGATGGGTTAGTAAATTTGCTGATAACACAAAGGGTGGTGGAGTTTGAATAGTGTTGAAGGATGTCGTAGGTTACAGAGGGATATAGATAAGCTGCAGAGCTGGGCTGAGAGGTGGCAAATGGAGTTTAATGCAGAAAAGTGTGAGGGGATTCACTTTGGAAGGAGCATCAGGAATACAGAGTACTGGGCTAATGGTAAGATTCTTGTGGCGTAGATGAGCAGAGTGATCCTAACAGAGTGTCCCTGTATGTAGATCCCTGAAAGTTGCCACCCAAGTTTGGGATTGTTAAGAAAGCATATGGTGTGTTAGCTTTTATTGGAAGCGGCATTGAATTTCAGAGCCATGAGCCATGCTGCAGCTATACAAACCTCTTGTGCGGCTGCACTTTAGTATTGCATACAGTTCTGGTCACCGCATTATCAGAAGGATGCAGAAGCTTTGGAAAGGGTGCAGAAGAGATTTACTAGGATGTTACCTGGTATGGAGGGAAGGTGTTATGAGGAAAGGCTGAGAGACTTGAGACTGTTTTCATTAGAGAGAAGAAGGTTGAGATGTGACTTAATTGAGACATACAAGACAATCAGAGAGTTAGATAGAGTGGACAGTGAGAGCATTTTTCGTCAGATGGTGATGGCTAGCACAAGGGGACATAGCTTTAAATTGAGGGGTGATAGATATAGGAGAGATCTAGCACTGCTAGGATTGGTTAGCACTGCTGCCTCACAGCGCCAGAGACCCGGGTTCAATTCCCACCTCAGGTGACTCTTTGTGCGGAGTTTGCACACTCTCCCCTTGTCTGCGTGGGTTTCCTCTGGGCACTCCGGTTCCCTCCCACATTCCAAAAAAAATGTGCAGGTTAGGTGAATTGGCCATGCTAAATTGCCGGTAGTGTTAGGTGAAGGGTAAATGTAGAGGAATGGGTCTGGGTGGGTTGCGCTTCGGCGGGTCTTGTTGGGCCAAAGGGCCTGTTTCCACACTGTAAGTAACCTAATGTAATCTAAAGATGTCAGAGGTAGTTTCTTTACTCAGAGAGTAGTAGGGGCGTGGTACGCACTGCCTGCAACAGTCGTAGACTTGCCAAGTTTAAGGACCGTTAGATGTTCATTGGATAAACATATGGATGAAAATGGAATAGTGTAGGATAGAGAGGCTTCAGGTTGGGGGTTCCATGGGTCGGTGCAACATCGAGGGCCGAAAGGCCTATACTGCGCTCTAATGTTCTATCTTCTATGTGTCTGGATTAAATTCCATTGCCATTTTTCTGCCTGTGCCTCCAGCTGATCTATATCCTGCTGTATCCCCGACAATCCTCATCGTCCACAACTCCACCAATCTTTGTATCATCCGCAAAAATGGCATGATTTGGAGATGCCTGTGTTGGACTGGGGTGTACAAAGTTAAAAATCACACAACACCAGGTTATAGTCCAACAGGTTTAATTGGAAGCACACTAGCTTTCGGAGCGTCGCTCCTTCATCAGGTGGTTGTGGAGGACACAGTTGTAAGACACAGGATTTATAGCAAATGTTTACAGTGTGATGTAGTTGAAATTATGCATTGAAAAATACCTTGATTGTTTGTTGAGTCTTTTATCTGTTAGAATGATCATGAAAGTTTCACTTCTTTCATATGTAAATCACAAAACTATTTTTTAAATTTACATTCTCAGGTTAACTGTAACAATTGGTGTCAGCGCAGATAATATGTTGAAGGTGTTAGCCCCCTGTGTTCCCTGTCTGTGCCATAATGTTTAGACATGCACACATATACATATGCGTTTGTGGGGTGAATTTGTACTTGCAGAGCTACATTGTACTTTGCTCAAAAACTGCATGAATCCATGTAAAACTCTGTTAACTCACTTTTTAGATTAGAATCAGTCTAAACTTTATGGCACAGACAGGGAATACAGGGGGCGGAGGGATGGGGGAGGAGAAAGAGTACATGATAAATGGATATGGAGCCCAGAGAGAGAGAGAAAAATGATCAGGCAGATAAAATAATAGGTTAAGGTCAGCCTGAGGAAATCAATAACTGCTAATGGGACCAATAGTAGCTCACAATGGGTTGTCTCCTCCCCCACTCACCCATTGTACTCTATGCTACTCTCTCCCCACCCCCACCCTCCTCCCCTAGCTTATCTCTCCACGCTTCAGGCTCACTGCCTTTATTCCTGATGAAGGGCTTTTGCCCGAAACGTCAATTTCGCTGCTCGTTGGATGCTGCCTGAACTGCTGTGCTCTTCCAGCACCACTGATCCAGAATCTGGTTTCCAGCATCTGCAGTCATTGTTTTTACCTGTTTGTGGTAGCAGCCTATGTGATGACAAGGTCTGGTGTGGGGGTTAGGACAAGGACATGAAATAAAGTGCTCAGGCCCTAAAATAATTGAACTCGATATTGAGTCCTGAATGTTGCAGGGTCCCAAGGGGAAAACCTCATTTTAGAGTCTCATGCTTAGCTAAGAGTGACAGTTTTATTGTTGCTTTAATGCACAATAACTGTCAGTGATTTCAAAGTGCTCATTGTGTGAACTATCAGGCCATTCTTTCCATGGCTTTAGATACAGGGAATTATACTAAGAATACTTTGGGTCACTCTTTCAAGGTAGCCCATTGTTCATTTACTGTTTATCCTGCTAACGTTTTGTTCCAGTCAATCCTGCCCAACTCTGTTCTTGCCCCATTAAAGCTGCTCTCTCTCAGGCCTGATGCCCCAGCGACTCCCAAGTCAGTGTAGGCCTCAAGCCTTGGCTGCGATTTATATTCTCCCACTATACATAGCTAACTCACTTATCCAATGTTTCTCTGACTCACAGGCAGATAGGGCAAACAAAAAAGTAGGTGTACAAATACTGCAGAGAACATCGCATAAAGCTGCAAATACCATATGGGGAAAGCAGTATTTTCACTGCAAGAAGCTGAATCACTTTCCACACAGGTGTAAGGCAAAATCGAAGTTCAGATGGCCACTGGAAAGTGTTTTGCTGAAGGTTCTGATGAATCATTCACACGATATGAATGGTTGGTTCATCCAAGTTAATAGGTGACACATGGTCCGTGACAGTTGGAATAATGACTGGAAAAGGAGAGCATTGAATCACCACACAGTGTCAGATAGACTCCGGTGCATCATGCAACATTGTGAGTTTCACAGACCAATGTGAAGTGACTCAACATAGCATAGCAATCCAAAGATGAAGCTCTCTAAAGCAATGTTAAGACTGCATGTTACCATGCTTGTGCTGACAGGACAGATTACTCTGTGACTCCATGGCAACAACACGAATGAGGATCACATGTTCCAGATTATAGATGGAAAGAAAATGCCACTTATTTCAACCCAAGATAGTCTAAAGCTTGCACTGGTAATCCTCAATGTGTGAAAAGAGATTTACAAAGTGTTACAGCACACTAAACCATTGACAGTGGAACACATCATGGAGGAGTACAACAATGCATGTACAGGATTAGGGTATCTTCCAAGACACTATCATCCCAAAGTAGATGAGAATACAAGATCAGTTCAGCATATGCTGGAGACAAGTTCCAGCTGACCTAAAGGTCTGAAAGACAAGATAGAAGACCTGGAAAAAGAATAACCAGGAAAAGGAAATCGCAGCTCCTACTGTATGGTAACAGTAAAACAATCCTGTAAGCTGAGAATACACATCAATTTAAAAGGATTGAAATAAAGCCCTGAAGAGATCTTACTAGCTCATGCCAACTACTGACAGAATTTTGCTGCAACCTGTAAAGGCAGTATCTTACCACAACACATGTGAAGAAATGTTACTGGCAAGAAAAGGTAGATGAAGGTAGCAGTTTTCAAACTACATTCTGGATACTGTTTGAGATATACAAGTGGTTGTGAATACTGTTTGGCATTTTCACTGCTCCAGAAGAATGTTACACAGACAACATGAGATGGTTTGTGATCTTTCTGGATTAGAATCTAGCATAGATGATCTGCTAGTCTCTGGGAGCAGAGATAAAATGGAAGAAGGCATTGCTCACCACAATAAAAACCCTAGTGCAACTACTCAACAGAGATCATCTGGTGATCCTGAAATTGAACAAAAAAAGTTACAATTAAAGGACATAGGTCAGTAGTGACAGCAATGCCAGAGTTGAAATAGAACATAGAACAGTACAGCACAGGAACAGGCCTTTCCATGTCCTACCATGTCTGTGCCAATCATGATATCATTCCAAACTAATCCTATCTGTACATGGTCCATATCCCTCAATGTTCTGCCTTTTGACAGGTTATCTTTGCTTTCATAGCATTAACACTGTGATAGTTGAGTTTGAACACAAGCCACATTGAAGCATTTTTCTCAAGTCACTATTATTTGCACCAAATCATCTTCAAAGAATGTTCATCCAGTTACAAAGGTACCAACTGAACATGACATTGAAGCGAATGCACATTTCTGATATGCTGTCAAGAGCAGTACCCTGATCAAGAAATTAGGAGGTGCTACAATTAGGAGGCGAAATGTATCAGGCTCAGCGCAAAGCACCTTGTCATGCTTTCGAAGTTACCGATCCTTGAGACATTTAATCTAAGAGACAAGCTCAGTCGTCAAATCATGCGGCTCTGATCCCCAGTAGGTAATGAGGATTAGATAAGGAAATCCTTGAATGGAGAAACATGTCTACTGAAGGCTTGGAAAGCAATCAAAGCTACATACAAATTACTCTTCCAAGAGCCGGAAAGTTACTGCATCCAGAAGTAGTAGTACATGGAATGCAAGCCAACCATTGCTACCAAGAAAAGAAAAAGACAGTACTTGATCAAGCACATTGATAAAGTTGTCAAAAAAGCTGCAAATCTCAGAATTGGGAGAATGTTAGAACTTAGCAAAGGAGCAGCAACAAAATATTAAGGAGAGAACAAAAAAGAAATGTAAAATACTGAGAAACATAAAAATGTCTGGAAAAACTTCTAGAAGCAAGTAGAAAAGATTATTGAAGACAAATATGTGTCCATTACAGATAGAGACAGGAGAATTTATAATAGGAAATAGAGACATAGCCTATAGTGTTAGGTGAAGGGGTAAGTGTAGGGAAATGGGTCTGGGTGGGTTGCGCTTTGGTGGGTCGGTGTGGACTTGTTGGGCCGAAGGGCCTTTTTCCACACTGTAGGTAATTTAATCTAATCTAATCTAAAATGGTAGGTAAATTAAATATGTCCTTTGTGTCTGTCTTCACTAGTGAAGACACACAAAATCTTCATGAAATAATTGAAGTCCAAGGCTCTGGTGAGAATGTTGAACTGACAGAAGTTACTGTTATCAAAAAAGTAGCGTTAGAAAAAATAATGAGACTGGCAATTGACAAATTCCCAGGTCCTGATGATCTTTAACCAAAGAGACAGCTATAGAGATAATGGATGCATTAGAGTTATATAGTCATAGAGATGTACAGTATGGAAACAGACCCTTTGGTCCAACTTGTCCATGCCGACCAGATATTCCAACCCATCTAGTCCCACCTGCCAGCACCCGGCCCATATCCCTCCAAACCCTTCCTATTCATATACCCATCCAAATGCCTCTTAAATGTTGCAATTGTACAGCCTCCACCACTTCCGCTGGCAGCTCATTCCATACACGTACTACCCTTAGGTCTCTTTTATATCCTTCCCCTCTCACCCTAAACCTATGCCCTCTAGTTCTGGACTCCCCCACCCCAGGGATAAGACTTTGTCGATTTACCCTATCCATGCCCCTCACGATTTTGTCAATAAGGTCACCCTTCAGCCTCCGATGCTCCAGGAAAAACATCCCCAGCCTGTCCAACCTCTCCCTATAGCTCAAATCCTCCACCCCTGGAAACACCCTTATAGATCTTTTCTGAACCCTTTCAAGTTTCACAACATCTTTCTGATAGGTAGGAGACCAGAATTGCATGCAATATTCCAACAGTGGCCTAACCAATGTCCTGTACAGGGGCAACATGATCTCCCAACTCCTGTACTCAATACTCTGACCAATAAAAGAAAGCATACCAAACGCCTTCTTCACGATCCTATCTACCTGCGACTCCACTTTCAAGGAGCTATGAACCTGCACTCCAAGGTCTCCTTGTTCAGCAACACGCCCTAGGACCTTACCATTAAGTGTATAAGTCCTGCTAAGATTTGCTTTCCCAAAATGCAGCACCTCGCATTTATCTGATTTAAACTCCATCTGCCACTTCTCAGCCCATTGGCCCATCTAATCAAGATCCCAATGTAATCAGAGGTAACCCTCTTCGCTGTCAACTACATCTCCAATTTTGGTGTCATCTGCAAATTTACTAACTGTACCTCTTATGCTCGCATCCAAATCATTTATGTAAATGACTAAAAGTAGAGAACCAGCACCGATTCTTGTGGCGCTCTCCTGGTCATAGGCCACCAGTCTGAAAAACAACCCACCACAACCACCCTCTGTCTTCTACCTTTGAGCCAGTTCTGTATCCAAATGGCTAGTTGTCCCTGTATTCCATGAGATCTAACCTTGCAAACCAGTCTCACATGGGTAACCTTGTTGAATACCTTACCGAAGTCCGTATAGATCACATCTACTGCTCTGCCCTCATCAATATTCTTTGTTACTTCTTCAAAAAACTCAATCAAGTGTGTGAGACATGATTTCCCACGCACAAAGCCATGTCGACTATCCCGAATCAGCCCTTGCCTTTCCAAATACATGTACACCCTGTCCCTCAGGATTCCCTCCAACAACTTGCCCACCACCGAGGTCAGGCTCACCGGTCTATAGTTCCTTGGCTTGTCTTCTCTTGAACTGTCCTACCTGTACATCTTCCTTCCTACCTATCTGCTCCACCCACCCCTCCGAAATTTCACCTTCGCTTTCCACCTGCATCTACCTATCGCCTTCCCAGCTACCTTCCCCTGCTACTGCAACCCATTTATGTTCCAGAACTCACTGGACTCCAGTGCTTTGGAAAATCACTATTGCAACATCGCTGTTCAAGAAGGGATACAGAAAGAAGGAAATTATCAACCAGATAGCTTCACATCTTTCAGTGGAAAATGATAGAGGCAATTAATAAGGAAGAAATACATTTAGAAAAATGTAATGCAATCAAACATATACAAGATAATTTTGAGAAAGATGTTGTGAAAATCTTTTTCAAAAAATACATTTTTAACAAATTTTATTTGAGCTATTTGAAGATATAACACAGTTGATGAATGGAAACTTTATTAAATATTTAATAAAGTGCCTTCTACAAAGTTATCATAAAAGATAGTTCACAGTATTATGCATAATGTTTTAAAATGAACTGACAAGCGGTTAACACACGGTAAAGTTGCACTTAATGGTCAACCCACGGAAGAGTTGTGATTAATGGGTCCTCTTCAGGTTTTGATGACATAACTAGTGGCGTGCCACAGGGTCAGACCGAGGGTTTCAATTATTTATGATCCAGATTAATAACTTGGAGGATGGGGCATCTAATGTATCTAAATCTGTTGATGATATATAAATATGTTGGAAGGGATGCTGTAATGAAGACATAGGAAACCTGCAAGGGGACATGGATAAACACAGTGTGTAGGCCAAAACTTAGGAAATGGACTGTATTTGTAAATTGAAACAGAGCAGGTAGGAAAGAGCAGACAAGTGAGGAGTATAGAGGAATTGGCTGGTTTTGGAGGCTGCGGCCAAGGACCACAAGGATCAGCGCTGTGTCCACTGCTTTTCATCATTTATTTAAATGATTTGGATGTGAACATAGGAGATATAGTTAGTAGGTTTGCAGATGATACCATAACTGGAGGTGGAGTGAACAGTGAAGAAGTTTACCTCAGAGTACAATGGAATCTTGAACAGATGTCCAATGGACTTAGGAGAGGCAGATAGATAAATGCAAGGTGCTGCATTTTGAAAAGGCAAATCAAGGCAGAACTTATACACTTAATGGTAAGGTCCTGGGAGTGCCCTGCTGAACAAAGAGGCCTTGGAGTGCAGGTTCATAGTTCTTTGAAAGTGGAGTTGCAGGTAGATAGGATAGTGAATGTGGTGTTTGGTATGCTTTCCTTTATTGGTCAGAGCATTGAGTAAAGCAGTTGGGAGATCACATTGTGGCTGTACAAGACAATGGTTAGGTTGCTTTAGGAATATTGTGCGCAATTCTGGTGTCCCTCCTATTGGAGAGATGTTGTGAAACTTGAAAAGGTTCAGAAAAGATTTACAAAGATGTTGCCAAGGTTGGAGGATTTGAGCTATAGGGAAAGGTTGAATAGGCTGGGGCTGATTTCCCTGGAGCATCAGAGGGTGATGGGTGACCTTATTGAGGTTTATAAAACCATGAGGGTCATTGGTTGAATAAATAGACAGGGTCTCTTCCCTGGATGGGTATACAAATAGGAAGGGTTTAGAGGGATCTTGGCGAAGTGCTGGTAAACGGGACTAGATTAGGTTGGGATGTCTGGTGGGCGTGGACAAGTTGGGCCAAAGGGTCTGTTTCAATGCTGTAAATCTCTATGACTCAATGACAGATCTTCAGATTCTTTGTTGATGTTCATCTTTAAATGCAGCGTTATTCTGTCTGAGGAGAGAAAATGCACATTTTACAAACAGCTCTGATCTGTTTGTAATAGGTTAATCCAAGACAATGATGTTTATACATCAATTGTCACTCAATTATTATCCCAAGTTAAAAATCACACACCAGGTTATAGTCCAACAGGTTTAATTGGAAGCACACGAGCTTTCGGAGCGTTGCTCCTTCATCAGGTGGTTGTGAAGGGCACAATTGTAAGGCACAGAATTTATAGCAAAAGTTTGCAGTGTGATGTAACTGAAATTATACATTGAAAAATACCTTGAATGTCTGTTGAGTCTTTCATCTGTTCGAATACCATGATAGTTTCACTTCTTTCATGTGTAAATCACAAAACTTTTTTTTAAAAATTGCATTCTCAGGTTAACTTAACAATTGGTGTTAGCCAGACAATATGTTGAAGATGTTAACCCCTGTGTTCTCTGTCTGTGCCATAATGTTTCGACTGATTCTAATCTTAAAAAGTGAGATAACAGAGTTTTACATTAATTCATGCAGTTTTTTAGCAAAGTACAATGTAACTCTGCAAGTACAAATTCACCCCACAAAATATATGCATTTGTCCATGTGGGTCTTTGTGTGTGTCTGGGTTGAGGGTTGTTAGTGTGAGAGAGATGCGTGACTTTCTTAAGTATCATTCTCCCAACTCTCTCACGATGCACTGAGCTGCACGTGGTGACGCACATTTGGGCGTGTCTGTGCGTTCTGACGCACATTGGGGCGGATCTGTGCATGCTGACATACGGTGGGGGCGGATGTTCGTTCTGACACACTATGGGCCGGATGTGAGTGTATTGTAGGTGGGGTAGGTCTGCGTGGCTGATGCAAAGCAGTTTGGTGGGTCAGAGCGTGCTGACGCAATGCGGCGGAGGAGGGGCTGGATGGGTTGGGTCTGTGCGTGATGACGCAATGCGGAGGAGGTGGGTTGGGTCTGTGCGTGATGACGTAATTCAGAGAGGTCTGTGCGTGCGGACGCTATACGGAGTGGGGTGGGCCTGTGCGTGCTGACGCTCACGTTGCCGGCTGGCGGGCGGCGGTTTGTGGTTTGCGGTGGAGGGGTGATGGAGTCTGGACTGTCCCTCAAAGTCCGCGAGTAGTCGACCAAGACAGGTAGGATCCTACAAAGAGACCGAGATTGATGGTGTAATAGAGGGAGTCAGTGCGGAGAGTGGTCGGGAGGTTACGGACTGTGAGAGTGTTAGGGTGTGGAGGGAGATGGACGGAGGGCTGAGGGAGGGTGTGAGGTGGGGACTGTGGATATGAGGGGGGTGGCAGGATAAGGAGGAGGTGAAGAGGCGTGTCGGCGTGTGAGGGTGGGAGGAGGAGGTGGTGGTGTGTGGTAAATGGATGGGTGTCGGGGGGCGGGTCAGACAAGCGTGTCGGGGAGCGGTCTGGTGTTTCTGGCTGCAGGGGAGATGAGGGGATTTGAGAGCGGTGAATGGGAGTGGTGGTGGATTCAATGAGGTCCCTCTGAGAGGAGTGTTGGTTTCATTGGGGCGATGCAGTGAGGGGGTTGAGGAGGCAGGTATTCGCTGGTTGTATGGTGACTATTTTCAGGGCTACACGTTTTGTGACGGTTGCAAAGTTTAAGCTAGCTGTATTGCAGGGTTCAAGACCAAAAGATAATATGCTGGAAAATCTTTGACAAAGGGTCAGTTAGACTCGAAACGTCAGCTCTTTTTCTCCTTACAGATGCTGCCGGACCTGCTGAGATTTTCCAGCATTTTCTCTTTTCGTTTCAGGTTCCAGCATCCTTGCTTTTATGCAGGGTTCAAGGTTGTGTACGCAAAAGGGAGCGTTTGGTTGAAGGCAGCTATTTTGGATATATCTTACTGTGAGATAGTTGGATAGCGAGGCACATTCATGGTTGAGGGTTGGGTGTGGGTGTCCTGCAATGTCAATGTGTGCATCTCTATTTCCAATCTACATTCATGACTAACACCAAGACAGGGTCACATTCCAGCCATTTAGAGCTTGGTAGAGACAGTGTGAAATAAAGAATTTGGACTAGTAGACAATGAGCAGTCAAGAGGAAAGGAGGAATCTGCAGTATCTATTGAGTGTGAATTATAAACAAAACTCAAATTAGATTAGAAAAGTTTCTCCAATGTATTAGAATATTAAAACGGGATGGTTCTGTGATAGCTGCCTGAATTGAATTACTTTTCTCGTGCTTAGCTCTTGGACTCAATGTGCTAAAGTTGAAGTGCTCGAGAGGGAGGTTAAGGTTTCAAGAAGTCTTGAATTTTGTGTGTGACTTTTGAAACATTTTTAGATCAGCTTGATTGTGTTTGTCGAGTCTATTCTGCCAGGAGTTAAGGATAGGGAATTATTTCTGGTTTCGGAATCAACTTTTAGTTTGCCTCTTTCATGGGCGCAACTTCTGTAAAATGTTAACTCTAGAGAGAATCTTTTCTGAAACATTCATGGAGGGACAGTGTAATTTTGCTGAATTAGTTAACAGTGACTTACATTTACACACTCTGGTTTCATTTGTGAATCTTAGCTATTTTTCAAAGAATGTGCACAAGTGTGATGGCCTATCCTGTTAATTTCTTGTGAGCATTTCCTTTGACTACTTATTCAATTCCCTTTTTCAAGATTCTGATTAAATCCAATGAGGAATCCAAGAGAAATATCACATGGAGTAGATTAGTTTGTTTTAGATTAGATTCCCTACATTGTGGAAACAGGCCCTTCGGCCCAACTAGTCCACACCGACCCTCCGAAGAGTAACCCACCCAGACCCATTTCCCCTAACTACTGCACCTAACTCTACGGGCAATTTAGCATGACAAATTCACTTAACCTGCACATCTTTGGACTGTGGGAGGAAACCGGAGCACCTCGCAGACACTGGGAGAATGTGCAAACTTCACACAGACAGTCACCTGAGGCTGGAGTCGAACCCAGGTCCCTGACGCTGTGAGGCAGTAGTGTAACCAATGAGCCACTGTGCTGCAGCTGAGGGGAAAAGTATTATATGCATTTAAGGAGAACACATGAAGGAATAAAGGCTATTTACAGTATAAACATTGACAAGGAAATCATATTTCTCTGCTGTGTGCTCTCTGTAATTCTATGAAACTGTTTCTACTGCCATTTTAGGCACTGTATTCCAGATCATTTCTAATCATTTCAACAGGAAACATCCCAAAGCACTTCACAACAATCAGACAAGGAATAACATAGAACCAAAAGGCAGTTAATTGAAAATCTGCTCACTGAGATTGGGAAGGGAAGTAGAGTGAGGACATTCTGAATTATTACATATGCAAGGCTGAAAGCCTGGCTATCAAAAGCGGAGCAAACCAATACATTGTTAAAGCAGAAGCCTGAGCCAGAAGGGATCTCAAAATGTTGGAGAGCAGGAGCACTTTGCGGAAGTAGGTGAATCTGGGGAGGGATTTGAAAACCAGCATTTCAATTTTATTCTCAATGTATTGCTGGAGTGGGAGCCATGTAATTCTGTGATCATTGTGGTGATGGATAAAAGAGGACAGATTGCAAGTTAGACAAGGTCCAACAGCATCTGAGCTGAATGTAAACTTCAGAGGGTGGAGTTGGGAGATTAGCCAAGAAAGCATTGGAATAGTTGAATAGTGATAGAATTGAGGTAGGGATGAATTGGGTCTGCAGGTGGAAGTAGGAAGCCCTGATAATGTGGAGGAATCAGAGGTTCTGCTCAGTTAATTAAAAAGGTAAACTATGATGAGATGTTTGTATAGTTTTAATTAATTTGATGTTTTGGACAGGGCTGTACAGCATGTACTGGTTCTAGGATGGTGAGCAGCAGTTAGAGTGGGATTGATTACATGTTGTGGAATGTTGGAATACAGGTTTGTTTGTAGCTAGAAGTTCAGACTGAGAGCTGTGAAAATCCAGGAATGTCACTATAGGCCTTAAGGCTAGTTACAGAGGGACGGAGACTTGGAACAGACTATGGGCAATACAGAGGATTGGAGTGGCTACAAAACCTAAATTCTCAATATATATTTATATTCTAATGCAATTTGTATGGTACCTTTCACAACCAAAGCATGTCACAAAGTGCTTTACCACTAAAGTACTTTTGAAATTAATGATGTAATCAGAAGGCATGCCAATTTTGCTCATTAAACTCCATGAACAGCAATCTTATAATGAATAAATCTTTTGTTATTGAAGGATAGATATTGACCAGGGCTCTGAGGGGAACTCCCTTGCTTTTCTTCAGCGTAATGCCATAGGTCCTTTATGTTTACCTGAGAAGGCAGGCAGGGTTTAATTTAACATCTCACCCATATCAGGACATTTAACAGCACACCACAGCCTCACTGCTAGTTTCATGAAATCCTTGAATGGGACTTGAACCCTCAGCCTTCTGATTCAGAGATGAGTGTTATTATAGGCCATAACAGAACGGAGTTGGATGTGTGTTTCTGAGCATTTGGGTGAAATTGTTGGTGCTTTATGGCACAGTGTGAGTGCTACTCATTCAATTCCTCATGCTGAGACTGTTGATAATAGCAGAGTGCATGGTTCATTAGGAAGGAAAAGAATAAACTGGTCAAGAAGGTTGAGCCTCTGTATCCCATTTCTGCTACGTGACAGTGTTATGTGACGGTCACTGTCTGCCAAGCAGACTGAAGGTTGAAGATTAACTTGTGTTGCAAATTAGAATTCCTTTTCTTCAGTAAATTTCTTGGCAGTATGCATGAGCAGGAATGTCGTCTTTAGTATCCTTCTTCCCTAACATCTATGCAATGAGTTCTGAATCTCCATAATTACAAGGTGATTTGCGCTGCTTTGCCGTTAATCTCATTTAAAAAAAATTGAGCATCTGCATTTAGATTGTTGGAATTTTTTTAGGGGTACACTGAACATCAACAACATTTACTGCTCATCCCAAATTGCCTTTAAGAAGGTGATGGTGAGCTACCTTCTTGAACCGTTGCAGTCCGTGGTATGTAGGGACAATTGCAATACTATCTTGAAGGGAGCTCCGGTATTTTGAATAAGCAACAGTGAAGAAATTATGATTTTACTCCATATAATATCCTGCAGTATGGAAGCAGGCAATTCAGCCTATCAAGTCTACACTAACCCTCTGAAGAGCGTCCCATCCAGACCCACACCTCTACACTAATTCTATAACTCTGCACTTGCCATGCCTAATCCACCCAGCCTGTACACCCCTGGACATAATGGGCAATTTAGCATGGCCAATCCATCTAACCTGCAAATCTTTGAACTGTGGGACGAAGCTGGAGCACCCAAAGGAATCCAATGCAGACATGTAGAGAATGTCAAACTTCACATGGTCATCTGAAGGTGGAATTGAATTTCGATTTCTAATGCTATGAGGAAGCAGTGCTAACCACTAAGATGTCATGCTGCCCTTAAAGATTAGCCTGGGGATGCTTGATTGTTAATTTAGTGGCATGCTTTTGCGGTTTTGGAGAAGATTTGTAGGTCAGGTTGTGGATCAGTTTGTAAGTGTGCTCGCTGAGCTGGTGGGTTTGTTCTCAGATGCTTCATAACATCATCAGTGAGCCGCCAATGAAGGGCTGGTGTTCTATCCTGCTTGCTATTTATCTGTCTTGGTCTGCTGTGGAGGATACTGTCGTTTCCGGTTTGTTTGAGAGGTTGCTAAAGGGGCTTTAAATTGATATTTGTTAATGGAGTTCCAGTTTGAATGCCAGGCCTCTAGGAATTCCCACGCGCATCTCCGTTTGGCGTGTCCCAGGATGGATATATTGTCCGTCAAACTGGTGGCCGCGTTTGTCTGTGTATAAGGATACTAGTGATAGTTGGTCATGACTTTTGGTGGCTAGTTGGTGCTCAGGTATCCTGTCCATCTGTCCAATGTAATGTTTGTTGCAGTCCTTGCAGGGTGTTTTGTATATGATGTTCATTCTACTGGTTATTGGACGGGGACCTCTAAATTTATCAGGAGCTGTTTCAGTGCGGTGCAGTGTGGGCTACCATGACACCTCAGGGCCAGAGTAGCCTGGTCGTCATTTCCAAGATGTCTTTATTGTATGGCAGGGTGGCTACAGTTTCTGGGCCTGTTGTCTTGTTTAGATCTGTTGTGTAGGAATTGGCAGGGGGAGGGGCTCACTGCCAGATTCAAGAATAACTTGGAGAGGAACTTGCAGGTGGTGTTTGCACTGTTGATGCAAAGTTAATCTCACTGTTGCCAGTTACAACTGGTAATTTATGTCAAAAGGACTCGTGTGAAATTCAACATCAGAGACCCAGAGGGGAACAAATAAAACTGTGGCATCTTATTTGAGCAGTTCGTAAATTGCATCATGATTTTATTCTTTTTCCATCTGCGTTGGGAATATTTTTGTTTTGTTATTCATACTTCTGTTCGGATCAGAAGGCAATAATTCTCAGGGTGCAAAGCTATTTCAGCAATCAGAAATGCAAGTTAGACTCCTTTAGAAAGATAATCTTAGGATAAGTAGCAATATTTGTATGTTTCGTTCCACTAGTAATTGGTGGTGCAAAAATACTGCTTGGGAAATGTTCATGTTCCTCAAACAATATTAACAACTGATGATGATGTATCAAAGTTTCAAATTCCTGTTTAAAATAGCGTAAAGCGCAATTAGATCAATCTTCCTTAAAAACACAGGCAGTGACTGACCAATTTCTCTTGAAGCAGATCTTTATGTAATTTTGTGTAGATGGAACGTAGTTCCTTGTCATATATTAGACGTAATATTGTCTTTTTTGCTGCCAGAGCTAATGTTTAATGTAGCTCTCAAAAGCTGCTGTTTTGAATCTCACTGCTTTATCTTGAGGACAGAAAGATCCTCTGATGTAAAGCAGAACAACCCTTATGTCACAACATTGCTTATGTTGTGTACAACCTCAGAGTTTGAGTTAGGGGAATTACAGCTCAGAATTGAAATCTGACTGCGATATTGACCTCTGGGGAGTGATTGCAGCTTTGATATAGTTCTCCTGGGCAGATATAATTGACCATTTGTTCTTGTGCCATGTTTCTGTACTATCATAAACAGAAGGTGTTGAATGCAGAAGGTCACAGTGAGGAGGCATCAAAATGTGACATTTATGATTTGCACAACAGAATGGCTAAAAACCCAAATCTAAGGTGCCTGATGTGGACTGATTTATGTTTATTGCATTGTTTCTGATGGTTAACTGATTTCGAGTAGTAGGAAATTCTGACTTCTGATCAGAAACACCTTCCTGAGCTTTCAGTTGTCAAATCAGACAGCTGAGATAATGAGTTTCAGTAATTTAGTCTCTGTAGTGACCCTGCATATTTCTATCAGGCATGGTTGGATGATGTAGTTCATTTCAGCAAACATGCTGTCATGTTCACGTTAGTTTAAAACATATTTTCTCAATTCTACTGCATGAGATAAATGTAGGATGTCGAGGCAACAACTGATGAAATGAACTGATCCATAACAAAATCTGTCTCCAGCATAGTAAAAACTGAAAACACTCCTGTGCCTTTTTGTGAGCAAGAATATTTGAGAATCGATTATAAGAAGTCTACATGTACTTGCTGTTTGGGGGTGCCATGCAGTGAGATGGTATTGATGGTTTAAATTGTTTCTTCTTGTGCTAATGAGAATATGTATAGGGTATAAGCAGGCAGTGAAAGAGTTTAGTTCTGAGTTTTGTGAAACAAGAGGTTCAGCTGAGTATGGTTCAGATCAGATAAGAACTTACAGTTAACAATGGGGTCCTGGGCGCAAGGGTAATGGATTTACAAGGTGAAAAGTATTCATTATGTGGAGCCAGTTATTCAATGTGTAACAGCAGATGGCTTAATCTTTACTATTGACACTCATTGATTGTAACGGTCACCCAATAAATATGTATGTTGCCTTCTCGCGATGCTCCTTCCTGTAAAATGGCTAATAAGTTCATTGAGAAAGTGCTGTTCCAGAGAAGACCGTGAACTCATGTCTCTGTGCACATGGGCGACAGTTCTCACTCCCTCCAGGGCTCAGAATAAAGATGAACGAAGTAAAACTTCTGTGTCTGAGCGTTTTGCTTTGATTGAGGGGAGCAGGACCCCAATATTAATAGTCGCCAAGTGGAAAAGAGAGTCAGTGAGTGTAGTGACCATCACTAAGGAGGAGCTTTGGAAGCAGAAAAGTCTGAAGGTAGATAAATTGCCTGAAATGGATGGAGTACACCCCATAGTTCTGAAGGAGATAGCTGAGGAGATTGTAGAGGCATTGCTGCTAATCTTTCAAGAATCACTGAAGTCAGGGATGGTTTCAGGGGAATAGAAAATGGCTAACGTTAAAGAGAGGGAGGCAGAAGATGGGAACTATAGACTTGTTAGCCTGACCCCCCCCCCCCCACTTATTGCTGAAGTTTCAGAATTGATTATTAAGAATGAGATTGCAGAGCACTTGGAAGTGCATGGTAAAATAGAATGGAGTCAGCATGGCTTTATGAAGGACAATGCCTGACAAATCTGCTAGAAGTCTTAGGAGGTAACAAGCAAATTAGACAAAGGAGAGCCAGTGATTTGATCTATTTAGATTTCCAGAAGGCTTTGTCAAGGTGCTGTACGGGAGGCTGCTAAATAAGATAAGAGCCCATGGTGTTAGGGGCATTGCACTGGCATCGATACAGGATTGGCTGACTGGCAGAAGGAAGAATGTAAGGATAAAGGAATCTTTTCAGGCTGGCTGCCGATGACTATTGGAGTTCCACAGAGGTCAGTGCTGTTAGGGAGAGAATTCCAGGATTTTGACCTAGTGACAGTGAAGGAATTGAAAAAATATATTTCCAAGTCAGGATGGTGAGTTGCATGGAGTGCACCTTGCAGGTGGTGATGTTCCCATGTATCTGCTGCCCTTGTACATGTAGGTGAAGTGGTCATGGGTTGGGAGGTGTTGTCTGAGGATCTCTTGTGAATTTCTGTAGTGCATCTTTTAGATAGTAAACACTGCTCCTATTGAGCATTGGTGTTGGAGGGAGTTTGTGGATGTGCCAGTCAAGTGAGCTGCTTTGTCCTGGATGGTGAGAAGTCTCTGTTTTTGGAGCTGCACCAATTCAGGCAGGTGGGGAGTATTTCACCATACTCCTGACTTGTGTCTTGTAAATAGTGGACAGGCTTTTGTGGACAAGTCAAGAGGTGAGTTACTTGTTGCAGTATTCTTAGCATTTGATCTGTTGTTGTGGCTACTGTACTTACATGATTAGATTCCCTACAGTGTGGAAACAGGCCCTTCGGCCCAACATGTCCACACTGACCCCCCGTAGAGTAACCCACCCCGACTAATGCACCTAGTAACTATGGACAATTTAGCATGGCTAATTCACCTGACCTGCACACCTTTGGACTGTGGGAGGAAACCGGAGTACCCGGAGGAAACCCACGCAGACACAGGGAGAATGTGCAAACTCCACACAGACAGTCATCCAAGACTGAAATTGAACCTGGAACCCTGGTGCTGTGAGGCAGCAGTGCTAATCACTGAGCCACCATGCCACCTAGAATAAAAAACATGGCGAGTCCAGTTGAGTTTCTGGTCAATGGTGACCCCCAGGATGCGATTAGTGGGGGATTCAGTGATTGTAACACATGTCAGGAGGTAGTGGTTAGATTATCTATTACTGATAGTCATAGTATGGCATTTCTGTGGCGTGAATGGGGTAGCACAGTGGTTAGCACTACTGCCTCACTGCCACGCAGACACATTCTCCCTGTGACTGTGTGGGTTTCCACCCACAGTCCAAAGATGTGCAGGTTAGGTGCTTTGGCCATAATAAATCACTCATAGTGTCCCGGAATGTGCAGGCTAAGTGGATTAGCCATGGGAAATGCAGAGTTACAGAGATAGGGTAGGAAGGTGGATGCTCTTTGGAGGGATGGTGTGGACTCTCTCTGCCTGCCACACTATAGGGATTCTTTAATTCTATGAATGCTTCTTGCCACTTGTCAACCAAAACCTTGATATTGTCCAGATCTTGTTGAATTTGAACATGGACTGCTTCATTATCTGAGGAATCATGAATGGTGCTGAATCATCAGTGAATATCCCCACTTCTGACCTTACGATGGGGGAATAGATCATTGATAAAGCTGCTGAAGATAGTTGGGCTTAGGACACAACGCTGAGGAGCTTATGCAGTGATCCCCTCAAGCTATGTTTGCAATATTGAGAGTGGTTTTGGACCCTGTATCTAATGAAAGATGTACTTGCATAGGAGGTGTCCAGAGGATGTTTGCAAGAATGATCCAAGGGATGAAGGCAGTTGAATGTTCCTTCTTCAGAATGTGGGAGGTAAGGGTCACCAGTAGTGTCTCTGCTGACTTCATCTGTGGGAAGTGCATCCAACTCTATCTCCTCAAACAGCATTCGGAGGCTGGGTGAACTTAGGATCATTCAAAAGGTGGAGAGAGTTATTGAGAGGAGTTACAGGGAGGTAGTCACACCTCAGGTACAAGAAAAAGGCAGATGGATTACAGTCAGGGGATGGAAAGGGAACTGCAAACAGTGCAGGGATCCCCTATAGCCATTCCCCTCAATAACAAGTATACCGTTTTGTATACTGTTGGGGGGGGGTGATGACATACCAGGAGTAAGCCATGGGGTACAGGTCTCTGCACAGAGTTTGTCCCTGTTTCTCAGAAGGGAAGGGGAGAGAGGAGTAGAGCATTCGTTACTGGGGACTCCATAGTTAGGGGGACAGATGGGAGGTTCTGTGGGAACAAGATGGACTCATGGTTGGTGTGTTGTCTCCCAGGGTTCGTGATGTTTTGCATAGTCTTTTTGGGATTCTTGGGGGTGGGGGTGGGCCGGGATCAGCCCCAAGTCCACATAGGCACTAACAACATAGGTAGGAAAAGGGATGGGGATTTAAGATAGAAATTCAGGGAGCTAGGGTGGAAGCTTGGAGCTGGAACAAAGAGTTGTTATCTCTGGTTTGTTGCCTGTGCCACGTGTGAGGGAGGTGAGGAATAAGGAGAGAGAGAGAGAGAGAGAGAGGAATTGAACACGTGGCTACCTGGATGGTGCTGGAGGGTGGGTCTCGGATACCTGGATAATTGTGGCTCATTCTGGGATGGGTTGGACTTCTGAGAACAGGATGGTACCAGTATCCGGGGGGTGTTAATTTCCTAAAGGGTATAAGCAGGCAGGGAAAGAGTTAAGTTCCAAGTTATTACGCAATAAATAACTGGCTTCACATTATGAATACCTTTCTCCTTGTTAAACTGACCTCACATACTGAATGCTTCCAATATTGTTAAATGGCTCTACATAATGACTGCTTTTCCATCTTGTTAACCTATTACCCTTGCCTCCAGCACCTCATTGTTAACTGTAAGTTCTTATCTGATCTGAGTCATGCTCAGCTGAACCTCTTGTTTCACAAAACTCAGAACTTAACTCTTTCTCTGTCTGCTTATACCCTGTACACACTACGTTTGCTTGAGCGATGGAAAGGGACAGGTATATATCACAGGGCAAGAGTTATAACTGGGGAAAAGCAATTATGACGCGATTAGGCAAGAGGGTGGGGAAGGATACTGCATGAGAGCATCTGAAATGTGGAGCTTAACCAAGGAACAGCTACTGCGTGTCCTTGATAAGTATGTATCTGTCAAGCAGGGAGGAAGTGATCGAGCGAGGGAGCCGTGGTTTACTAAAGAAGTTGAATCTCTTGTCCAGAGGAAGAAGGCTTATGTTAGGATGAGATGTGAAGGCTCAGTTAGGGCGTTTGAGTATTACAAGTTATCCAGGAAAGACCTAAAAGAGAGAACTAAGAGGAGCCAGGAGGGGACATGAGTCATTGGCAGGTAGAATCAAGGAAAACTCTAAAGCTTTCTATAGGCATATCAGGAATAAAAGAATGACAGAGTAAGATTATGGCCAATCAGGGATAGTAGTGGGAAGTTGTGCATGGAGCCTGAGGAGATTGGGGGAGTACTAAATGAATATTTTTTGTCAATATTCACACTAGGAAAAGACAAAGTTGTCGAGGAGAATACTGAGATACAGGCTACTAGACTAGATGGGATTGAGGTTGACAAGGAGGAGGTGTTAGCAATTTTGGAAAGTGTGAAAATAGACAGGACCCCTGGGTTGGATGGGATTTATCCTAGGATTCTCTGGGAAGCCAGGGAGGAAATTGCAGAGCCTTTGGCCTTGATCTTTATGTCGTCATTGTCTACAGGAATAGTGCCAGAAGGCTGGAGGAATGCAAATGTTGTCCCCTTGTTAGACCAGGGGAGTAGAGACAACCATGGTAATTATAGACCAGTGAGCCTTACTTCGGTTGCGGGTAGAGTGTTGGAAAGGGCTATCAGTGATAGGATTTATAATCATTTTGATAGGGATAGTCAACATGGTTTTGTGAAGGGTAGGTCGTGCCTCAAAAATCTTATTGAGTTCTTTGAGGAGGTGGCCAAACTGGTGGATGAGGGTAAAGTGGTTGCTGTAGTGTATATGGATTTCAGTAAGGTGTTCGATCAGATTCTCCACAAAATATGGAGGTATGGGATTGAGGGTGATTTAGCTGTTTGGATCAGAAATTGGCTCGCTGAAAGAAGGCAGAGGGTGGTGGTTAATGGGAAATGTTCATCCTGGAGTTCAGTTATTAGTGGGGTACTGCAAGGATCTTTTTGGGGCCACCATAAGTGATCTGGATGAGAGCGTAGAAAGATGGGTTAGTAAATTTGTGGATAACACCTAAGGTCGGTGGACAGTGCAGAAGGATGTTGGGTGTATGGTGTGTTATCTTTTGTTGGTAGACGGTTTGAGTTTCAGAGCCACGAGGTCATGTTGCAGTTTTACAAAACTCTCTGTGGCAACACTTGGAGTATTGTGTACAGTTCTGGTCACCGCATGATAAAAAGGATGTGGAAGCTTTGGAAAGGGTTCAGAGGTGACTTAGTAGAATGTTGCCTGGTATGGAGGGGAAGGTCTTATAAGGAACGGCTGAGGGACTTGAGGCTGTTTTTGTTAGAGAGGAGGTGACTTAAATGAGACACATCAGAAAATCAGAGGGTTAAATAGGGTGGACAGTGAAAGGCTTTTTCCTCAGATGGTGATGGCCACCTCAAGGGGACATAGCTTTAAATTGAGGGGTGATAGATATAGGACAGATATCAGAGGTAGTTTCTTTACTCGGAGATTGGGGACGTGGAAAGCACTGCCTGCCGCTGTAGTAGACTCACCAACTTTAAGTGCATTTAAATGGTCATTGGATAAACATCTGGATGAAAATGGAATTGTGTAGGTTAAATGGGTTTCAGGTTCGTTCCACAGGTCAGCACAACACTGAGGGCCAAAGGGCTTCTACTGCGCTTTAATGTTCTATGTTTTGAGGGCTTGTCATATGAGGAGGGTTTGAGAACTCTGGGCCTGTATTCAATGGAATTTAGAAGGATGAGGGGCCATCTGACTGAAGCTTACAGGTTACTGAGAGGTCTGGTTAGAGTGGATGTGGAGAAGATGTTTCCACCAGTAGGAGCGGCTAAGACCTGGGGCACAGCATCAGGGTAAAGTGACAAACCTTTAGAACCAAGATGAGGAATTTCTTTAACCAGAGGGTAGTGACCATTTGGAATTTCTTTAACCAGAGGGTAGTGACCATTTGCTGCAGAAGGCTGTGGATTCCATGTTATGGAGTATATTTTAGAATGTGAAAGATATGAATCAGCAAGGAGATCAAGGCTTAAAGCGAGAAGGTCAGAGAGTGCTCAGAAACACGTCAGGCCATGATTGAATGGATGAGCAGACCTGATGGCAGTGATGGCTTAATTCTGATCCTTTATCTTATGATGCTGGAATGAAAACAAAGTGTTGGAGAAGCTCAGCAGGTCTTGCAACATCTTTAGATAGAAAATCAGTTCACATTTCAAGTCCATTGACACTTTGTCTGACAGCTGGTCTTGGCCCAGTAAGACAGTGTTTAATAAGAGGATCATCAATACTGGAATATTCCGTAAAGAAGGTCTGGGGTGGGGGGGTTTGCTTCTATTGAGTTATGTACCGCAACAGAAGTACTGACGGTGAAACTGAGAGCTTATTGCTCCATTGACTGTTCACGATTTTCCATATAATCCCTACAATGTGGAAACCGGCCCTTTGGGTGAACATGTCTACGCTGACCCTCTGAAAAGTAACCCGCCCAGACCCATTCCCCTACCCTATTATCCCACATTTACCCCTCACTAATGCACCTAACCTACACATTCCTGAACACTATGGACAATTTCACATGACCAATTTACCTAACTTGCACATCTTTGGAATGTGGGAGGAACTGGAGCACCTGGAGGAAGGACACTCCGACATGGGGAGAATGTGCAAACCCCACACAGTTGCTTGAGGCTACTTGGTTAAATCGAACCTGGCTAATTGGCGCTGTGAGGCAGCAGTGCTAACCACTTCACTTAACTCCATTTAGCTAACTTAATTTTTTAACCCTTCACATCCTTGTCAGATAAACATCTTTTACAAAGTTACTGTGCTGCACAAAGCTACATGGTTTAGAAATTATAAATCTTGTGACGCAGTGGCAGTCTCCCTGGACTGGGAAGCCCGGGTTCAAGTCCGATCTACTGCTGAGGTGTGTAATAACATCTCTTAATGGGTTGATTTGCAAAATAGGTTAAATAATAAAAAAGATGAAATTGTAAGATCTGGTTTATGCACTTTACTGATCTTGGCTAGGATTGACCACCCACCAGGTTTCCAGCTGGGTAAATCATGTGTGTGAGAATTGGTTGATAAGTTGGAATGGGTTCAGCTACAGTACCTTCACTGATACATTAGCAAACCAGCGCTCATTGTCTAGGTTGATGTTGGAAGAATGGCCAAGTACTGTTGGCTTCCAGGGAACTAGTACCTTCAGGAGAGGAGGAGAGAAAGTGACAATTAAAATGGAAATGTAGGCTGAATTAATACCAGTTTTCCCAAATGGGTATTTCGTTTTTAAAATAACCTGCTGACCATTTATCTTGTGCTTTTGAAGTTTGATGAATTTGTTATTTGTAAAATAACACGTATGAGGCTAATATGTTTTTTTAATTCAGTTGTGGGACATAATCATTGCTGGCTAGCTAGCTAGCTTTTATTGTCTGTCCCTAATTGACCTTGAGAAAGTGGTGGTGAGTTGTTTTCTTGAACAGGTACAGTCCACATGCTATAGGCTTACCTATAGGAATACTGAGGTGAGTAATTCATCACCTGACTCCCCAGTCTGTACAGCATCCACAAGAGAAGGCACAAGTCAGGAGTGTGAAGAAATACTTCACACTTGAGTGTGTGCTGCTTAAACAACACTCAGGAAGCTTGACACCATCCCGGACAAAGCACCATCCCGGATTGGCACTACATCCGCAAACATCCACTCCCTCCATCACTGGTGCTCAGTAGTAACATTGAGTACTATCTATAAAATACACTGCAGAAATTCACCAAAGATCCTCAGACAGCACCTTCCAAACCTACGACCACTTCCATCTAGAGGGGCAAGGGCAGCAGGTCACTATCCTGACTTGGAAATTTATTGCCTGTCCCTCACTGTTGCTGGTCAGAATCCTTGAATATCCTCCCCAAGGCCTTTTAGGGTCAACTTGCAGCAGGTGGACTGCAGTGATTAAAGGCGGCAGCTCACCACCACCTTCTCAAGGGTAACTAGGGATGGGCCATAAATGCTGGCCAGCCAGCGATGTTCATATACCCACAAATAATTAAATAAAAAATAACAATCCTCTTAGACTTCCCTGAAGGACATTAGTGAGCTAGATGGGTTTTCTAACAATCAATGGTGCTTTCATGGTTGGTTGTCAATAGATTCTTAATTCAAGATTTTATTTAATATATTGCGTTAAAATTCCACCTTTTGCCATAGAAGGATTCTAACTTGGGTCCCCAGATTGTTAGCTGAGTTTCTAGATGAATAGTCTAGTGATAATACCATTAGGCCATTGCCTCCCCAGGCATTGAAATCTGTTTCTGGAATTTCAAAGGTCATTTTGGTCTAAAGTAAGGAATGTGTGAGGTCTGTTTTAAATTTGCCTGAACAGATGCAGTAAATTTGGAGCTGTACTGTTAAACCTGGCATTTGACAAGTCAAACTGGCTATTTAATAAGGAATTGGAATTCTTGTAGATTTAAGAGCAGGATTTGAAACAGACTGACATGGACATGAGCTCTTGAGCAGCAAGTTGGGCATTTGTAGGTATGTTACATGAGTTTTTATTGCATTACTCTTTCCGTACAGGCTGTTCAGTCTGTAGGTATTTTGCATCTGAATTCGAGATTCTGAATTAAAATTCTACTCTCGGTGTCTGAGCACAAAAATTGAGGCTACTACTCCAGTATATTAGCATTACTGAGGGAGGGTTACACTATTGGAGGAGGCTGACTTTTGGAGTCCCCATCAGCTTCTTAGGGTGGATATCAAAAATATTGTATTATTTTGTAGAAGAACAGGGATTCCCCAGTGTACACTTAAGCCCTCAATCAGCTCTATAAAGACAGATTTATATGGTGATGATCAAATTGCTGTTTGTGGGAGTTTGCTGAGAGTATTTTACCTGCCATTGTATATTGCAGTGACTCCACTTCAAATGTAATGCATTGGCTGGGAAGTTCTTCAAGACAGTTGATTGTTGTGAAAAGCGTGACATACATGCAGGTCTGTCGATCTAAATACTTGAAGATGGAGCATAGTCTTGATGTTAATGGATTAGTGATTCAAATGCCCAGGATATGCTCTTGAGATATGACTTCAATCAATATATCTAGAATTGAGAACTTGTCTTGGTTTCATGGCCACTGTCACTTTCATTGGATGTTGTATAAACTCATTTGGTTTACACCTGTCTTTTAGGGAAGGGAATTTACTGTTCTTACATTGGTCCAGTCTACAAATGACTTGGACCCTTATCTGCCCTCTGAAATGGCTGAGTTATTCAATTGAAGGACAATGAGGGATAGGCAACCAGTGCTGAATCTATCAGAGATACACTCATTCTATAAAAGAATAAAGAAAAATGGTGATTCATGAATAGTGGGAAGTGATTTATAAGTCTGTAACACAGAGTCTGGTGTCATGAACTGTGAAATAACCATCAAGAAAATCACCCCCCCAATCTGCTGATGGTAAATTCTCCTCATGATGAACACCACCTGGAGGAGACATGAAGATTGTATTCTGAGTGGGAGGCCTTCAATGTCCACTACCAAAGCAGGTTGGCACCACCACTACTTACCTTGCTGAACTGGTTCTGTGACAGATGGTGAGGGAATCTGCAAGAGAGAAAAACAGACTTAACCTCATCCTTATCAAATCTGTCTATCACAGATGCATCTACCCATCACCGAATAGCTAAGAGTGACCATCCAGAGTCCTTGTGGAGAAAATGTTCCGACTTCCCATTCAGCATTCTCTACAGTGAAGCATTGGCACCATAACTGTGTTATTTAGTCAGGTCATAGAGATATAGACTATAAACAGATCTAGCTACTCAAGATTGGGAAATCAAGAGGTGTTGGTGCTATTGTTAGCAGAATTGTACTCCAGCAGTCTGCAACTTTGCAGCCTGGCCTCTGCCATGCCAATGAAGCCAGGGGATCAATTTTTGTTCATTGAAGATTGCAGGACAGCATTTGAAAAACCTAAAAATGGAGTGTCACCCTGGTGGTACTACAAAACAGAATTACTTGCATACTAGACAGCATAAACAGCAAGTGACTTAAAAAAAACAAAAGAACAGTGAATGCTGGAAATCTGAAATAAAAACAGGAATTGCAAGAAAATCTCAGCAGGTCTAGCAGGATCTGTGGAGAGGAATCAGAGTTAATGTTTTGAGTCCAGTGACCTTTCAGAGTTGACAATGATAAGACAAGTTGAGCCATCCCACAAACAGCAGTTTTGATCTAAACGTTTACCCCATCCAATTGTGAATGGTGAACAATTAAACAAATTACTCCATGTTATATCAATAAATGGCTGGAGGCACTGGGTTTGGCAAACCTGACAACATGCCGGTAATACAGAATTTGCTGTAGAACTTACCACGCCCCTAAAAAGCTAATCCAGTGCTTTTTAGGGGCGTCCACAATATTTCCATCTTTCCAGCAATGTCGAAAATTGCCCAAGCATGTCCTGTAAGCCAAAAGCAGGACAAATCCAATTTGGCCAATTACCATTCAGTCTACTCAATTATCAAAGTGCAGGAGGTGTCATCAACAGTGTCAAGCAATGGCTGTCTCCCAAATGAGATTCTAGCCATTGACCTTGATATTCAATGGCCTTACAATTACTGACACCCTCACATCAATATCCTGGGAGTTTTTCTTTGACCAGAAACTGAACTGTAGTAGTCATGTAAATAATGTGGTTATGAGGACATTTCAACGCCGAGGAACCCTGTAGCAAGTACCTTGCTTCCTGACTATTTCTGTCCTCCATTTACAAGGCATAAGTTAGGTTGTTGAGGAGTAGCCTCAACTTACTTTTACCTAGTGTTTGCTCATGGACCTTTTCCAGCAAGAGATACTCAGCGGTGATCAGCAGGTAGCTTTGTTAAAATTAGTGTGAAAACTGCTCTGCCATTTGACAGCATGTCTGAAATCTGTGATCGCTCACCTAGATGAAAAAAGCAATGGGCACACGGCAACATCACAACCTCTAAGTTCCCCTCGAGGGGTGTCTCACGTTTTGACTAAGAAATATCTCTCTGTCGTTTCATCACCAGGTGAAAATCCTGCAAAAAAACCTTCCTAACAGTGTTGTGGATGGCCGTGCAACACATGGAGCACAGCAATTCTTGTAGGTGGCTCACCACCTTCTCAGAAAAGCAATAAATGCTGATATAGTCAGTAAAACCCACATCCCATTAAATAAAAATTGCAAAAGCGTTGAATTTTACTCGGGCTGTTCAAATATTCATGGAAAATGACATGGGGAGGAAAGAAGCTGATAGCTTGGAGTAGGTATAGTGTGACTCAGTGAGGCTTAGTTTAGAGACTTAAATCCCACACAAACATTGATTGGGCTTTTTCCTACGAACCGTTTGTAATGCAAGCGAGTTTACCATTTATCTGATTAAGTTGCGCGGTTCTTAAAAAAAATCAATATTTGAATGATTTTGAAACAACTTGAGCATAAGAGCTGGTCTGTGGCTGCATTTTTCTGTGGTTTTTGAACTATCCTGTTACGGCTGTTGTCCAGTTTGTGCCTGTGGTTCACTTGCTGCTTAGTTTGAGGGTAGCAGAGGAAATCCAATATTTGGATAAATATTTGAGTTGTTTGTTGAAATTTCAGTCTCAGCAAATTGTGGCCTGGGCAGATATGTTGATAAACGCAGGTCTGTCAGTCTCTGTTTTTATTATAGCAGCAATCTTGTTTCTTGTTTAATGTGAGATACTTCATTTGAATTGCAACTACTGAAATCACAAGACTCAGGAAGTGTGCACAATTAGCTTCTAGTTTTTAAAATTTTTAATCTATAACAATATAGAACATGGAATAACATTACACAGGAACAGACCTTTCGGCCCATCATGTCCGTGCTGACCACAATGCCATTCTCGACAAATACTGTACCATGTGCTTGCATATGGTGCATATCCCTTTATTCCCATGTCCATGTCTATCCAAATGGCTGTTAAAACATTGCTTTCATGTCTGCCTCTACCACCTCCTTTGGCAGTGCGTTCCAAGAGTCTATCACCCTGTGTTTAAAGAAAACTTGTCTAGCACATCCCTTTTAAGTTTCTCCCTCCCATCTTAAACCCAGGCCCCAATCCATGCCCTTCATAATTTTATGTACTTCAGCCTTCTAAACTCTTGTGAAAACAATTCAAGTTTGTCCAACCTCTCCTTACAGTTAATACACTCCCATGCAGACAACATCCTGGTGAGCCTCTTTTGCACCCTCTCCAAACTCTCCATAACTTTCCTATAATGTGGCAACCAGACCTGTACACAATGTTCCAAATGTTTTATACAGCTACAGCATGACTTGTCAACATTTATATTCAGTGCCCAAACTAAGTGATTGCATTGCGTCCTGCTATTCGTTGATTCTCTCATAACCCGAGAGATCAGCTGCCATCAGTAGTTAGTTTTTTGGCCTCCAATCACCCCCTGACTCATTGTCTCAAGCTTGTTGGGAGTCCTGGAAATCAGGTTGAAATTCATAAGGCTATCAATGTCAAGGTGATCAGTGCTATTGTGTGTTGCAATGATAATTTTCCTTTTCCTCCATTCAGACATTTTGTCCAATTTCCCGATCCATACATCATAAATGTTAGAGATCATCCCAGCAGTTTTACTATACCGTAGGCAGTGTGTCTTGACATTGCAAAACAATGTGGCTTCTTGGACTTATCCATCATGAGCACTGACAACTTGTCAGTGCAATCCATGTGGGCACAGACCATGGCAGTCACACGTTCCTTGTTTCACTTTCCACCAATACATATTTCATTTTTAAACATTAAAGAATTTCCTAGTAAAAAAGTAAAACAAAAGTATAGGAGTTGGGAGTTCATCTTATGGCAGGACAGGACATTGATTAGGCCACTATTGGAATATTGTGTTCAGTTCTGGTCTCCCTCCTACTGGAAGGATGTTGTGAAACTTGAAAGGTTTCAGAAAATATTTATAAGGATGTTGCCAGGTTGGAGAATTTGAGCTATAGGGAGAGGCTGTTTTCCCTGGAGCGTCGGAGGCTGAGGGAAGACCTTATACAGGGGAACCTCGACTATCCGAACAAGAAGGGTGGGCAGTATTTCGTTCGGATAATTGATTATTCGGTTGATCGATTAAATGCCTTTCCTCTGGGGCTTGGAGTCTTAAAAGTCTGCTCCCCGTTCAGGAGACTGCAGCAGCACACTGTGCGTGAGCCCCCGACCTCCCCACCAAACCTGTCCAACACCACCTCCGTGCCCTAGCACAAAGCGTGTGAGCCCCGGCCATCCCCCGAATCCCGTCCAACACCTCACCCCCCCCCCCCCCCCCGCCCCAGCATACAGCGCGTGACCCCCGCCATCCCCCGTACCCCCAACCCTGTCCAACACCCCCCCCCCCTCCGAGCCCCGTCCAACACCTCACCCCCCCCCCCGCCCCAGCACAAAGCGTGTGAGATGCTGCTATTCCCCGAACCCCGTCCAACATCGCCTGCCACCCCCCAACATTGCCCCCAATCCCATCCAACACCGCCAGCCCCGTCCAATACAGCTCCCTGCCCCTGAACCCCATCTAACACCGACCCCTGCCCCCCAACCCATCCAACACTGCCCCCTAACCGTCCAACATCACCCCGCCCCAACCATCCAACACGGCTCCCCAACTGTCCAACACCGTCCCCTGCCACCCCCCCCCCCCCCCCCCCCCCCCCCCCCCCAAATCCCCCTGTAGCACTGCTTATATCTGGTTGGCATGGATGGCTTGGACCGAATGGTGTGATTCCATTATGTTTCCATTCCAATGCTGTATGTCTGTATGGCTCTATGATGAAGACAAGAGTGCTGTATGCCCTCTTTACTATGTTATCCACTTGTGCTGCCAATTTCAGAGAGCTTTAGACTTGGGCTCCAAGATCCCTCTGTATATTAATGCTCCTGAGGAGCCTGTCATTTTTTGCATACCTTCCTCTTGCATTAACCTCCTGAAAAGTATCACCTCACACTTGTCTTGATTAAATTCCACCTGTCATATCTCCGCCCAACTTTCCAACTGATCTACATCCTGCTACATCCTTTGACAAGCTTTCCCACTATCCATACGTCCACCGATTTTTGTCTCATTAGTGAACTTAATCAGGCCATCTATATTTTCATCCAAAAACGCTATTTACATTTTCATTGAATGTACTCAGTAAAACATTCTCCCTTGATCAATTAGCCTGCTGAGTTTACTCCTAACACTTACCCTATCCAAGACCAAAACGTACTCAGCTGTAGGCACTGACTAATGAACTTTCATTTGCACTTTCCTGTGAGAGTGGACAGACAATAAAGTGCTCACTATTATCATAAAATCATAAGACATGGGGCAGAATTAGGACATTCAGCCCAATGCATTTGCTGTGCCATTCAGTGAGGTCATAGCGAATATGATAATCGTCGATTCCACTTTGCTGCCTTTTTGCTTACTGATTAGAAATCAATCTATCTAAACCTTGAATATAATTCAAGGTAATTACCCAGCCTTTACAGCTTTGTGTGATAAGGAATTCCACTGATTCAGTACCGCAAAGAAGAAATTTCTCCTCACCTCTATCTTAAATGCACGATCCCTTATTTCAAAATAATGTCCTCTGGTCCTAGACTCTAAGTAGGGGAATAAAACTTTCCACACCTGTCAAAGCCCTAAGAACCTTGTATGTTTCTATAATGCCACCTCTCATTCTTCTAAATTCCAAAGGATACAGGTTTAACCTAAAAGACACACTCACCTTATCTGGGATCAGCCAATGAACCTTGTCTGAACTGCGTCCAGTGTCACTGTATGTTTCCTTGGATATGGGTGCCAGAACTATGCAATGTATTCCAGGTGTACTCTGAATAATGCTTTATATAGTTTGAGCAAGACCTCGCTATTTTTATATTCCATTCCCTTTGAAATAAAGTTTAGCATCCCATTTGCCTTCCCTATTACCTGCTGAACTTGAACTCTAGATTTCTGTGATTTGTTAGCAAGGACTCCCAAATCTCTCTATAGCTTTCTACAGTCTTTGTCCAATTTAAATGATATTCTGCCCCTGTATTTTTCCTGCCACAATGCATAGCCTCGCTTTTTCCCCAGATTATATTCATCTGCCAAGCTTATTTATCCTCTTGCTTAACCTGTCCAAATCCCTCTGCAGTTTGTGTCATCTTCAGCACTGGGATCCCACCTGTTTTTGTACTATCCCCAAACCTGGCTATTGTACATTTATGTCTGTTATTCAAGTCATTTATATACATTGTGTGAACTCTCTGGCAAGTCATGTTTGACATCATGAAAATACTCACCTTATCCTGTCTTTATCTCTCTTTAAATTAGTTAGCCAACCGTCTATATATGCTAAATCAATCATCTCCAACACTGTATTTTTCTCTTATTAAGCAACAAAGTATACGGTATATCTTATCAAATGCCTTCTGAAAATATGTTACATTTATTGCTTCTACTTTACCTATCCTGCTTGTTACCTACTCAAACAATTCCAATTGTTAAGCCCTGCATATTCTGCTTGATCATATTATGCATTTCTAATTCTGTGCTATTGCATCTTTTATAATAGACTCTTAACATTTTCCCAAAGCAGATGTTAAGCTAACTGGCTTACAGTTACCTGTGCTTTGTGTCCTTCCCTTTCTAAATAAAGGTGCTATATTGGCAGTTTTCTAATCCCCTGGGACTTTCCAGAATTTAAGGATTTTTGGAAAATTACTACCAGTACTATATATCCACTATCTCCATAGTTACTTATTTTAATATCCTAAGATACATCCTATCAGGTCCCGAGATGTATCCGTCATTAGCCTCTTTAGTTTCCATAGTACTACTTTCTCTCAGTTATTATATTTATTTCATTTCCTTCTTTTGTCCCTGGATTTTTTTACTATTTTTGGAATGCTTATGAGTGTGATCCTCTGTGAAAACTAATAGAAAGTATTTATTCAATTCCTGTGCCATTTCCTGGTTCTCCATTGTTATTTTCCCAACCCCTCTTCTAAGGAACCTCTTCTTATATACGGAAGCTCTTTCTATCCGTCTTGATACTGATTGCAAGTTTATCAAAGTTTATCTTCTCCCCTCTTGGTTTTTTGGTCACCATTTCTTTTTGTAACTTCCCAGATTCTCTGGCATGCCATTACTTAAAGTCACATTGTGTGTTTCTTTCAGTTTGATATTATCGTTAACTTCCCTAGTTAACTATTGTTGGCTTATCCACTAACTAGAATCTTTTCTTATGGGGTCACTTTGTTGTGAGCCATGGACTATATTTTTGAATATATGTCATTGTTCCTCCACTGCGTTTGCAGCCGCACTCTTTTCTAAATCCACTCCAGCTAACTCGGCTCTTCTTCCTTTGCAATTATACTTATTTAAGTTTAGCACAGTTGTTTCCAACCCAAGTTTATCATTCTCAAACCGAATGCTAATTTAATCATGTTATGATCACTGTTCCCTCAGTGATCTTTTATTTTGACACCATTTAATAAGTCTGCCTCATTACACATCACTAAATCCTAAATAGCCTGATCTCTTGTTGGATCCACAACTTATTGTCCATGAGAATGATCCTGACCTTTCAGTTACTTACCATTTCACTAAAGCACCTTGCTGCCATGCTAAAATGTCTGCCTTTGTCTCAATGCAAGTTAGAGGAACAATACTTCAATTTTTAATTAGATAGTTTACATCCTCTAGAGCTCTATTGAATTCCACAAATTTGGAGTATGATCTCTACTTTTGATTTCTTTTAGATCACCCCCAACTATTTTGGTTATGTGGTATTGATTTTGCTCTCGGTGTGCAGCATAGGCCCATTTCCTCCTTTCACACCTATCTTTTACACGTGTTATATTTCTGTCCGTCCTTTATCACCATTAGCAATTTGTCTTTTGCTCTGCCCTCAATCTGATTCATTCACTCGTTTCTGAAATTTGAGGTCAAGGATTACAGTTTTCATTGAGAGTTGAACAAAATAAATTTGGATTTGCCAGGAAAAAGGTCCTGGATATGGGCAGCATAGTGGCTTAATGATTAGTACTGTTGCCTCTCAGTGCCAGGGACCTGAATTCAATTCCAGCCTCTGGTGTCTGTCTGTGTGGAGTATGCACATTCTCCCCTTGTCTGTGTCGGTTTCCTCTGTGCTCTGGTTTCCTCCCACAGTCCAAAGATGTGCAAGCTAGGTGGATTGACCATGCAAAATTGCCTGTAATGGTCAAGGATGTGCAGGCTAGGTGGATTGGCCTTGGGAAATGCAGGATTATAAGGTTAGGGTGGGGGTTGGGTAGGATGCTGTTTGGAGAGTAGGTATGTACTTATTGGGCCGAACGACCTGTTTCCACACTGTAGGCATTCTGTAGACCTCAGAGAGTGAAATGTTTTTGGTTGGAGCTGTGGAATTGGAGGTCAGGGAGTAATTTGGGTGTTTAGTAGTATGGAGACTGCTTCAATATTAACAAATGCTGCAGGTGCTGTAATTCTGAAATAAAAACAAATTCCAAAGAAACTCCGTCAAGTCTGTTTGATTTCGGTAACAAAATCAGAAATTGCTGGAAAACCTCAGCAAGTCTGGCAGCACCTATGGACAGCACCGTGGGCGGCACGGTGGCACAGTGGTTAGCACTGCTGCCTCGCAGCGCCAGAGACCCGGGTTCAATTCCCGCCTCAGGCGACTGACTGTGTGGAGTTCTCCCCGTGTCTGCGTGGGTTTCCTCCGGGAGCTTCGGTTTCCTCCCACAGTCCAAAGATGTGCAGGTCAGGTGAATTGGCCATGCTAAATTGCCCGTAGTGTTAGGTAAGGGGTAAATGTAGGGGTATGGGTGGGTTACGCTTCGGCGGGTCGGTGTGCACTTGTTGGGCCGAAGGGCCTGTTTCCACACTGTAAAGTAATCTAATCTAAAAAAAAGCAGAGTTATTGTTTTGGGTCAGGTGATCCTTCTTCAGAACTCCTTGTAGCTAGGAAAAGGTTGGTGTACAGAGGAACCTCGATTATCCAAACGGGATGGGTGGGCACTATTTCAATTCTGATAATTGATTATTCAGTAGAGGAACCTTGATTATCCGAATACCAATTATCCGAAAGAGATCTTGAGGTCCCGATAGAAACATTATATCAAAGACGTGTTTCCAACAGTGATCGTGTCTTTTGTTTACTGTGATTAAACAGGCACCGTCTCTAAATGACTGACTGACTGCCCCCTCTCTCGCCCCACACTTTCCCTGGAGTTCTACACCCCCTCCTTCCCCACATAATCTCTGCAACATTATTCTGTGCAGGGCAAAGGCGGAACCTGTCAAAAAGTTGCAGTGAAAGCGCGCGCGTGTGTGTGTGTGTGTGTGTACTGGGTTGGGGGGCAGTGTTAGATGGGATTGGGGGCGGGGTGCATGTGGTTTGGGGCGGGGGAGGGTCAGTGTTGGGGGCGAGAGAGAGGGCACTTTTGGAATGCTGTGTTCAATTCTGGTCTCCCTGCTGTTGGAAAAAAATGTTATTAAACTTAAAAGGATTCAGAAAAGATTTACAGTGACATTACTGGGGTTGGAGGGTTGAGGTATAGAGAGAGGCTGAATAGGCTGAGGGTATTTTCCCTGGAGTGTTGGAGGCTGGGTGCACTCCTTATTGAAGTTTATAAAATCGTGAAGGACATGGATAGGCTGAATAGTCCAAGTCTTTTCCCAGAGTAGGGGGGTCTAAAATTAGAAGGCAGAGGTTTAAGGTGAGGGGGAAAAGATTTAAAAGGGACCTAAGAGGCAGGTGGTATGTGTATGGAATGAACTGCCAGAGGCGGTGGTGGAGGCTGATACAATCTCAGCATTTGAAAAACAACTGGACGGATTTATGAATAGGAAGGACTCTGATATGGGGCCAAATGCTGGCAAATGGGACTAGATTAATTTGGGATATCTGATCAGCATGGATGAGTTGTGCCAAAGGGTCTGTTTCTGTGCTGTGCATCTCTGTGACTCTAAGATTGTAGGGTACCCAAATGGAAAATGAGGTATTATTCTACCAGTTTGCATTGAACTTCGCTGGAGCACTGTAGCAAGCCCAAGTCAAAGTTGTTGGTCAGGGAGCAAGATGGTGTGTTGAAATGACAGGCAACTGGAAGCTGAGGGTCATTTTTGTGGAAAGAATGTTGCCAATGTAGAGGAGACCATCTTGTGAGCAGTGAACACAATAGACTAGATCAATGAGGCCAGGTAAATTGCTGCTTCATGTGGAAGATGTGTCTGGGCATTGAATACTGAGCAGGGAGGAAGTAAATGCACAGGTGTTACACCTTCTGTAGTTGCATGGGAAGGCCCCATGGCAGTTTGGGACAATGTTAGAAGTGAAGGAACAAGGTGTCCTGGAGGGAACAGTCCCTGTGAAAGAGGTAGGAATATGTGTCTGGACATGACAGCTAATTTTCCTTATATGCGGTTCTGATGGGATGATAGATGAGGGCAGGGAGGTCTCTGCTGTTGTGGGAGGGAAGAAAGGAGGTGAGGGCCAAAGTGTGAGACATTGGTTGGACATGGCTGAGGGTCACGATGGAGAATCCTTGGTTCTGGAAGAAAGTGGATGTTTCAGAGACACCTTGTATGTCCTGAGCTTCTGGTTGCCTGCTATTTCAAAACACCACTGTGTTCCCTGGCCAATAACTCTGTCTCGGGCTTGCTAGAGTGCTCCAGTGAAGCTCAGTGAAAGCTGGAAGAGCAACACTTCATTTCTCACTTGGAACCCTGTAACCTTTGGAGCTTAATATTGAGTTCAATCATTTTAGGTTCTGACCACCACCTCCCATGTTCTTAGCCCAACTCTCTCTCACTGGGCCTTGTCATCACATGGGCTGCTACCACAAACCTGCCACTAATAGTTCCCATTAACCACAGCATTCCCCCAGGCAGACATTTACCCATTCCTTAGTCTTTTTCTTGTTCTCCTGGGTCCATCTCCACCTATGATTTTCTCCTTTCTCTTCCCCCATCCCTTCTCTAACATATATACCAATCAGTTCTGAAGAAGAACTGGACTCAATGTTAACTCTGCTTTCTCTTCACTGATGCTGCCAGACCTGAGTTTTTCCAGCGTTTTGATTTGAGACTGACTAGACTGATTTGCCCTAGCACTGTTTTTATTTCAGGTTTACAGCATCTGCAGTATTTTGTGTATATTTCAGATATTGAAGGTATGTTTACAGTGGTGAATGGACAGAAGTTATTTGTCATTGGATTGGCTTTTATATTTTAGTTCAACCAGCAATACGTACTTTCCACTAAGCACAAGAAAATTTCAACTAAGGTATCTCATTTTATTGAAGAGGTTGGAGGGGGAGAATCTAAAGAGGTTTTTTAAATTTTATGGGATGTGGTCATCACTGGTATAGCTAACATTTATTGCCCTTATTTAATGAACTTTGAAACCGGTACTGAGTGGCTCTTTTGAATATCTGCAGTTCACATGGCGTAAGGATACACAGAATGCTGCTGGGGAGGGAGCTTCAGAATTCAGATCTAATGACAGTAAAGAAATGGCGATCTGATTCCAAATCAGTCTGGCATGAGATTTGGAGGGATGTTTGCAGATGATAATGTTCCCATGCTGCCGTTGTCTTTTTGGTGGGTTTAAAAAATGCTGTTTAAGAGCCTTGATGAATGCTGTGCAGATAATGTACGCTGCTACTACCACCATCGTAGCAACAATGGTGAAAAAAGTGAATGTGGAAGCTGGTGGATTGGATGCCGCTCAAATGGGTTCCTTACTCTGGATAGTAGTGAGTTCTGTTTGATCCATATTCATTCATACAAGTGGAGAGAGTATTCTATCTCACACGACTTGTGCTTTTTGGGTGACAGGCAGAAACTGAAGAGACAGGAGGTAAGTTAGTTGCTGAAGAATTCCCAGCTTCTGACCTTTTATGTAGCCAGTCAATTTTCTGATTAGTAGTAAACTCAGGCTGTTTGTATTGGGATTTGAGTAAAGGTAATGACTATCAAGCAGACCAACCACAGCCAGAAACCCTAACCACCTTACCATACATCAAAGAAGTTTTAGAAATGACAGCCAGACTACTAAGACCCCTCGGAATCCTAGTAGCACACAAACCCACCAACACTCTCAAACAAAAACTAACAAACTTAAAAGACCCAGGACAACCCATGGACAAAACCAACATCGTCTACAAAATTCCATGCAAGAACTGCCACATAGGACAAACAGGAAGAAAGTTAGTCACCAGGATACATGAACACCAGCTAGCCACAAAAAGACACGACCCTCTCTCCCTCGTAGCCCGAGGAAAAAAACCCACCATTTCGACTGGGACAACACATCTATCCTGGGACAGGCTAAGCAAAGAAATGCCAGAGAATTCCTAGAGGCCTGGCACTTTAACCACAACGCCATAAACAAAAACACAGATCGAGATACCATCTATCAACCCCTCAGAAAATGAACAGGAAATGACATCACCACAAAGCCCAGGAACCCCACTTAGGACAAACATATAAATAGAAAGCAGGAGACAACAGCTTCGCTTCACTTGGAGGTCGCCACTGATGATGTTACCTAGCCAGGTAATGAAACGCCTGGTTATCAAACCTACAACTCAGCGAGCAAACCTACACCCTCAACCTCAACCTGAGCTACAAACCTTGCACTATCAAGGTTAGATTCTGTCACATTGGGATTTCAGTGATTTGGATGGTTTGCTCAGAGAAAGGACAAAAGGAAGTGTCAAATTTATGTAGTTAATGATGTGCTCTGTTTCAGTTCTATAATGCAATTAAAGCAAGTGAATTTAATTTGCAGTGCAGGGCTCCTTGATTTATCATTTCTCTCATTCATGCGATGGTATTTGAAAGCAAGTGTAGTGAATATTGATTAAATCTGTTCCTCTGTTCATTTGCTTTATGTAAAATTAAAACCGTTAATGATTCCTATCTCCTTGAGTCTAACTAAAATGCTAGCGCTGCCTTTGAAGAAAGGTGCAGATAATAAATAAATGTGCAGGTCCAATATTATTTTAGTATTTCGGGAAGGTATAGGCCATCTTTTGGTAATATATATCCCTTGGTAATGCCATAAAATTAAATATTGAACAGTACAGGCATCCTCTAACCATAAAAAGACTGCTTAAGGAGTGACTAGTCCACTTGAGCTTGAAATAATATTTAAGGCATATTTGAGATCACATAGCCACACTAGAAGTGACCATGTTTTGGGAGGAGGAACCATTGGTGATGTGTAAGTTACATTGAGATTAGAAGCAAGAGGAAGATAGTACCAATGTGTTGAAGCTCTAGATTTTGAGCTCCAGCAGTGCTTCCTAAACTATTTTCCGATATGACTCGTCTTTAATATTTAAAAAGTAATGTGACCCAAAAGACAGACAAAAACAAGGCAGTTTTACTTAACTCTTGATTGGCAGGTGTATGTTTATTTGCCTCCATCTTCTAACAAATTAATTTGTTGCAGTTGACATGGTTAAAATTAAATTCCTGCAATAGTATGAGGCTTCTTTGTGTGAAATTTATAACTTCTCAAAAGATGTTTTTTGACATTCTTGGAGATCATTAAGGCCGTCTTAAACTGGTGGCTGTAAGTGTCATTTTTCAAATGTCAGAAGTATGATCATGGGTTCCTGATGTATTCCTCTTGAAAGTTCTCCAAGAGTCACTAAGTTTATTTGATTAAGTGTTTTTATTGGACAGCACTTGGTGGCTTGTGCAACACTTTTTTTGGCTTTATTTGAATTTAACAAGACACTTGTGAACCTGTCGCATGGAAAGTCTCACCAAATTTCTGATCAGATTTCTTGGATTGCTTTTTGTATGTAGTGGAGTCAGGAGGCTGGCTGCTGGAAGTAGAAGCTCTGCAAAAAAAACCTGTTCATGGAGTTCAAGCGGAGAAGAAAGTTGCTGTTGATTATCAAAATGAATCTTGACCATTGAACTGCACACGTGAGAGAGGCAAATCAGAAGTTCGGAACTTCCCATCCTCCAATCACAGCTGCACGACCATAATTGTCCCCTCAACACTGGTCATAGAGATGTACAGCATGGAAACAGACCATTCGGTCCAACATGTCCATGCCGACCAGATATCCCAACCCAGTCTAGTCCCACCTACCAGCACCCGGCCCATATCCCTCCAAACCCTTCCTATTCATATACCCATCCAAATGCCTCTTAAATGTTGCAATTGTACCAGCCTAAACCACATCCTCTGGCAGCTCATTCCATACACGTACCACCCTCTGCGTGAAAATGTTGCCCCTTAGGTCTCTTTTATATCTTTCCCCCCTCACCGTAAACCTATGCCCTCTAGTTCTGGACTCCCCGACCCCAGGGAAAAGATTTTGTCTATTTATCCTATCCATGTTCCTCATAATTTTGTAAATCTCTATAAGGTCACCCCTCAGCCTCCGAATCTCCAGGAAAAACAGCCCCAGCCTGTTCAGCCTCTCCCTGTAGCTCAAATCCTCCAACCCTGACAACATCCTTGTAAATCTTTTCTGAACCATTTCAAGTTTCACGACATCTTTCTGATAGGAAGGAGACCAGAATTGCATGCAATATTCCAACAGTAGCCTAACCAATGTCCTGTACAGCCGCACCATGACCTCCCAGTACTCTTGTACTCTGACCAATAAAGGAAAGCATACCAAATGCCTTCTTCACTATCCTATCTACCTGTGACTCCACTTTCAAGGAGCTATGAACCTGCACTCCAAGGTCTCTTTGTTCAGCAACACTCCCTAGGACCTTGCTTTCCCAAAATGCAGCACCTCGCATTTATCCGAATTAAACTCCATCTGCCACTTCTCAGCCCATTGACCCATCTGGTCCAGATCCTGTTGTAACCTGAGGTAACTCTCTTCGCTGTCCACTACACTCCCAATTTTGGTGTCATCTGCAAACTTACTAACTGTACCTCTTATGCTCGTATCCAAATCATTTATGTAAATGACAAAAGGTAGAGGGCCCACTGGTCACAGGCCTCTAGTCTGAAAACAACCCTCCGCCACCGTCTTCTACCTTTGAGCCAGTTCTGTATCCAAATGGCTAGATCTCTCTGTACTCCATGAGATCTAACCTTGCTAATCAGTCGCCCATGGGTAACCTTGTCGAACGCCTTATTGAAGTCCATATAGATCACATCTACTGATCTGCCCTCGTCAATCTTCTTTGTTACTTCTTCAAAAAACTCAATCAAGTTTGTGAGACATGATTTCCCATGCACAAAGCCATGTTGACTATCTCTAATGAGTCCTTGCCTTTCCAAATACATGTACATCCTGTCCTCAGGATTCCCTCCAACAACTTGCCCACCACTGAGGTCAGGCTCACTGGTCTACAGTTCCCTGGCTTGTCTTTACCGCCCTTTTTAAACAGTGGCACCACGTTTGCCAACCTCCAGTCTTCTGGCACCTCACCTGTGACTATCGATGATACAAATATCTCAGCAAGAGGCCCAGCAATCACTTCTCTAGCTTCCCACAGAGTTCGAGGGTACACCTGATCAGGTCCTGGGGATTTATCCACCTTTAGTCGTTTCAAGACATCCAGCACTTCCTCCTCTGTAATCTGGACATTTTGCAAGATGTCACCATCTATTTCCCTTCAGTCTATATCTTCCATATCCTTTTCTACAGTAAATACTGATGCCAAATATTCATTTAGTATCTCCCCCATTTTCTGTGGCTCTACACAAAGGCCACCTTGCTGATCTTTGAGGGGCCCTATTCTTTCCCTAGTTACCCTTTTGTCCTTAACATATTTGTAAATACACTTTGGATTCTCCTTAATTCTATTTGCCAAAGCTATCTCATGTCCCCGTTTTGTCCTCCTGATTTCCATCTTAAGTATACTCCTACTTCTTTATACTCTTCTAAGGATTCAATCGATCTACCCTGTCTATATCTGACATATGCTTCCTTCTTTTTCTTAACCAAACCCTCAATTTCTTTAAGGAAGGCACTTCATTCCTGAAGAAGGGCTAATGCCCGAAACGTCGATTCTCCTGTTCCCTAGATGCTGCCTGACCTGCTGCGCTTTTCCAGCAACACATTTCCACCTCAATTTCTTTAGTCATCCAGCATTCCCTATACCTACCAGCCTTCCCTTTCACCCTGACAGGAATATACTTTCTCTGGATTCTTGTTATCTCATTTCTGAAGGCTCCCCATTTTCCAGCCGTCCCTTTACCTGTGAACATCTGCCTCCAATAAGCTTTTGAAAGTTCTTGCCTAATACCATCAAAATTGGCCTTTCTCCAATTTAGAACTTCAACTTTTAGATCTGGTCTATCCTTTTCCATCACTATTTTAAAACAAATAGAATTATGGTTGCTGGCCCCAAAGTGCTCCCCCACTGACACCTCAGTCACCTGCCCTGCCTTATTTCCCAAGCGTAGGTCAAATTTTGCACCTTCTCTAGTAGGTACATCCACATACTGAATCAGAAAATTGTCTTGTATGCACTTAAGAAATTCCTCTCCATCTAAACCTTTAACACTATGGCAGTCCCAGTCGATGTTTGGAAAGTTAAAATCCCCTACCATAACTACCCTATTATTCTTACAGATAGCTGAGATCTCCTTACAAGTTTGTTTCTCAATTTCCCTCTGACTATTTGGGGGAGTCTATAATACAATTCCAATAAGGTGATCATCCTTTTCTTATTTCTCAGTTCTACCCAAATAACTTCTCTGGATGTATTTTTGGGAATATCCTCCCTCAACACAGCTGTAATGCTATCCCTTATTAAAAATGCCACTCCCCCTCCTCTCTTGCCTCCCTTTCTATCCTTCCTGTAGCATTTGTATCCTGGAACATTAAGCTGCCAGTCCTGCCCATTCCTGAACCATGTTTCTGTCATTGCTATGATATCCCAGTCCCATGTTCCTAACCATGCCCTGAGTTCATCTGCCTTCCCTGTTAGGCTTCTTGCATTGAAATAAATGCAGTTTAATTTATTCGTCCTACCTTGTCCCTGCCTGTCTTGACTGTCACTTCTGTTCTCAGCTGTACCCATCTAAGATCTCCTTCACTATCTCCCTGGGTTCCACATCCCCCCCCGCCCCCCCACCTTACTAGTTTAAATCCTCCCATGCAGTTCTAGTACATTTCCCTGCCAGTATATTAGTCCCCTTCCAATTTAGGTGCAATCTGTCCTTCTTGTACAGGTGACTTCTACCCCAAAAGAGATTCCAATGATCCAAAAATGTGAATCCTTCTCCCATACACCTGCTCCTCAGCCATGCATTCATCTGCTCTATCCTCCTATCCCTGCCCTCACTCGCTCGTAGCACTGGGAGTAATCCTACCCTTGAGGACCTCCTTTTTAAATTTCTGCCTAACTCTCTGTAATCTCCCTTCAGAATCTCAACCTTTTCCCTTCCTAAGTTGTTGGTTTCAATGTGGACAATGACCTCTTGCTGGCCCTTCTCTCCCGTGAGAACATTTTGCACCTTCTCTATGACATCCTTGATCCTGGCACCAGGGAAACAACACATCATTCTGCTTTTTCTCTGCTGGCCACAGAAACGTCTGTCTGTTCCTCTGACGACAGAATCCCCTAACATAATTGATCTCTTGGAAGCCAACGTACCCCTCGTTGCATTAGAGCCAGTCTCAATACCAGAAACTTGGCTGTTCGTACTACGTTCCCCTGAGAATCCATCATCACCCCCTACATTTTCCAAAACAGCATATCTGTTTGAAATGGGTATATCCACAAAAGACTCCTGCACCAGCTGCCTACCTCTCTTACACTTCCTGGAGTTAACCCATCTATGTGACTGTATCTGAGACTTTCACCCCTTCTTATAACTGCCATCCATTACATACTGTTGTTGCCAATTCCTCATCGCTTCTATCTGTCTCTCCAACCGATCCACTCGAAATGATAAGATTCGCATCCAACAGCATTTATGGCAGATATAATCCGCAGTAACCTTTAAACTCTCTTTAAACTCCCACATCTGACAAGAAGTACATTTCACGTAAAGGTCGTTTTTGCTCCTTCATAATCCACAGACCCAGAAAATAACACTGTCTTATTCCTCTACAAACACTGCCCCAGGTTAAATTTATAGCTATGGCTTATATTTTAAGTTTAATCAAGAGACTTATCTCCAAAAACATATAATCAAGAAAGAACCCACTGTACTCACTAATACAGCCTTTCTCTTGAACAGACTTAAAACAACAATCAATTTATTTGATTCTGTGCTGTGAACTTCGTCCAACAGTTCCTCCAAGATTAGTTGTGAATTTCACTGTTTGTTAATTTTCCTAGATGCGCTCTGATCGTTTGATCATGTTCCCTTCTTCACTGTTCAATTTGATCAATGTGTGCTTCCTGCATGAATCCTTGCGAGAATTTGAATTTGTCCCAATTTGAATGTTTGCCCCAAGCTCTGAGCACTTTGCACCCAGTTTGATGCCATGCGTGATATGAAAAGAACAGCATCATCACCAGCCTTGAACCTGTTACTGTCTTATTTCACCATCCGCTTATTGCTCATTTCAGTTGTGATTCACAATGCTGAGCTGGAAAGTGTGCATGATGTCATGCAATTTAATGTATATGTTTCAAATTGCCTTTGTAAAGAGCTGGGCATGATGAACTGAATGGCTTTATTCTGTGCTGTAAACGTCTATGGCTGGAGAAGGATAGTGCATCACAGTGTCTGTCTTGCAATATCAGTTCAGTCTGGGTACCCAGATTCACCTTCAGCACTCCAGAACCAGGAGTAGGCCATTAAGCTATTCAGTACGATCATGGTTGATCAAACACTTGAGTAACTTTTTATGTACTTTCAGTCATAACCCAGTATGCCACTGGTCATCAGAAACCTATCGATCTGTTCCTTAAAATACTTAAAGCCTAACTTTCCACAGTTCTCTTTGATAGAAAATTCCAAGGATTCACAATCCTCTGAGAAACATTTCTCCTCATTTCAGACTCAAGTGACACCATGCTTCTTGTGTTCACCCCCCCCTCCCCCTTTAAATTATACCCCCTGGCTCTAGATTCCTGAACCAGAGGAAATATTTTACCTACCTCTACTCTGTAAAGTACTTTATTTTGTAGGTTTCAACAAAGTCATCTCTCCTCCCTTGAAGCTTTATAGAATAGAGGCTCAGTTTGCCCAGGATGTCCTACCAGCCTGGAAACAATACAGGTGATATTTGGTTGCATTGTCTCTATGGTAAAGACATACTTTCTAAGATAAGGTGACCAAAATGTCACCCAGTACTTTAACAGGTAAATTGCTAGAAAAGTCCAACAGATCTGGCAGCATCTGTGGAGAGAAAGCAGAGTTAACTATACCTGTGGGAAATGCACCAAACCCCTGTTACTGGGAGACCATGTGAGGGAGCTGGAGCTGGATGCTATCAGGATCATCCGAGATACTGAATGATTGATAGATCAGAACAACTCAGAGTGGCTGCAGAACGTTCATGGGGAAGGGTGAGCAGCCAGAAGTCATTGTGCACATTAGTACAAATGATATAGGTAGAAATAGGGATGAAGTCCTGCAGAGTGATTATAGAGAGCTCGGAAAAAAAAGAGAAACCAGGATCTCGGTGATGATCTCCAGATTACTTCCAGTGTCATGTGCTCGTGAGGGTAAGAACAGGAGAATATGGTAGATGAATGCATGGCTAAAGAATTGGTGCAGCGGGCATGGAGTCAGATTTTTAGATTATTGGAGTCTTATCTGGGCCAGAGGTGACCTGCTCAAGAGAGACAGATTGTATCTGACCTGGAGAGGGACCAATATCTCGGCAGCCAGGTTTGCTTGTGCTGCAAGGGAGGGTTTAAACTAGATTGGCAAGGGGTGTGGGAGACAAGTGGGAGGCTGGAAGGAGATACAGTAATCAGAAATAGGAGGTTGAAGAAACCAGTCAGGCTGGAAACAACCGGGAATGAGGGGTGCCTGTTGGATTAAATTGCATCAATTTGAATGCAAGAGGGCTGACAGATAAGACCACTGAACTCAGGGCATGGATAGGAATCTGTGGGACTGGGACATTATAGCCATTATAGAAACATGGGTAAGGGAGGGACAGGACTGGCAGTTCAATGTATCAGGGAACAGTAGCTTGAGGTGGGACAGAGGAGGTGGGAGAAGGGGAGGGGGAGTTGCATTTTTGATTAGGGTGAGTATCACAGCAATAGTTAGAGATGAAATAACTGAAGGTTCATCCAGTGAGGCTTTGTTGGTGGAAGTAAGAAATAAGGGGACCATGATGTTTTTGGGGTGGTACTGTAGGCCCCCAAGTAGTCAATGGGAATTAGAGGAATAAATATGCAGAGAGATTGGGGAGGCTGTTAGGAGCAATAGGATTGTCATTGTTGAGGGTTTTAATTTTCCTAACATAGAATGGGACTGCCAGAGCATTAAGGGCTTAGATAGGGTGGAATTTAAGTCCTTTCAAGAAAGTTTTCTCACGCATTTTATAGAAGGTCTGACTTGGGAAGGTGCAAAACCCAACCTCCTATGGGAAATAGGGCAGGAAAAGTGATGGAGGTGTTGGTGAGAGAGCACTTTGCGACTCGTGACCATAGTTCTGGAGAGGGACAAAAGTGGTCCACAGGTTCATGTTCTAAATGGGGGCAAGGTGAATTTTGATGGAATTAGATGGGAGCTCCCAAGGGTTGATTGGAGTAGGTTGTTTCCAGGCAAAGGGATCTTTGGCAAGTGGGAGGTCTTTAAAAGTGAGATAGCTAAATTTCAAGGTCTGTGTGTTCCTGAGAAGGTGAAGGGCAAGGTTGGCAGGAAAAGGGAACCCTGGATGACGTGATATTAAGGCTTTGACCAGAAAAAAGGAGGCATGGCTCGGGTACAGGCAGCTGAGATCAAGGGAATCCCTGGAGGTATACTGGGATTATAAGAGTTTACTGAAGCAGGAAATCAGGATAGCAAAAAGGGGACTCATGGCAGCCTTGGCTGAGAATGTTAGGATGAATCCAAAGAGGTACTTTAAATAATCTTAACGGAAAATGAATAACTAGAAAGAGAATAGGACTCAAGGACCAAAGTGGATATTTATGTGTAGGTCCGCAGGAGATGGGTGAGGTTCTCAATGAATATTTCTCCTCTGAGTTTACCATGGAGAAAGACATGAGAACTTGGGAAATTGGGGAAGTTAGTGGAGATATCTTGGGTACAGTCCATAATACAGCAGAGGAGGTGTTGGATGTATTTGAATGTATGAAGGTGGATAAATCTCCTGGTCCTGACCAGATTTGTTTGAGAACACTAAGAGGCTAGAGAAGAAATTGCGGGGGCCCTGGCTAATATTTTTGCATTATTGTGAGCCACGGGTGAGCTCCTGGAAAACTGGAGTAGCAAATGTGCCACTATTCCAAAAAAGGGCAGCAAAGAAAAGCCTGTCGACCAGTAAGCTTAACATTTGTGATGGGTAAGCTACTTGAAGGTTCTGAGGGATAAGGTATACTTTTAGAAAGACAAGGTTTGATTAGGTGCAGTCAGCATGGCTTTGTGAGTGGGACATCATGCCTTACAAATTTTTTTTAAGAGTTCTTTGAAGTAACCAGGAAGGTTGGTGAGGGCAGGGCGGTAGACATATCTGTATGGATTTCAGTAAGGCCTTTGATAAGGTTCCACATTGGCTGCTCTGGAAGGTTAGGTTGCTTGGAATTCAGGGTGAGCTGGCAAGTTGGATACAAAATCGACTTGATAGGAAGTAGAGGGTCATTCTGAAAGGGTTCTTGTCAGACTGGAGGCCTGTGGCTTGTGGAGTGTCTCTAAGGTTGGTGCTGGGCCAATTACTGTTTGTTATCTACATCAGTGATTTGGATGAAAATATGCAAGGCATGATAATTAAGTTTGCTAATGACACTAAAAGAGGCAGTATTGTGGACAGTGAGCAAGGTTAACAGAGGTTACAGCAGGACCTTGATCAGCTGGGGAAGTGGGCCGAGAAATGGCAAATAGAATTTAATGTAGATAAGTGTGAGGTCTTGCACTTTCTGGAAAGTCAAATCAAGGTAGGAGTTTCATGGTGAATGGTAGGACCTTAAGGAGCATTGTGAAGCAGAGCAACTTTGGAGTTCAAGTGCACAGTTCTCTGAAAATGGAATCACAGGTAGACAGGGCAGTGAAAGAAGACTTTTGGTACACTTAGCCTTCATCAGTCAGGGCATTGAGTATAGAAGCTGGCAAGTTATGTTGCAATTATATAGGACGTGGGTGAGGCTGCACTTGGAGTATTGCATTCAGACTTGGTTACTTAGTTATAGGAAGGATGTTATTAAACTGGAAAAAGTGCAGAAGAAATTTACTATGTTGCCAGGAGTCAATGGTTCGAGTTGTAGGGAGAGGTTGGCCAAGCTAGGACGTTTTCCTTTCGAGTGTAGCAGACTGAGGGGGGAACCTTAATAGAGGTGTATAAGATCATGAGAGGCATGGAGAGGGTGAATGCACTCAAGCTTTTTCACAGGGTTGGGGAATTGAGGACTAATGGACATCAGTTTAAAGTTAGAGGAGAAAGAATAAAAGGGAGCCCGAGGGCCAACTGTTTTAGACCGAGAGTGGTACGCATTTGGAATGAGCTGCCAGTAGAGGTGATTGAGGGATCATTAACAACATCTAAAGAGCATTTGGACAAATACATGATAGGAAAGGATTAGAAGGATGTGGGGCAAGTGCAGGGAATTGGGGTTAGCGTTAATGGACGGTTTTGGTCGGCATGGATCAGTTTGGGCCAAAGGGCCTGTCGTCTTGCTGTAGGTCTCTATGATTCCAAAACATTTTGGGTTGAGTGCCTCTTCCTCAGAACTCTGATTTCTGTCCACCGATGCTGCCAGACCTGCTAATCTTTTCTAACAATATCTGTTTTTGTTTCTGATTTACAGCATCTGCAGGTCTTTTGGTTTTTGTTTCTGATTTACAGCATCTGCAGGTCTTTTGGTTTTTTGTCCAGTACATCAAGTCCTGTCTAATCAAGCTTCTATATAATTGAACCAAGTGCAGGGTGTGCAACGCCTTTACAATGCCCCATTAATGTTTCACCTCCAGAGTGTATATTTGCTATGGTCTTTTGCAGTTTCTGATACCAGATATCCTGTCTGAGCTGATTGTCAATTTGTGGCAAAGCCACCTCCTCAGGAGCCTGATATTCTCAACAGAAGGAATTGTATTGACAGTACTCAATCTGTGCCTAACAGTCAAATAATTTATGCACTGGGTGGATATTAAACATCCAGAGAGGAATTTACAGGTGAGCAATTGGAGGTTGCAAAATTTCTGGGGAAAATTATTCACCTTGGTGCACAGGTGAAGATCTGGCAGCATGAAATGGAAGAAGATGGGAAAGTCAAGTGGAATTGTTTCAACCACAGTAGAGTTGTGGAATATAATAGCAAAAGCTATTAGAGCAATATATTAGCCTATGAGAAAGGAGAAGGTTTGAATTTTGAGTCTGTAGCTGAGCAGTGGGTTATATTTGTATCTGGGCTCGGTTTGCCTGGTTTCTTGATCTGGCTGGCCTGGATTAAAGCTGGGCTATGTTGGCTGGCCTATAATTATTAAGAGTCATAGAATCCCCATACTGTGGAAAGAGGCCCTTTGGCTCATTGAGTCTGCACTGACCCTCTAAAGAATCTTTACCCAAACCCAGCCCCCTAACCTGTCCTCATAACCCATATTTACCAAGGCTAATCCACATGGTCTGGGCATTCGTGGTCACTATGGACAATTTAGCATGGCCAGTCCACCCAAACTGCACACCTTTAGACTGTAGGAGGAAACTGGAGGAAGTGCACGCAGACATACGGAGAAAGTGCAAAGTCCACACGGACAGGTGTGGCGATTCCTGATCACGTTTTGACAAGAAGCTCAATTCTTCTGCATTGTTTTTGTTTGGTAGCTATATGCAATGATAATATAAATGCATCATTTTTTAGTTTGATCTCATTGTTGAAACTCCTGAATTGAAAAGTGTGGTGCTGGAAAGGCGCAGCAGGCCAGGCAGCATCCGAGGAGCAGCAGAATCGAAGTTTTGGGCATAAGCCCTTCTTCAGGAATGAGGCTGGTGTGCCAAGTGGGCTGAGATAAAAGGTGGGGGTGGAGGGGGTGGGGGGGGGGTGGAGTTTGGGGGAGGGGCGCTGGGAATACAATAGGTGGAAGGAGGTGAGGGTGAGGGTGATAGGCCGGAGAGGGGGTGGGAGCGGAGAGTTCGGGAAGAAGATTGCAGGTCAAGAGGGCGGTGCTGAATCTGTGGGTTGGGACGGAGATAAGGTGGGGGGAGGGGAAATGAGGAAGCTGGAGAAATCTACAGAAATCTGAGTCAGGTGAATTGTAACCAGCAGCATGAAAACACTTTCTCTACTGTGTTTTGAGTCTGCCTTGAAAAGCAGCCCCTGCTGCGTTACAGGAGTCATTTTCCATTTCCTACATTGGAACTCTGGCCTTTCTGTAATGAATAATTGAGAGTAATACTGAGGTCCAATTGCTTACTGAGCTTTCATCTCTTTTTAGCTCTGGCTTGATTGGTCCCTTGAGGTTGAAGAATACTATGTCACCCAGGCAGTCTCTGTCATTTGTGGGACTATTTCCAATAACAGTCAATGTAAATCTATGGTGTTGAGATTTGTACAGAAAACATTTCAGAATTCTGCACTCTTATGAATGAAAATTAATCTCTAACATACATGGAGTATAAGGCCATGATCAACAGCACATGACATGCAGTCTTCATACACCATGAAATATAAAATATTTTATATCTATTAATGTGAAATATGACCATATTGGCTCCTGAAATCACTGCTGTTGCAATTTATGTTTATCAACACTTAAATGTTTTTAACAAAAAATGTCATACCAGGCTGGTGTGAGTAATTAGTAGTCTTTTGATACCAGTCTCATGGCAGATACATGTACTCTTAAGAGATAAGAGTGAAGTGACTGATAAGCATTTCATTTTAAGCTTCACTTGGCACAAAGAATGAAGAAAGCTTCCAACGTGCTTTTTGGCTGTTTTTGTGATGGTGCCATTTTTGGTCAGTGAACTATTTACAAGTTGGAGAAAGGCTAAGTATTTTACATTTATATTTCAAAGTTCCTTTATGTTTTAATGCTTTGTCTGGTAGCTTGGGAATGACTTCATGGTTAGCTTGTTTTCAGAGTTGCGTGCATGTTAGTGGTGCCTGACATTTCTGTGTGCATGGGGTTTATTGTTCTCTCCTCACTCAGAATTACAGTTTAGAGTTTGCAAAAAAGTGTGCAACAAAACCCAAATCAGGGCCATACTTTTTTTCTTGGAGAATGTAAAAAATGTTAACTTTACAACCTGTTATCATTACTGTAACAATTTGCGGAATTTTGAACCTCCTGCTTTACAGTGCAAAATGGAGATGTAGGAGCAGCTGCAAGTTATTCGCTAGCAAATAATTTTGCTCAGTTACGGCAATAGAAACAAGATGTTGCAGATATTAGTTAATTACACAAATGCCTCACTGTACACCCTGTTAGGGGATAAGGTGCCGTTGAAGGGACTGTTGTCACCTGTTTCCAATTTACTCCATCTTATTCCTGAGGGTGTTGATTGAAGAGTTGGGGTCGAGCCTCTTGAAAGAAAGCAGCTCTTTTGGGGGTGGGGTGGGGTTGTTAAGGGTAGTTTTAACAAAGCCTGTTCCTGACTAAATCCATAAATAGGGTTGCTAGATAGCAAAGAGAGGGTGGAACTTTGACTTAGTATCATAGAGACATAGAGATGTACAGCATGGAAACAGATCCGTCCATGCCGACTAGCTATCCAACCCAATCTAGTCCCACCTGCCAGCACCCGGCCCATATCCCTCCAAACCCTTCCTATTCGTATACCTATCCAGATCCCTTTTAAATGTTGCAGACTTGGGCTCTCTCCTTTGGAGTGGTCTACTGAGATCTATTGCTGTTTACTGCTAGCTCAGTGCAAAGTAAATTGGGCTTCCCTTCCAAATTTTGGCTCACTTTAATAAGTCAGTGAGGAAATTTGGCTCTTAAAAATGCAGTAACTTCTGCATTGTGCTTGGCTGCTGTCTCCAGGTTTTTCGAGACCTTTGTTCACACTCCTCAAAATTCACCCATGCTTTTTCTTTGACTGGTAATTGGAGAGTTGAATTTTATTTTCTGTTGGAGGTAGTATAGAACCATAGAGAATTTGTACAGTACAGAATGAGGCCATTTGACCCATCAAGTCTCTACTGACCCACCAAAGACCGACCCTCCGAAGAGCAACTCGGTCAGACCCACATAACCCCGTAATGTTGCAATTAAGCACAGCCAATCTACTTAACCTGCATGTCTTTGGATTGTGAAGTAAACTGGAGCACTCAGGAAACCCATTGCAGAGTTAGGGAGAATGTGCAAAATTCGCAGACAATTGTCGGAGGGTGGAATCACACTCAGGTCCCTGGCATTTTGTTGAGGATGCAGTGCTAACCACAGAGCCACAGGGCTGCCCCCAATGACAGCTGCATTCAAACCTCTAAAATCTTTGTATTTCTCCTCCCCACACTGCAAATTGCTCTCTTCGCTTGCGCTCTCACTGCACTTATCATAAATTTGAGCTCATTGAAAATGCTGCTTTCTTCATCATTTGTATTATCCTTGTGCTCTGACTGAGTTTGACTCCCAGTCTGTCATGTAGCTGTTTTAGTGTTTTTATTGATGTTCCAAATTCCTCAATGGCCTTGTCTCACATCTTCTCTACAACCCTTGAGATTGTTGCCCTTCTCCAGTTTTTTTGGTGAGATTCTTAATGAGTGCTTTGCATTGGTATTCATTGAGGAGAGGGACGTGACGGAAGTTGAGATTAGAGTTAGATGTTTGATTACTCTAGGTCAAGTTGGCATAAAGAGGGAGGAAATGTTGAGTATTCTAAAAGTCATTAAGCTGAACACAAGTCCCCAGGTCTGGATAGGATCTATCCCAGGTTACTGAAGGAAGCGAGGGAGGAAATAACTGGGGCCTTAACAGGCACCATGGTTTTGTGCAGGGAAGGTCATGTCTTACCAACTTAATTGAATTCCTTGAGCAAGTGAAAAAGCTGATTGATGAGGGAAGGCTGTAGGTGTCATAGTCATGGACTTCAGTAAGATATTTGATAAGGTTCCCCATGGTAGGCTGATGGAGAAAGTGAAGTCACACAGGGTCAGGGGTGTACTAGCTAGATGGATTGAGAGAACTAGTTGGGCAACAAGAGACAGTAGTAGTGGCGGGGAGTTTCTCAAAGTGGAGACCTGTGACCAGTGGTGTTCCACAGGGATCTGTGTTACGACCACTGTTGTTTGTGATATACATAAATGATCTGGAGGAAGGTATAGGTAGTCTGATTAGCAAGTTTGCAGATGACACTAAAATTGGTAGAGTAGCAGATAGTGAAGGGGACTGTCCGAGAATGCAGCAGAATATAGATAGATTGGAGAGTTGTGCAGAGAAATGGCAGGTGGGGTTCAATCCAGCAAATGTGAGATGATGCATTTTGGAAGATTGAATTCAAGAGTGAACTATACAGCAAATGGAAAAGCCCTGGGGAAACTTGATGTACAGAGGGATTTGGGTGTTCAGGTCCATTGTGCTCTGAAGGTGGCAATGCAGGTTGATGGAGTGGTCAAGAAGGCATACGGCATACTTTCCTTCATCGAATGGGGTATTGAGAATGAGAGTTGACGGGACATGTTACAGTTGTATTGGACTTTTGATTTGGCCACATTCAGAATATAGTTCTGGTCACCACATTGGTAGAAGGATGTGGATGCTTTGGAGAGGGTGCAGAGGAGATTCACCAGGATGTTGCCTGGTATGGAGAGTGCTAGCTATGAAGAGAGGTTGAGTAGATTTGGATTATTTTCATTAGAAAGATGAAGGTAGAGGGGGGACCTGATTGAGGTCTACAGAATCATGACCGGTATAGACAGGGTGGATACCAAGAAGCTTTTTCCCAGAGTAGGGGACTCAGTTACTAGAGGTCACGAGTTCAAGGTGAGAGGGGATAAGTTCAAGGGAGATATGCATGTAAAGTTCTTTACGCAGAGGGTAGTGAGTGCCTGGAATGTGTTGCCAGCGAAAGTGGTCGAGGCGGGTATGATAATGTCATTTAAGATGTACCTGGACAGATACATGAATAGACAGGGAGCAGAGAGATACAGATCCTTAGAAAATAGGCGACAGGTTTAGATAGAGAATCTGGATCGCCGCAGGTTTGGAGGGTCGATGGGCCCGCTCCTGTAGTGTAATTAACTTTGTTTCTTTCTTCAATTTTCGTCTGTTATTCACCCCTCTTTCAGTCAATCTGTCAAGTAACGTCCTAGTCCAAATTTTCATTGTCAATCTGTATTGACATACTGTGCTTCTGCTTGATTCAAAGCTTCAAGGCTCTCACTATAACTTGGGTGACTGTCCGTGTGAAGTCTGCACGTTCTCCCTGTGTCTGCTTGGGTTTCCTCTGGGTGCACCTGAAACGACAACGTAAAATTCTGGAAATACTCAGCAAGACAGGCAGCAATTCTGGAGAGTTGTGAAGAACAGTCACGGGAAATGAAACGTTGGCTCTGCTTTCTCTCTACAGATGCTGCCAGACCTTTTGAGATTTTCCAACAATTTCTGTTTGTTTCAGATTTCCAGCATCTGCATTTCTTTTGGTTTTTAAACTCTGGAGAGAGAACATGTTATCGTTTCAAATTGATCTTTCAGTAGAGGAAAAATGGCTAGTGACCAAAGCATTAACTCTGTTACATCTACAGATGACAGGACAAATGGAGAAGGCTATTGGAAAAGAATATAGGATCCTTGTTGTATAAAGAGCTGTACAGAGTACAAACACCAAAAAGTTGCTGAACCTTCATAAACCAGAATACTTAATTACTCCATTTGTTTGGTCCCATACCTTAGAAGGGGAATCAAGAGAGGGGACTGAAGTGATTGCATCAACTACAACAATAAAGAAGGAATTTCAGTTACTGTATGTAGAGATACTGGGAAAATTGATGTTCTAGTGAGGCGATAATGTTCAGAGAAATTTGATGAAGATGTTCAACACTTGAACAGTTTTGCAAGAGAAATTAGGGAGAAATAAAATCAGAAATTGCTGGAGAAACTCAGCATCTGGCAGCATAGTTTCCAAACTGATTCCGGTCGAAACCTTAAGTCTGATTTGTTTCCACAGGGCTGCCAGGTTTAATAACTAGAGGACAATTTATGGTAACAAGTAAATGTGATTTGAACGCATTACCTGAAAAGGTGGCAGAACTAGATTCAATAGTAACTTCCAAAGGGAATTGGATAAATCCTTGAAAGAAAATCATTTTCAGGGTTGTGGGGAATGAGTATGGGAGCATGACTAATTTGAAAACTCTACCAAAGAACTGACACTGGTTCTGATAGAGCAGAGGGTCACATGCTGTTTCATTCCATCATTTTATTGGTTGATAAAGTCACTGTCTATAATTGCTGTTTACCTAGAGTGATAAAGTATGGATATAAGTATCGGAAGGATTGTAACTTTGCAAAATGTTGGTAAACTATTCTATTTTCTAGTTCAGTTAGATTTAAATAGGGAGTCAAAATTACAAAGCCGTATAATAATGATATGATCTATATGCCTGACCTCCTAAAGTATAATACAAGCCATTCTGCTATAATGCACATTTTGTTAATGTGAGTTCTGTGTGACACGATTGACGAACTGGGGACGCTGTTTCTAAAGCACGCATTTTTAAAATGTGTATTGGTTAAAACGCGATATCGGCTTCATTCCTTTCTTATAACATGGGGTTGCATGAGAACAGAACTGTGTTAGAGCAGAACCAACTGTCAATACAATCAAGCTGATCTAAGTCTAGCCAAAAGATGAGAGAGGGTCTGTTCTTTTGCATTCCTTTGACATTTCTAAGGTTTCTAAGTGTAAGCTTGCTGTTTTTAATACTAGTACGTATAAATTTTAGAATCCTTCTCAGGAAGTTGATGATTTAGAATCTAAAAACCGCAGACCGCACAAACTACTATTGCTAATCTGATATGATCTAACTTGCAATGTTGGGGTTTTGATACATGAACTTTCTGTACAGATATAAATCAGTTCACTTGAAAGAAATGGAATCTACATATTGCTTTTGTGTAGAAAGGATAAAACAAATATAAAAACATCTTAAATTCAGATTAACTTCCTAACATTGCTTCAGGTGACTTGTTATTAAGATGATGGGATTTGGTATTTGTACAGTAAAGCATTTCCGTTTCTCACAGTTCTAAGTCAGGGAAGTCATCATCAGACTGACACTTTTTAGAAACCAAACTGACTTTTAAAAAAAGCCTGACATCCAGTTGCAGATTCTACTAATTCTATGGGCGGCATGGTGGCACAGTGGTTAGCACTGTTGCCTCACAGCGCCAGAGACCCGGGTTCAATTCCTGCCTCAGGCGACTGACTGTGTGGAGTTTGCACATTCTCCCCGTGTCTGCGTGGGTTTCCTCCGGGTGCTCCGGTTTCCTCCCACAGTCCAAAGATGTGCAGGTTAGGTGAATTGGCCAGTCTAAATTGCCTGTAGTGTTAGGTAAGAGGTAAATGTAGGGGTATGAGTGGGTTGCGCTTCGCCGGGTCAGTGTGGACTTGTTGGGCCGAAGGGCCTGTTTCCACACTGTAATCTAATCTAATCTAATTATTAATAGCGTTCTCTCAAACGGGATAGTATTGCTTCATTAAAAATTATCAAGATGCCTGAACACTCTTCTCTATGCCATCAATAAAACACTGGGTGAAACTGCTTTGTTGTTTTTAACAAAACTGATCTTTGCAAAATATACCACACCCTGGAAGCAGTATTCAAGCATAGACGCATTTATTTAGTTTCCATAGTTTTCCGCCTACATCTGCCTTTGGGTGGTTTCATAAACACAAAAACAGCAAGGGGGGCGGGGGGGGGCGGAGGGGCGGAGATGATAATGGCCGAGTGGTAGTTTTGATGAACTGTTAGTCTGGAGACCTCTGTCATGTTCTGAGGAGCTGGGTTTGAATCTTGCGATGGCAGAGGGTGGAGTTTGAATTCAATGAATATCTGGAATTGAGCATCTAATGACCATGGTCAATTGTCAGAAAACCCACCTGGTTCACTATACACCTGCAGTCATATATCACAGAAATAGACCCTTTGGTCCAACTTGTCCATGTCAACGAGATTTCCCAAACTAAACTAGTCCTACTTGATTGTGTTGTCCCAGACCCCTCTAAACATTTCTATTTCATATACCTGTTCAAATGTGTATCAAATGTTGTAACTGTACCTGCCATTAATCACTTCATTCCATATATGTACCAACCTCTGTGTGAAAAAGCTGCCCCATAGGTCTTTTTCGAATCTTTCATCTTCTCTCATCTTAAACCTTTGTCCTCTAGTTTTGAACTCCCCTACCCTGGGGAAAAGGCATTTGATATTCACCTTATTTGTGCCTCTCATAACTTTATAAACATTACAAAGTCACCCTTCAGCCTCCCCTGCTCCAGTGAAAAAACTTTGCTCTAAAAATATCGTCCTGCAGAATAACAGTTTTGTCGGAAACAAACAGAAATTGCTGGAAAAGCTCAGCAGGTCTGACAGCATCTGGGAGGGGAAACCAGAGTTAGCATTTTGGGTCCGGTGACCCTTCCAAAGAACTGAGGATCACCGGACCCAAAACATTTAACTCTGATTTCTCTTCTCAGATGCTGTCAGACTTGTGGAGCTTTTCCAGCAATTACTGTGTTTGTTTCTGATTTACAGCATCCTCATTTCGTTTGGTTTTTATTTAACAGATTTTGTCTATTGACTTAAACTCCCAAGAATGTGGCCAAAGGAGAAACATTTAAGATTACTAGCTCAAAATGCCCAATCCGACAACCATATCAGCTTTTCAGCATCCATGTCACTTTTCAAACCCCATGAATCAGTAATCTTGCAAAGTCACTTGCGTGACTAAGTTGGTTAATCCTTATGTGGTACTTGAGAGTTTGGAGTTAGTCAAACAGTCATAGAAATGTACAGCATGGAAATGGACCCTTTGGTCCAACTTGTCCATGCCTACCAGATATCCCAACCCAATCTAGTCTCACCTGCTGTCACCTGACCCGGGTTCAAATCCCGCCTCAGGTGACTGACTGTGTGGAGTTTGCACGTTCTCCCCGTGTCTGCGTGGGTTTCCTCCGGGTGCTCCGGTTTCCTCCCACAGTCCAAAGATGTGCAGGTCAGGTGAATTGGCCATGCTAAATTGCCCATAGTGTTAGGTTAGAGGTAAATGTAGGGGTATGGGTGGGTTGCACTTCGGCGGGTCGGTGTGGACTTGTTGGGCCGAAGGGCCTGTTTCCACACTGTAATGTAATGTAATCTAATCTAATCTCTCCAAACCCTTCCTATTCATATACCCATCCAAATGCCTTTCAGGTGTTGCAATTGTACCAGCCTCCACCACTTCTGTCAGATCATTCCATACATGTACCACCCTCTGTGTGAAAAAGTTGTCCCTTAGGCCTCTTTTATTTCTTTCCCCTCTCACCGTAAACCTATGCCCTCCAGTCCTGGATGCCCCACCCCAGGGAAGAGACTTTGTCTATTTATCCTCTCCATGCCCCTCACGATTTTATAAACTCTCCAGGGAAAACAGTTCCAGCCTGTTCAACCTCTCCCTGTAGCTCAAATCCTCCTACCCTGGCAACATCCTTGTAAATCTTTTCTGAATCTTTTCAAGTTTCACAGCATCCATCCGATAGGAAGGAGACCAGAGTTGCACGCAATATCCTAAAAGTGGCCTAACCAATGTCCTGAACAGCCGCAACATGACCCCCCAACTCCTGTACTCAATACTCTGACCAATAAAAGAAAGCATACCAAACACCATCTTCACTATCCTATCTACCTGTGACTCTACTTTCAAGGAGCTATGAGCCTGCACTCCAAGGTCTCTTTGTTCAAACACTCCCCCGGACCTTACCATTAAGTGTATAAGTCCTGCTAAGATTTGCTTTCCCAAAATGCAGCACCTCGCATTTATTGGAATTAAACTCCATCTGCCACTTCTCAGCCCATTGCCCATCTGATCAAGAACCCATTGTAATCTGAGGTAGCATTCTTCACTGTCCACTACGCCTCCAATTTTGCTGTCATCTGGAAACTTACTAACTGTACCTCTTATGCTAACATTCAAATCATTTATGTAAATGACAAAAAGTAGTGGACCCAGCACCAAGTCTTGTGGCACTCCACTGGTCACAGGCCTCCAATCTGAAAAAGAACCCTCCACCACCACCACCCACCTTTTGAGCTAGTTCAGTATCCAAATGGCTAGTTCTCCCTGTATTCCATGAGATCTAACCTTGCTAGCCAGTCTCGAATGAGGAACCTTGTTGAACACTGTACTGAAGTCCATATAGATCACATCTAACACCCTGCTTTCATCAATTCACTTCGTTACTACTTCAAAAAATTCAATCAAGTTTGTGAGACATGATTTCCCATGCACAAATACGTGGACATCCTTTCCCTCAAGATTCCATCCAACAACATGCCCACCACAGACGTCAGGCTCACTGTTCTATAGTTCCCTGGCTTGTCCTTACTACCCTTCTTAAACAGTGGCACCATGTTAGCCAACCTTCAGTCTTTCGGCACCTGAATGTGTGGAGTTTGCACAGTCGCCTGAGGCTGGAATAGAGCCTGGTGCTATGAGGCAGCAGTGCTAACCGCTGCGCCATCGTGCCACCCCCTCATGTTATGCCTTCTACTTGCACTTCATATCTGGGACTATTGCTAGATTGCAGATCACCTTGCACTTATCTGGGTGTGAATGTGATTGTCTTCTGATGGGAGAATAACCTCTGGGCCTATTATAAGTTTTTCCAATGTGCTTTGTTAGTCTCTTCTCTTTGCCCCCATTTTGCCAGTCTATTTAACATTCAACCAATATTTAAAGTTGGTAGTTTTTCTGAACAGCAGGCGGCGACAAGTGGGGACCAGCTAAGATCCAGCTATTCACAATATGCATTAAAGATTTAGATGGAGGTACTAAATGAAATATCTCCAAGCTTGCATAAGGCTGCGTGGGAGAGTGATCTGTGAGGAAAATGCAGAGACAGTTGTGTAATTTGGGCAAATTGAGTGAGTGGGCAAATGCATGGCAGGTGATGTATAATTTGGATAACAATGAGATTATCTATTTCAGTAACAAAAATATGATGGCATATTATCATCTGAATGGCAATAGAATGGGAAAGGGGAAGGTGCAATGAGACCTTGGGTGTGATTGTATCCTAGTCACTGACAATCAGCATATAGGTGCAGCAGGTGATGAAGAATACAGGTGTCATGTTAGTCTTCAAAGCGAGAGGATTTGAGTACAAGTGCACAATCCTTTATCCGAAATGCTCGGGACCAGCTGGTTTTCGGAATTCTGAATTTTTCAAATTTCGGAATAAGACAGTTTGTTGGTGAAATTTTTAAAAATCTTACTGTAGGAGCGCCCTCTCTAAATAAAACAGGGCTTTGAAACAGATTCGAGGCCACTTGTTGCTGGGCCATGCCCCCCACGTCACATCTGAGTGACATGCACCAAGTGGGTGTCAACTTGGTTTAACTGTTTGCAAGTCAAACAACCTTGTTAATGAGAAAAAAAAACCTGATTAAAAAACCTTCGGACTTTGGAGCTTTTCGGATTTTGGGATTTCAGATGTACATTAACAATTTGGACAAAGGAGTTGATTGCAATATCTCCAAATTTGCAGGTGACACTAAACTGGATGGCAGTGTGTGCTGTGAGGGGGATGCTAAGAGGCTGCAGGGTGACTTCGACAGATTGGCTGAGTGGACAAATACTTGACAAAAGCAATATAATGTGGATAACTGAGAGGTTGTGCTTAAAATGTGTTGCTGGAAAAGCGCAGCAGGTCAGGCAGCACCCAAGGAGCAGGAGAATCGATGTTTCGGGCATGAGCCCTTCTTCAGGAGGTCCTTCCTGAAGAAGGGCTCATGCCTGAAACGTCGATTCTCCTGCTCCTTGGATGCTGCCTGACCTGCTGCGCTTTTCCAGCAACACATTTTCAGCTCTGATCTCCAGCATCTGCAGTCCTCACTTTCTCCATAACGGAGAGGTTATCCACTTTGGTCTCAAAAGCAGGAAGACAGATTATTATCTGAATGGTGGCAGTTTAGGAAAAGGTGAGATCTGGGTGTCATAGTGGAACAGTTGCTGAAGGTTGTCATGTAGGTGAAGCAAGTGGTGAGGAAAGCTAATGACATGCTGGCCTTCATAGTGAGAGGATTTGAATATAGGAGTAGGGATATCTTGCTGCAGTTATACAAGTCCTTGTTGAAGCCACACATTGAGTATTGTGTACATTTTTGGTCTCCTAATCTGAGGTCAGGCATCCTTGCTATTGAGGGAGTCCAGTGAAGGTTCACCAGATTGATTGCCACGACGGAAGGCCTGATATATGAAGAAAGTCTGTATCAACTAGGCTTGTACTCACTGGAATTTAGAAGAATGTGGGGCATTTCAATGTCCACCAGCAAGAGTGGCCTGACAGCACTACTAATAATCAAGCTGGTTGGGTCTGAAAGGACCTAGCTTCTAGCCTGGGTTTGCAGCAGGTGGTAAGGGAGCCAACAAGAGTGGAAAAACATGTTTGACCTCATCTGCTGGCTGTATATGCATCTGTCCATGACAGTATCTGTAAGAGTGAGCACTACACATTCATGTGGAGCTGAAGTCCTACCTATACACTGTGAAACCTGTTGGACTATAACCTGGTGTTGTGTGATTTTTAATTCTTTTGAAGGTTGTGAGGTTTCTTTCCTTTACTGCCCTCCCAAGCAATATATTATAGATTCCCAACACCTTCTGAGTGATAGCATTCCTCAAATTCCCTCTAAACCGTTTTCCTTTCATCTTAAAATTATACTGCCTCATATTGACCCTTGGCTAAGGGGAGCAGCTGTTTATTATCCACCCTGTCTATACTTATAATTTTGCCACTCATAATTTTGTGCACCTCAATCAGGACCCCTCAGCCTTCAATATTCTAATGAAACCAACTCAAGCCTATACTGCCTCTCTTCATAGCTGAAATGCCATGCTAATAACATTTGTCACTTCAGTAACATTATAACTTCATTGTCATGCTAGTTGTACTGGCACAGCAGCCATTCCATTGCATAATATGTTGCAGTTAGCAACATATTATGTTCTGTTTTATGGCTTTATATTGTGGTTCCACTGTAGTAAAGCAGTGTATTGTAGAAATGTAAACGTGGAGGGAAAGGAAAGCTTGGATTTTTCCAGCTAAATATAAATAACATCTTGCATGATTGCAGGATAAAATGCCAAGGCACTTTTGATTAGATTAGATTCCCTACAGTATGGAAAAAGGCCCTTCGTCCCAACAGGTCCACACCAACCCTCCTTCCAGACAAGTGTATTATTTTAGTGTACTGAGTTTAATTCTGGATAATGTCAGCTACTTGCGCTCAGCAAGGCCACACAAACAGCAATGTGATAATCAAATAATCTGATTTAGTGTTTTCATTCAGCGATAACTATTGACCTGGAAACTGGGAATACTCATTTTTCCCTTTGAATAATGCCATCTTTCACATTCACCTGAGAGGGCAGATTGGGCCCTGGTTTGACATCTCACTTGGAGAAAGCACTTTCAACAGTACAACACGTCTTCAGGGTGTGCAGACATTACTCGACTGCATTCTGAAAAGCAAGTAGTAGATGTAAAACTGTTTTGATATTGTATTCAGTATGTGAAAAGGGATGCCAAATTGATATGGGTTCCATCTTTGGATTTTTGTAACAAATTTAAGGATGAAGTAATGGTTTGAAACATTGTGACTTTTTTTGTCAAAATGAATTGGACGGTATCCTGTTGTGGAGTACCATTTGAGACAAAATTAACCTGTACATAACCTGGTCTTTCTGGTTCACTTGATCCAGGTTATTCCCTTGTAGATTGCTTCAATTTACAGTACTGTGAAGCTATGCAAGCAAATGTCATGTGTAAATGCTTAAATCAGAGTGGGAATGTTTATGAAAACAGCAATAGGCTTGATGTCTGAGAGTGCCAGGATGTAATTGTCCATCCATGTCTTGCTGTAAGATGCCGCAGTTATGTTTGGTGTGCCTGTTCAGATGCACATAGGAAGTAAGTTGCCTTGTTGCTCAGCAACCGGGAAAATGAGTTGGTGGTGCAGTGCAGTGCTTGTGTTCTAATTACAGTGTACTACTCTCGTACAATTCGAGGCTTTTTTTTCCCCTCTGTGCTGACATGGTTTTAGATGAAGGTGATTTCAGGAAGTTGGTGATGAGAAGTGTTCATTAGATTGTATACTGTGAATGTTAAACATTCATTATTCATTTGTTTGCATGTATTGAAATGTGGTCAGTGAATCTGAGGAAACTAAATGCTGCTCCGCAGTTGAATTGAGGGATGTATAATTGATTTGAAGGTCTGGTGGACACAAGCTACCTCTTTTAATCTATTCAGGAATGAGTTTGCTATTCTTTTCATGTATATCTTAAGATTTTATTCATGTATATCTTAAGATTTTATTAATCGTTAAATGGTTTTGTCATGTAACTTAACATGTCTATGATGGGCAGTGAGTATTTAAGGAGATCTTGCTGAATTTCAAACCATGTTGACTAGTTTGCAATCCGCTGTTAGAAGAATGTGCAGAAGTAAATTTCATTTTCCAGTTTATAAAAGTCTGAGGTGGGCCTGTGATGTATGAGATGTTAGTATTAATTCTTGTTGATGTTATCAGCTATAAATCAGTTCTTGATTATTTCATTTTCCTAAAAAGATGAAAATACATTGAGCATTTAATTGGGCAAGTTAAAAATGGAAGCTATGTCCTTGGCAAATCACAAAAATTAAATAATATAATTGTAAATTCCTGGATAATCCCTCATTAATAAATCACTTTGAAGTGTGGATTTAACTATTTTGTGACGCAGCTTGAAGACCAATGCCTGAACATGCTTGATTTTGCTGTAGCTGGTCATTGACATGATGTTGGATAAATAATGGAAATAATGCAGCGATTCTATCTATTGAGCCTACTGAAAGAAAATATAGCAGTAATTACAGGTTTTTAACTCTGTTGTACATCTGGGAAACTGGCAAATATGAAGGGATTTACAAGGTGAAGCCAGGATGAAACTACATTCGAGATTTCGTGGCGTAGATCAGAAACTATAGTATGAGAACATTTGATTCTAACTAAACAGTTAAAAGCTTTAAAAATTGGCTATTAGGTATAAAATTGCACTTACCTGATGTAGTTTGTGAGAGAAACCACTTTCATCTGTCTTTTTCGAAAAAGAAATCACTTGAAGCAATAGAGTGAATATACAGAGCACCTTTCAACATGAATGCACAGGACAGGTTTCACATTTTGTGTATAAACCTTTGCTATTCTTCAGACAAGGTTCTGTTGACTCTTTCAGAAACTGAGGTGCTGTGCATTTCTTGCAATTCCTGCTTATATTTCAGATTTATAATACATGGGTTTATTTGTGCCTCTCTTTGAGGATGCCCTTTGGTTTGCAGAATATCATGCAAAAATAATAAAGAAGGGAGGGGAAGCCCTCTTGTTGAAAAATTCTGTATTGATGAATGATGATAGCAGCCCTTTGATGTGGTGATGGTAACATGCCCAATAGAAAGATAATGCTGGGTACATTGCCTCACAATTCATAAATTATTGAAACCTATACTTCATTTAGGAGAAGATCTGTTGTTTATTCATGATTGGGTTCAGACAGAGGTCACCTAAGCCAAATGTTCCTTTCATGATGCTTCCCATTATCTGACGAAATGCACTTAAGCACAATACCCTCTCCCCATCCATCAGCTAGCTGTGGAAAGCTGGACTGATCATAGTATCCCATCTACATGTCTGAGACCTTGCTTCCAGTGGTTTTGAATTGAGGGTCCTCCATGATTGAAGTTTTTGGAGGAAATATGTGCTGGTTCTGCCCCTCCGACCTCATCTCTCCTCCTCACTACGTCCTCTCACTGTCTGCCTCCCTCCTGCTTGTTGTCATCTTCCTTTTGGCCCGTTCCCCCCCTTACCAGAGCAATAGCTGGGAAAGGAAAGTGGGGGAGTGAGAGCGGTGATGAATGAAAGGATCTGAGAGGAAACTGCAAACAGGAGAGTGGATGGATAGTGCCAAGGAGGTGGTAGTAGATGGAGTTCTTAAGTGGCCTTCTTAACTAAATAGCGGTAAGAAAGGATTTTTGATTCAAGGTAGTTTATAGGATTTTATTGTTTTTTAAAAAAAGTAGTCCTGGATTGTAACCTGTCCTTTTTGTGTTGTTTCTTGTACAAAAGTGAGTTTTGTTTTGTACTTTTATTTTTTAAGAACACATTAGGATTGCTAACAAGGGATAGCTGCATTGCACAATAAGCACAGATCACTTAGCATGTGTGGAAATAAAGGCAGTTCATGATTTGTGCTCATGTACCCTTGTGAATCTGGAACATTGTATTGTCTCCACACAGATGCTCACTGTGTGGTTTGTGTTTCAAGCTTTTTCAGTGTTCTCACTTCGTAATATTAGCTATTTTAAAAATCTGGTAATGATTACTTTAATGGGAGGTCCTCAGTAATAGATGTGTAAAAATTTTAATAATGTTTAAACTGCAGTTATGGTAGTTTTTTTCAATAAGTACTGCATTTTGCATATTGTATTTAGTATTGTGTGACTTTCCCTCCAATTAAGTAATTCCAGGATGTTTGTCTCTTTCCATCTGTCATTAGTATCAGTTGTGGATTTACAGAGTAATTCACAGGAATATCAGGGACTAATATACTGGCAGGGAGATTTGCTAGAAAAGTTCGGGAGGATTTAAACTAGTAAGGTGGGGGGTGGGACTCAGGGAGATAGTGAGGAAAGAGATCTATCTGAGACTGGTACAGTTGAGAACAGAAGAGAGTCAAACAGTCAAGACAGGCAGGGACAAGGTAGGACTAATAAATTAAACTGCATTTATTTCAATGCAAGGGGCCTAACTGGGAAGGCAGATGAACTCAGGGCATGGTTAGGAACATGGGACTGGGATATCATAGCAATGACAGAAACATGGCTCAAGGATAGGCAGGACTGGCAGCTTAATGTTCCAGGACACAAATGCTACAGGAAGGATAGAAAGGGAGGCAAGAGAGGAGGAGAGGTGGCATTTTTGAGAAGGGATAGCATTACAGCTGTGCTGAGGTAGGATATTCCCGGAAATATATCCAGGGAAGTTATTTGGGTAGAACTGAGAAATAAGAAAGGGGTGATAACCTTTTGGGGATTGTATTATAGACCCCTTAATAGTCAGAGGGAAATTGAGAAACAAACTTGCAAGGGGATTTCAGCTATCTGTAAGAAAAATAGGGTGGTTATGGTAGGGGATTTTAACTTTCCAAACATAGACTGGGAGTGCCATAGTGTCAAGGGTTTAGATGGAGAGGAATTTAAGTGTGTACAAGATGATTTCCTGATTCAGTGTGTGGATGTACCTACTATCGAAGGTGCAAAACTTCACTTACTCTTGGGAAATAAGGCAGGGCAGGGTGACTGAGGTGTCAGTGGGGGAGCACTTTGGGGCCAGTGACCATAATTCTATTACATTTAAAATAATGATGGAAAAGGATGGACCAGATCTAAAAGTTGAAGTTGTAAATTGGAGAAAGGCCAATTTAGACGGTATTAGGCAAGAACTTTTGAAAGTTGATTGGGGGCAGATGTTCGCAGGTAAAGGGATGGCTGGAAAATGGGGAGCCTTCAGACATGAGATAACGAGAATCCAGAGAAAGTATATTCCTGTTAGGGTGAAAGGAAAGACTGGTAGGTATAGGGAATGCTGAATGATTAAAGAAATTGAGGGTTTGTTTAAGAAAAAGAAGGAAGCATATGTCAGGTATAGACAGGGTAGATCGATTGAATCCTTAGAAGAGTATAAAGGAAGTAGGAGTATACTTAAGAGGGAAATCAGGAGGGCAAAAAGGGGACATGAGATAGCTTTGGCAAATAGAATTAAGGAGAATCTGAAGAGTTTTTACAAATACATTAAGGACAAAAGGGTAACCAGGAGAGAATAGGGCCCCTCAGATCAGCAAGATGGCCTTTGTGTGGAGCTGCAGAAAATGGGTGAGATACTAAATGAGTATTTTGCATCAGTATTTACTATGGAAAAGGATATGGAAGGGATACTGTAGGGAAATAGATGGTGACGTCTTGCATAAAAGTGGCTAAATCCCCAGGACCTGATCAAGTGTACCCTAGAACACTCTGCGAAGCTAGAGAAGTGATTGCTGGGCCTCTTGCCGAGATATTTGTATCATTGATAGTCACAGGTGAGGTGCAGAAATACTGGAGGTTGGCTAATGTGGTGCCACTGTTTAAGAAGGGTGGTAAGGACAAGCCAGGGAACTATAGACCAGTGAGCCTGATGGTGGTGGTGGGCAAGTTGTTGGAGGGAATCCTGAGGGACAGGATGTACATGTACTTGGAAAGGCAAGGACTGATTAGGGATAGTCAACATGGCTTTATGCGTGGGAAATCATGTTTCACAAACTTGATTGAGTTTTTTGAGGAAGTAACAAAGAGGATATCATGGCAGAGTGGTAAATGTAATCTTTATGGATTTCAGTAAAGAGTTCGACAAGGTTTCCCATGGGAGACTGATTAGCAAGGTTAGATCTCATGGAATACAGGGCGAACTAGCAATTTGTATACAGAACTAGCTCAAAGGTAGAAGAAGACAGAGGGTGGTGGTAGAAGGTCGTTTTTCACACTGGAGGCCTGTGACCAGTGGAGTGCCACAAAGATCGGTGCTGTGTCCTCTACTTTTTGTCATTTACATAAATGATTTGGATGTGAGCATAAGAGGTACAGTTAGTAAGTTTGCAGATGACACCAAAATTGGAGATGTAGTGGACAGCAAAGAGGGTTACCTCTGTTTACAACAAGATCTGGTCCAGATGGGCCAATGGGCTGAGTAGTGGCAGATGGAGTTTAATTCAGATAAATGCGAGGTGCTGCATTTGGGAAAGCAAATCTTAGCAGGACTTATACACTTAATGGTAAGATCCTAGGGCGTGTTGCTGAACAAAGAGACCTTGGAGTGCAGATTCATAGCTCCTTGAAAGTGGAGTCACAGGTAGATAGGATAGTGAAGAAGGCGTTTGGTATGCTTTCCTTTGTTGGTCAGAGTATTGAGTACAGGAGTTGGGAGGTTATGTTGCGGCTGTACAGGACATTGGTTAGGCCACTGTTGGAATATTGCGTGCAATTCTAGTCTCCTTCCTATTGGAAAGATGTTGTGAAACTTGAAAGGGTTTAGAAAAGATTTACAAGGATGTTACCAGGGTTGGAGAATTTGAGCTATAGGAAGAGGCTGAAAAGGCTGGGGCTGTTTTCCCTGGAGCGTGGGAGGCTGAGGTGTGACCTTATAGAGGTTTACAAAATTGAGGGGCATGGATAGGATAAATAGACAATGTCTTTTCCCTGGGGTCGGGGAATCCAGAACTAGTGGGCATAGGTTTAGGGTGAGGGGGGAAAGATATAAGAGACCTAAGGGGCAACTTTTTCACAGAGGGTGGTACGTGCATGGAATGAGCTGCTAAAGGAAGTGGTGGAGGCTGGTACAATTGCAACATTTAAGAGGCATTTGGATGGGTATATGAATAGGAAGGGTTTGGAGGGATATAGGCTGGGTGCTGGCAGGTGGGACTAGATTGGGTTGGGATATCTGGTCGGCATGCACAGGTTGGATCAAAGGGTCTGTTTGCATGCTGTACATCTCTATGACTCGATAGTATCAGTTTAAATGGAAAACCAAAGGTATATGTTGTATGACAGGGCAGTGCTGGTTCTTGTGAATTGGCATAATACCTGCAAAACAAAAAGTTTTGACAGAACATTTTTTCTCAACAACAATCGTGCTGTTTATTTATTCACCAAGCTTTCGTGAAGTTTAGGTTGTAAGTCAGAACATTGTATGACAGTGGCCATTACAGCCAGAATCAATTCGACAAGGTCTAGCGACGAGTGAGTAAGGTGACAGCCTAAAACTGTCGTCCCGTTTCCCCCTCAGTTGAAGCAAAATGCTCAGAGACACAGAAGTTTTACCTCCTTCATCTTTATTCTGGGCCCTGGAGAGAGGAAGAATGATCAAAATTTTCGAATTGCTGTACAGATTTGTCAGTTACTGAAAAACTCTGTTTCTCTCTGCACATGTATTGCCAGAGCTGCTGAGTATTTTCACCGTTTTCCGTTTCTGGCTCTGAAGCAACTCCAACTGTTTTTTTGGAGAGTGAACTCCAGATAGACCTGATGTATATCTTTAAGTTGACGAAAATATAAGTAAACCAGTGATTCAGCCGAGACTGGAAGAGTAGTGGAAATAGATTAATAATGAAGTGGCAAAGCATACCTCCTGAGTTAGAAACTCAGTTACGAACCTTCAAGCTAAGAAATGAGGAGAAAATCAGTTTTGTGCAGCACCAACACACATGAACAACAATTTTTTATGGACAAATGACAGTTCATATCTTTATATATTCACTATCGGAATATGAATATATCTAGCAAAACCAACACTTATTGCTGTTCCTAATTGCTCTTGAGAGGGTGGTAGTGAGCTGCCTCCTTAAAAGACTGTCGTATGTAGTGTAGATATATGCACAGTAATTTTAGGAAGGGATTTCCAGCATTGTGACCCAATGACACATAATTTTGTGTAATTTATCTTCTACTTTGGTAAAACTTGGTCATAGAGAGAGGTCTAAAAGAGGTTGAAGCAGGAACAGTTGGTCAAAAGGGTTTAAAGTTTAGGTAGGGAATTTAGAGAGTTTAAGGCATTGGCATTTGTAAGTTCAGCCACAGTAGAGTGACTAAAACAGGAGCTGTGCAAAAAACAAAAATTGGAGTGTAGAGCTGCGGGATCATTTGAAGGCCTGCACAAGTGTGAAGAGGCTGAGGCCAGGGCCATGGGGAAATTTGAAAGCAAGGATACAAGTTTCATAGTTAAAGATTTTTTGTACATTGGAGCTTGTGGAGGTCAGCAAGCATTTAGGTGATTGGGACTTAGTACAAGGTAAGATGTGGCAGCAGAGTTTGAATAAGCTCAAAATTAGTTAATTCTAATCTTGAAGCATGTTAATATTTTATCTATGAAGATTATTGTTGTGAAGGTACAATCATTAAAATGCTGAACTTTAGCCAGAATACCTAAGAAATTAGCAGTTTAAAATGGTTACCTATGTTCATTTAATAGAGCCATTATTGTTTCATTAAATATTTAAAAGCAAATGGGCTTGCTTAACTGAAGGAATTCTAAATGAAGCATAATTAGTTGAAAGGTTAGGTTTGAGGTTAGCCCAGAGTAAGCATGGAGATGGATGGGGCTTTGGAAGACTCTGGTTTCAATTTATTTAGGTGTTGATGAGGGGGAAAAAATTCGTTGGAACTAATATGTATTTTGCAGCTGTTAAAGTACATGGACATTGGGTGAACTTTAACATCCATGGGAATCTTCTGACGAACAGAAAATGAATGATTCTCTAGTGTAAAGCTAGTGGGAGAGTCTGCAATGGGCATCATATTGTCTTATCTAAAATAAAGTAATGAAGTAAATTAGTTTGGAAGTAATAATAAAGAAGCTAGAGCAAGGGGCTGAGCATCTACAACAGAGAGAGCAAATGAAAGTTTACCTCTAAGAATAATTGGAGCTGAGGACAATTCTCTATTGATATGTAGCGTACTTTCCCCACAAGTACATAATTTTGATGTTTCTTAGAGAATTGTTGGGGCAAGGAAGAAGTAAACCTGAATGAATAACAAATGTAGTTATGAATCATTTTATTCGGTTTCTATCTTTTATTCACAATAAAGTTTGTGTTTTGTTTTGAGAGAAGTGAAATCTAGTGACATTGTTCTGTTGGTTAAACGAGGTGTTTGGATTTATTTTTACACATTAACAGTCCCTAATGGAATCATAACAATAAAACAATGTAGAATGCTGGTTAGAGCCCCTCCAATATAGAGTCATAGAGTCAAATGGCATGGGCAAAGACACTTCAGTCCAACTAGTCCATGCCTAACATAATCCCAAACTAAACTATTCCCACCTGCTTGCTCCTGGCCAATATCCCTCCATACCTTTTCCTATTTATGTATCCATCTGAATGTTTTTTTAAATTTTGTAATTGTCTCTGCATCCACCACTTTCTCAAATTCATACTACCGTCTGTCTAAAACATTTGCCCCTCATGTCTTTTATTAAATCCCTCTCCTCTTATCTTCAAAATGTGTCCACCAGTCTTGAAATTCCCCATCTTCGGGAAAAGACAACTACCATGACCTCTATCGATACCTCTCATTATTTTATAAACTTCTTCAGGTCACCTTTCAACCACCTAAGCTCCAGTGGAATAAGTCCTAACCTATCCAGCCTTTCTTCATAGCTTAGACCTTCCATACCCAGCAACATCCTGGTAAATCTCTTCTGAACCCTCTCCAGCTTAATAATATCCTTCTTAAAACTGGGCAAACAGAACTGGACACAGTGTTCTGGGAGAGGCTTCACCAGTGTCCTGTACAACCTCAACATAATGTCCCAACTTGTATACTCATAGGACTAAGCAATGAAGGCAAGCATACCAAATGCCTTTTGAATCATTCTGGTTGTATGTGATACAAACTTCAAAGAAACATGTACCTGCACCCCTAGGTCTCTCTGTTCTATAACACTATCCAAGACCCTACCATTATTTGTATAAGCTCTACCTTTGTTTGTTGTACTAAAATGCAATACCTCACATTTTATCCAGATTGAATGCCATTTGCCATTTTTCAGCCCATTAACCCTTTTGGTCAAGATCCTTTTGTAATTTAGAAAACCTTCTTTACTGTCTGCTATGCCACCAATTTTGGTGTCAACTGCGAACTTACTAATCATGTCTTCTATATTCTCCTCCAAATCATTTATATAAGTGACAAACGAAAGAGGACCCAGAACCGATTCCTGTGGAACACCGCTGGTGACCGATCTCCAATCCAAAAAGCAACCGTCTACCATTATTCTGTCTCCTGCCAGTAAGCCAATTTTGTGTCCAATTGGCAAGCTCACCCTCAATCTGATGTGACCTAAATTTACTAATTAGTCTACCATGTGGAACCTTGTCAAAAGCTTGATTAAAACCCAAATACATGAAATTCTAGTTTTGTCGATGCAAATTGGCCATCATGTGATTGATGAGTTGTGGAAGCTGTTTGGATAATGCAAATGTTCTACTGAACGGGTAGAGCGGTATTCTATAGCAATCTTCTAGAGTACAATTTTCTATGACGCGAAGTTGCAGAGGAATGCAACTGTCACATTATAGCAGAATGCCCTGGAAGCAACGTCTACTGGTCTGCCATCAACCACCTTTCAGATAACTTCCTCAAAAAAAAACTGTCAAGTTTTTTAGAGGGCATAAGTTTAAGGTGAGAGGGAAAAGATTTTAAGAAGGATTTGAGGAGCAACTTCTTCTCACAGCGTGTTGCATGTATGGAATGGGCTGCCAGAGAATCTGGTTGAGGCAAGTACAATAGCAACATTTTTGTGGGCGGCACAGTGGCACAGTGGTTAGCAGCGCCAGAGACCCGGGTTCAATTCCCGCCTCAGGCGACTGACTGTGTGGAGTTTGCACATTCTCCCCGTGTCTGCGTGGGTTTCCTCCGGGTGCTCCGGTTTCCTCCCACAGTCCAAAGATGTGCAGGTTAGGTGAATTGGCCAGTCTAAATTGCTCGTAGTGTTAGGTAAGAGGTAAATGTAGGGGTATGAGTGGGTTGCGCTTCGGCGGGTCGGTGTGGACCTGTTGGGCCGAAGGGCCTGTTTCCACACTGTAATGTAATGTAATATAATCTAATCTAACAAAAGCATCTGGATAAGTATATGGAATGGAATGGTTTAGAGGGGTATAGACCAAATGCGGGTCATTAGAACTGGTTCAGTGGGCAACCATCATCAGCATGGACCAGTTTGGGCCAAAGGGCCTGTTTCCATATTCCATGTTGGCTGTGTCACATTTTTGTAATGAACATGTGCAGTCCCTTGGTCTGTTGCATTACATGGGAGGCACTATTTAAATACAAGTTGCTCGGCAAAATGTCCCATATTGTTTTTTTTTTGCAGCATCTCAGTGATAATTTATGATGAATGACCCAAAAAAGCCCACACATAAAAGGGCTGCGGTTTTTAAAGGAATCTTTAATGAAAAAACAGACCTTTTTAAAGATTATCTCTGTGTCTCGTTAAATATTTGCAGAAAGCCATAATCGGATCAAATATATGAGGAATCTCAAAACCTAATGATCCATAACACCTGTTACAGCCTCTTTTTAACCTTTTTTGGTGATAACAAATTTCTTTGTTTTCAGCTATGACATGTCAGTTGAAAACTTAACTATCTCAAAATAAAGGAACCAATTACAAGGTGTTTGAGTGGAAGTAACATGAATTTTATTCCATACTAACATAATAAACATAAACAAACATGGATAACAAGTTTAAAAGAAAGAGTGTATCTGATAGACACCGATATAATGCCATAAAAAAAAGAGCAGAATTAGACCATTTGGCCCACTGAGTCTTCTGTCATTCAGTCATGGCTGATATGTTTTTCAACTCTTTTTTCCTATTTTCTCCCAATAACCCCGATTCCCTTACAAATCAAGACTCTGTCTACCCCTCTCTTAAAGATACTCAATGACTTGACCTCCACAGTCTTCAGTGGCAATGAATTCCATAGATTCTCCACTCTCTGGCTGACAAAATTCCTCAACTCGTATCTCCTTTACTTTGGGGTCTTGGGTCCTCGTCTCTCCAACTAGTGGTAAGATCTTCTTGATGTTCACTTGATCCAGACCTCTCAGTACTGAGAGTTTCAATTAAATCTCTCTTCATCCTTCTGAACCTTATCAAGCATAGACCCAGAGTCCTCAACTGCGCTCCTCTTATGACAAGCCCTTAATTCCAGGGATCATTCTTGTGAACCTCCTCTGGACTCCCTCCAATGCCAGCATTATTCTTCCTTAGATACAGGAAAACTCTTCGAAGTAATGCGAATGCAGTCTGGCCAGAGTGTGATACAACCTCCGTACATTCTGCTCTTGTTCTGCCCCCCCCCCCCCCTCAGAATGAATGCAAACATTGCGTTTATCATCATATCTGCCAAGTCAACTTGAATCTTAACCTTAAGAGGACTCTGTACTAGGGATCTGAGTCTGTTTTTGGTTCAGATTTCCTATGCCTTTGTAAGCTTTTCAGTTTACAGAGTCCTTGGTGTTAGATTTTAACCCAAAAAGTCAATTGGTTCATTGCCGTTGCTGAGGATACTGGTAAACGATGTTCTTGATTAATGCTTTGATTTCCCAATTTGCTTTTTCACTGTTACCTCCTGAGATGCCGAGAAAAAAACAAGAGGCGGGGGCTTCAGCTTATGATTGAAATTTATTTTCCATTTTTGAGTTTGCCAAAATACATTACTGAACTGTGGTTTGTTTGAATATTCCCAAGTCTGACTCAACATATTTGCAAGCTAACTGGCAGGCAAGCTTTAAATCTCTCGCTGTGTGATATTGTCATTCAAGTGTGAACTAAAGCAGGAGATGTGAATTTCACGATACTGACTCAGTTGCCTAGTTTGATGTCTTTATATAAAATGGTAATTCTAATACAGATGGATTTGTTGCAATCTGTGGTCAGGTGTTCATGCCAGCTGTATTAAATCAGTATTTGCCCTTTTTTGAAAATATTTTTTATTTACTTGTGTGTTTTGGCTTGACTGGCTAGCCAGAATTTATTGCTTGTCCCTGATTGCCCTCGAAGGTGGTGTTGAGCTGCTGCCTTGAACTGCTGCATCCCTGTGCTGTAGTTTGATCCATAATGCTGTTAGGGAGGGAATTCCAGGAGTTTGGCCCAGTGACAGTAAAGGAACAGCAATATACTTTCAAATTGGGATGGTGAGCAGCTTGGAGGAGAACTTGCAGATGGGGTGAACCCATGTAGCGGCCACCCTTGTTGTTCTTGAAGTTTTAATCCATGAAAAATCTTGGGTATACAATCAGCTGATGGAAGTTACAATTTGGCAGTATCTAACATGCCAGAGACAGTTTGCATTCATGAAGTTGTGGTCAAGAGGTACTTACAAAGTAAAGCAATCTGGAGGAGTGTGCAAACTTTGTTCTCTGCGCTCCTCCAATTTGGTGTTCAATAGAGAATCAAAGAATCCTCCCATATACAGTACTAGAATTTTTTAAATAGAGGAAATAGTGATAAATACAGAAGTGACTGGAGAACATAAACAGTACCTCATGTATTATTCATAGACCAATGCTTTGTCACGAGGGATTAATTGTTCAGCGTTGACTTCTGCCTTATATGGCTGTGAATGAGTTACTGCCTATGGTCCCTATGGAACTTGTTCTGTTTATGGAAACTACCATTCTAGTGTGAATTCAAGAGTAAATGTTGGGAAAAATCTGGGTGGAAAGCTGTGGACTGCGAGCTTGATATCCTGTTGTATACTCCAGTCTGGCGACAAATTGAATTTGTGCCAGATATGTGCGATTGGAAACATTATTCCTTTTAAGTTTCCTCTATGAAACTTATGCATTCAAACTTCTTAACAAAAAAGGATGTAAGTACTCCACACAGTTAATTATGTCACAAATGGATTTCAAATGAACATAATCATACCGTGGGTGGCACGGTGGCACAGTGGTTAGCACTGGATTAGTGGTGCTGGACGAGCACAGCAGTTCAGGCAGCATCCAAGGAGCAGTGAAATCGACGTTTCGGGCAAAAGCCCTTCATCAGGAATAAAGGCAGAGAGCGTAGAGAAATAAGCTAGAGGAGGGTGGGGAGAAAGTAGCATAGAGTACAAGAGGTGAGTGGGGGAGGGGAAGAAGGTGATTGGTCAGGGAGGAGAGGGTGGAGTGGATAGGTGGAAAAGGAGATAGGCATGCAGGACAAGTCCGGACAAGTCATGGGGACAGTGCTGAGCTGGAAGTTTGGAAGGAACTAGGGTGAGGTGGGGGAAGGGGAAATGAGGAAACTGTTGAAGTCCACATTGATGCCCTGGGGTTGAAGTGTTCTGAGGCGGAAGATGAGGCGTTCTTCCTCCAGGTGTCTGGTGGTGAGGGAGCGGCGGTGAAGGAGGCCCAGGACCTCCATGCCCTCGGCAGAGTGGGAGGGGGAGTTGAAATGTTGGGCCATGGGGCGGTGTGGTTGATTGGTGTGGGTGTCCGGGAGATGTTCCCTAAAGCGCTGTGCTAGGAGGCGCCCAGTACCCCCAATGGAGAGGAGAGCGCATCGGAAGCAACGGATACAATAAATGATATTAGTGGATGTGCAGGTAAAACTTTGGTGGAAGGCTCCTTTAGGGCCTTGGATAGAGGTGAGGGAGGAAGTGTGGACACAGGTTTTACAGTTCCTGTGGTGGCAGGGGAAGGTGCCAGGATGGGAGGGTGTGTTGTAGGGGGGGCGTGGACCTAGCCAGGTAGTCACGGAGGGGACGGTCTTTCTGGAAGGCGGAAAGGGGTGGGGAGGGAAATATATCCCTGGTGGTGGGGTCTTTTTGGAGGTGGCGGAAATGTCGGTGGATGATTTGGTTTATGCGAAGGTTGGTAGGGTGGAAGGTGAGCACGAGGGGCGTTCTTGTTACGGTTGGAGGGGTGGGGTCTGAGGGCGGAGGTGCGAGATGTGGACGAGATGCGTTGGAGGGCATCTTTAACCATGTGGGAAGGGAAATTGCGGTCTCTAAAGAAGGAGGCCATCTGGTGTGTTCTGTGGTGGAACTAGTCCTCCTGGGACCAGATATGGCGGAGGCGGAGGAATTGGGAATACGGGATGGCATTTGTGCAAGAGGTAGGGTGGGAAGAGGTGTAATCCAGGTAGCTATGGGAGTCGGTGGGTTTGTAAAAAAAAAAAATGTCAGTGTCAAGTAGGTTGTCATTAATTGAGATGGAGAGGTCCAGGAAGGGGAGGGAGATGTCAGAGATGGTCCAGGTAAATTTAAAGTCAGGGTGGAATGTGTTGGTGAAGTTGATGAATTGCTCAACCTCCTCGCGGGAGCACGAGGTGGTGCCAATGCAGTCATCAATGTAGCGGAGGAAGAGGTGGGGAGTGGTGCCGGTGTAATTACGGAAGATCGACTGTTTTACGTAGCCAATAAAGAGACAGGCACAGCTGGGGCCCATACGTGTGCCCATGGCTACCCCTTTGGTCTGGAGGAAGTGGGAGGATTCGAAGGAGAAATTAAGGGTGAGGACCAGTTCGGCTAAACGAATGAGAGTGTCGGTGGAAGGGTACTGTTGGAGACGTCTGGAGATTAAAAAAACGGAGGGCTTGGAGGCTCTGTCATGGAGGATGGAGGTGTAGAGGGATTGGATATCCATGTTGAAGATGAGGCGTTGGGGGACGGGGAAACGGAAGTCTTGGAGGAGGTGGAGGGTGTGGGTGGTGTCTCGAACGTATGTGGGGAGTTCCTGGACTAGGGGGAATAGGACAGTGTCGAGGTATGTAGAGATGAGTTCAGTCGGGCAGGAGCATGCTGAGACAATGAGTCGGCTAGGGTGGTCAGTCTTGTGGATCTTGGGAAGGAGGTAGAACCGGGCAGTGTGGGGTTCCCGGACTGAGGTTGGAGGCTGTGGGTGGGAGATCTCCTGAGGTGATGAGGTTCTATATGGTCTGGGAGATGATGGTTTGGTGATGGGGGGTGGGTTCATGGTCGAGGGGGCGGTAGGAAGAGGTGTCCTCAAGTTGGCGTTTGGCTTCAGCGGTGTAGAGGTCAGTGTGCCAGACTACCACTGCGCCCCCTTTTTCCGCTGGCTTGATGGTGTGGTTGGGATTGGAGCAGAGGGATTGGAGGGCTGCGCGTTGTGAGGGTGAGAGGTTGGAGTGGGGGAGGGGGGTCGACAGGTTGAGGCGGTTAATGTCCTGGCGGCGGGAATGAAGAGGTCGAGGGCAGGAGATAGGCCAGCGTGGGGTGTCCAGGTGGATGCAGTGTGTTGGAGGTGGGCGAAGGGGTCCTCGGAAGGTGGGCGGGAATCCTGATTGTGAGAGTAAGCTCGGAGGCGGAGGCGACGGAAGAATTGTTCGACGTCACGGCGTGTATTAAATTCATTGATGTGTGGGCGGAGGGGGACGAAGGTGAGTCCTTTGCTGAGGACTGACCGTTCGTCCTCAGTGAGGGAGAGGTCTGGAGGGATGGTAAACTCGGCAGGGCTGCGAGCTGGGATCTGGTGTGGGTGTGGAGCTGGGAGTGGGGGCGGAACCTGTAACTGGAGTGGGTGTGATGGTGGGGGGAATGAGGGTGGAGTCATGAGCAGGGGTAGTGTTCCCCTCGGGTTCTGGGGGGTGGGGATAGTGACAGTGGGGTCTGTGGGGGGCGTGTCAGCAGAATGCAGGTGAGTGGCACTGGTCGGGGCGGAAGTAGTGGTGTCCACGGAAGTAGGGGTGGCGGAAGTCACTGAGTGTGTGGCATCAGCGATGATGTGAGGGGCGGAAGTGATGTCATGCGTGATGCACGAGGAATTGTGAGGGGCGGAAGTAGTTGTGGGAGTGCCAGTGGTTAGCACTGCTGCCTTACAGCGTCAGAGACCCGGGTTCATTTTTTCCCTCCTCAGCCAACTCTCTGTGTGGAGTTTGCACATTCTCCCCTTGTCTGCGTGGGTTTCCTCCATGTGCTCCGGTTTCCTTCCACAATCCAAAAATGTGCAGGTTAGGTGAATTGGCCATGCTAAATTGCCCTTAGGTGAAGGGGTAAATGTAGGGGAATGGGTCTGGGTAGGTTGCGCTTCGGCGGGTCGGTGTGGACTTGTTGGGCTGAAGGGCCTGTTTCCATACTGTAAGTAATCTATGTCAACTGGCAATAGAATGTTGGAAATAAGTGTTTGGCTTTCCTCCGACAACAGCTGTACCTAATACATAGAACATAGAAGAATACAGCGCAGTACAGGCCCTTCGGCCCTCGATGTTGCGCTGATCCAAGCCCACCTAACCTACACTAGCCCACTATCCTCCATATGCCTATCCAATGCCCGCTTAAATGCCCATAATGAAGGAGAGTCCACCACTGCTACTGGCAGGGCATTCCATGAACTCACGACTCGCTGAGTAAAGAACCTACCCCTAACATCTGTCCTATACCTATCCCCCCTTAATTTAAAGCTATGCCCCCTTGTAATAGCTGACTCTATACGTGGAAAAAGATTCTCACTGTCGACCCTATCTAAACCCCTAATCATCTTGTACACCTCTATCAAGTCACCCCTAAACCTTCTTTTCTCCAATGAAAACAACCCCAAGTGCCTCAGCCTTTCCTCATACGATCTTTCTACCATACCAGGCAACATCCTGGTAAACCTCCTCTGCATTTTTTCAATGTTAGATAGTTTTAGCCTTAAACCTTTAGATCCTATTGAAACCATATTGCAAATGGCACTGGAGACAATTAAAAAGCTATACATATAGGAAGGCAAAGCTGAACAAGGATATATTTGGATATTCACTCCCTCAAGCCTGTTCAGCGATCAGTTAAATGATTGATCTATAATTCAACTCTTGTTAACTTGGCTGTTCCTCCTATCCTTTAACTTCTTGAGCAATACAATGACTATGTTTCACAATAACTTATTGTCAATGAAGCTATTCAGATTTCTTGAGGATGAGAGATGCTATTTAAGTGCAAGTGTTTATAAATCTATCTCGTGAGCTAATCCTTCACAGAAAGGGATGGAAATATCACTCATTTAATAGAATAAGCTGTGATTAGCTCTAAAATAAGGCTTGATGGTGTTACTCTTTATATAAATAGATGTTTACCTGTGATCTCTGTGTTCTTTTGCATCTCCTACTATCCACATTGGACCCAGCTGACTGATGTTTGTCTTTTGAATTTGAATTTTTAACTATGGTTGTCTGCAGTATTCCAGATTTGCAGAGTGATGACTGGTAAAAGCTGTTCTGTGATTTATTCAAAAATACTACATTGATCTACAACCACCAGCGACACAACAGTTTGTAATATAAGGCCTGGAAAGCTCAAGCACTGAAGAAATACTGAACAGTTGAGAAGCGATGTTGGGCTTCAAGGCTTCTGGCTAAAGGCAGTTCACATTTGGATCCTCCAGCTATACTTTGGATCGACCTTTTCTCAGATGTGAAGGTCTTGGTGGGTTTTTTCCTACTTCCAAAGTAGACATGTTACAAGAAAAATGTCTAGGTTTGGAAGAAGGTGCTGATCTGTTAAAATCGGGATCATAATCTCAGCTTGAGGTCACCCAGTTTGGCCTGGAATGAAATAGACGTAGGTGCTGGTGAAAACTGAGCAGGATGGCTGCTATTTGATTATGGACAGGCAGCTGGAAAATACAACAGTGCGATTTCTGAACCCCAGGCCAGTGAGATACAGTCTGTGATGAAATGAATCACCCTCAGCATTTATGTGGCACATTTCATTTCAGAGAATGCTGTATGAAATCTATTAATCATAATAGGATTTACAGAGTTGTCTTTTAAACATTGTCCTGTGCTGGCAATGTGCTGTGCCAGATTGCTGTCTGATCTCACTGCCAGCTTTTCTGTTTATCTCTTTTCTCTTTCTCTGTGATTCATAGATTAGCTTAGTAGCCTGTTATTTAAGAATGGTGGGAAGTTTCTTTTGAAGCTGTTTTTTTTTACTTCTGCTAGGAGGTTTGTTTGGTGTTTGAATGTATAGCTTTAAATATCTGTAGCGAGCAGAATGCTGTTGAGGAATATTTTGTGTGGGTCTTGGCAACAATAATCAGGGGGCAAGGATTCCCTGCAGCTTTCAATATCAGAATAAAAGTGATTTATTTTGTAACTTCATCCAATGTACCTTTTACAGCTAGAAAATAATGTAAAGTTTGCATTTACAGGATATTCTTTTGATAGTTATGTGTTGAGTATTAACTCTTACCTTCAATGCCTGTTTACCCTTTTTTTTCCATCTGACCTGCTGTAGAATAACTAGAGCTCTTTTTGCTAAGACCTGAAAAATATTGTTTGTTTAGAAGCATAAAGACTAGCATTGACTTTGAAATGTATTAAAATTGTAAATTGAATTAAATATATTTCATTGATTCAAAACACATGTAGTCATTGAGATCAGTTACTTTTTTGAATGCAAGTTGACCTTTCCTTAGATCAAGATAGAGTTTTAATCAGTGCGCAAAATCTACTTTTTAGTTTTAGAAAAGCGTTAATTAGCTAGTTGATTGAAATGCTATCCTATTAGATTCTGCTTGGGACCTGGGTCTACCCCCTTTCTGGTGTGCTTAATTGTGATGAGCCACATATGGAAAATCCATACCTGAACTTTGCATGAGTCCTATTTATATGTTTGCCACCTTAGATTGTTTGGTACTACGGGGGCCCCAGCCTTAGAAAAACGGGATGGAATGATTTGCATTGGGATAACGATTCCAGAAAGAAAATAGTACAGTCCTGAATGTTAGCCTCAGCTTGGTGTTGCATATTTTTCTCAGTCAGAATGTTGATTTTCAAGTTCCACTGTTGGACTTGAAACCATGATTTAATAAACTTTTAAGCATGGGGTTTTCTTCAATGAAGGGTTTCTTCACAATGGAGGTGTTATCTTTCAAGTGAAATATTAAGCTCAGATCCTAGCTCAGCTGGATGTGTAAGATCAAGTGGCAGTACTTACAGAAGAGTAGTGACGCTCGCCCTGTCCGATCTAATGCTCAAATTACCAGTATCAAAATAGGCAGTCTCATTGTTTGGGATTATGAGGTAATTAGTTGCTGTGTCTCTGCTAGATTTGGGAAGAAATTGTTGCAATGTATTTTGGATTTTAAGGGCATGCATGGTTCATTATAAATGATGATAATTCTTTCCAACACCAGAGATGAATAGTTTAAGTTTTCAACCCCTAATAATGCTATCTAGAAGACGTTCTAGTGTGCTGAGCAAGGAACCAGTTCAATCTTGATCTTTTCCCTGCTGATCAACTTGCTGGGCATGGTTCAAGAATACAGTTTTCTCTCTATTTTGTGAACTGATCATATTTTGTCTCTCTGCTTCATACTGTGTTGGCATGCTATTCAGCTGTGGGAGGTTTTGCAATGCAACGCATTTCTGTCCCTTCCTGATTCTATCTTCATAAGACCATAAGACACAGGAGTGGAATCAAGGCCATTCAGCCCATCGAGTTCATCCGCCATTTAATCATGGCTGATGGGCGTTTCAATTCCATTTACCTGCACTCTCCCTGTAGCCCTTAATTCCTTGTGAGATCAAAAACTTATCAATCTCTGCCTTAAAGACACCCAACGTCCCGGCCTCCATTGCGCTCCGTGGCAATGAATTCCACAGACCCACCACTCTGGCTGAAGAAATGTCACCTCATTTCCATTTTAAATTGACCCCCTCTAATTTAAGGCTGTGCCCATGGGTCCTAGTCTCCCTGCCTAATGGAAACAACTTCCTAGCATCCACCATTTCTAAGCCATACATTATCTTGTAAGTTTGTATTAGATCTCCCCTCAACCTTCTAAACTCTAAATGAATACAAACCCAGGATCCTCAGCCGTTCATCATATGTTAGGCCTACCATTCCGGGATCATGCATGTGAATCTCGGCTGGACACGCTCCAGTGCCAGTATGTCCTTCTTTAGATTAGATTAGATTACAGTGTGGAAACAGGCCCTTCGGCCCAACAAGTCCACACCGACCCGCCGAAGCGAAACCCACCCATACCCCTACATTTACCCCTTACCTAACACTACAGGCAATTTAGTATGGCCAATTCACCTGACCCTGCACATCTTTGGATGGTGGGAGGAAACCGGAGCACCCGGAGGAAACCCACGCAGACACGGGGAGAACGTGCAAACTCCACACAGTCAGTCGCCTGAGGCGGGAATTGAACCCGGGTCTCTGACGCTGTGAGGCAGCAGTGCTAACCACTGTGCCACCATGCTGCCCACTTCCTGAGGTGTGGGGTTCAAAATTGGACACCGTATTCTAAATGGGGCCTAACCAGAGCTTTGTAAAGTCTCAAAAACATGTCGCTGCTTATATACTCCTACCCTCTTGAGATAAGTGAAAACATCACATTTGCTTTCTTAATCACAGACTCAACCTGCGAATCAACTTTTAGAGAATCCTGGACTAGCACTCCCAGATCCCTTTGTATTTTGGTTTTATGAATTTTCTCACCGTTTTAAAAAATAGTGCATGCCTGTATTCGTTTTTTCCCAAAATGCGAGACCTCCTCAGTACTACCTGCCTGTCCGTCTAACTTCGTATCATCGGCAAACTTCGCCAGAATGCCCTCAGTCTCTTCATCCAGATCATTAATATATAAAGTGAACAGCTGCAGTCCCAACACTGAAACCTGTGTCACCCCACTCATCACCAGTTGTCATTCCGAGAAAAAACCTTTTATCCCATCTCTCTGCCTTCTGTCAGACAGCCAATCCCCAATCCATGCCAGTAGCTCGCCTCGAACACCATAGGCACTCACCTCACTCAGCAGCCTCTCATAAAACACCTTATCAAAGGCCTTTTGGAAGACTATATAGATAACATCCACTGGGTTTCTCTGGTCCAACTTACTTGTTACTTCTTCAAAGAATTCTAACCGGTTTGTCAGGCATGACCTCCCCTTACTAAATCTGTGCTGACTTGTTCTAATCCGACCCTGCACTTCCAAGAATTTAGAAATCTCATCCTCAATGGTAGATTCTAGAATTTTACCTACAACCGAGGTTAGGCTAATCTGCCTATAATTTTCCATCTTTTGTCTTGATCCTTTCTTGAGCAAGGGGGTTACAATAGTGATTTTCCAATCATCTGGGAATTTCCCTGACTCCAGTGATTTTTGAAAGATCACAGTCAGCACCTCTGCTATTTCCTCAGCCACCTCCCTCAGAACTCTAGGATGTAGCCCATCGGGGCCAGGAGATTTATGGATTTTTAAACCTTTTAGCTTTTCTAGCCCTTTTTCTTTTGTAATGAATACCATACTCAATTCTGCCCCCGACTATCCTTAATTGTTGGGATCTTACTCACGTCTTTGACTGTGAACACTGACATAAAGTACTTATTAAGTTCTTCAGCTATTTCCTTATCTCCCAGCACGAGCTTTCCTGCATCAGTTTGGAGTGGCCCAATTTCTGCTTTTGCCTCTCGTTTGTTTATTATGTATTGAAAGAAACTTTTACTATCATTTCTAATATTACTGGCTAGCTTACCTTCATATTTCATCCTCTCCTTCCTTATTTCTCTCTTTATTATCCTCTGTTTGTTCTTGTAGTCTTCTCAATCTTCTGATTTCCCAGTGCTCTTGGCCACTTTGTAGGCTCTCTCTTTTTCTGTGATACATTTCCTGACTTCCTTTGTCAGCCATGTCTGTCTAACCTCTCCCCGGATAATCTTTCTTTTCTTTGGAATGAACCCCTGTACTGTATCCTCAATTACACCCAGAAACTTCTGCTATTGTTGCTGTATTGTCTTCCCCATTCGGCTTTGCTTCCAGTTGATTTTCATCAGTTCCTCTCTCATGCCCTTTTATTTAACTATAACACCATTACATCCGATTTTGCCTTCTCTCTTTCAAACTGCAGACTGAACTCTACCATATTATGATCGCTGCCTCCTAAGTATTCCCTTACTTTAAGATCTTTTATAAAGTCTGGCCCATTACATAGAACTAAATCGAGATTAGCCTGCTCCCTTGTGGACTCCATCACAAGTTGTTCCAAAAAGCCATCCTGTAAGCATTCCATGAACTCCCTTTCTTTGCATCCACCAGCAACATGATTCACACAGTATATTTGCATATTGAAGTCTCCCAAGATCACCGTAATCTTACCTTTCTGACATGCCCTATCTATTCCCTGGTACATCCTGTGTCTCTGGTCCTGACCACTGCTGGGAGGTCTGTACATAACTCACATTATGGTTTTTTTTGCCTTTGTGGTTCCTCAACTCCACCCACACAGACTCCACATCATCTGACCCTATGTCATTCAGTGCCATAGATTTAATCTCATTCTTAATTAACAAGGCAACCCCACCCCTCTGCCCATCTCCCTGTCTTTTTGATAAGTTGTAGATCCTTGGATGTTTAACTGCCAGTCCTCAATCCCCTGCAACCACGTCTGTGTGATGCCTACCACATCATAATCATTCACGACGATTTGCCCCTATCTCCATGCTAAAGATTCTTGTTCAACTGGCAATTGATGTTCTTTTGGAAGATTTCTGTATGTTAACTGAAGAAAATGACATCAAATGCATGTGTCTCTCTATACTCTTAAATCTGTTAACTGTATTTAGTGTGGGTTTCCTAAACTTGTCTTCAGTAGCTCTGTAGGATATCTACCTCTCTGGCACTTTGCACTCTTTTCCTTCTGGAACTTTCTTCTCAGCATCTCAGGACTTTTCCCCAGCTCTGACTGTTTGGAGACTGTCAATATTAGCATCTCTGCTGTTACGGGGCTTTTCCCATTGTTTATGAACCTGCTTCTGTTCTTTCCTATTTGTGTTCATAAAAATCAACTCATCAAATCTTGTAAATGCTGATTCGAGTTGATATTGAAAATGATATACTTCCAAAAAATGTCATACCTTTACAGAACTGAAAATCAAAGTCCATCATTTGTTTACTTCAGAATGCAAGTTCCAAACAAGAATAATGTCATGACCATTCATAACATGTAAAGGATTTTTAGTGCACTTAAAAATAATTATGAAATTTTAATTAAATGCAGAAAGTGTTTGAAATACATAAGTATTTCCTGGTGGAATCCTTTTGTCAGACTGTGGCTACATTTCCCCTTCTTATAGAAGATTATGGGTGAATTAACAGTTTCAGATTTTGCAAGGAATTGATAGGATAGGTAAAGCAAAGCATTCCTTCATTGCTCTAAGCTACAAGAGATGTAATCTGCAAAGGGGAGCCAGGCAATTCAATGGAGAAGTTAATAAGACCTTTCAGGCAAATGGAGTGTTTCACATTTCCACTGCCCTTCTAGTGGGGAAATGTTTCCTAATTTCTTTTCTGAATCTAGCCATGTTTTTAAGGTTATGCTGCTTGTCCTAGACTGTTGCATCAATAAGAAGGACGTTTCTCTCAGGAAACGCCAGCTTAAATTGTATAATGCCTTCTTATGATCTAGCGAGTCTGACACCCTTCCACTGACACCCTCCTTCGACTGACTGAACTGGTCCTCACCCTGAACAACTTCTCTTTCCAATCCTCCCACTTCCTCCAAACGAAAGGAGTAGCCATGGGCACCCGCATGGGCCCCAGCTATGCCTGCCTCTTCATAGGAGATGTGGAACAGTCCATCTTCCACAACGACACTGGCCCCACTCCCCACCTTTTCCTCCGCTACATCGATGACTGTATCGGTGCCGCCTCGTGCTCCCACGAGGAGGTTGAACAGTTCATCCACTTCACCAACACCTTCCACCCCGACCTCAAATTCACCTGGACAGTCTCAGATTCCTCCCTCCCCTTCCTCGACCTTTCTATTTCTATCTCAGGCGACCGAATCAACACGGACATCTCCTACAAACCGACCGACTCCCACAGCTACCTGGACTACATCTCCTCCCACCCTGCCCCCTGTAAAAACGCCATCCCATTCTCCCAATTCCTTCGTCTCCGCCGCATCTGCTCCCAGGAGGACCAGTTCCAAAAACGTACAACCCAGATGGCCTCCTTCAAGGACCGCAATTTCCCCCCTGACGTGGTCGACGATGCCCTCTCTTCCACTTCCCGCTCCTCCGCCCTTGAGCCCCGCCCCTCCAACCATCACCAGGACAGAACCCCACTGGTCCTCACCTACCACCCCATCAATCTCCATGTACAGCGCATCATCCGCCGTCATTTCCGCCACCTCTAAACGGACCCCACCATCAAGGATATATTTTCCTCCCCTCCCCTATCAGCATTCCGTAAAGACCACTCCCGTGACTCCCTCGTCAGATCCACACCCCCTCACCAACCCAACCTCCACTCCCGGCACCTTCCCCTGCAACCGCAGGAGGTGCAAGACTTGCACCCACACCACCTCCCTCACCTCCCTCCAAGGCCCCAAAGGAAACTTCCATATCCGCCACAGATTCACCTGCACCTCCACACACATCATCTATTGCATCCTCTGCACCCGATGTGGCCTCCTCTATATTGGGGAGACACGCCGCCTACTTGCGGAGCGTTTCAGAGAACACCTCTGGGACACCCGGACCAACCAACCCAACCACCCTGTGGCTCAACACTTCAACTCCCCCTCCCACTCCACCAAGGATATGCAGGTCTTTGGACTCCTCCATCGCCAGACCACAACAACACGACGGTTGGAGGAAGAGCGCCTCATCTTCCGCCTAGGAACCCTCCAACCACAAGGGATGAACTCAGATTTCTCCAGTTTCCTCATTTCCCCTCCCCCCACCTTGTCTCAGTCAAATCCATCGAATTCAGCACCGCCTTCCTAACCTGCAATCTTCTTGCTGACCTCTCCGCCCCCACCCCAGTCTGACCTATCACCCTCACCTTGACCTCTTTCCACCTATCACATTTCCGACGCCTCTCCCCCAAGTCCCTCCTCCCTACCTTTTATCTTAGCCTGCTGGACAAACTTTCCTCATTCCTGAAGAAGGGCTTATGCCCGAAACGTCGATTCTCCTGTTCCCTGGATGCTGCCTGACCTGCTGCACTTTTCCAGCAACACATTTTCAGCTTCTTATGATCTAGGCATCAACGTAATGTTTTGGTGAATTTGTACTGCACTTTATCAAAGGCAAGCTGCTGTGCACAGAACTCTACACCCTGCAAGTAATTCCAGCTATGGTTTAACTAAAGCTTTGTATTAAGGCTAAAGCTGTAACAAAAAGTCCACTTTATCTTCTAGCCCTCCAGTGAAAAAAAAAGAACATTGTATTATAACAATTTTGTTATTAATTGGTACCTATCTCATTTTAATGTCTACATTTTAGTCTGTTTGGATTTCCACCAATCCAAGCTTTTCAATCCTAAAATAATACTTGGATCTTTCCTCTATTGGTCTAAAGTGGATGACCTCACATTTGCATTGAAATGCATCTGCCATAGTTTCGCCCACTCACTTGATTTATCAATGTTGAGAGAAAACCCTGTATGCTGGCTGCAGCTAACAGAGGCACATTCTGACAGTCTTCATAGCTGCAGTCTGCAATGCCGTTAAAAAGGTTGGTTATAATTCTTGTACCTCATTACTACTTATAATTCAAGATCTGGTACAAGGACCAGCTTTTCTATTTGTAATAGAGGTTAGAGGAGAAAAGGTCTGTGGAAGAGTGCTGTGTTGCAGCAGGCTGGGATATAATGATTAGATTATATTCTGGGTGGCAGAGAAAATCATTGAGATTGTGTTGCAAATTATTTAACATGTTAAGGCTGTATTAGAATGCACTAACACAATAAAATGTAGCTGTTAACCCAAGTTTACTTAAATGATTATATTATGATGACTCCCACGGGGAATGAACACATTGCCTTTATTTGAATCACTTCCTCTGTACTTCCGAGCACTCAGTTCAATCGTTTATTGTGGGATGTGAAATCTTGCCTGCTTGCCTTTGCTGTGCAGCTTCTGTCTGCAGTCAGTTGCTAATGAAAAGCTGGCTTTCCGAGGGAGGATCCCGCTTAAACATTTGGTACAAATCTATGTTAAGATCTTTGCTAACAATACAGTGTGGATGGAACTATAAATCTGCTGTCAGATTTTCTTCTCTTTTAATTGCACATAAGAGCTATGATTACTGTCAGTTACTTCTACATGCGTTGTACATTGTCTGAAATTTGTTTTCTTGAGAGATTGCATGTAATATTTGATGTTGCTTCCATTATTGGGCTGCATTTATGTGTCCGATGCACTGCTGGAAATTTTAGTCATATTTCTAAACAATTAGAAATATGTGTACAATTTGTGTACAATCAAACAATTTCTTGTATGCTTTAGCTCCCAGTTGTACTCAATTTTTCCCTACCTCATCTACTGTCTCCTTCTCCCACTGTTTCTCTCATAGAGGTTCAGACAGCTTGGTATTGTGCACTAATGACTTGAAAGGGTATACTAACAAAATTCCTGTAATGAAATTTAGTTTGTCTTTTGTATTCTATGCTGCCAAATTCATCTCAAGTCATGAAACAAAGATGTGGTTGCTACAAATCTAGTACAACATTATGCAGTAATTTTGCTGCAGTGAATTGGCATTGTCTTTCAAACCTGGGAGATTGCTAGTGAGCACGATACTAATGTCACACTGCTGCAGTGATATGTACTCTTGACAAGGTGAATTTAAGACCCAACATTGAGAGAGCTTTACCTGTAACTTGGCTGTACTGTTCTTCAGCTAGGAGTCCTGGACTAGTATATTTTAGGTTTTGTGGTCTCTGTGACTTAAGATTGCATGGCACCGGTGGTGAGGTAGAAATTGTCTCAGCTTCTATCTCTGAATTAATCATCGAGTCTGAAGTGAAGTCTTCCAGTCTGCCATCAGAACAACTTGATGTTGTTATGATGTAGGTTTGCTCGCTGAGCTGGAAGGTTCATTTCCAGACGTTTCGTTACCCTACTAGGTAACATCTTCAGTGGGCTTCAGGCAAAGCAATGCTGAAAATTCCTGCTTTCTATTTATATGTTTGGGTTTCTTTGGGTTGGTGATGTCATTTCCTGTGGTGAAGTCACTTCCTGCTCTTTTTCTCAAGGGGTGGTAGATGGAGTCTAACTCAATGTGTTTATTGATAGAGTTCCAGTTGGAATGCCATGCTTCTAGGAATTCTTGTGCATGTCTTTGTTTGGCTTGTCTTAGGATGGATGTGGGCCATGTCTTTTTGTGGCTACTTGGTGTTCATGTATCCTGATGGCTAGTTTTCTGCCTGTTTGTCCAATGTAGTGTTTGTTACAGTCCTTGCATGGTATTTTGTAAATAACATTAGTTTTGCTTGTCTGTATAGGGTCGTTTAAGTTCATTAGCTGCTGCATTAGTGTGTTGGTGGGTTTGTGGGCTACCATGATGCCAAGGGGCCTGAGTAGTCTGTTAGTCATTCCTGAGACGTCTTTGACATAGAGGAGAGTGGCTAGGGTTTCTGGGCGTGTTTTGTCCGCTTGTTTGTGTTTGTTGCTGCGAAATCGGCTGAATGTGTTCATTGGGTACCCATTGTTTTTGAATACACAGTATAGGTGATTTTCCTCTGCTCTGCGTAGTTCCTCTGTGCTGCAGTGTGTGTTGGCTCGTTGAAATAATGTTCTAATGCAGTTTCGTTTGTGGATGTTGGGATGGTTGCTTCTGTAGCTCAATATTTGGTCCATTTACAAAATACCGTGTAAGGACTATAACAAACACTACATTGGACAGACAGGCAGACAACTAGTCACCAGGATACATGAACACCAAGTAGCCACAAAAAGACATGATCCTCTCTCACTAGTATCCTTACATACAGATAAAGAACGACACCACTTCGACTGGGACAACACATCCATCCTAGGACAAGCTAACCAAAGACATGCACGAGAATTTCTAGAAGCATGGCATTCCAACTGGAACTCTATCAACAAACACATTGAGTTCGACCCCATCTACCACCCCCTGAGAAAAGCAACAGGAAGTGACATTACCACAGGAAATGACATCACCAACCCAAAGAAATCCACACATATAAATAGAAAGCAGGAATTTTCAGCATTGCTTCGCCTGAAGCCCACTGAAGATGTTACCTAATAGTGTAACGAAACGTCTGGAAATGAACCTTCCAGCTCAGCGAGCAAACCTGCATCCAAAACCCCAATCTGAGCTACAAATCTTCTCAAAACTCGCAGATGTTGTTATAGCATTACAGAAGTCATTAGTGACTCTCTCTGAATCATACTATGCCAAGTTCAAATTCACTCTGGAATTTGAACCTGCAAATCTAGACTGATACTCCAGTGTAGAACTGAGGGAGTACATCATGGCAGATTGCGTTTGGGTGTTACATTGGTATTGAACTGATGTCCAATAGGAGGAGATGGTTGCGCTGGAAAATATTCATCTGAATAGGTAACAACACCACTGAGTCAGATAATCTAGGATGTGGGAGTGCCTGTGTTGGACTGGGATGAATAAAGTTAAAAGTCATGCAATCCAAGGTTGTAGAAAACAGGTTTATTTGGAAGTACAAGCTTTTGGAGTGCTGCTCCTTCGTCAGGTAACTAGTGGGGCAGGATTACAGAACACAGTTTATAGTATGAAATCAAAGTGCTATACAACTGATGTGATGTATTGAACAAACCTAGGTTGCTGAAAAGTCATTAATCACTTAGAATGAGGTTGCAGGTTTCGATTAATTATTATGCAAATCCCAGAACTACTTTCAAGTCACACTCCGAGATAGTTTAAGTTGTATGACACTTTGATCTTTTATCATAAATTCAGTGTTTTATGATCCAATAGCTACCTGACAAAGGAGCAGCGCTCCGAAAGCTTGTACTTCCAAATAAACCTGTTGGAGTATAATCTGGTGTTGTGATTTTTTTTTTTAACTCAGGTAATCTACCTATTGACTCATTGTTGTTTGGTGAAGCTATGTGAAAATTGGCTGCTTGCTTTCTTGTATTACAGTAGTAATTACACTTCCAAAGTGCTTCATTGACACTTAGAGATACCATGAGGTTATGACAGTTGCCAAATAAATGAATTTCTTTCTTTCTGGCCATCTTCCTGACATCAACCCAACCTTAGTAATTTACCTTTGTAATCTGGAAGTAAACTTATTATTTGCTAGAGTTTGTTTTTGTTTTACAGTAATTTAATTTGTATCACACAGAAGAAATTTTGATTTGTATCACACTTTTTCCCATGCTTGTATCATTCCAAAGTCCAGTTCAAGCTAATTTGAGATCTTTTGTTTTTTAAAAAAAAATGGTAGCAGGGAATTTGGTGAACTGTTCTCCATGGGCCAGTGCATATTTCAAATGCCATTGGCCATTAAGACCAGTTCTGATGACTGGGTATCTGTAATGGGTGCTGCAAAGTTGAACCAAAATCATATTTGTAGCTTTGACACCATTAAAATAAATACCTCTAGCCATTCTGTATTATGTCTTCAATAAATATGGAAATCGGTAAAGAGTTCTTGGGATAGGACTTGTTCTGTCTCTCTCAAAGGAAATCTAGAGAGATATTGAAGTACTTAGTTTTATACAGTGGATTAGTTCAGTACAAAGTAATATTGAAACATACTGTGCCCTTTCATCTCTGAATGAGAGAGCTGCAGCTTTCATAGACTTACTGCTGGATTGATTCTTGGAATGTCTTTAATCCTTTTCACTAGGGTTTTGAAGACTCAAGGCTTGATCTGAAGGCTTGATCTGACTAGATCAGACCAGACTTTGCACTGTACTTACTCCACTTACTACAGGTGCTAATGCTTGCCTGGCAGCTCATTGGCTTGTTTTTTGATCATGGGCATGCACTCAGCATCAAGACAAATAAGAACCAAAGGTTCAAGAAGAAGTAGATGAATGCCTCAGCCATGAAACACCCAGACCAAAGAGGAGGAATTCAAGTGGCTCACAACCAACCTGGAAAGCCTCCGAACACACACCCATTTCAAAGCAATGGCTCAAACAAAGTCAGCTTTACAAGATGCTTGGTAGCACTAAAATACTATAAATTCTCGACACTAGATGCATTGTCTTCACCAGAAGTGGTTTGACAAAAGCAATGCAGAAACACATGACCTTCTGGAACATAAACAAAGCTGCCTTTTTTGCCTGGTAGAATAACCCAAGATCACAGGTCACAAAGGTACCATTCCAAAAGCTCAAGGCTGATATTCAAAGACAAATGCATTAAAGGCAAGTGAGGACAGTGTGTGAAAAATTCAACAGTATGTTGATTGTCACAAATTGACAGTTAAACTACATCGCACTTAGAGTCGAAACACCTTTAAAGATGAGGCAGAGAAGGAAAGAAATCAAGCAAATTCTCCAGATTGCAGTACCATGTGGAACCTCCTGCTTCAAGTGCCAGGATGACTAAAGAATTTGAGGGTTTGGTTAAGAAAAAGAAGGAAGCATATGTCAGGTATAGACAGAATAGATCGAGTGAATCCTTAGAAGAGCATAAAGAAAGTAGGAGTATACTTAAGAGGGAAATCAGGAGGGCAAAACGGGGACATGAGATAGCTTTGGCAAATAGAATTAAGGAGAATCCAAAGGGTTTTTACAAATATATTAAAGAGAAAAGGGTAACTAGAGAGAATAGGGCCCCACAAAGATCAGCAAGGCAGCCTTTGTGTGGAGCCACAGAAAATGGGGGAGATACTAAATTAATATTTTTCATCAGTATTGACTGTGGAAAAGGACATGGAAGATATAGACTGTAGGGAAATAGATGGTGACATCTTGCAAAATGTCCAGATTACAGAGGAGGAAGTGCTGGATGTCTTGAAACGGTTAAAAGTGGATAAATCCCCAGGACCTGATCAGGTGTACCCTAGAACTCTGTGGGAAGCTAGAGAAGTGATTGCTGGGTCTCTTGCTGAGATATTTGTATCATCGATAGTCACAAGTGAGGTGCTGGAAGACTGGAGGTTGGCAAACATGGTTCCACTGTTTAAGAAGGGCAGTAAAGACAAGCCTGACCGGTGAGCCTGACCTCGGTGGTGGGCAGGTTGTTGGAGGGAATCCTGAGGGACAGAATGTACGTATATTTGGAAAGGCAAGGACTGATTAGGGATAGTAAACATGGCTTTGTGCATGGGAAATAATGTCTCACAAACTTAATTGAGTTTCTTGAAAAAGTAGCAAAGAGGATTGATGGTGTGAGGGCAGAGCGGTAGGGGCAACTTTTTCACACAGGAGGTGGTACATGTATGGAATGAGAGGAAGTGGTGGAAGCTGGTACAATTGCAACATTTAAAAGGTATTTGGACATTTATATGAATAGAAAGGGTTTGGAGAGATATGGGCCGGGTGCTGGCAGGTGGAACTAGATTGGGTTGGAATAACTGGTGGCAGTAGTGGACAAGTTGTTGGAGGGAATCCTGAGGGACAGTATGTACGTGTATTTGGAAAGCCAAGGACTGATTAGGGATAGTCAACATGGCTTTGTGCGTGCGAAATCATGTCTCACAAACTTGATTGAGTTTTTTGAAGAAGTAACAAAGAAGATTGATGAGGGCAGATCAGTAGATGTGATCTATATGGACTTCAGTAAGAAGTTCGACAAGGTTCCCCATGGGAGACTGATTAGCAAGGTTAGATCTCATGGAATACAGGGAGATTCAGCAATTTGGATACAGAACTGGCTCAAAGGTAGAAGACAGAAGGTGGTGTTGGAAGGTTGTTTTTCAGACTGGAGGCCTGTGACCAGTGGAGTGCCACAAGGATTGGTGCTCAGTCCTCTACTTTTTGTCATTTACATAAATGATTTGGATGCGAGCATAAGAGGTACAGTTAGTAAGTTTGCAGATGACACCAAAATTGGAGGTGTAGTGGACAGTGAAGAGGGTTACCTCCGATTACAACAGGATCTGGACCAGATGGGCCAATGGACTGAGAAGTGGCAGATGGAGTTTAATTCAGATAAATGCGAGGTGCTGCATTTTGGGAAACAAATCTTAGCAGGACTTATGCACTTAATGGTAAGATCCTAGGGTGTGTTGCAGAACAAAGAGACCTTGGAGTGCAGGTTCATAGCTCCTTGAAAGTGGCGTCACAGGTAGCTAGGATAGTGAAGAAGGCGTTTGGTATGCTTTCCTTTGTTGGTCAGAGTATTGAGTACAGGAGTTGGGAGGTCATGTTGCGGCTGTACAGGACATTGGTTAGGCCACTGTTGGAATATTGCATGCAATTCTGGTCTCCTTACTATAGGAAAGATGTTGTGAAACTTGAAGGGGTTCAGAAAAGATTTACAAGGATGTTGCTAGGGTTGGAGGATCTGAGCTACAGGGAGAGGCTGAACAGGCTGTTTTCCTTTGAACGTCGGAGACTGAGGGGTGACCTTATAGAGGTTTACAAAATTATGAGGGGCATGGATAGGATAAATAGGCAAAGTCTTTTCCCTGTGGTGGGGGAGTCCAGCACTAGAGGGCATAGGTTTAGGGTGAGAGGGAAAAGATATAAGAGACCTAAGGGGCAACGTTTTCACACAGAGGGTGGTACGTGTATGGAATGAGTTGCCAGATGATGTGGTGGAGGCTGGTACAATGGCAACATTTAAGATGCATTTGGATGGGTATATGAATAGGAAGGGTTTGGAGGGATATGGGCCAGGTGCTGGCAGGTGGGACTAGATTGGATTGGGGTATCTGGTCGGCATGGTCGGCATGGACGGGTTGGACCGACAGGTCTGTTTCCATGCTGTACATCTCTATAATTCTATAATTGAGATTTAATTCAGTCACGTGAAGAGCCAAGAAAGAAACTCTCAAACCTGAGCAGACATCATCTTTGAATTGAGGGACAGTTGATAGCAATTCAGAGCTTTTTGTATTGCGGAAACCCATTACTCTATCAACCCTCTGATTTTGGTTATTTTAAAACTTAAATTTGGTCTATCCTTGGACAAAGTTTTATTATTCTGAGAAGGGGAGCTTTGTTGACCATAATATGAACTCATCTTCAAAACAATATTTGTATGTCTGACATGTAGTGTTGATGTTGCTTCTGGATTGACAATGAAAAATAAGTGTATTGGCTCTGCCTGATTTCCATAGACTTATTCAAGTTCTAATATTATTAAAGACGTTCTAATAGGGCAGTTTGATAGGTCAACGTAATTGGGCAGAAATACCATGGTTTTCATAGAATCATACAGTATTAAAGAGGCCCTTCAATCCATCAAATGTGTGTAGCCTAAACTATACTAAATCTGCACTCGTCCCACCATCCAGTATATGTCTCATAGATTTGAATGTTATGACGTTTCAAGTGTTCATCCAAGTTCTTTTTAAAGGATCTGAGGGTTCGGCTGCAGTCACTCTCCCAGGTAGTGTATTCCAGACCCAGTCTAGCCTCTGGTTGATAACGGTTTTGCTCAAATCCCTTGTAGCCCCCTAGAGCTGTCAACTAAAGGGGACAACTGCTTTCTATTCATTGCATCTGTGCTCCTCATAATGTTATTTACCTTCATCATGTTCTCCTCCCCTGCCCCACAACCTTCTCTGTTCTAAAGAAAACAACCTGAACCTATTCGATCTCTCTTTGAAGCTAAAAGCCACGTTACTGACAACATCCAGGTGAATCTCCCCTACAAACCATCCAGTACAGTCGTATCCTTTCCATAGTACAGTGACCACAATCGCACAATACTTGAGCTGTGGACAAACCACAGCTCCAAAATAACCTTTCTGCTCTTATAATCTATGCCTCAAGTATTAAGGGCGAGAGTTCCATATGCTGCTAAACTATCCTAATAATCTGACCTTTCAGGGAGTTGTGGGCAAATATCTCGAGATCCCACTGTCCCTCTGAGCTTCCTAGTGTCCTGCCATTTATTGAGTACTTGTTACTTCTTCCAAGGTACATTGTCTCACACTTATCAAGAATAAATTCATCTACCCTTGATCGGTCCATCTGACCGATCTGTTTATATCCACATGTTACCTAAGACCATCTTCTAACTCTCAACCACCCAGCCAGACTTTGTCGTCCTGAAGAAGGGCTTATGCCCGAAACGTCGATTCTCCTGTTCCTTTGATGATGCCTGACCTGCTGCGCTTTTCCAGCAACACATTTTCAGCTTTGTCGTCTGCAGCCTAGCTTATCTATATTGTTCATATATAACATGAGTAATAAGGGAGCCAGCACCGATCCCTGTGGTACGTTACTGGATGCTGGTTTCTAGTCACACAAACAACCACCCTCTATCTCCTGCCACTAAGCCAGTTTTGGATTCAAGTTACCAAGTTTCCCTGGCTTCCATGTGCATTTACCTTCTTTATCAGTCTCCCATGTGGGACCTGTTAAAGGATTTGCTTAAATCCATATAGACTAAATCAACTGCATTACCCTCATCAATGTACTTGGTCACCTCTGCAAAAAAAAATGCAACCAGTTTTGTTAGGCATGACATTGCTCTGACAAAGCCAAACTGACTATCCCTGATCACACCTTGCTTCTCTAAATGAACATTAATTCTCTCCTTCAAACCTTTTTCCAATAACTTTGAGAAAGCTTGTAGCCTAACATCTGACACATCTGCTATAAGATGTGCAGGAAAGTGTTTGACTTGGAGGGGGGACATTTGTTCAGAAGAATTGAGGATATCTATTCTTAGTGTCAATGGGTCAGTGTAAATAAGGTACTGCCACCCATTCCACATTTGTTCACTTGGTAGTAGTACTTCCTTGTAATTTAAAGAGCTTGTAATTTAATAGCCCACACCACCTCCCTCACCTCCATCCAAGGCCCCAAAGAAGCCTTCCACATCCATCAAAGTTTTACTTGCACATCCACCAATATCATTTATTGTATCTGTTGCTCCCGATGCGGTCTCCTCTACATTGGGGAGACTCCTAACAGAGTGCTTTAGGGTACATCTCCGGGACACCCGCACCAATCAACCCCATTGCCCTGTGACTCAACATTTCAACTCCCCCTCCCACTCTGCCGAGGACATGCAGGTCCGTTGCTCCCTCACCACCTGACGTCTGGAGGAAGAATGCCTTGTCTTCCACCTCGGAACACTTCAGCCCCATGGCATCAATGTGGACTTCACCAGTTTCCTCATTTCCCCTTTCCCCACCTCACCCCAGTTCCAGCCTTCCAGCTCAGCACCATCCCCATGACCTGTCCTACCTGCCTATCTTCCTTTCCACCTATCTACTTCACCCTCCTCTCTGACCTATCACCTTCATCCCCATCCCCATTCACCCATTGTACGCTTTGCTACCTTCCCCCTCCCCCACCCCCTCTCATTTATCTCTCCACACTGCAGGCACTCTGCCTCTATTCCTGATGAAGGGCTTTTGCCCGAAACATCGAATTTCCTGCTCCTCGGATGCTGCCTGACCTGTGACTTTCCGGCACCACTCTAATCTAGACTCTGGTTTCCAGCATCTGCAGTCCTTGTTTTTACCTTATAATTTAATAAGCTGAGTGAAATATGCACGTAATAAAACAACCCTGATACATCTTCATGCATGCCAACTGAGCAGATTTGAATTTATTCAGCTCAGCTCCCTAATTTTGGCAGATCCAGGAGGTGAATGTCTCATTACCCTTACAAGCTAGGAAAACAAAGGCTGAAACTGAGATAGTAAGAAAGTTGGAAGATGTTCATACATGTGTGTGAGAGAGAGAGAGAGAGAAAATATCAAAATTTTCTTCTGTAAATTACAGTCACTGACCTAAGGGCTCAAGGGACGCAGAGGGAGAGACAAGATGGAAGCTGATGGAAAGGTTAACTCTTTGTGGTCTGATTTGAGTACATACTTGCTTGTCATGGATTGAACTTTTGTGTTCTTCCTGGAGCTCTAGGTCCGAATATTATAAATTTAATTTGCATTTTGGGAATCTAAGGTGATTTTTTAAAAAAAGCCATGTTGTAGGACAATGATACTGGGCATGTTAACTGAGTGAGATTACCTCAACCTTTTCCGCATAGTTTAGACTAGACCCTCGTTATGACGTACTATTAAAAGCGAAGCTTACCTAGCCACAACAGTTGGCCATTTGGCCTGGCTTGATCAGGGTTTCCCACTTTGTGCATGTGGCTTAATTAGTCAAGTATACTGAGACCTGTTAATTAGTTTCTCTTCCTCTACAAACATTTGCCATTTTATTGCTGCTTATCTGATTAAGGATATTTTTGTAATCTTAGTACCAATTTCTGTATAAAGACGGCTTGTTTGCAGCAATAAGGGGAGTGGCCTGAGAGAGCTCTTTGGGTAAGAGGTGGCGTCGCCACTCTACTAATGGTTTTTAAATCTTAGCTCAAGCCTGGCTTGTAGGTATCTATATGTTATCGTGTAACATTGATGCCATTGGTAAATAAAGGTAATAATTTAAACTGAACTGTCTGTAAGAGTTTTATATTCTAGGCTACCAGAGTACAATCTCCGGGGTGACGAGAGGCTCACAGGTTGGGTCCATTAGCGATTCCCTGAGGTGTCTGGAATAGGTAGGCGGCACGTGGCACAGTGGTTAGCACTGCTGCTTCACAGCGCCGGAGACCCGGGTTCAATTCCTGACTAACTGTGTGGAGTTTGCACGTTCTCCCCGTGTCTGCGTGGGTTTCCTCCGGGTGCTCCGGTTTCCTCCCACAGTCCAAAGATGTGCAGGTCAGGTGAATTGGCCATGCTAAATTGCCCATAGTGTTAGGTAAGGGGTAAATGTATGGGTGGGTTGCGCTTCGGCGGGTCGGTGTGGACTTGTTGGGCCGAAGGGCCTGTTTCCACACTGTAATGTAATCTAAAAAAAAAAGGTACTTTAACAGATTCCCTACCACTGATGTGAGACTCAGGGGTCTGTAATTCCCTAGTTTATCTCTACCATCATTCTTGGAAAGTGGAATCGCATTAACTGTCTTTCAGTCCTTTGGCAACTTCACTGTGGCCAGAGAGGAATTAAAGGTTTGTGTCAGGGTCACTGCGATTTCCTGCCTTGTCTCCTACTGCAGCCTGGAAAAGAGAAATCATGTTTCGTGATGGGAGAATCCTTTTTAATTAATTTCTTGGAAGTTTTGAAGGAGACACTTGTGCTGGGAATCTGTGGATGGATTGTACTTAGCTTTCCAAAGGCACTTGCTTTGGTGCCACATCAAAGGTAATTGTGGGAAAATAATAGTTGAAGTTGTTGGCAGTCATGTGTTGACATGGATTGAAGATTGGCTGGCTCACGAGAAGCAGAGTGTAGAATAATGTATCTTTTGGGCTGGCAGGATGTCACAAAGATTGGTGCTGGGGCCTCAACTCTTTACAGCTTAGATAAATGAATGGACTGAAGGTATGGTCGCTAAATCTGTTGATAATATAAAGATAAGTAGGAAAGTGAGTTGTGAAGAGGACATGAGTTGGTTAAGTGAGGGGTAGGTTAAGTAAGTGGACAAATATCTGGCAATTGAAGTATAATGTGGGAAAATGTGAAATAATCCACTTTGGAAGAATGAATGAAAAAGGCATATAATCGAAATTCTGTGAGTTGCAGAGCTTGTGAGATGCATGAAGATTTGGATCTCAAACTTGAAAGATTTATAAGGATGTTGCCAAGGTTGGGATTTGAGCTATAGGGAGAGGCTGAATAGGCTGTGGCTGTTTTCTCTGGAGTGTCAGAGGCTGAGGGGTGACCTTATGGAGATTTATAAAATCATGAGATGCATGGATAGGATTTTCATGTTGCAATTATACAAAACGCTAATGCAGCTGCACTTGGAATATTGTGTACAGTTCCGGTAGCCCCATTACAGGAAAGATGTGGAAGCATTGGAAAAGATACAGAGGAGATTTAACAGGATGTTGCCTGGTCTGGAGGGAAGCTCTTATGAGGAAAGGCTGAGAGACTTGGGTGTGTTCTCTTTGGAAAGAAGGCGGCTAAGAGGGAATTTGACAGAGACATACAAGGTGATCAGAGGATTAGATAGGGTAGACAGTGAAAGTCTTTTTCCTAGTATGATGATGTCAGCTTGTACAAAAGAGCATAAATACAAATTGAGGGGTGATAGATTTAAGACAGATGTCAGAGACAGGTTCTTTACACAGAGAGTGGTAAGGGTGTTGATGCTCTACCTGCCAATGTAGTTAACTTGGCCACATTAGGGAGATTTAAATAATCCTTGGATAAGCACATGGATGATGATGGGATAGTGTAGGGGGATGAGCTGCGAATAGTTCACAGGTCGGCGCAACATCGAGGGCTAAAGGGCCTGTTTTGCGCTTTGTTGTTCTATGATCTATAAATAGGGTATAGCTTTGCTCGCTGAGCTGTAGGTTTGATATCTATAAATAGATGAAGTCTTTTCCCTGGAGTAGGGGAGCCCAGAACTAGAGGGCATAGGTTTAGGGTGGGGGAGGAAAGGTACAAAAGGGACCTAAGTGACAATGTTTTCACACAGAAGGTGGTGCATGTATGGAATGAGCTGCCAGAGGAAGTGGTGGAGGCTTGTACAATTGCAACATTTAAAAGGCACCTGGATGGGTATATGAATAGGAAGGGTTTAAAGGGATATGGGCCAAGTGCTGGCAAATGGGACTAGATTAGGTTGGGATGTCAGGTCGGCATGGATGAGTTGGATTGAAGGGTGTTTCCATGCTGTACCTCTCCATGACTCTATGGCTCCTAGTGCATGAATTGTAGTGGGTTAGTGTGTAGGGTTAGTAATCAGGAAAGTTCATAGTGTTTTATTGCAAGGAGAATTGGATACAAGACAGGGAGATTTTGGTTCAGATATGAGATATTGGTGAGATATCATCTGGAACATTATGTGCATTACTGATCACCAAACTTGTGGAAGGCTATTAATCTGTTGGAAGTAGTTGAGTGTAGGTTTATCAGGTTAATGAGGAGAAAGTGAGGTCTGCAGATGCTGGAGATCAGAGCTGAAAATGTGTTGCTGGAAAAGCGCAGCAGGTCAGGCAGCATCCAGGGAACAGGAGAATCGACGTTTCGGGCATAAGCCCTTCTTTCAGGCTAATACCTAGAAAGGGCAGTTTGCCTTATGTGGAAAGGCTGGACAGCCTAGACCTGTATACTCTGAAGATTACAAGAGTCAGAAGTGTATGATATATGCATTGTGGTATTATTTTCTGATAAACATTGATTGTGTACAAACATGACTACCATAATGAGCTGGAATCGGGTGGTTAATGCTTCTGGGATGATTTTTTAAAAGTATTTTTCTTTAAAACCTGTTATGCTTTACCCCCTTTACTTTCCCAAAAGATCTTACTGAGTTAACATGCTGTGATCTCACTGAGTAACGTAATGAATGAGCCAAGGCGTTGAGTGCCAATAGGAGGTTCAAATTGGGAGATGTATTGCAGGCAAACTTCACCTGTCATCACCCAGCACTTGTGTGGGCATGTGCTTTTCAGCAGGAATTAATGGCAAGTGATTCATGTAGGGACACCATATGGGCACAAAGATCAATTGAAGTCTTTATAACTTTGGTCTCTTTGCCAAAGAAGAAAATAATTTCTTAGAGGGATTGCAGCAAAGATTCACTAGATTAAATCCTGATTTAGAGGGACACTGGAGCTGGCCTACACTTTCTGAAGTTTAGAAGAATGAGAGTGATATCATTAAAATGCATTAAATTCTTAGGGTTTAGCAGTATCCATGTTGAGCGGCTGTTTGCCTTAAATTAAATTTGAAATCTAAAATGGCAAGGTACTCTCTTTAAACTTCAGGTAGACTGATTATAGTCCTACGCTGGCTATTTGAAGCACCCATTCAGTAGTATACATTCAATAGCAGCATTACTCTGATTTTGAGTTGATTATGTAATTTTGGGCTTAGTATTTAGAGTTTATAATTACCTTGCCCAGACTTAGTTCAACACTGGATCAAATGTTCACAATCTTGGCTGTTGTATCCTCTGATGTACTCTGTATCTTTGCCCATTGACAGTGTGGAAGTATAATTCTGAATCATGCTCAATGTTTTCCCATTGTTATAGTCCATATTGTTATATTGCATCTTTGTATCGTTTCTTATTTACTCCAGTTGGACAGCACTGTAATATACTGTGGTGTACATATGAAAGTGCCTTTAGTAAGCCAGACCTACTTTAGTAATGCTTTTAACATATTGCAGAATATTTCATTTTGCAGGGCACTTGGGTGCAGCATATTATTTCTTTCGTCTGTGAATTAAACATTAAGCAAGGCCCATAGTCATTGGGATTCTGGTAGGATCCTTTAATTATTGGTTCACTCTTTACAGTGACATTGAATACTGCACTGGCTTTCAGTTAAGGTGTTAAACTGAGATCTAACTTCTCAACTGGCTTCAAAGGATTCTAGGACACTATTCAAAGCAGAGATGGGGGTTTCCTTCATTGCAGCTGTGGCTATACTTCAAAGGTACACAATTGGTTAGGGACTGCTTTAGATTGTGAAGGCTAACATACAATGCAACTCACTTTTCTAATTATGCAAAAACGTGAGTTTCTTCTCCAGAATTCGGATACATCACAGCTATCCATTTGCAATTGAAGAGATTTAGAATAATTTGTTAAGCAAATTTCTCCTCTTATGGGGCATGATGAATCATATTCTGTGATTCTAACTTCGAAAGGAAAGAGACCTTCATTTGGCCAGGTATGCGATTTGTAACAATATGTTTAATTGTTAATACCCATTTATCACTTAGCTTCTTTTGAGGATTGAGTTTTGACGCTGAAGCTGAAGTATTGTGTACAGTTCTGGTCACCGCATTTTAAGAAGGATGTGGAAGCTTTGGAAAGGGTGCAGAGGAGATTTACTGGGATGTTGCCTGGTATGGAAGGAATGTCTTACGAGGATAGGCTGAGGGCCTTGAGGCTGTTCTCGTTAGAGAGAAGAACATTGAGAGGTGACTTAATAGAGACATACAAGATAATCAGAGGGTTAGATAGGGTGGACAGGGAGAGCCTTTTTCCAAGTATGGGGATGGCAAATGCGAGGGGTCACAACTTTAAAGTGAGGGGAGGTAGGTATAAGACAGATGTCAGAGGTAGTTTCTTTACTCAGAGAGTAGTAAGGGTATGGAATGCTTTGCCTGCAACAGTAGTAGATTCACCAAGTTCAAGTGCATTTAAGTCGTCATTGGACAGGCATATGGATGTACATGGAATAGTGTAGGTGGGATGGGCTTCTGATTAGTTTGACAGGGCGGCCCAACATAGAGAGCCGAAGGGCCTGTACTGCTCTGTTATGTTCTGTGAAGCTATGGCTACGGATCAGGTTGATTGACAGTACTTTGTAGATTATAAAAATATGGCATTCCTTTTGAGATGTATGGAGTGAGCGAAATTAGGTTGATTGTGTGAAATTGTTGCATGTACCTGATCCAGACTTTTTATAAATATTTTAAAAATTATACCTGTTACAGAAAATGAAAGTATCATGTGGAGACTAATTTTTCCCTGCACTTTCTCCCCTGTAGCTGGGATACTGGTCTAAGATATTTGCAGCCTTCTAGTACCTTTGCCAAGTGTGCATTATTCACCAATGAGTATCAGCAGACACTTGAATGACCAAATGGCATTCTAGTTGTGGTTGATCTAGACCCCTCAGTCCTCAGTCACACATACAGCGCAGATCTCTGGATGCAAGGCAGGAAGGTCAATAATCAAATGTTCTGCCTCAGTTGATTTGTAATATTCATCATTGATTGGAGGTGAGTCCTCAGTAATGAGAATAAGGATCACTCCAACAACCAACAGTTCAAACAAAATCATAGAAGTAAGGATTGGCAGATGTTGTAGCTATATACATGGTTCTGGATGTCAAGCTGCAATGTCCAGCTCAAGTTAATACAGCTTCTAATGCCTAATCTGTTGTGATTGTTGCAAGCTAATCAAATCTGGGCCCTTCTTTAACAACTCAGTTATTCATTGCTTTAGCATGTGAACTCACTTCTCAAAATCTTATGATTCAAAATAGCATTTGTTTTGGTTGCAAAGTGTTTAACATCGCTCCTGAAGAGAAATACATTTTCAGAGACTTGGATTTGTTTTGGATGCAGCAGTCATCTTTATATTTATTCTGTTCTGACTCTAAGTAACTGATTTAGTGCTCCATGCCTCCCTGAGATGTCATCTAGCCCCATTTCGTCACTTGAAACCAGAAGATTGTATTGGAATCATATGCACAGGAGTTGAATATCAAGCATACTCTCTCGCTTTACCTACTTTACATGGCAAAGTAGGTACTTTACCTATTGCATCCAACAAATTTTTACCCAGTCTCTTAACCTGGATATATAACCCTCAAGCATTCTCATCATTTGCCTTCCTGTCTGTTTTTGTTATTGCACCCTTGATAGTGCATTCACTTCCTTCATTCAAGTCATTGTCAATAATTGTGACTTGAGCATTTATCTCTGTGGCAATCCACCAGGTCATAGAATCATAGAGGTACACGGCACAGAAACGGACCCTTCGGTCCAACTCGAGCATGCTGATCAGATATCCTAAATAAATCTAGTTCCATTTGCCAGCATTTGGCCCATATCCCTCTAAACCCTTTCTATTCATATGCCCATCCAGATGCCTTTTAAATGTAATTGTACCACCCTCCTCCACTTCCTCTGGCAACTCATTCCATATACACACCACCCTTTGCATGAAAAAATCACCTTAAACCTATTCCCTCTAGTTTTGGTCTCCCCCATCCTGGAGAAAAGACCTTGGCTATTTACCACATCCATGCCCCTCATGATTTTATAAATCTGTATAAGGTCACCCTTCAACCTCTGATGCTCCAGGGAAAACAGCCCTTTTCAGCCTCTTCCTGTAGCTCAATGCTTGCAATCCTGGCAACATCCTTGTAAATCCTTTCTAGTTTCACAACATCCTTCTTGACGTCCTGAAAATCCTTCCCCTCCCTCCCTCCACCCAGTTATCATTAACTAATTTAACTAATCATCTGTCCATACTACAATAAAAGCAAAATCCTGCAGTTACTTAAAACCTGAAAAAATGCACAAGAAGCGTAGCAGATTTGGCAGTGTCTGAATGGCAAAAGAGTTAATGTTTTGAGTCTGATATGACCATTTTCAGGAGCCTATCCATGTGAATAAAATGCACCTAACATCATAGGATCTTATCTTAAGAAGTCTCATGTGTAATACCTTAATTAATGCCTTTTGAAAATTGCCAAAAATTACATCCACTGGTGGTTCTTTACGTATCGTGGTTATTACCACTTCAAAGAATTCTAATAAATTTGGTCAGGCATGATTTCCCTTCATGAAGCCATGCTGTCTCTGCTTGATGATGTTCAGTACTTCTAAACGCTGTTCTATTACATCCTGTATAATAGACTCTAACATTTTGCTAATGACAGAGATTAAACTAACTGGTGTATATTATCAGTTTTTTGTCTCCGTCTCTTTTTGAACAAAGGTGATGTGTCAGTAGTTTTCCAATCCTCTGGGACTTTTCCAGAATTTAAGAATTCTTGCATGTTTACTGTCAGTGCGTCCACTATTTCTGTAGCTACTTCATTTATACTGTAAGTTGCAACATCCGGTCCTGGCACTTCTTGGCCTTCAGCCCCATTAGTTTCCCTATTGCTTCTTCTCCAACGATAGCTACTGTATTTATTTTATCCCACCTTTTGCTTCTCAATTTAGTATTTTTTGCAATGGTAATAACTTCCTCTGCATTCAAGAATGATGAAAAATATTTAGTAAATTCCTTTGTCATTTCCTAGTTTTTCATTGTTATTTTTCTCAGCCTCATTCACAAAGGGGCCTATGTTCAATTTGACCTCTTATATATTTAAAGAGCCTGTTGGTGTCCAATTTACATTACTTGCTGATTTACCCCAGAGGTTTTCTTCTGTTTTTATTACCTTTTGGCTTTTAAAATATTCCTGAATCTCTGATTTACCACTAGCCTTTGCCACATTGTGTTTTCTTTCAATGTTTTGCTTGGTTAACTGTGGTTGGATTTGCAACATGAAAGTGGATTAAACTGGTGGAGGAGGATGCACAAATATCTCCACTGTCCATGATTAATTTATTGTCATGTGTACTGAGGTACAGTGAAAAGCTTTATTTACGAGCCATGCAAGCATACGCAAGGATGTACAGATCAAAAAGACTTTGAGGCATACAGGTTACATTGTACAGCGTGTACGCCCAGTGAGAACTGAATTATGTGAGTCCATTCATCAGTCTCCAAACTGGCTGGGAAGAAGCTGTTCCTGAACCTGCTGGTCTGTTCAGGTTTCTGTGTCTTCTGCCTTATGGAAGAAGTTGTAGTGATCCTTACAGGGGTGTGATGTGTCATGACGTTGGCAACCTTTCCATGGCAGCTGGCTGTGTAAGTAAAATCCACGGATGGAAGGTTGGTTTCCATGATGGTCTGGTCTGTGCACACCCCATTTTGTAGTTTCTTAGGGTCCTGGACAGAGCAGTTGCCATACAAGGCTATTAGGCACCTGGACAGTATGCTCTCAATGGGGTATCTGTAGAATTTTGTGAGCGTCTTTATGCACATGCTGAATTTCATGAGTCCCCTGAGGATGAAGAGGCGTTGTTGTACCGCTTTGACTGTCGCTTCTACGCGAGAAGCCTAGGATAGGTTGTCAGTTATTGTCACTCCGAGGAACTTGATGCTTTCCACCCTCTCAACCTTAGTTCAGTTGATGTAGATGGGGGTGTGTTAGATTAGATTAGATTACTTACAGTGTGGAAACAGGCCCTTCGGCCCAACAAGTCCACACCGCCCCACCGAAGCGCAACCCACCCCTACCCCTTACCTAACACTACGGGCAATTTAGCATGGCCAATTCACCTGACCCCCACATCTTTGGACTGTGGGAGGAAACCGGAGCACCCGGAGGAAACCCACGCAGACACGGGAAGAACGTGCAAACTCCACACAGTGTCGCCTGTGGTGGGAATTGAACCCAGGTCTCTAGTGCTGTGAGGCAGCAGTGCTAACCACTGTGCCACCGTGCCGCCCACTTTCTCCTACTTTCTTTCTGAAGTCAGTGTTCAGTTCTTTAGTTTTGCTGATGTTGAGAGAGAGATTGTTCTCATTGCACCTCATCACCAAACCCTCTATCTCCCTTCTGTATTTTGACTCGTCATGGTTAGACATCTGTCCCACTACAATGGTGTCAGCAAGCTTGTAAATGGTGTTTGTTTGGAATTTGACGACACAGTCGTGGATGTACAGGGAGTACAGTAGATGGCTGAGCTGTATCCTTAGAGCTCCAGTGTTGAGTGTTATTGTGGAGGAGGTGCAGTTACCTATCTTCATTGATTGTGGTCTGTGGGTCAGAAAACTGAGGATCCAGTTGCAGAGGGCGGAGCAGAGACCAAAGCCATGCAGTCTTGAGATCAGTCTGGAGGGGATAATGGTGTTGAAGGTGGAGCTATAGTCATGGAACAAGAGTCTGACATAGGTGTTCTTGTTGTCCAGATGTTCCAGGAATGAGTGCAGGGCTTGGGGTACGCATTCTGCTGTGGACCTGTAATATCAGTAGGCAAACTGTAGTCGAATGAGGCAGACTGAGAGACTGGGTTGATGTGGGTCATGACTAGCTTTTAGAAGTACTTTTTGATTATTGAGGTCAGAACCACTGGGCAGTAGCCATTAAGGCATGTTGCTTGTGCTTTCTTAGGTTTGGGATGATGGTATTCTTCTTTGAAGCAGGTGGGACTCTGGCTCTGGGAGAGGTAGAATATGTCAGTGAATATTTCCGCCAGTTGATCCCGACAGGATCAACTAGAACATAGAACATAGAACAATACAACACAGAACAGGCCCTTCGGCCCACGATGTTGTGCCGAACATTTGTCCTAGCTTAAGCACCTATCCATGTACCTATCCAATTGCCGCTTAAAGGTCACCAATGGTTCTGACTCTGCCACTCCCACAGGCAGCGCATTCCGCATTCCATGCCCCCACCACTCTCTGGGTAAAGAACCTACCCCTGACATCCCCCCCCCCCCGTACCTTCCACCCTTCACCTTAAATTTATGTCCCCTTGTAACACTCCGTTGTACCTGGGAAAAAGTCTCTGGCTGTCTACTCTATCTATTCCTCTGATCATCTTATAAACCTCTATCAAGTCACCCCTCATCCTTCTCCGTTCCAATGAGAAAAGGCCTAGCACGCTCAACCTATCCTCGTACGACCTATTCTCGATTCCAGGTAACATCCTGGTAAATCTCCTCTGCACCCTCTTCAAAGCTTCCACATCTTTCCTAAAATGAGGCGACCAGAACTGCACACAGTACTCCAAATGTGGCCTCATCACCTGATGCAACATCACCTCGCGACTCTTGAATTCAATCCCTCTGCTAATGAACGCTAATGTACCATAGGCCTTCTTACAAGCTCTATCCACCTGAGTGGCAACTTTCAAAGATCTATGAACATAGACCCCAAGATCCCTCTGCTCCTCCACCTTACTAAGAACCCTACCGTTAACCCTGTATTCCGCATTCTTATCTGTCCTTCCAAAATGGACAACCTCACACTTGACAGGGTTGAACTCCATCTGCCACTCCTCAGCCCAGCTCTGCATCAGATCGAAGTCCCTTTGCAGCCGACAACAGCCCTCCTCACTATCCACAACTCCTCCAATCTTCGTATCGTCGGCAAATTTACTGACCCACCCTTCGACTCCCTCTTCCAAGTCATTAATAAAAATTACAAACAGCAGAGGACCCAGAACTGATCCCTGCGGAACTCCATTTGTAACTGGGCTCCAGGTTGAATATTTACCATCTACCACCACTCTCTGACTTCGACCGGTTAGCCAGTTCTCTATCCAACTTCCCACTATCCCATGCCTCCTGACTTTCTGCATAAGCCTACCATGGGGAATCTTATCAAATGCCTTACTAAAATCCATGTACACTACATCCACTGCTCTATCCTCATCCACATGCTTGGTCACCTCCTCAAAGAATTCAATAAGACTTGTAAGGCAAGACCTACCCCTCACAAATCCGTGCTGGCTGTCCCTAATCAAGCAGAGTCTTTCCAGATACTCATAAATCCTATCCCTCAATACCCTTCCCATTACTTTGCCTACCACCGAAGTAAGACTAACTGGCCTGTAATTCCCGGGATTGTCCCTATTCTCTTTTTTGAACAAAGGGGCACAACATTCGCCACTCTCCAGTCCCCTGGCACCACCCCCATTGACAGTGAAGACGAAAAGATCATTGTCAACGGTTCTGCAATTTCCTCTCTTACTTCCCACATAATCCTAGGATATATCCCGTCAGGCCCAGGGGACTTGTCTATCCTCAAGTTTTTCAAAATGCCCAACACACCTTCCTTCCTAACAAGTATCTCCTCTAGCTTACCAGTCCATTTCGTACTCTCCTCTTCAACAATATGGTCCCTCTCATTTGTAAATACTGAAGAAAAGTACTCATTCAAGACCTCTCCTATCTTTTCCGACTCATTTCACGGTCTCCCACTACTGTCCTGAATGTCCAACTGCAGACATTGTCCGGGCATGTGGCTTTCCTTGGGTTGACTTTCAGGAAGTCTGCTCTGACATCTGTAGCGTCACTGGCATTCTGTTCAAATGAGCATAGAAAGCATTGAGTGTGTCAGGGAGAGATGTGTCTTTGTCCACTATCTTGCTATTCTGCTTTTTGTGTCCTGTGAAGGCAGCATGTTAATGCAAAGGGGAATAAAAACTAAACAATTAGCAGCCATTTTTAGCCATGAAATGCAAAATGGGTGACCCATCTTGGCCATCCAGTGAGATCCTCAGCATCACAAATGCCAGTCTTCAACCAAGTTGATTCTCTTCATGTGAAATCAAGAAATGGCTGAAGATACTGGATACTGCAAACAGAATGGCCCTCACAACATTTCAACACTAATACTGATTACCTTTGTCCAGAATAAAGACGCGCACGAGGCAAACCGTTCCAGTGCAGGTATAACATTATTGGGTATCTATCTGACAGTGTGGTAAATCGCCAAGGTATGTCCTAGGCACAAAAAGCAAGAGAAAATCCACTTCGCCAGTTACTGCCCTGTCAGTCTACTTATGATCATCATTAAAGTGATGGAAGGTGTTAGTGACAGTCAGGTGAGAATGATTGCATTTGTTGTCAAGGAGAAAGTGAGAATTGCAGATGGTGGAGAGTCAGAGTTGAAAAGTGTGGTGCTGGAAAAGCACAGCAGGTCAGGCAGCATCCGAGGAGCAGGAGGGTTGATGATTCGGGCATAAGCCCTTCATCAGGAATGTGGATGGGAAAGAGGGCTGAGAGATAAATAGGAAGGGTGGGAGTTGCACTGGGGTGAAGGTAGCTGGGAAGGCAATAGGTGGATGCAGGTGGGGAGGATAGAGCGGAGAGGTGGGAAGAAGCTGGATTAGGTAGGGCAGGTCAAATGGCCAGTGCTGAGTTGGAGGGTTGGATCTGGGAGGAGGTGGGATGAGGGGTAATTTGGAAACTGGTAAAGTCGATGCCGTGTGGTTCAAGGCAGAAGATGAGACGTTCTACCTCCTGTTGACAGGTGGCTTGGATTTGATGTTGGAGGAGGTCCAGGACTTGCATATCCTTGGTGGAATGGGAGGGGGAGTTGAAGTGGTTGGCCACAGGACAGTGGGGTTGTTTGGTATCTGTGTCCCAGAGATGTTTCTTGAAAAGCCCTATGAGTTGGCGTCCTGTCTGTCTGATGTAGAGGGCACCACGTCGAGAGCAACGGACACTGTAGATGAGATGAGTGGATGTGCTGGAAAATTTTCACTGGATGTGAAAAGATCCTTGTGGCCTTGAATGGAGATGAGGGGGAGGTCTGGGTGCAGATTTTACATCTCCTGTGGTGGCAGGGAATGTGCCGCTTGTGGAGGGTGAGTTGGTGGGTGGTATGGACCTAACAAGGGAGTAAAAGAGGGAATGGTTTCTACAGAATGCAGGTAGGGGCAGGAAGGGAAATATATCTTTGGCATCTGATTGTAGGTGGTGGAAATGGTGGAGGAAAATGCAATGTGTCCAGATATTAATTGGGTGGAAGGTGAGGACTGGGGAGGTGGGTTTCTATCCTTGTTGTGTTTGGAAGGGGGTGGAGTTCATTGGCAGACATGTGGGAAGTGGAGGAGATGTGCTGGAGGGTGTGGTTGATCACCTTGAAATAGAAAGCCAAATGGGGTGCCTGGAAGTGAAATTGCTCCGACTGGGAGCAAATACAGCAGAGGCGGAGGAACTGGGTGTAAGGAATCGTGTTTTGATGGGGGCAGGGTTGGTGGTGGTGGGAGGGAGAGAGGAGGTATGGTCAAGGTAGTTATGGGAGTTGGGGGGTTTAAAATAGATGTTAGTGATGCGTCGGTTGCCAGAGGTAGAGATGGAGAGGTCCAGGAAGGAGAGCGAGGTGTCAGGCAAGGCCCATGTGAATGTAAGGTCAGGATAAAATGTGTTTGTGAAGTTGATGGACTTTTCAATCTCCGATGTATATAGGGGCTTGATGTCCATGGTGATGATGAGGCACTGGGGACCAGAGAAATGAAAGTCATGGAGGGTGTGAGTGGTGTCCTGAATGTATGTATGTACATTGGGGAGACAGGGCACCGACTCGCGAAGCATTTCAGGGAACATCTCTGGGACGCACACACCAAACAACCCCACTGCCCTGTGGCCAACTACTTCAACTCCTCCTCCCTCAAGGACATGCAAGTCCTGGCTGCCTCCACCACCAAATCCAAGCCACCTGACAACGGGACGAAGAAAGCCTTATCTTTGGCCTTGGGCAACCACATGGCATAAATAGACTTCACCAGTTTCTAAATCTCCCCTCCCCCCACCTCATCCCAGATCCAACCCTCCAACTCAGCATCATCCTCTTGACCTGTCTTACCTGTGCAGCTTTCTTCCCACTCATGCCCGAAAGACTGACTCTTCTGCTGTTTGGATGCTGCCTGAACTGCTGTGCTTTTCCAGCACTCTCGACCATGATCTTCAGCAAATGGAGTCCTCTCTTTCTCCTAGTTGATTTCAATCCTACTGCTAAGCCTTTTCCAAGGATGCTTACCTTGAAGAAGTTCTCTTCAATTCCTGATGAAGGGCTTATGCCTGAAATGTTGATTCTCCTGCTCCTCGAATGCTGCCCGACCTGCTGTGCTTTTCCAGCGCCACACTCTCGACTTTAAGCTTGTTGAGCCTGCTACACCAGTTAGTGTAATCTTGGCTCATTGTGCACTTCAATGTCTTTTCCTCTCATTATCCCATAATGAGATTATGCAATAGTTAATAAGAAATCTATCACTTTTTACTTCAAACAAGGTGGGCGGCACAGTGGTTAACACTGCTGCCTCACAGCGCCAGAGACCCGGGTTCAATTCCCGCCTCAGGCGACTGACTGTGTGGAGTTTGCACATTCTCCCCGTGTCTGCGTGGGTTTCCTCCGGGTGCTCTGGTTTCCTCCCACAGTCCAAAGATGTGCAGGTCAGGTGAATTGGCCATGCTAAATTGCCCGTAATGTTAGGTAAGGGGTAAATGTAGGGATATGGGTGGGTTGCGCTTCGGCGGGTCGGTGTGGACTTGTTGGGCCAAAGGGCCTGTTTCCACACTGTAATGTAATGTAATCTAAACATACTTAAAAACTGAGCATCTACAGCCTTTGGCGAATTCCTTAGATTCATAAACCCTGAGCAAAATGAATTCTCCTCCTCTTGGTTCTAAATGGCATTGCCCTAATTTTTAAATTATGCCACCTGGTTTGCACTCCCCAATCAGGAAATATCTTGCCTGCATCTACCCTGTTTATCTTTGAGCATTTTGTAGATTTCGATGCAATAACCTCTCATCTTTGAAATTCTAAAGAATTCAGGTCCTGATTGACCATTCTGTCTTTTCAGGACAGTCACATCATCCAGGGACAAGTCTGAGACACTATCTTTCCTGAGGTAAGGAGACCTGAATGATAAACAGTACTCAATGCTGTATAACCCAGCTTCTGTACAATTGAAGCTAGACTTCACTACTCCTTTAATCAAATCCTTTTGCAACAAAGGCTGAGAGTACATTGGCCATCCAGATAGCTTGCTGCAGTTGCATCTTAACCTTCAGTGACATATTGACCAGGATACCTGGCTTTCAAACCTCATACCGTTTAAGAAATACTCTGCACATATGTTCCTCCCACCAAAGTGGGTAATTGCCCAATTTTCTTCATTATATTCCATCTGATGTGTTCTTGCCACTTACTAAGCCTGTGCAAATCCTCCTAAAACACCTTTTAAACATTTCTCTTATACACATTCCCACTTAGCTTGGTATCACTTGCAAATTTAAAGACTTAACATTTGGTAATCATTGATTATGTGTTGTGAACAGCTGGGGAAAAGTACTGATTCTTGCAATGCCCCTACTCTCAGCCTAACATTGTGAGAATAATCCACTTATTTCTAATCTGTTTTCTGTATATTAGGCAATCCTTAATCCATGCCAGTTCATTATTTCCTAGCCCAAATGCTTGATTTTACTAGACAACCTCCTGTGGGATCCTTCATCAAAACCCTTCTGAAAATCCAAATATACTGTCTAACTACTCCTTTATCAATTTAGTTAATAACAATATGAAAACTAAGTTTGTTAAAAAATAATTTCCTATTTGCAAAGTTATTCTGAACATGCCCACTCAAATCATTCTTATCCAAGTATCTATTTATCACATAGTAGATTCTACCATTTTCCCAATTAGATTAGATTACTTAGTGTGGAAACAGGCCCTTCGGCCCAACAAGTCTACACAGACCTGCCGAAGCGCAAACCACACAGACCCATTCCCCTACATTTATCCCTTCATCTAACACTAAGGGCAATTTAGCATAGCCAATTCACCTAACCTGCACATTTTTGGACTGTGGGAGGAAATCCACGCAGACACTGGGAGAATGTGCAAACTCCACACAGACAGTCACCTGAGGTGGGAATTGAACCCGGATCTCTGGTGCTGTGAGGCAGCAGTGCTAACCATTGTGCCGCCCACTGATGCATGACTTCCCTACAACGGGAAGGCTGTAATTCCCTATTTTTTCTCTCTGTCTTTTTAAATAGTAAAATTTGCTAGCTTCTGATCTGCATGAAGCAGTCCAGAATCTAGACTTTTGAAAAAATGATTACCAGCGCATTGATCTCTATAGCCACTTCCTGCAAATCTCTGCAATGTAGAATATCGGTTCCTGCTGACTTCAATTTTCAGCCCCTTTTAATTTCTTCAGTACAACCTTCTTTCTAACAATCTTGTTTCCCTTGACTTATCATTCTCCCCAGTCACTTGGCTTTGTAATTTTGGGAGATTTCTTGTATCTTCCTCAGTGAAAAGAGACAAAAATAATCCCTTAGCCTCTATGCTAATTCTCTGTTCTCTGCTGTAAATTCTCCTGATTCTGCCTATAAAGGGGTCCATGTTTATCTGCGCTAAATGTTTCTTTTTTTATATACCTATGGAAACTGTGACATTCTATTTTCAGGTTCTTTGCTAGATTTCATTCATATTCTACTCTTCTCTTCCCTTTGCAGTTTCTTGGTCCTCCTTCGTTGTATTTGGTAAACCTCCCAGTCCTGAGACATACTTCTATTTTTGGTTACTTCAGAAACTTTTTAATATAAACTTCATAGACTTCCTTCAGCCACGGTTGACTGACTTTTGGATATTCACAGCTTGAAGTAATGTATAGTTGCTGTAGGCATTTTAATAGCTATTTAAAGATCATTCGTTGCGTAGATGTAATGATATCTTTTTGGTCTATTCTCCTAATCTACCTCGTCTTCATAATTTCCCTTCAAATTAACAATCTTGATTCAGATTGAACTACCTTACTTCCAATCATAATGTAACAATCTATCTTGTGGTCACTGGTCCCTAAAGGTCCTTTTAAAATAAGGTTACTAATTAGCCATTTGTGCCACACAAGGGGCAAGCAATAGTCATCAGCACCATGAGAGAATCTAACCATCAATCCTTGGTTTCAATTGTTATACTGTCACCATCACAAAAGTCCTGGAGGTTGCCATTGAGCAGAAATTGAACTGGATGGGCATGCAAATGCTGTGCTTTACAAGAAGGCTGGAAATTCTGAAGTGAGTAATTCACCTTCTATCCCTCTACTGCCTATCCACCATCTACAAGGCCCAAGTCAGGAGTTTGGTGGAATAATTTCCACTTGCCTGGAGGAATAGTTTTCACTTGCCTGGATGACTGCATCTCTAACATCTTCCAAGATGCATTACACTATCAAAGCCAAAGAAGCCCATCCCATCCACCAGCTTCAGTTTTCATTCTCTTCACCACTGACACATAGTAGCAACAATAACTGTCAGGATCCTTACAGCGCAGATAGAGGTCATTTGGCCCATCGAGTCTACACTAACCCTCCAAAGAGCAACCCACCCAGGCTCACCTTCCTACCCTATCTGCATAACCCCATATTTACCCTGTTAATCTACCTTGTCTGCACATCTCTTGACACAATGCAATTTAGCAAGGCCAATCCATCTAACCTGCACATCTTTGAACTATGGGAGAATACCAGAGCACCTAGCGGAAACTCGCGCAGACACAGGAAGTATGTGGAAACTCCACCCAAGGCTGAGAATTGAACCCAGATCCCTGGCACTGTCAGGTAGCAGTGCAAACCACTGAACCACCATGCTGCTCCAAGTCACCAAGGCTGCTTTGACAGCATCTTCCAAGCCTGCAACCTTAACCAATTGGAAGACAAATGCAGCAGTTGCAAGGGAGGGACATTGCCTGCAACTTCCCCTCCATGCATGTACTTTTGTAACATGGAATTATATCACTGTTCTTTGAATATTTTAGGAGCAAAATACTGGAATTCCCTCATGACAGCCTTCTCTACCACATGGACTGAGTGGTCAAGAATAAGGCCCATTGCCAACTTATCAAGATTAATTAGGGACAAGAAATAAAAAATGGCCTTGCCAGTGACACCAGTTATCTATGATGAAATCAAATAAGGTTGAGTAACAAATGTGTTGGAATTTTCTTGCGAGTCTGTTAATACTGTGGAGTCTCATGCCTTCAGTAATGAAGGCCTGGCTTGCCTGGTGCAGCATTACTCGTTAAACAGTGAGGTAAGTGCTGCCTAGGGATTAAATTTGCATATATGTGTAACCAGGGAACAGAGTTGAAAGCTGCTTCCGGTTGGCCTCTGCTGATATAACTGCTCTGTGTTTGCAGGAGAATGTGACAGTGAGGAGCTTTCTGGCATTGGATACGCTGTAACCGGATCCAGGTTTCAGGTCTGTAAGCTTTGTTGAATGTACATGTGCATAAAGGCAAATGCATAACATGTTTGTGTTTGGAATTTTGAAGCCATTGCTATGTAAGCAGGCTGCCAGTCGGACTGGCTACTGGGAGTGAAAATCAACGAGGTAAAAACAATGACTGCAGATGCTGGAAACCAGATTCTGGATTAGTGGTGCTGGAAGAGCACAGCAGTTCAGGCAGCATCCAAGGAACAGATTGAGTGGAGAAATACTGTGCATTGTACCTTCAGTACAGCATTATTGACTTCTGCCTCTCAATGCTCTGGTAGCTTCATAGCCTTTTACTTCTCTCTGATACGCTGACCTTTATTTGTTATAACAAGGATCAACAGAGATTGCAATTTATGTGTGAACTTGACTGGCTAGTTTGTCTTAAAGCTGATTGTTGGGTGAGCTGTGAAACTAGTTCGAACAGGAACAGTAGGAAAGCTCAGTGCTCCACCGTAACCAACATCTGATCTGACTTGGAACTGTGCTGCTAACCAGACGAGCTGCTTCCTTTGTTAATTATTTGTCATTGTGTTTACAGCTGCTAAGAGCCTGAACATATTCAGGTGTTAGATATTTTGGTAACACAACAAGGACATGTGCAAGGCACCTACTTTCTGTTGAGTACCACCTGAAATCTGAGCTTGCACTGGTGACAAGCAAGTAACTGAAATAATTGGTGTGCTTTTAAGATTAAATGTTTATTCAGGTGAAGATTATAACCATCCCCATAATTCAGTTAAATAGGTGTCACAACATTGGTGTCCTTTGTTATTTTAAGTTTTGATGTAGTATTCTGTTGCAATGATAAAACCATTCAAAACTGTGATCGATCTCTTCCTGTCTTGAGAACTAATGGCAAATGGCAGTGACTGCAATACATTGGATTTTAATGTTTTCATTCTTGTGCCCTCAAGGATGATTTAAAAAAAAACAGCAAACTGGGGCATTCTAGTAATAGCAATTAAAGTTTAGAAAGTTCTATGTTGTGTTGAAATAGACCATAACATATAGGAGCAGAACTGGGCCATTTGGTCTGTCGAGTCTGCTCTGCCATTTGATTATGTTTGACATTTTTTTTCAACCCTGTTGTCCTGTCTTTTCACAATAACCCTTGATTCCCTCATTAATCAATGACCTATACAACTGTTTTAAGTACAATCAATTACTTGGCCTCCATAGCCTTCTATGTTATTGATTCTACAGATTCACCACCCATTAGCTGAAGAAATTCCTTCTCACCTCAGTTCTAATCACTCTGAGGCTGTGCCACTGAATCCCAGTTTCTCATAATAGTGGAAACATCATTTCCATATTCACTCTATCCTTTCAGTATTCTTTTGGTTTCAATGCGATCCCCCCTCATCCGTTTAACATCTATTGAATACAGACCCAGAATCTTCACTGTCTCCTTACATGACAAGCCCTTCATTCCCGAAATCATTCTTATGAAATTCCTCCAAGGAGTAGCTTTAGTTCCTTCCTTGGATATGGGGCACAAAACTGTTCACACTAGTCCAAAGGCAATCTGACTATAGCCTTATACTATCTCAGCAGTACATCTTGCTCTCGTTTTCTGGCCCCCCAAGATGAATGCTGACATTTCATTTTACTACTTAACTTGCCTTCTGAACCAGCATGTTAACCTTCACAGAATCCTGAATTTAAAACCTTCACGTCCAGCGTTGTTGCTGGAGTGTTTAATTGATTGTTGTGGTTCTGTGTCACATTTAGAAACAGTGTGTATTTATGTAGAATCTTTGAATGTTTTCAGGTTCTTTGCAGGTGCCTAATCGGAGAAAGAAGTTGACACAGAATCAAAGAACGGCGATGGTTGGGTAACCAAAAGCTGATACTGACACAGCACTCAATCACTCAGTACAAAGTAGAAGGCACAATAGGCAAGATTTTCTGAAGAGTGCCAAACTCATATAAGTTAAGATTTTTATTCAGCGAGTGGCATGGTGGCTCATTGGTTAACATTACTGTCTCACAGCACCAGGGACCCTGATGCAATCCCAGCCTTGGGTGACTGTATGGAGTTTGCACGTTCTCAGCTTGTCTGCAGGGGTTCCCACTGGGTTCTCAGATTTGCTCCTGTAGTCCACAGATGTTGAGGTGAGGTGTTTTGGCCAGGGGCATGCAGTTTACATGGGTTAGCCATGGTAAAGAGCTCATTCCTGAAGAAGGGCTCATGCCTGAAACGTCGATTCTCCTGCTCCTTGGATGCTGCCTGACCTGCTGCGCTTTTCCAGCAACACATTTTTAGCCATGGTAAATGCAGGATTATGAGGGTAGAAGGTTAAGAGGTGATCTCATTGAGGTATATTAGATAAGGAAGTTGACAAAGTAGATCTTGAGTAGATGATTCCTCTTGTGGGGCAATTGAGAATGAGGGGGTCATAGTTTTACAATAAGGGTAACAGATTTAAATCAGAGATAAGAGCTAAGTTCTTTCAAAAGTTTATGAATCTGTCGAATTCATGACCCCAGAGTGTGATAGATGTTGGGACATTGAGTAAATTTGAGAAGTCAGATAAGGTTTTTAATTAGTAGTGGGTCGAAGGGTTACGAGGAACAGGCAGGAAAGTGGAGTGGAGGTCGAGATGAGATCAACCGTGATCATATTGAATGATAAAATTGTCTCGAGCGGATGAATTGCCTACTCCTCATTCTCAAGTTCTTTTTATTTATTGCTTTCTTCAATTTACTCGAGCATATTGTGAAGCCTGGACTCTGAGATTCAATGAAACCTCTTTGTGCAGTGTAGATCTTTGTGTTTAGTACAAATAGGCTTTGAATAGTGATTGAGACCATGGAGAGCAGAAGTAGTTCAGAGTGGGATTCTTAAATTACTGTTGTTGCCTACGAAGGGAAACTGGTGAGTCTTTGTAGAATGGTTCATAGATGGTATAGGTAAGATATTGAATTTAAAAGTCAGACACCTCCCATTTAAGATGGTGGTATGTTTTTGCGATTCCCTTCCCTCAGAGTGCAGAGGAGGCTGTGTCATTGAATATACTCAAAGCTGAATTGGACAGAGTTTTGATCTATTGGGCAGCAGGAAAATGAGGGGAAGGCTACAGTCAGATGAGCTGTGATCTTATTGAATAGCATAGTAGAAGTAATGGGCTCCTTTTTATTAAATTATGATTTTTGGAGAGATGCAAATGAAGATTAACTGGGAAACTGTCTGATATGAAGAATAATAAATAGGAAATTAAATACAATTGAATCAGTGCTAAGAAACAAAGTAGTGCTGGATGAAGTAGAATCTTGGTGGCCATCACCAAGGAGAATGTGCTAGAAAAACTGAGTGGCCTGAAGGTAGATAAATAACCTGGACCAGATGGACTACACCCTAGAGATCTAAGGGAGATAGAAGAGTTAATGGAGGCATTAGTGGTAATTTTTCAGGAATCGCCCCAATCAGAGAGGGTCCCAGAGGACTGGAAAATTGCTAACATGACAGCCCTGTTTAAAAAGGAAGTAAGGCAAAAGACGGAAAATTATAGACCGATCAGCCTAACCTAGATCATGTGTAAGATCCTGGAATCCATTATGAATGATGAGATTTCTAAATCCTTGGAAGTGAATGGTAAAACAGGGCAAAGTCAGCATGGTTTCATCAAAGGGAGGTCATGCCTGACAAATCTTCTAGAATTCTTTGAGGAAGTAACGAGCACATTAGACCAAGGAGAGCCAACGGATGTTATCTACCTGGACTTCAAGAAGGCCTTTGACAAGATGCTGCACAGGAGGTGACTAAGAAAGATAAGGGCCTATGGTGTTAGAGGCAAGGTGCTAGCATGGATAGAAGCTTATATGTCTGGCAGGAAACAGAGGGGATAAATGGGTCCTTCTCAGAATGGCAGATTGTTCTGCAAGGCTCAGTGTTGGGACCACAACTTTTCACTTTATACATGAATGATCTGGATGAAGGAACTGAGGAAATTCTAGCTCCGTTTGCACATGATACAAAGATAGGTGGAGGGGCAGGTAATATTGAGGAGGTGGGGAGGCTGCAGAAGGATTTAAACAGTTTAGGAAAATGGTCAAAGAAGTGACAGAACAAATACAACATGGGAAAGTGTGAGGTCATGGACTTTGGCAGGAAATAGAGGCATGGACAATTTGCTAAATAGGGAGAAAATTCAGAAGTCTGAAGTGCAAAGAGACTTGGGAGTTTCAGTCCAGGATTCTCTGAAGGTGAATTTGCAGGTTGAGTCAGTATTTAAGAAGGCAAATACAATGATTATTTATTTTAAGAGGACTTAAATATAAAAGCAGGAATGTACCTCAGAGGCTCTATAAGGCTCTGGTCAGCCCACATTTGGAGTATTTTGCGGAGTTTTGGGCTCCATACCTCAGGAAGGATATGGTGGCTGAGGAGCGTGTTCAGAAGGGGTTCATGAGAATGGTCCCAGGAATGAAAAGCTTAACATATGAGGAATGTTTGAGGACTCTTGGTCTATACTCAATGGAGTTCAGAAGGATGAAGGCAATTGAAGTCTAATTGAAACATACAGAATACTGAATGGCCTGGACAGCGTCGATGTTGATAGTCAACATAGATTTGTGAAGGGTAGTTCGTGCCTCACAAACCTTATTGACTTCTTTGAGAAGGTGACCAAACAGGTGGATGAGGGTAAAGTGGTTGATGTGGTGTATGTGGATTTCAGTATAGCGTTTGATAAGGTTTCTCATGGTGGGCTGTTGCACAAAATACGGAGGCATAGGGATTGAGGGTGATTTAGGGGTTTGGATCAGACATTGGCCAGCTGAAGACAGGATGGTAGTTGATAGGAAATGTTCATCCTGGTGTTCAGATACTAGTGGTGTACTGCAACGATTGTTTTTTTTTTTGGGTCAATTTTTATGAATGACCTGGATGAGGGTGTAGAAGGATGGATTAGTAAAGTTGTGGATGACACTAAATTTGATGGACTTTTGACAGTGTGGAAGAGTGTAGCAGATTATAGAGGACCATAGATAAGCTGCAGAGCTGGGCTGAGAGGTGGGAAATGGAGTTTAATGCAGATAAGTGTGAGGTGATTCACTTTGGAAGGAGTAACAGGAATGCAGAATACTGGACTAATGGTAAGATTCTTAGTAATGTAGCTAAGCAGAGAGATCTTGGTGATATCACGGAGTGTTTCATAAAAAAAAATTCCAAAAGTGGCCTAACTAATGTCCTACAGCCGCAACATGACATCCCAACTCCTATATTCAATGCTCTGACCAATAAAGGAAAGCATACCAAATGCTTTATTTGCTATCCTATCTACCTGCGACTCTACTTTCAAGGAGCTATGAACCTGCACTCCAAGGTCTCTTTGTTCAACAACACTCCTGAGGAACTTAGGTTAATTGTATAAGTCCTGCTCTGATTTGCTTTCCCAAAATGCAGCACCTTGCATTTATCTAAATGAAACTCCATCTGCCACTTTTGACCTGACTGGCCCATCTGATCAAAATCTCGTTTTAATCTGAGGTAACCACTTTCACTGACCACTACACCTCCAATTTTGGTGTCATCTGCAAACTTACTAATTGTACCTCCTATGTTCATTTCCACATCACTTATATAAATGATGGGAAGTAGTGGACCCAGTACTGATCCTTATGGCACTCCACTGGTCACAGGCCTCCAGTTTGAAAACAACCCTCCACCATCACCCTCTGCCTTCTACCTTCGAATCGGTTCTGTCTCCAAATGGGTAGTTCTTCCTGTATTCCGTGAGATCTAACCTTGCTAACCAGTCTCTTAGGGGGATCCTTGTCGAACGCCATACTGAAGTCCATATAGATCACGTCCATCGCTCTGCCCTCATCAAACCTTTTGTAACTTTTTCAAAAATCAAGTTCATGAAACGTGATTTCCCACACGCAAAGCCATGTTGACTATCCCTATTCAGTCCTTACCTTTCCCAATACGTGTAAATTCTGTCCCTCAGGATTCCCTCCAACAACTTATCCTTTATTTATTTAATCTGCCAAATTTTCTGGGTTGACAACCATAATGAAAAAGTTGAATGTGTCACAGTGAATGCAAATTTAGTCCTGGTTAAGATTTGGGTGATTAAGGTAATGCCCTGATGGTATTGACCTTAACGTACAGGAAGAAAGGATTGTGGGTAATCCAAAATGGAGGATGGGATCAAATTGTGACTAAGAGTCTTTTTGAGGCATTTTCAGTTTTGGAGTTGATTTCCTCATTCTATGAGCAGTAATTGTTGTTTTATAAACTGTTGCATTGTTTTGGAACTTCGGGGAAAAAACAGGTAGATAGGATAGCAAATAAAGTGCCCGGAAGAGAGACAAAGTCAGTGATCACATGGGAAGTGAGTCAAACTGAATATGCACAGCTGATGGCTTCTGGTGTTTGATTTCAACTATCTCTGGACATCAGAGTTCAAAGAAAAATAAACAAAAGCAAAATTCACAGCTGACCTGAGAGAAACCTGGGTTGCAAAAATCACAGCAGATGATCAGCAAAGTTTAACCTTACTGTTTGTTTTGAAAGTTGACAATAATGAGTAGAGTAGGTTCTTTTTTGATTCTATATTTTTATTGAGATCTGTGTCTTGACTAAACTTTAAAACATAAAAACTAAGTTAGCCTGGAGCAGTGTGGTTAGAACAGACAGACTGTGCTGTTTTCTCGGTCTGTAAATTGTTACGGTGCAAGGATGGCCTTTAGTGGAGTGATGTTCTTTTCCTGTCAGATTTGGGAGATTAGGGAGAGTTTCTATGTTATTGATGATTGTGCTTGCAGGAAGTGTGTTTGGTTGCAAATCCTATTGAGTTGCATGGATTGGCTGGAGCAGCTAGAGGCGTTGAGCAATTTTATAGGAGCTAGCCTGTGAGATGGATGGCAGTTACAGGAAGGGAGATAAACTGAGATATTGTTAGATTACCTCCAGGAAAGGGAGGCGAGGGTGGCAGGTTATGCAGGAGCTTCTTGTGGTTATCCCCATCTGAAACAAGTATGCTGTTTTGGAAAATGTAGGGGGTGATGGACTCCCAGGGAAATGTAGCACTGACAGCTGGTACCAAGACTGGCTTTAATGTAACGAGGGTTGCATCAGATTGAAAACGATCGATTCCGATAAAGGACTGTGTAGTCAGAGGCACGGAGAGATGTTTTTGCGGCCAACAGTGAGAAATCAGAATTGTGTGTTGCCTCCCTGGTGCCAGGATCAAGGATATCTTGGAGAGGGTGCAGAACATTCTCAAAGGGGAGAGGGGCCAGCAGGAGGTTGTTGCACACATTGGAACTAAAGATGTAAGAAGAGAAAGGGATGAGAATCTGAGGAGACATTATAGGAAGTTAGGCAGGAACTTTAAAAAGGACGTCCTCAAGGGTAGTAATATCTGGATTACTCCCAAGTGTCCACAAGCTAGTTAGGGTAGGAATGGGAGAATAGACCAAATGAATGCATGGCTGAGGAGCTGGTGCATGGGAGAAGAGTTCACATTTGTGGATCTACGGAACCTCTTCTGAGATAGAGGAGAACTGTATAAGGAAGGACAGATTGCACCTGAATTGGAAGGGGACTACTGTACTGGTGGGGAGACTTGTTAAAGCTGCTCAGGAGGATTTAAAGTGGAAGGGGATGGGGTGTTGTGGGCAGGGAAATAGCGAGGAAAGAGATCAGTCTGAGTTGGTGTGCAACGGGATCTTGATCAGATGGGCCGTGAGCTGAGGAGTGGCAAATGGAGTTTAATTTAGATAAATGCAAGGTGCTGCATTTTGGAAAAGCAAATCAGAGCAGAACTTACACACTTAATGGTAAGGTCCTGGGCAGTGTTGCTGAACAAAGAGATCTTGGAGTGCAGGTTCATAGTTTCTTGGAAGTAGAGTCACAAGTAGATAGGATAGTGAAGTCGGTGTTTGGTATGCTTTCCTTTATTGGTCAGAGAATTGAGTAGTGGCGGTGGGGGATCATGTTGTGGCTATTCAGGACATTGGTTAGGCTACTTTTGGAATATTGTGTGCTGTTTTGGTCTCCTTCCAATTGGAAGGATGTTGTGAAACTTAAAAGGGTTCAGAAAAGATTTACGAGGATGTTGCCAGGGTTGGAGGATATGAGCTGTAGGGAGAGGCTGAATAGACTGGGACTGTTTTTTCCTGGAATGTTGGAGGCTGAAAGGTGACCTTGTAGAACTGTATAAAATCATGAGGGACATGTATAGGATAAATAGACAAGGTCTTTTCCCTGGGAGTCCAGAACTAGAGGGCATAGGTTTCGGGTGAGACAGAAAGCTATAAAAGGGACCTAAGGAGCAACTTTTTCATGCAGAGGGTGGCATGTATAGAGAATGAGCTGCCAGAGAAAATGGTGGAGACTGGTACGATTGCAACATTTAAAAGGCATGTGGATGGGTATATGATTAGGAAGAGTTTAGAGGGTTATGGGCCAAGTACTGGCAAATGGGACTAGATTTATATAGGATATCTAGTCGGCATGGACAAGTTGGACTGAAGGGTCTATTTCCGTGTTGTGGATTGCACTTTTTTTCCTAAATCTCACATTCAGCATTTTGTTGAAATTATATTATCAGAGAACTGTACTCTGCACAGTGCACAGATCAGATTATAATTTTAGTTAGATTTGGAATTCATGTTTATTCTAGTGCCTCATTGAACATGTTACCCATTTTTAAATCAACTTTTATGCTTGTCCTCCCTTCACTGACAGACTGTCACATCTTCTGTTTTCTGTTCACCCCTCGCCTCCACATGCTATAGTCATTTCTCAAATCGTGAGAATATCATCTGTTGATTCCTGGAATTTGCTCACACATTGCGTTACAAATAATAAGCTGCAGCCTCCTCCACACCCACACTCGTACCTTAGGAGTAACACGCCAGTCTGTTGAATCTTAAAACTATTCTCTATACCAGAACGCCTGATTTAAATCCCACCTGCTCCAAAGGTAGTGAAAGTAGGATCAGTGGAGCAGGAATGGAGACTGGCAACAAATTTTAATCTTCTCAGTGTCAGAATACTGCTTGAAAAATAAAGATTTGCTGGTAACAATGCAGGAAAGAGACTCGTGTCTCTGCTGTGCATATTAGCAAACTGATGTACCGCATCTTCTTTGTATTGCAACCTAATTATTTTAGTCATAACCAAGAATGATCTTAACTGTCTTTCAGGATATTGATAATACAGATGATGTTCATTTGATCGAAGTTGTAGGTTTGTCAATATTCTTCCAGTTTAACTGACATCTTTTGTCGGTTAATAAAATACTCAACCCTGTGACAGAATAAGAATCTGCAGGTTGAGAGTTTTGTCGTTTTCAAGTTATTCCACCCAATTAAAATTGGATGTTCTCAGCAAGGATCTGATTTCTGCATTGTGGCAGTTTCCTTTTTTAAGTGGCTTGACTTATAAACTACTTTAATTTTTTTTTATTAGGTATATTTTAATAAATCTGTTCATACATGTTATGACACTGTCGGAACAAGTTGGATTGAACCCAGGCTTGACCTAATTCTGGTCCAGAGGTAGGACCATTATCTTTGCAGCAGAAGACCCTGTTCAGATGTGTTATAATATACCTTTTGGAGCAGGTGGGACTTAAATCAGGCGTTCTGGTATAGAGACACCAACACTGGGTCAGGAGGCGACTGGAGTTCCTTAGCTCCTGCATTAAACTTGTGCCTCACTGCTTTAGTCTGTGTAGTAGTTACTGAAATTAATTAGGTGTTCGTTGGATTTCTAACTTAACAAACTGATTATTAGATTGAATGTACTTTGCAGGAAGTGAGTGCCAACTTCCTCATCTATCTTAATTGCTGTTCAGGTCTAGCATTGATCTATTTATAGCCAAATATTTGGGTGTTTATGGAGGAGAGCTCTGTGCAATTACTGCCTTGCATCTCCTTTGCTAAGAAACTGAGCATGCCAAGTGGCTGATCATAACTTGAGTGAAAACATATTGATGTGAGATTATTTTGTTTAGGTTTTTGGTACTTGTGGTGTGCTGGTTATTGAGACCCTGTTTGGGGCAGAATATGCAATGCTTTACCATTACAGTTCCACAAATGCCAGCCTCTGTTATCCAGGCAGTGCCAATGTATTACACCAACACAATAAATTGATTTGCAGGAATGGGCAAGTGAACCTTCCAATGAATTTGTTGAGCTACATTTGCATGGGATTGTACAGTGCTTTGCACCTTTCATTCAATGCAGCTTGGGGCACCTATATGCTTGTAACTGCTTTAAGGTGAATGCACAGTTGTAATAACTTGCATTTTCTAGAGCCTTTGACAGATGTCCTAAAGCTCTTCATTGTCCGTGAAGAGTCTTTCAAGCATAGTTACTGTTGTGATGTGAGAAATGCAGCAGCCAAATTATGAACAGTAAAGGGGCACAAACAGCAATAAGATAAATGACCAGCTTCCTTTTGTTGAGGAATGAGTACTGGCCAGGAAAATGGGCAAACTCCCCATCTCTTTGAATATTGCCATAGGAAACTTTTATGTTCATGTGAGAGGATATTCAATCGTACAGCACTGCTTCTTTGCATAAAATACCAGCTTTGATTATTTTGTGAGTTGCACAAGGTTTGATCCTGCTACTTCTCTCTCAGAGAAGAGTGTGTAGAATTTGGACATGGCTGAGCCCATCAATCTGGCTTTTAGCGGCAGACAAATTGAGAGTTGAAAAGCAAGGTCTATTACTTCGTTATTTTCCGCCTAGACTGGAGTAGTTGCATACAGTTCCAGGCAACTGCTTTAGGAAAGATGTAAAGTTTTTAGAGAGAGTGCAGAAAAAAGATTTACAGACACAAGCATATTACCATGAATGAGGGACTTTGGTTATGTGGATAGATTTTATCTGTTGATGTTGATCTCCTTAGAGAGAAAAAGAATTGAGGAGATTTGATAGAAGTATTCATGAAGTGAGTACATACAATCGGGGCTTCCAACAGGAATTTGAATAAGCATCTGAAAATAAAGTGCAGAGCTAGGAAGTACAGCGCAGGGAATTGGGGTCAGCAGAGTTGCCATTGTGTCGAGCCTAAATGGGTGTGATGAGCTGAAAAACCTTCTGCTTTACAAATAATCCAATGATTATAACCAATGAGTAAAGAGACAAAAAGCTAGTGTGGAGCATTTCTGGATTGGGTTCAGTTTCTGGTGCCTGTTTGAACTTCCTGAAGTTACCTAGACGCAGCCTATTCTCTGACCGAGCAGTTCCATCAGCTTTTTTTGGTAATCAGGTGGAAAATTTGTAATTCACAGCCAGGCTTAAGCCAAACAGTGCAAAATTACCTCTTTGTAAAGGGGCTGTCCATGTTTAATTGCTGCCTGAAACGTCATATGAGCTCAATTCCTGATGGGTAGTTGCCAAATTAATTTTACTGGAACATTTGTGCACAGGTTTCATTCTTTGGCAAGAGATCACATGAAGCTGGTTCTCGAGTAAAACACCATTCTTTTTGTGCCAATCATTTTCTTTATTTTATATTCCAGAGGATTTGAAGACTTTGGAGTGGAAAGCAGAAAATCAAAACTTATAAATTCAGTCTCAGAGCGCCCTCGATGCTTTTGTAAATTCAGCTTGTGGCAGGGCCAAAAACCCACCTCCTGTGCTAAAGATTTTATGTTTCTGTTCCTACATTTGTCAAAGCCAGTGTATGGTACTTCATTTGAAATAGATAATTTTTGAATCAATGGGTAATTTTGAGAAAACAAATGTTTCTGAAGATTGAGAAACCGGTCTTTTGGCAAATGCCTGTGAAATTCTTGGAGAGTTTTGGAGTTCCTCCATGAACTTGATACACAGAAATATCGAGTGGGAAACTAATGCTTGACCTTATTTATGCCAGAATTAGCTTTGTCTGAATGCATATTGATCAACATTCCAAACTGGATTGCCAATAGTTCAACTGTTTCACAGTTAATTACATTTTTAACTCCTGGTGCAGTAACCAATTCATTTGTTGTAAGATTCCCCAAACAACAATGAGATAAATAATGACAGTCTATTTTTCAGTGATTTTGGTTGCACAAGACGGGTTGGTCAAGTCAACACCAACAGATTGTGTTCTTCTTTATCACAATTCGAGAGATTTAAAGTATCATCCAAAACCTAGCATTTCCAATAGTACAATAGTTGCTCAGTATTGTCAGAAAGCAAGTGCTGAAAGTAATCATGCAGGTGTAGCAGGCAGTGAAGACAGCAAATGGTATGTTGGTCTTCATAGTGTGAGGATTAAAGTACTGGAGCAGAAATGTCTTGCTGCAATTCTTAAGGCTTTGGTGAGACCACAATTGGAGTATAATGTACATTTTGGTCTCCTTATCTGAGGAGGAATTTTCTAGGGCTTTGGAGAGCAACAAGCTTTACCAACCTGATTCCTGAGATAACAGGACTGACATATGAAGAGAAACTGGATCAATTAGGACTGTATTCACTGGAGTTTAGAAGAATGAGGGCGTATTTTCTAAACCTTTAAAATTGTATCAGGACGAAACATGGTAGATGCAGTAAGGGTGTTCCTGATGACTGGGGAGCCCAGAACAGTATACAGTTATTGGTAGGCCATTTAGAACTGAGATGAGAAATTTCTATACCCAGCTTGTGGTGAGCTCGTGGAATTCTCTGTCACAGAAAGCACTTAAGGCCAAAATATTGGGTGTTTTTAAGGAGTTAGCTATTGTTCTTAGGATCAAAAGGTTTGCGGAGAAAGCAGGAACAGGATACTGAATTGAATGAACAAACATGGTCATGAATGTAAGTTTGCTCCCTGAGCTGGAAGATTCATTTTCGGACATTCCGTCACCATACTAGGTAACATCATCAGTCAGCCTCCGTTGAAGCTTCACCAGAGGCTCACTGATGATATTACCTGGTATGGTGATAGAACGTCTGAAAACAAACCTTCCAGCTCAGTGAGCAAACTTGCATCCAGAACCTCAACCTGAGGTACAAATCTTCTCAAAACTTGCAAACATGATCATAACTCAGAGACCAAATGGCCTACTCCTCCTATTTTCTAAGTTTCTGTTTCCATGAAATATTAAAGTAGATTATATGCTCAAGTCTCAAGTGGAGCTTGATACAATGACTTAATCAAGTCAGTACTGCTATAACTGAGCCATGACTAACTAGTAGACTTTATCAGATATCTAATCTTCTTTTGTCATTTCCCCATAAAGAATGAGGAAATGAGGAAATTTCAAGCTATATATTTGGCTGTCCAAGTATAGCCATAAAAGTTATTGTATTGCATGTACATTTCAATGGTAATACATAATAAATGTTAATAATAATAAAGGAGCGCTGCTGCTTCATCAGGTGGTTGTGGAGGTTAAGATCATGCTCACAGAATTTATAGCCAAATTCTGGCTACAAATTCTGTGTCATGGAGGTGTGATTCAGTAAGCAATCTTAAATTAAAACTTTCATCTTTTATAATGGGATATGCTGGTTTCTGTTCTTTGATATGTAAATCCCAGCACTTCTTTTAAATTGCATTCTCAAGATAGCTCAGCTCTTTAAACAATAGGCGTGGATTAGATTAGATTAGATTCCCTACAATATGGAAACAGGCCCTTCGGCCCAACAAGTCCACACCAACCCTCCGAAGAGCAACCCACTCAGACCCATTCGCCAACATTTTTTTGCATTAGATTCCCTACAATGTGGAAATAGGCCCTTCGGCCCAAATAATCCACACTGACCCTCCGAAGAGTAACACACCCAGACCCATTCCCCATATTTACCCCTGACGAATGCACCTAACTCTGTGGGCAATTTAGCATGACCAATTCACCTAACCTGCACATCTTTTATGATTTTGGGAGGAAACCGGAGCACTCGGAGGAAACCCACGCAGACATGGGGAGAATGCACAAACTCCACATAGACAGTCGCCTGAGGCTGGAATTGAACCCGGGTCCCTGGTGTTGTGAGGCGGCAGTGCTAACCACTGAGCCACCTTGCCCACCGTGGAGTCTGTCTGTGTCCCAATGCTATGTCAGACTGACAAACTCTGTGTATAGTTTTAGAGTTTTACATGGATTCTTGCAGTTTTTGAGCAAAATAAAATGTAATTCTGCAAAAACAAATTCACCCCATAAGCTTGTGTGTGTGCATGTAGGAGTGACAGATTGAGTGTGCATGTGAGTGCGTGCGTGTGGGTGTGAGAGTATGATATGTGAGTGTGTGTGTAAGCTTGGTTAAATGTGTGTGTGTCAGATGGGGTATGTCTGAGAGGGTGTATGTGTTTGCATATGAGAGAGAGCTTGTGTATGAGGAAGGATCTGCATGGGTGTCTAAGTACATAAGAGTGAGTGTGTGTGCGTGTATTGACATTAACCCACGGTCCCGGTTGAGGCCATTCACAAGTTCAGCCACTCTTCCAGATGTCCCATATTCCTCAAATTTTCAACCAGCAGAAATAGTTTCTCTAATTCACCCTATTTCCCAAACTTAGATTTATAAAGTTTTCAGCACAAACAAAGATCTTTTGACCCATCAACTGTGCGCTGATCAAAATCAAGAGCCTAACTATTCTAATCCAGTTTTCCAGAACTTGGCCCGTATGTCTTGATATCACAAGCAGATTTAAATACGACTTAAATGCTATGAAATTTTCTGCCTCTACCACCCTTTCAGTCAAATTCTCATCAACATACACTGGGGAAAAAAATGTTTCCTTACGTCATTTCTAAGCTTCCTGCCACTTACCTTAAACTCATGCTCCTGGTCATTGATCCCTCCACCAAGCAGAAAAATGTGGAAATTGTGTTCCACGTACATTCAGATAGACATTAATGAGCAATCTGGCAGTTTTCATGCCACCTCCTTGCTGGGTGAAGATGGAACGTATGACTTTTTTTTTCTAACATTATAACCAAAAGGATCATTGGTTATAAAGCTGTTTGGAATATCCTGAATTTGTGAAAGGTCTACATAAATGTAGATATTTTTCTGTAGGCATTGCTAGCCTGTTTCTGTAACTATCACTCTACTATACTTTTTTTTTCTACATATCTGTATGTCTCCAGACCAGAAAAGGTGTAATAATGTAACTGCATGAGAAAGCAAATTGCCTTCTTCTGCTGTTACATGTGTGCGCCGTTTAAATTAAAAAAAAAAGCAAGAGTTAAAGGATTTTGCTAGGACACTAGTAGTGTGGTGGCATTGTTAAAGATTCCAGCAAATGTGCTGCCAATCTCAGCTTCTCCATCTGCATATGAGCAACTTTACTAACTGAAACCATTGGTTTAGGAGGAATGGTAAAGCATTAGAAATAAGTTCTTGACATTTCGTAAATTATATATTAAGGAGTTTGCTAAGAAGCAACAGTTCTTGCATCTCTCCAAATCTTTCCAGGTATTACTGTGTACTGTGTTTGAGAATATATGATAGTGGAGGTTTAACAATGGTCTTATTTAGTGGAGGAACATGTTTGAGAGTTGTATTGCTGACTGCTCACACAGAACGAGGCTATTCTACCCACTGACTCTGCACCATCTTTTGAAGAGAGTCTCGACTATTCCTCTCCTCTGTGCTACCTTAAAGCCTTGCAATTGTCTTTCTTGTGTGCATATTTATTCAAAAACTTTTGGAAATTGATAGTGAAATAGTGTCCACCACCCCATCAGGTGTAAATGGAGGTGGTCAGTTTGTGAGATGACGAACTCCTGACACTGAGGGAAAGTCTTCATTGCACAAAATTTCAAAGGTCTTTCTGCCACTCTAGTTTTTTAAAAAAGAGTCTGAACAAATGTGCAGCAATGTCACCATGCACTTGTGGTCACCTAGCATTTAAATAGAAATGTCAGGTTCCCCCAAACAGGACTCTGCCCTGAGCTATTCCTCTGCAATATTAACAGCAGCTAGCCTGAGCAAAGAAATTTAGAGAGGGACAGTGTCGGTGAGTGAAGGCTCCATTGACTCCCTGTCTCCTGCCCACAGGTAGTATAAGTACAGCTTTCCCAAACCATCATGAATACTAATGCTGGATTTCCTATTTTGGTTTATTTGGTGTGGTTACTGCTGTGGAGCCATAGGTGAATGTTTTGAACCCTTGACAGACAGTTTTTGAAGTTGGAATTTTTTTGCAGATTGAAACATTACTAGTGTCTAGCTTCAAAGTCTATTTTCATGCCAGTGTTAATTAATGTCTCTTTAAATTTCTAGTCAACCTGTATTTGAAGAGCATTTGTCCATACAAACATAGGCAGTGGAGCTGCTGCTTTGTAAAGACTAAATGCCCATCCTATTATACATTAAAGATTCAATAGAATCTTCTCCATCAGTAAAGACTCTTGCCAGAAATGGAAAGTTGTGCATTCATCTTTGGACTTTTGATGCTTTGTCTCTAAAATTATCCTGTGCATTATCAATCGGTTAAATTTGGATCACCGGCAATGTTGTAACTGTTGGATGCATTGCCATATTGATAATAGATTAATAGTTGAAATGCTGTTCACTTCTCTAATGCTTTGATACACAGTGATAGCTTAGATAGCAGTTCTTCAGCTCACATGGATGCAGAGTACTCTACAATGACTTACTGCATGAGGTGATGATGATCAGTGTTGGATGGAAACAGCTAACTGGCATCTGGTGAAGGTTAGCGTGCCTCTTCTGGCTCATTCTTCTGTACAAAAGGGACTGTCAGTATGATTGATATAGTTTCAAATTGAATAGCTAGGAAATTGCTACAAATCATGTAGTCAGTTGTGAATGAAATACATTCAGACTTTTCTCCTATATTTCTAATGTGAGATTAATCCTGGGGGTGTTATTCCTGGCATCATTTTTCAAGCAGTTTATAAAGCCACTGCTGTCACTTGGTAATGGAATAGCAAGTAAAGCCAATCAAGTGTTTCTAGAGCAAGAAATAACCAAGATGTGAGAAGTTAGCTCTGTTTTTCATGGTTAGGCACTGAAAGATTCTATTTCTTTTCTTGACTATGAATGAGCTCAGCCACTTGAATAACCAATCTACTTTTATTACCAGGTTTCTTCTAACCAGTTAGCTCCAATCATTTCATTTAACATCTATTCACTTATTCTCAATGTGAAATCTGGGCACTGATTTGAAATGTAAAAATTTCCCAGATAATGAATCTGATTCTATCTTGTTCATTGCTAACAAAACATAGGAAGTTGTGGCATTCAGTAGCCAGAGTGAAGCTCTTCTCTTTTCAGCTGTTGCATCACATTATCACTTGCCCTGTAAAAGTTGGTGTCCATACCTGAGTACACAAACTTTGGTATGGCTGTTACTGATAATTTCTTTTCCAATTCAGTATGTTGTGCAGAACCAAATTTGTAGGAATCAGTTATTTAGGTTTGTAAGCTCCTGTAGGCACTAAGATCATACTTGGAGTGTCCATAGGATGAAGACCCAGTTCGAGTCCCACCATTTTAGCAGGGAGGTGGAGACTCTTCAAGGAAGTTGAGCCTAAGACCCCTGTAAGATGAAAGGGCTATGTAGGGAATGTCCTGAAGGAATTGGACAATGGAATAGATATGGTTTCTGATTTTGATGATGTATGTTTTGACTTCTTGCTTATTTGGTTAGAACTTTGTATTTGAGAATCCACAGGACTTGGATTAGATATGTTGCTTTTGTTACTCATAGAATCATTGAGATGTACAGCACGGAAGCAGACCCTTTGGTCCAACCTGTCCATGCCGACCAGTTATTCCAACCCAATCTAGTTCCACCTGCCAGCACCCGGCCCATATCCCTCCAAACCCTTTCTATTCATATAAATGTCCAAATACCTTTTAAATGTTGCAATTGTACCAGCTTCCACCACTTCCTCTCATTCCATACATGTACCACCTCCTGTGTGAAAAAGTTGCCCCTACCGCTCTGCCCTCACCCTCATCAATCCTCTTTGTTACTTTTTCAAGAAACTCAATCAAGTTTGTGAGACATTATTTCCCATGCACAAAGCCATGTTTACTATCCCTAATCAGTCTTTGCCTTTCCAAATTCATGTACATTCTGTCCCTCAGGATTCCCTCCAACAACCTGCCCACCACCGAGGTCAGGCTCACCAGTCAGGCTTGTCTTTACTGCCCTTCTTAAACAGTGGAACCATGTTTGCCAACCTCCAGTCTTCCAGCACCTCACTTGTGACTATCGATGATACAAATATCTCAGCAAGAGGCCCAGCAATCACTTCTCTAGCTTCCCACAGAGTTCTAGGGTACACCTGATCAGGTCTTGGGGATTTATCCACTTTTATGCATTTCAAGACATCCAGCACTTCCTTCTCTGTAATATGGACAGTTTGCAAGGTGTCACCATCTATTTCCTGACATTCTATATCTTCCATATCCTTTTCCACAGTAAATACTGATGCAAAATACTTGTTTAGTATCTCGCCCATTTTCTGCGGCTCCACACAAAGGCTGCCTTGCTGATCTTTGAGGGGCCCTATTCTCTCCCTAGTTACCCTTTTGTCCTTAATATATTTGTAAAAACCCTTTGGATTCTCCTTAATTCTATTTGCCAAAGCTATCTCATGTCCCCTTTTTGCCCTCCTGATTTCCCTCTTAAATATATTCCAACTACCTTTATACTCTTCTAAGGATTCACTCGATCTATCCTGTCTAAACCATACATATGCTTCCTTCTTTTTCTTAACCAAGCCCTCAATTTCTTTAGTCATCCAGCATTCCCTACACCTACCAGCCTTTCCTTTAACCCTAATAGGAATATACTTTCTCTGGATTCTCGTTATTTCATGTCTGAAGGCTCCCCATTTTCTTGCCAACCCTTTACCTGCGAACATCTGCCCACAGTCAGCTTTCGAATGTTCTTGCCTAATACTGTCAAAATTTGCCTTTCTCCAATTTAGAACGTCAACTTTTAGATCTGGTCTATCCTTTTCCATCACTATTTTAAATCTGATTGAATTATGGTCGCTGGCCCCAAAGTGCTCCCCCACAGACACCTCAGTCACCTGCCCTGCCTTATTTCCCAAGAGTAGGTCAAGTTTTGCACCTTCTCTAGTAGGTACATCCACATACTGAATCAGGAAATCTTCTTGTACACAATTAATAAATTCCTCTCCATCTAAACCTTTAACACTATGGCAGTCCCAGTCTATGTTTGGAAAGTTAATATCCGCTACCATAACCACCCTATTATTCTTACAGATAGCTGAGATCTGCTTATAAGTTTGTTTTTCAATTTCCCTCTGACTATTAGGGGGTCTATAATACAATCCCAGGAAGGTGATCATCCATTTCTTATATCTCAGTTCCACCCAAATAACTTGCCTGGATATATTTCTAGGAAAATCCTCCCTCAACACAGCTGTAATGCTATCCCTTATCAAAAATGCCACCCCTCCTCCTCTCTTGCCTCCCTTTCTATCCTTCCTGTAGTATTTGTGTCCAGGAACATTAAGCTGCCAGTCCTGCCCATCCTTGAGCCATGTTTCTGTCATTGCTATGATATCCCAGTCCCATGTTCCTAACCATGCCCTGAGTTCATCTGCCTTCCCTGTTGGGTCCCTTGCATTGAAATAAATGCAGTTTAATTTATCTGTCCTACCTTATTCCTGCCTGCTCTGACTGTTTGACTTGCTTCTGTTCTCAACTATACCAGTCTCAGATTGATCTTTTTCCTCACTATCTCAAAAAAAACATATTATCAAGAAAGAACCCACTCCTGCAGACTTTCTGTAGGCCACACTTAAACTGTTCACTTATCTGCTTCTGTCCTGAGACCTCTCCCAGACAAGTTCCTCCAAGATCAGTAGTGAATTTCACTGTTTGTTAATTTTCCCAGACATACTCCGATGTCCAGCGATACGTGAATTCAATCAGCAAACGCAGTAACTGTGCAGGTACACTGTGGTGTCAGTTTCTTTCTCTCTCTCCTTTCTTTCCTGCACTGACCTCACCATGTGCTTCCTTTGTCTGTTCTTCTCCCTTTTAAAACTGCTGTTGTTTTGAAATTTTTTTTCCCCAACATTCCAAAACAATGCAACAGCATATAAAACAGTAATTGCTGCTCCTGGAATTCGAGGAAATCACCTCCAGCACCTAAAATACCTCAAAAGGAGCAGCTGTTACAGCCGGAAATTTTTCCCGTCCTCCATCTTGGATTATTCAGAATCCTCTTTCTCCCTTTGTGGCTTTTAGTGTTTGGCCCCCTTTATTTAAACTTTGAGAGAATTGCAGGCTTTTTATTTTGATGGGATGAAGGGAGGAAAAGGGTTTAAATGGCCAGAGTTAAAGGACTGAAGAATGAGTTGGAAAGTTGGGTGGAGAAGTGGCTGGAGGAGTCTAATCAGGGCAAGTGTGTGGTGATGCATTTTGAGAGGTCAAATACATGAGGAACGTAAAGAGTAAACAGAGGGACCCTTGGAAGCATTGATATACAGAGGGATCTTGGGGTGCAAGTCCATAACTTCTTAAAAGTGACTACATGTACACAAGTGGACAAAGTGGTTAAGAAAATGTTTATCATGCCTGACTTCATGAGTTGGAGCTTTGAATATAAACATTAGCAAATCATGTTGCAGCTGTGTAAAACTTTAGTTCAGGCACTTTTGGAATATTGTGCGCAGTTCTGGTCACCACACTAAATGATATGGATGCTTTAGAGTGTGTGCAGAACAGGTTTACCAAGATCTTTACCTGAAAGAAAGATCAGACAAACTTGGATTGTTTTTGTTGGAGTGTTGAAGGCTGAGAGGCAAGTTAATAGAAGTATATAATATTTTGAGAAGTGTGGATAGTTAGAATTTTTTTCCCAGGTGAAAATGTAAGTATCAGGTTTAAGGTGGGAAGGGGAACATTTAAAGGAGATGTATGAGTTAAATGGTGGAATACACTTTGATTCACAGGGAAGTAATGATGACAAAAAACAATGATTGGAGTACAATCTCAAACTGTAGGAGAAAACCAGGACTTCGACTTGATTTTATTGCAGTTATTCCTGCTTTTTTTTCGTATTGAGTCCTCTGTCACTTTTTAGTGTAAGCACTATACACAGTATGCCCTGTTACAACCTGAGAGTTTAATTTTTTCTTTGTACGTTACATCATTAGGGTAATCTACATAACATTTGTGTCTGGTTAATAATGCATTATTCCCATAGTGTGTATTTTATAATGTGTGCTAAGCAGTAGAGTTAATTTTAAACTATTACAGTTCACGATCTTGAAAACATGAACATTATTTCAACTCTTTTCAAAGGTGCTTAACAGGCCCAAAATGCTGAATGGTGTTCTCTGTACTGTAAAGGTGGGTCAGTGCAAAAGAATTAGTCAGGAGGTCAAAAACTGAGTTTAAAGCTGTTGTTCCAGGGATCACTGGCCTTATGTTATTTCTTGCACTGATTTCAGAAGTTGTTCCCTTGATCCAATTTGAGGAATCAGTCTACATTTTGAATAAGTCTTTCCCACACATTGTTCGATCATTACGTAAATTTAAGCATCACATTCCTTGTTACCTGCAGTTTTTCCTGTGCAAGAACTAAACAGGTGTTTCTTTAATGCATTTAATACTGGAATTTATCTCCATATCGCAGTATCCATTTGGACTTTGGAGCCCATAAAACTTTATTGCAAGTTTGCCGTGATATTCAATGAACAGGCTCAAACCATTCACCTTCAATATCTGAAATTTAAATTGTTCTTCCCTGTCCTATTGTCCTGACCTCTTACCTTATTATTCTACACCTCTACTGTCATAGAGTCTGAGTCATAGAGGTCGCTAGCACAATAAAAAGTCCCTTTAGCCCATCGAGTCTGTGTCAATCAAAAAAATCACCGAACTATTTTAATCCCATTTTCCAGCATTTCACCCATAGCCAAATGCTTTAGCATTGCAAGTGCACATCTAAATACTACTAAAATTTTCTAAAGGTCTCTGCCTGTACTATCCTTACAAGCAATGAGTACAAGGTGCTCCCACCTCCCTCCTGGGTGAAAAGGTTTTCTTCTCATCTCCTCTAAGGTTTCCGTATCTTATCTTAATTATATGCCCTCTGGTTATTGATTTTTTTTTTCCCCCATCAAGGGGAAACATTTCTTCCTGTCTACCCTATCAATGCCCCCTCTAAACTTATACATTTCAATCATGTCCACCCTCAATCTCCTCTGCTCTATGGAAAACAATCCCAGTCTGTCCAATCTCTCTTCATTTAGCACTTTGCCTACCTAATATCACTCCATGCACAACTTCCCACTACTGTCCTTGATTGGCCCTAATCTTACTCTAGTCATTCTTTTAATTTCTGATATACCTATAGAAAGCCTTGGGGTTTTCCTTGATCCTATCTGCCAACAACTTCTCATGCCCCTTCCTGGCTCTTCTTAACTCTTTCTTTAGTTCTTTCCTGGCTAACCTTACACACCTCAAGCACCCTAATTGAGCCTTCGCATCTCACCCTCACATAAATCGCCTTCTTCCTCTTGATAAGCGATTCAACTTCCTGTGGTTTACAACTTTCTCCCTGTCTGACAGATGCATACTTATCAAGGACATGCAGTAGTTGGTTCTTGAATAAGCTCCACGTTTTAATTGTGTCCATCCCCTGCAGTTTCCTTCCCCATCCGACACATCCTAAATCTTGCCTAATCGCATCGTAATTGCTTTCCCCCAGCTATAAAACTTGCCCTGCAGTATATATCCACCCCTTTCCATCGCTAAAGTAAACATAACCGAATTGTGGTCACGATCACCAAAGTGCTCACCTATGCTCACCTAGCTGCATTCATCACCCAGTACCAGATCTAACCAGATCTGGCCTCGCCCCTTCTTGGTTTGTCTACATACTGTGTCAGGAAACCCTCCTGCACACATTGACCAAAACTGATCCATCTAAACACGGTGGCACAGTGGTTAGCACTGCTGCCACTGTGGGCGGCACAGTGGCACAGTGGTTAGCACTGCTGCCTCACAGCGCCAGAGACCCGGGTTCAATTCCCGACTCAGGCGACTGACTGTGTGGAGTTTGCACGTTCTCCCCGTGACTGCGTGGGTTTCCTCCGGGTGCTCCGGTTTCCTCCCACAATCCAAAAATGTGTGGGTCAGGTGAATTGGCCATGCTAAATTGCCCGTAGTGTTAGGTTAAAGGGGTAAATGTAGGGGTATGGGTGGGTTGCGCTTCGGCGGGTCGGTGTGGACTTGTTGGGCCGAAGGGCCTGTTTCCACACTAAGTAATCTAATCTAATCTAATCTAAAGTACTGGAACTATAGTATTTCCAGTCAATATTTGGAAAGTTAAAGACCCCCATAACAACTATCCTGTTGCTATTGTTCCTATCCAGAATCATCTTTGCTATCCTTTTATCTACAACTCTGGAACTATTTGGAGGATGATAGAAAACTCCCAACAGGGTGGTATCTCTTTTCCTGTTTCTGACCTTAGCCCATACTACCTTAGTAGATGAGTCCTCAAACGTCCTTTCTGCCACCGTAATACTGTCCTTGACTAACAATGCCACATGCCCTCTCTTTTACCATCTTCTCTGTTCTTATTGAAACATCTAAATCCTGGAACCTGCAACAACCATTCCTGTCCCCCCTCCCCGTCCCCCTCAAAGATCCCGAAAACACGATCCGAGACATCACGAACCCTGGCACCTGGGAGGCAACACACTAACCGTGAGTGTCTCTCATTCCCACAGAACCTCCTATCTGTCCCCTAACTGTGTAGTCCCCAATCAATAATGTTCTGCTCCTCTTCCCCCTTTCCTTCTGAACAACAGGGACAGACTGTGCCAGAGATCTGTACCCTATTGCTTACCCTTGGTAAGTCGTCTCCCCCAACCATATCCAAAGTGATATACTTGTTCTTGAGGGAAATGGCTGCAGGGAATCCCTGCAATTCTTGCCGGTTTCCAGTCTTTCCCCTGATGGCAACCCATCTACCTTCTTGTACCTGAGATGTGAGTACAACCTGAGACTCCTCTCAATAACTCCTTCTGCCTCCCAAATGATCTGAAATTCATCCAACTCCAGTTCTAGTTCCCTAATGTGGTTACTAGACTAGATGGGATTGAGGTTCATAAAGAGGAGGTGTTAGCAATTTTGGTAAGTGTAAAAATAGATACGGGTCAGATGGGATTTACCCTAGAATTCTCTGGGAAGCCAGAGAGGAGATTGCTGAGCTTTTGGCTTTGATCTTTATGTTGTCATGGTCTACAGGAATAGTGCCAGAAGACTGGAGGATAGCAAATGTTCGAGAAAGGGAGTAGAGACAACCTTGTTAATTATAGACCAGTGAGCCTTAGTTTGGTTGTGGGTAGTGTTGGAAAAGGTTATAATAGAGAGGATTTATAATCATCTAGAAAGGAATAAGTTGATTAGCGATAGTCAATATGGTTTTGTGAAGGGTAGGTCGTGCCTCACAAAACTTATTGAGTTCTTTGAGAAGGTGACCAAACAGGTGGATGAGGGTAAAGTGGTTGATGTGGTGTATATGGATTTCAGTAAGGCTTTTCCAAAGAACAAAGAAATTTAACAGCCCAGGAACAGGCCCTTCGGCCCTCCAAGTCTGAGCCAATCCAAATGTACTGCCTAAACCTGTTGGTCAATTCCTAAGCATCTGTATTCCTCTACTCCTCAGCTACTCATGCATTTATCCAGACGCATCTTAAATTAATCTACTGTTCCTGCCTCTACCACCTCCTGCTGGCAACGCATTCCAAATGCCCACCATCCTCTGTGTGAAGTACTTGCCGCGTGTATCTCCCTTAAATTTTCCACCTCTCACCTTGAATGCGTGATGTCTCTTTATTGAATCCTTCACCCTGGGAAAAAGCTTGTCTCTATCCACCTTGTGTATACCCTTCGTGATTTTATAAACCTCACTCAGGTCCCCGCTCAAATCTTTTTTCTAATGAAAATAAACCTAACCTACTCAACCTTTCTTCATAGCTAGCACCTTACATACCAGGCAACATCCTCGTAAACCTCTGCACCCTCTCCAAACCGTCCACATCCTTTTGGTAATGTGGCGACCAGAACTGTATACAGTATTCTAAATATGACCAAACCAATGTCTTGTACAATTTTAACATGAATTGCCAGCTCTGATACTCAATATATGCCTTCTTGACCACTCTATCCACCTGTGCAGCAACCTTCAGGGTACAATGGACCTGCACTCCCAGATCTCTCTGCCCATCAACTTTTTCCAAGGCTTTTCCGTTCATTGTATAATTCCGTCTAGAATTAGTCTTTCCTAAAAGCATTACCTCTCATTTGTCTGTATTGAAATCCATCTGCCATGGTTCCCCATGCTAGGCTATTGCACAAAATACGGAGGCCTGGGATTGAGGGTGATTTAGCAGTTTGGATCAGAAATTGGCTAGCTGAAAGAAAGGGTGGTGTTGATGGGAAATGTTCATCCTGGAGTTCATTTACGAGTGGTGTACCGCAAGGATCTGTTTTGGGTCCACTGCTGTTTGTCATTTTTTAAACAACCTGGATGAAGGCGTAGAAGGATGCATTAAGTAATTTGCGGATGACCCTCAGGTTGTAGAATTGTGGTAGCGCCGAAGGATGTTGTAGGCTATAGAACGACATAGATAAGCTGCAGAGCTGGGCTGAGAGTTGGCAAATGGTGTATAATGTGGAAAAGTGTGAGATGATTTACTTTGAAAGGAGTAACTGGAATGCAGAGTACTAGGCTAACGGTAAGATTTTTGGCACTGTAGCTGAGCAGAGGGATCTCTTTGTCCTTGTACATAGATCCCTGAAAATTGCCATCCAGGTTGATAGGGTTGTTAAGAAGGCATACAGTGTGTTAGCTTTTACTAGTAGAGCAATTAGTGTCAGAATCACGAGGTCATGCTGCAGCTGTGCTAAACTGCTGCGGTCGCACTTGGAGTACTGCGTATAGTTCTGGTCACCGCATTATAGGAAGGATGTGGAAGCTGGGAAAGGGTTCAGAGGAGATTTATTAGGATGTTGCCTGGTATGGAGCGAAGGTCTTATAAGGAACCACTGAGGGACTTGAGGCTGTTTTTTTCTTGGAGAGAAAAAGGTTGAGGTGACTTAATTGAGACATATAAGATAATCAGAACGTTAGATGGGATGGACAGTGAGAGCCTTTTTCCTTGGATAATGATGGCTAGCGTGAGGGACCATAGCTTTAAATTGAGGGCTTGTAGATATAAGACAGGTGTCAGAGGTTTCTTTGCTCAGAGTAATAGGGGCGTGGAGCGTACTGCATGCAACAGTAGTAGACTCACCAACTTTAAGGGCATTTAAATGGTCTTTGGATAGACATATGGATGAGAATGGATTAGTGTAGGTTAGATGGGCTTCAGATTGATTTCACAGGCTGGTGTAACATTTAGGGCTGAAGGGCCTTAATGTGCTGTCATGTTCTTTGCTGTTTGTAAATCAAACTCTCCAGGCAGCATCCTCGTAAATTTCCCTTGCACCATCTCCAGTGTTATTACATCTCTCTGGCATAACATCCCTACTCATAATCTCTATGCTTTGGCTAATAAAGACACACATACCAAATGCTTTCTTAGCGTCTTTACCCACCTGTTGTGATACTCCAATCCTTGATTGTTCCCACTGTCCTAAAATTTATCTTGCATCCCAGTGCCTTGTTTGTCCTTCCCAAGTATAACAACTCTTTCTTTTTTCATTTGTGGGATGTGTACGTCACTGGCTGGGCAACATTTGTTCCCCTTCCCTGCACTTGTGAAGTTGTGGTGAGCTGCTGCATTGAACCACTGTGATTCACCTGTTGCAGGTTGACCCACAATGCCATTAGGGAAGAAGGTTCAGGATTTTTGACCAGCTGTGAAGGAACGTGGATTATATTTATAAGTCAGAATGGTGAATGGCTTGGTGGTAAACTTGCAGGTAATGGTGCTCTCATGTATCTGCTCCCCTTGTCCTTCTAGATGGAAGTGATTGTGTTTGGAAGTTGCTGTCTGAGGATCTGCAGTGCATCTTGTAGATAGTACACACTGCTGCTACTGAGTGTCAGTAGTGGAGGGAGTGAATGTTTGTGGAGGGAGTGGGCTGTTTTGTCCTTGTATCAAGCTTTTTGAGCATTGTTGGAGCTGAACCTATCCGGGCAAGTCAGGCATATTCCATCAGACTTGTGCCTTGCAGATGATGGTGAGGCTTTGGAGAGTCGGAGTTATATTATTGGTGCAACATTCCTTGTGTCTGACCTGCTCTTGTAGCAACTGTTTTTATTTGGTGAGTCCAGTTGAGTTTCTGTCAATGTCAACCTTGAGAGAGAGGGACTGTGTGATGGTGATACCATTGAGTATGAGTGGGTGGTGGTTGGATTGTCTCTTATTGGTGATGGTGATATCTTGGCATTTCTGTGGCATGGAAATTGCTTGCTCCCTGTCAGTCCAAGCCTGCATATGCCCAAGTCTTGTTGCATTTGAAAACTGACTGCTTCAGTATCTCAGAGGTCGTGAATGGTGCTGAACATTGTGCAATCGTGCAGAAATCCCCACTTCTGACCTTATGTTAAAAGGAAAGTCATTGATGAAACAATTGAAGAGGGTTGGGCCTAGGACATTATCCTGAGGAACTCCTGCAAACATATCCTGGAGGTGAGATGACTGGCCTCACCAACCATGACTATCTTCCATATGACTCCAATCCGAGTATAATTTGCCCCCTGATGCCCATTGATTCCATTATGTTCGGACGTCTTGATGCCACACTCGGTCAATTGCAGCTTTGAGGTAAAGAACTGTCTCTTGCCTTACTATTTATCCAGTTTGAACTTTATTTGCCACTGATCAGTCCATCTGGCCAGCCTATCCATATCCTGCTGTAATCTGAGGCTATCCTCCTCATTCTTTACCCCCATTCAAATTTCTGTACTGTCTGTGACCATTCGATCGAACAAAGTTTCTCGTTCAGGAATTCCAAATTGGCTTTTAAGAAATGCTGCAGTTGCTTAACATTAATCCTAAGTAGACTGTAGGTAACCCATATGCAAGAAAATGAACAGCTTTAATTTTCTTCAGTTACGATGCGTTCTTTGGACCTTAGAACTTGATTTTGGTTGCAAACTTATCTGACTCCTTCCACATACAGTCAATTCCAGTCATAGAGACGTACAGCATGGAAACAGATCCTTTGTCCAACTTGTCCATGCTGACCAGATATCCTAAATTAATCTAGTCCCATTTGCCAGCACTTGACCTATATCCCTCTAAACCCTTCTTATTCGTGTACCCATCCAGATGCCTTTTAAATGTTGTAATTGTTCCAGCATCCATCACTTCCTCTGGCAGCTCATTCCATACGTGTGTATATCTTTTGAGACTGTTATGCACTCCAATAAGCTCCAGGTAGTATGTTATTTTTGAAGGTTTCTTCACTTGATTTTGTTTGTTGGGAGTAGTTTTGGGCTCAGCAGCTGGCCATCCGATGTTCTAACTTTTTAGGTTGTAGTTGTTGGGTACTGCTGCTCATTTGCAGCTTTCCTTTGAGGGTATTTGGTATGGCTGTAGTTTTGTAGCTCCTACACTGCCTGGAAACTGCCTGCAGTTTCAAGTAGAAGCTGGACGTTGTTTTGATTTACATAAATTCCAAAGTGCATAAAACCGGGTTGAACTATTTGCAACCATCGTCAGCCAGGAGTGCTGAGTGGATGATCCACAGCAGAAGTAAGCCTTCAGCCAAAATCATTTCACTGGTTATGATTGTTGATGTTGAATCAGTAGGTTCAAATTTAATTCCATAGTTTTGAGTGCATGACCTTGACTAATAATTCAGTGTAATTCTCAGTGCTGTTAGAATTGTACTGTTGAATATGGTATTAAACTAAATGCTGGTTTTCTCCCTCTTGCCAGTGAACAAATCTTGTGGTATAATTCGACAAAGAGCTTTGGAATTCTTATTCTTATTCTGGGACTAGATTAGGTTGGGAGGTATGTGGACGGCATGGAAGAGTTGGACCGAAGGGTCTGTTTCCGTGCTGTACAACTCGATGACTCTATGACTATATCAAAATGTGACTGGATAGAGCAAGCCTGTGACCCCTAATGACATCCAGCTGTAATACTGTAAGGCTTGCATTTCAAAATTAGTTGGTCTAGGTCAAGCTGTTCCAGTAAACTATCATACTGACCTGTCCCTGATAAGTGAAAAGTGCTCGTTATGTCTATCCATAAAGAGCAGGGCAAATCCAAGCGTAACAATTATTGTTCATCCAGTTTGTAATAATCATCAGCGAAGTGATAGAAGGTATCATTGACAATGCTAACAAATGTCTCCTACTCACCAATTACCTCATCATCAATGCTTGATCAAAGGACCTGGCAGGACCACTTTGTTTCAGACCCCAATGTAGCTCTGGTCCAAGCAGATTCCAGATTCCAAATTTGACAAAGGGGCAGTATTTTACCAAACATGCCATCAAATAACAAACAAAATCGAACTCCGTATGAACTTTGGAGGGTGTAGGTTGTGCTGTATGCTGGTTGGAATCATACTTCGTATAAAATAAGGTGATAATGAGTATTTAGGGCAATTGTCTTCTATCCTAGGAGTTCCTCTGGGCAGTGTCCTCGGGCCAACCATCTTCAACTGCTTCATCAATGATCTTCCCTCCTTTAGAATAAAAGTGGGAATATTCACTGTTGATAGAATAATGCGCAGTTCCATTTGAAATTTGTGTGGCATTGAAGCAGTCCCCACCAACAAACAAGACCTGGACAGCATTAAAACTTGGGCTGATAAGTGATATTAATGTTATTGCCACTTATGTGCCATTCAAAGAACACCTCCAAAAGAGAATCTAATCACTGTAAAACATAAGAACTATGAGCTGGAGTAGGCCATCTGACCCTTCGAGCCTGCTCTGCCATTCATTAAGATCATGGCCTCAGCTCCACTTACCCACCCTCTCCTCGTAACTCTTAAATCCTTCAATGTTCAAAAATGTATCTATCTTAACTTTAACAATTTTCACTGAAGTAGTGTCAGCTAGATTCCAGGTGAAGAAGTTCCTTCTCAATTCAGTCCAAAATCTGCTCCCCTAGTCTTGAGGCTATGCACTCTTGTCCTAGTTTCAACTGCCACTGGAAACATTTCTCTAAGTCTATTTTATCGATTCCCTTCATAATTTTATATGTTTCAAAATTCCAATGAATATAATCCCAGTCTACTCAGTCTCTCCTCATTTGCCAACCCCCACAACTGTGAATCAAACTAATGAACCTTTTCTGCACCCCCTCTAGTACCAGTACATCATTTCTCATGTAAGGAGACCAGCGATGGTGGTATGTGGTGAGCATAGCTGCCTTCCAAGCAGTTGATCCAGGTTCAATTCCCAGCCATTGCAGCATTGTGGTTTCTAAACTGACTTTTAAAGGGTTAAAACCAGAACATGAGTGTTTCATTCTGTGATAAAACGGATCCGTCAGATTGCTCCTTGCTTTTCATGGCAATGGTATCTGTGTATTGTAGTGTGGAACTGGGCAGCATTGCTCGACAAGTTGGAAGCTTCTCCCTCTGCTGCTTCCCATTTCTAAGGGGTGGCACGGTGGCTCAGTGGTTAGCACTGCTACCTCACAGCACCAGGTCCCAGGTTCAATTCCAGCCTTGGGCTGTGTGGAGTTTGCACATTATCCCCGTGTCTGCATGGGTTTCCTCTGGGTTCTCCAGTTTCCTTCCACAGTCCAAAGATGTGCAGGTCAGGTGAATTGGCCATGCTAAATTGTCCATAGTGTTAGGTGCATTAGTCAGAGGGAAATGGGTCTGGGTGGGTTACTCTTCAGCGGGTCAGAGTGGACTGGTTGGGCCGAACGGCCTGTTCCCACTCTGTAGGGAATCTAATCTAATCTGAGATCTAATCTAATCATAACTGCACTAAGTACTCCAGGTGTTGCCTCACCAGCACCCTATACAGCTGTAGCATAACCTCTCTGCTTTTAAATCAATCCCTTTTGCAATGCAGGACAAAATCCTATATGCCTTCCTAATTACTTGTACCTGCAGCCCAACCCTTCTGTGATCTATGCACAATGACACCCAGGTCCTTCTGCAAGCAACATGCTGCAACTTTTTAATTAATCAAGTAATGGTTCTTTGTACAGTTACTCCTACCAAAATGGATGCCTTCACATTTATTAACATTGTATTCCATCTGCCAGACTTTTGCCCTCTATTTCTTCTGCAAAGTTTCATAGTTCTTTGCACATTAGAAATGCCACTCATCTTGGTGTCATCTGCAAACTTTGGCACGCTACATGGAGTCTCTAATTCCAAATCACCTATGTAAATTGTGAATAATTGCAGTCCTGAGGCACACCGCTAGTTACTAATTGCCAACTAGGATAGCACTCATTTATCGCCTTTACTTCCTGTTAGTCAACCAATTCTCTACCCATGCAAATACTTTACCTGTGACTGTTAAGAGTTTAATTTAGATAAATGCGATGTGCTACATTTTGGGAAGCCATATCAGTGCAGGATTTATATACTTAAGGGTAAGATTCTGCCCAGTGTTGCTGAACAGAGAGACCTTGGAGTGTAGTTCATAGTTCCTTGAAAGTGGAGTCCCAGGTAGACAGGATATTGACGGTGTTTGGTATGTTTGCCTTTTATTGGACGGAACATTGAGTATAGGAGTTGGGAGGTCATGTTGCAGCTGTACAGGACATTGGTTAGGCCATATTTGGAGTATTGCATGCAATTCTGGTCTCCCTCCTATAGGAAAGATGTTGTGAAACTTGAGAGGGTTCAGAAAAGATTTACGAGGATGTTGGCAGGGTTGGAGGCTTTGAACTATAGGGAGAAGCTGCATAGGGTGGGGCTATTTTCCTTGGAGTGTCAGAGGCTGAGAGATGACCTTTCAGAGGTTTATAAAATCATGAGGGGCATGGATAGGGTAAATAGACCAGATCTTTTCTCCAGAAATCCAAAATCAGAGGGCATAGGTTTAAGGTGAGAGGGGAAAAAATTGAAAGGGATCTAAGAGGCAGGTATTTCACACAGACGATGCTGTGTGTATGGAATGTGCTGCCAGAGGAAGTGGTGGAGGATGATACAATTACAACATTTAAAAGGCATCTGGCTGGGCATATGATTAGGAAGGGTTTAGAAGGATATAGGCAAAATGCTGGTAAATGGGACTAGATTTAAACAGGATGTCTGGTCAGGGACTAGCTTTAAATAGGATGTCTGGTCAGCATGGATGAGTTGGGCCAAAGTGTCTGTTTGCGTGCTGTATATCTCAGACTGTGACTGTCAATACAGAGATTCAGGTAATGTTCTGGGGACCCAGGTTCAGATCCTGCCATAGTAGATGGTGGAATCTGAATTCAATTAAAAAAAAAAATTTAAGCGTCTGAATGATGACCGTTAATCCATTGTTGGGTGTCAGGAAAATCCCATTTGATTCATCAATATTCCTTTGGGAAGGAAACTGCCATCCTTGCATGGTCTGGCCAACAGCAACGTGGTTGATTCTTAACTGCCTGATAGGCAATTAGGGATGAGCAGTAAATGATGGCCCAGCCAGAGATGCGCCCACACTGAATGGATTTTTTAAAAATTCTATTATTCTTCATCACAATTTTGGGTTTTTAATGACACATTTCTGAACACCCAGAAGGCTGTTGCATTGTTGCTGATTAATCTATTAAAGGGTTTTCAGGAAAATATGGTGACGAGGACCAAATACTAATTTAGGCAGTAAGATGTTGATGCTTATGTCACAGAAGCTTGAATACTAATAGCCTTCCGAAAAAAAAATGCTAAGCAGGAGAAATTTGCTTGAGTTGCGTTTTGATTCGGCCGAAGTTGCAGGTTTTATGTTCTTTGCTATGCAACCTTGTGTAAATGGAAGGAGCCCTTGTCCAAACCAAATAGGGGGCTTGTTGAGTTGCCATCATAAAGTATTCAGTAAGCCACTAAAAATGTCACACTGTGAAAAGAGATTATTAATCACTGGTGTTTGCCTGGGTCACCTAACTGCTGTTGATTGTCAGTTTTGTGTTGGAAACCTGTTTTAAGTAGATAAAAGAAGAAAGGAATTTTCATTTGCTATTCTCGATTGATGGCTCCTTAAGAATAATGGTCAAATGTTAAATGTCCTGTGCAGGTGTAACAGCTTGGACATTGTAAAATTGATTGACCAGTGGTATTGATCTCTTTCTGTGAAGTTAATGTGATTGTTGGACCTGATGTGTCTGAAGTTATACCCTAATTGTGGGCTTAGATTGAACAATTGAAATCCTGGTTGCAGCTTTCCAAAGGTATGTAAAGGTGATTAAAAGTATAATGCTAAGTAGTACAGGTCAGATGACAGGATGCCAAGACAGTGGATTACTCTAAAAATGTGGTGCTGTGCTTGCATTAAGGGATTCTGAGAACACAAGTCAAATTAAGGGAGAACAGAATCATTGCACCCCTACCCTTTACAAAATTGGATGGGTGCAGATTGTGGAGAATTGCTGTTCCCTTACTCCTTCAGTCGATGAATCATTTGGGGTCAGTGGTTGCCATTTCTGGTATTATTGGGCTGTGTGGTGTGAGTACCCAGTATTGGCTGACTGGAATCCATGGGAATTATGGTTTAGATTTAGCCCCGAGAGTCGCTATTTGGAGTCAGGGAGAAGGGCCACTTTGTCCCTATGATGAGTAAACTGGTTAGCTGCTTTCCGGACTGTTTAACCAAAGGCTGCATGCTGCTTGGCTTTGTTTCAGCACTGAATGAAAGGCTAATTGAGGTTATTCAGTGTTGTACTGTGGGGTTGCCATTTTTACTGGGGGGGGATTTGCAGTGGTGAGGAGTTACTTGTGAGAGGTTTTTGTGGGTAAGATCGATTACTGTAGTAAGAGGTTTATTTTGTTGATTTTAATGCTACGTTGGAGTGGGAGCATAATTGGAGTACTAGGCCAGGTTAATGTCTCTGGATCTGGGTCCTGCTGCTTTTAACATTAATATGGTGTGCCTTGTATTCAACGTTGTATGAAAACCTGCAGTGAAGTTATTTGAGTAGAGATGAGGTGTTTCATTTTGCACTATGCCTTCTGGTGCTTTCCTTCAAGCACACTAGGACATGATTTGAGCACTAATCCCAATGATTGTCTAAATAGCCTTGCAATATTATGTTATGAAAGTTTTCTTCAAAATTTCAGTCATTTGAATGCAATACGTAAATGGACATAGTTCCTGGTGTCATCCCGTTTCCCCATCCCTGTATCAGTCAAAGCAAACACTCAGAGACACAGTATGGCTTTACCTCTTTCATCTTCATTCTGGGCCCTGGAGAGAGAGAGAGAGAGAGAGAGAGAGAGGGAACAATTGCCCATGTGCACAGAGACATGCGTTCTCGGTCTTCTCTCGAAGATTATGTATAATTAATTATATATAATTTAAGGAATTATACAGTCACACAGAGGGAGTTGCATCCAAATAAGGCAACATCTATATTGATTGAATGACTGTTAAAATCAGCGAGCATCAACAGTAAAGATTAAGTCATCTAGCATTTCACAATGGATGTTTAACTGGCATTAGACGATAAATGTTCCTCACCTCGTTAACTGGGATGATACAATGGAAGTTCTCTACCTCTTTAAGCCACTAACCTTGCCTCTAGCACCTCATTGTTTACTGCAAGCTCTTATCTGGTCAAAATCATGGTAGTTGAGCCTTTGTCACACAACTCAAAATTTAACACTTTCCATACCTGCTCATACCTTTATACTCTTTTTTTCATTCCCTCCTTTTATCATTTCATGATAACCACCTGGATGGCACTACCAGCTTTCATAAGATTTTGACAGTCAATATTTAAGCAAGTTGTTGACACACAGTATACAATGATTATAACAGCAACATTTCTAGTCCATGCAGTAAATATAATTTCTTGGGTTTCTGTGATTTCTCCCACATTGAAAAAAGTTCACCAGTGAAGTTCTTAAATTCACAGTCCTTAATGATCACTCCATCTCTTCCAAATGGAATGGAAATAAGCCAGTTCTCCAAAATCTATTTCAGTAAAGTCTGACCTGAAAACAAAATTCAGTATGTCCTTGCATCACTCCACAGAGAAATCAGAATTCTTGGATAAGGACAGTTAAATACTTAACAAAACTGACAAGACTTCTGTCCTTCTGGAGCTGCTTCAGCTGGAGGATACCAGCGCATCTGAGCGTGAAGTACAGCAGCAGGCTAGATGAATTCAGCATTCTTTGCTGTTTCTGCTCCCGCTCTGCAGTTACGTGTAACAAAGCTGTTTTGACGTTAACTTGATCAGTGAACCTAAAGATCCCTTAAATAATCAAAAGCTTTATCATTTAAGGGATCTTATGTGGTTTAATGTCCATAGGAAGGCCACTGACAAAAAGCATACCAACCTCCTCTTCATTGTTATTAGCTTCTTCACTTTTCATGCTTATGACTGAGGAACTGATTGAATCCGCTGGGTTAGGTTTGGGGTGGTGGGGGCGGTTTGTGGGGGTGGTGGTCTGTGGTCTGAAGTTGTGCTTTACCTGTGAATGGAGAAACTCGAGAGATGATAGCTGCTGAAAGTATCTCTGCATTTCCTCTTTCATTCCTTCCTTGCCAAGGTGGCTATTAGTATGAAGACAGTCACAACTTTAACCACATTAAATAGTGTCTGCCTTTTTGAACATTCTTAGTCATCTTGAAGTCTGATACTCTGTTCATTATTTATGACATTATCAAGTTCTAAACAATCCATAAACTTCTAAATTGTACTGCCTGAAGAATTTGGTCAATTATAAACAACAATCAATGGTCCCAAAATCAAACCTTCGGGTACCTCACTCAGGTTATTCAAAAATTATTTTCCTTAAACAATTTAATACTTGGCTAATGTGAAAAATATTGTTGTGAAAAATATTTCAAAAGTCTGGAACAGCAAGAAACTAACAAAATGTTTCCTGTGCTGTAGCCATTGAAGAGGCAGTTTCAGTTCAGATTCAAATCTCAAATGTTCGTGGGGAACAAATGCAGGGCATATTAAAATATGTTCTCCAAATGAAACTTCCCAAAACAGTCGGAATTACAGTGGCAACTTTGGTAGAGATCAACCTTCTTTGAATTTGCAATATAATGGAGTCTTAACAATAATTGTCATAACTTAAAACCACTCAGCCTTCCCCTTTCCCAGTGATGCCATGTTGTCGAAGAGTACTTCTAAGGGGAGGTGTGGGAGACAAAAGCGATAATTTTAAGTATCAGCCTGTTTGGTCCATTGTTGAGGTTTCAGTCTCCACTATCTCTGCTCTCAATGTTTTGTTTAGGTGTTTTTTTTTGTTTTAGATTAAATTAGATTACTTAGTGTAGAAACAGGCCCTTCGGCTCAACAGGTCCACACCGACGAGCAACTCACCAAAACCCATTCCCTTACATTTACTCCTTCACCTCACACTACAGGCAATTTAGCATGGCCAACTCACCTAACCTGCACGTTTTTGGACCGTGGGACGGAACCGGAGCACCCGGAGGAAACCCACAGACACGGGGAGAATATACAAACTCCACAGAGACAGTTGCCTGAGGTGGGAACTGAACCTGGGTCTCTGGCACTGCGAGGCAGCAGTGCTTGCCATTGTGCCGCCCCTGCATTGAGTACATTCCTGGTGATGGCATCCATTGGTTTATCCTTCTCAGAAAATTGACTGAGAGAGAAAACCATTGTCGTATATCCTGGTGCCAAAAAAAATATTTCAGTGATTCTGTTGTGTCAGCCTAACTAACACAGCATAAAATTGTGTCAATCAACAGTATTTTCTTATGTCTGTGGCAGCTTTGAATTGTAAATGATATTTTATCTAATTGGGAGATTTCAGCAAACATTCAGTCAAGCTTTAGACTTGTTAAGCTTTAGACTTGTTATCACCTTTTTCTTGGATGCTTCATTGTTCCAAAGATAGCTTTTGACTGTAACCTTCATTGCTCAAACCATTGAATATAGGAGTTAGGATGTTATGTTGAGGTTACCTGGAGTGTCGGAGGCTGAGGGGTGACCTTATAGAGGTTTACAAAATTATGAGTGGCATGGATAGGATAAATAGACAAAGTCTTTTCCCTGGGGGGTCAGAGAGTCCAGAGCTAGAGGGCATAGGTTTAGGGTGAGAGGGGAAAAATATAAAAGAGACTTATGGGGCAACTTTTTCACAGAGGGTGGTACGGGTATGGAAAGAGCTGCCAGAGGAAGTGGTGGAGGCTGGTACAATTGCAACATTTAAGAGGCATTTGGATGGTTATATAATTAGGAACGGTTTGGACGGATATGGGCTGGGTGCTGGCAGGTGGGACTAGATTGGGTTGAGATATCTGGTCGGCATGGACAGGTTGGACCGCAGGGTCTGTTTCCATGCTGTACATCTCTATGACTCTATACAGGATGTTGGTGAGGTCTCTTCTGAAATACGGTGTTCAGTTCTGGTCACCCTGTTATAGGGAAGATATTATTAAAGTAGAGAGGGTTCAGAAGAGCTTTATAAGGATGGTGCCTGGAATAGAGTATTTGAGTTATAAGGAGAGGTTGGGACTTTTTTGACTGGAGTATAGGAGATTGAGAGGTGACCTTATACAGGTTTAAAAAGTAATGAATGGTATAGATTAAGGTGAATGGCCGGTGTTTCATCCCTAGGATGGGGGATTTCACGACAAGGGGGCATATTTTTAAGGTGAAAGGAGAAAGATTTAATATCATGAGAGGCAATTTTGTTATACACAGTGGTTCATGTGCAGAATGAACTTCCAGCGTAACTAGTGGATGTAGTTGTATTTATCTAAATGTTTTTTAAACATAACATGAATAAAAAATGTTTGGAGGAATGTGGGCCAAGTGTAGGCAGGTGGGGCTAGTTAGTTTGGGATTATGGTTGGCATGGACTGGTTGGATGAAAGGGTCTGTTGCCAAGCTGTATGACTATTTTGCAGAAAGGACAGATATGAATGTGTGTTTAGGATAAGGTAGGCCAATGGGCCTTACAAAGAAAGGGCTTTTAAGAGAAAGTAGGCAGATGGTCTATGCCACACTGCTGCACCAATTATCCATTCCAATTGCCCTGAACTTTAATCAGTTTTAGCCAGTATCATCTTTCCCTGGTGATTTACTGTTAGGTTCCAAATCAATAAATTGCTGTGGTCAAGCTGGCGGTGGAGTAGGGCATTTCAACTGGAGCTCCTCCACTCCTTCTGTTTATTTCCTGTTTGCTTTTATTTTCCCATTTCTCCTCTCTTGGTGTTCTGTCCTGGGGTAAAGCAGCCTGAACGATGTGGGGACGGTCAACGGGCTGGAGTCTCGTGGAGTGGGACATTTGTTGGATTGGTGACTGGTGCAGGTGGTCAGCGGCTTGCGAGCCTGGGCAGACCATGCGTGGAAGCCCTCTGCGCTGATCTGCTGAAAGACTACAATGCTTATCTTTTTAAACTTTGTTCTCATTTTGCTAAGTTATACTATGAACAATTGTAAGGAATGTAACTTTTTTTTTCCCTTTTTCTGTATTTTGTATCTAAGATCTGCACCTCAGTAATTTGTACCTAAAATGGTACCATATGGGTTGAGGTTGTAAACTTTTCACTGTATTCTTGTACTTCTGTACTTGAGTACACATAACAATACAGGATATTCTAATTCTAATAATTATCATGAGAAGTAAGCTGAGTATTAGTTTGGTATTAATTTTGTCTGTAGAAGGTGATGATCAAACTCTGTTACAAATTGACAACAAACTCTCTCGTACTGATCCTGATGCTTACACATCATCTCTTTAATTTCTGAATATTCTGGAATAAATTCCTTCAGTCACTGCCTGTTTGTTCTGTGGTCATTTTCCTCTGTAAATCTTCCTGTCCATGTGTATTGTCTATTATTTCACATTGTGGTGAGGGCATACTGGTTATGTCAACCCGTTTAAAGATGTTATTTCACACCTCTGGAGCATGCGGGACTTGAACCCAGTCCTCCTGGCTGAGACACTGCATCACAAGTGCTTTTTTGAATTTACTTGTTTAGAGATTGTGTTACACACCTCGGCAGCATTTGGGGGGATGGAGCAGAATGGAGCAGAACTCTTGGTGAGGCAGCCTCTGGGTCTGGCAGTGGAGCAGGGACTCCAGGCATTGGTGAGGCATCAACTGAAGTGGCAGTGGAATGATATGGTCACAGTGGCAATGCTAGGCATCATTGAAGTGGTGGCAGCGGAGCCAGGGACTCCTGTTTAGCGTTGGCACCTCTTGGTTATGGTAGGCCCAGAGCCAGGGGCTACTGGTAATCAGTGAGGCAGCAGCGGAGTCGGGTGCTTCGAGCTGCAGGCTGAATCTGGGTCCAACATGGGACCCGGCATTGGTAGCCCCTGTTGCCAAGGTGGGCTCGATGAAGATGTGGCAGTCTGATGAGTGATGTTGGTGGGTGTGGTGGAGGGGTGGCGACACAAGTCCTTGATCAGTTGGCTCAGGACTTAGTGGAGGCAGTGGAATGAAGATGGACGCACTCTCAGCGAAATCTTTTTATTCTTAAACTATTCAAAATATTGTCAGGTTGAAATTTTCACTTGTTTTTAAACTGTGTTGTTTGTTGTAGAATACAAGTGACAAATCATCACTCACTCACTATCCTTGACTACAGTATAAATGTAGGAGAAAGTGAAGAGTGCAGATGCTGGGGGTCAGAGTCGGGAAGTGTGGCGCTGGCAAAGCACAGCAGGTTAGGCAGCATCAGAGGAGCAGGAGAGTCGATGTTTTTGGCTCCTCGGATGCTGCCTGACCTACTGTGTTTTGCCAGCACCATACCTATTGACTACACAATGAAATCAGCTTGGGCTGATAATTGGCAAATAATATTTGTGCTACTGTCTATCTCATGGTTTCGGAGGGCATTGGTGTCTGTTAACACCAGGATCTTACAAATTCTGCTAAATTCTAAATTGGGCATTTATCCACTCTTCTTTGAAATTTCCACGTGATAGCATATTGGCAGCACCGTCACCACACTGACTGTAACGATTCAATCAGAAGGGCCGTGCCAATTCCTTGAGATCACCTTGGCATGGAGAATAAATGTGGTTTTGCCAGTAATACATTTGTCTTGAGAATGAATAAAAAAGTAATTGCTTGGTTCATTAATTTGTGTTTGGCTGCAGCGCTGATGCCCTGGGTCAGGAGGCAATGGTCCTTTGATGCTAACAACCCTCTGAACAGCTTAAGTACTTCCAACTTCTATCTGGTTAATTGAAGTTAAAATTATAATAATCTAGCAATTCTTGTATACTCTTCTTTCTTCAAACTGCTGACTGACTTATGATTCCCTGGTAGTGCATGGAATGCACCAGATGTTATCCACCTTTTTCATATTAAATAATTCATTACATTAATAAATCATTATATGACTGAGCAGCTTTCATGGAATTACTTCATTGAGGCTTTCAAGTGACCCTGATACTTGACAACTGCATCCTGCTTTTTATCTGTCTGCTGTACTACTGTGAACAGTCCAACTCTGTGTATGCTATATTTTATGTATTTGCCAAGGAGCAATGGTACATAAATATGTAGGTTACAGCATTTAAAATCTGAACATTAAGATCTAGCGTTGGATCTAGGTTTTGGCTCACTGTTTGCTGCATTGGTTTATACAGAAGAGAAATTGCAAATGAGAGCACAGCGGACTTTGGAAAATGAAGACAGACACAAGTTTTTGTTGTGCCGAATTCACTCCGATGATCTCCCTTCCATCTCTTGCCTTGCCATCCATTGTAAGTGAACCTTGGTGAATGTTTGCTTTTAGAATGTTAGATACCCTTGTAGGTATTGTTGGCCCCCGTGTGGTATTTCTGGCTATATTTTATGTTTAAGTTTTACTTTCCTATATCTTTCTTGTATTTTTATTCAATCATTTTTACACCTCTATATTTAAATGATTGTTCAATGACTTGTTGAAATCTTTAATTATTGCATTTCACTTCTCACATCCTCCCACACTTTTTAAAAACTAATTTAAATTCTTAGAAATTGCTTGAAGTGGAGTTGCTTGAAGAAGAGAATGGAGGAACCACTGTATGTGGACGAGTTGGTCTGTTTCCATTCTGTACATTTCTATGACTCTATGACACACTAATGTTTTAAAAACCTAACCTGCCATTTTTTTCATTCAAGTTTTATTTTACCTTGTTTTTTTGGTAATATTTTAATTTTATTATTATCTTGTGTTGACATGGAAACTGAGGAGTGATGCGCCAGTATACATTAAGCAAGCAGCATTATTTGGAAGGCTTTCAGAGATGCTGCTACTAATGTGGGCGTTTGAAGTCATAAGCATGGATTTAAATTACTGAAAGGATGAAATCATGGGTATCTGGACCTCCTAAACTGCAGTGCTTCTGCATCGCGGCTTGCTTAAAGCTCATGTTCTGTCTGGCAATTGAAACTCTGACAGCAAAAGTAAATAGTGGTCAGTTCCATTCAAAATGAGTTCTTTCCTCCCCTCCGTCCTCTTGCACCCCACCTCCTCCTCTTGCGACCTCCTCCCCTTTGTTCCACCCCCCCATCCTGTTGACACTCTCTTGCGCCACCCTCTCAAGTGCCTCTATTCCTCCCTCCCGCCCTTTCCTCTCTCCCCTCCCCTCACTCTCATGACCTTCCCTTCCTTCCCTCTGTCCGTTTTCTTGACCCGCTCCATTCCCCTCACCCCCCGCTTAATTATCTTAAGCAGTTAGCACGCACTCATACTGTGATTCCATCAAGTACCAAAATGTTGCACACCAATACAAAATTAAACCACTGCAGATTCTGTGAAGCTTAAATAAACCAACAGAAAATGCTGTAATCTCTCAAGTAATGCAGCATTTATGGAGAAAGTGAAAAAAGTTAATTTTTCAGGTTGCTGTCCTTAGATCAGGATGGAACAATTCTGATGATTTTTGATCAATATAAATTGTTAACTATCTTCCTGTCTCCGAAGGTGCTGCCTGACCTGCTGATTTACAGTTTGAGTTTATTGTATGCTAATAGTTTATCATCAAAATATATGCTAAATGTTTGTATGCCTGTCCTATGTCATAAGAAATGGAAGCTAGTGGAAGTCATACAGACTTTTAAACCACTGCCATTCAGTCAGATTGTGGCCGATTTGATCTTTATCTCAACTACTGTCTTTGAACGAGTCCACAGTCTATCTTTGCCAATTGTTTTGGTGGAATCTCTATGAAGTTTAAAGTCACTCCAAATTAGTGAACCTGCTGTCAGGGGGCTTAGATTACTCCCAGCACTGAACTTCTTACCATTGCTATTTCTTAACTCTACTTAAACTTAGTCTTTCCAAGCCAAGATTATTTCTTCCCTCTGCACTGATTACATCTTTTATAACAGAGCAACAGCACCTTCTTTTCCTTTCTGATGAGTGGTCCAAATGTTGAGTACGCTTGAATACTCAATTTGCAGCCTTGGTCACATTGTTTTTGTAATGGCAATCAGATGATGCTTATTTCTTTCTATTTGTGAAATCAATTCATCTATCTTGTTATGAACGCTGTGTGTATCCAGGTCAAGAGTCTTTAGTTTTCTATTTTTACCATTTTCTACAATCACCCTATTTGCTGGAGCACTCTTATGTTTTAATCATTTCTGTCTCACTTTCTGAAATCTCATAATACTATCTTGCCACTATATCCATGAATCCACATCCACTTCTTTCTCACTATTCTATGACTGATATTTAGCTATTGTTATGGATCAAGTCAGACCCAACCAAAGTAGCCCGGACCGAACTTTGCTCGTTGTTTTAAGCAGGTGTAAGTGGATATTCCAGGAGTGATGCAGCTGGCCTAACTACTTCGTTTTAAACAAAACAGAATTTATTTGCAAGATTACTGAATGAAACACAAACAAAAGAGAACAGAATATAGAATAACAACCTGTCTGAAAACCCAACAGACCATCCCAACTTAATGATGCTGTTCCAAACACTTGTAACAATCCCCACAAACTCTCCTTGACCAAAAAGGTAAAATCAAACACAGGGTCTTACAGGAGAGAGATGTCAGAGAGAGAGAGAGGATCAGCATGGACCTACTTCCATGTTCCTGTTTCTTGGACCAGCAGCCTCAAAACTGCCTGCTTTCAGTGAACAGCCAGACTGCTAAACCCAAACCAAACCAGAGAAAAGCCAGGCTAGGAGAACTGGCCACTCCCCTTTCAAGTTACAAGCTTTTTTTAAAACTTGAAAGCATTCTCAAGTAGCTCAACCCATTTTATTTGGAATCACTGCTTTTACAACCCCCCCCCCCCGCCCTCTTAAAGAAAGCATCAATATTCAATTCAGTGAATGGATTAGCTAGACTGCTAAAGTTTGGGATGAATTTTCAATAAAATCCAATCAATCCCAGGAATCGTACTACTGCTGTCGATAGTATGGGAAGTTCCACAATTACTTTGTTTTTTGCATTCAGTAGGGCCATTTGTCCATGTCTAATAATATGGACAGGAAGGTGACCTTGGCTTTGGCAAAATCACTTTTAGCCAAGTTTATCACCAAACCTGCCTTCCGAAGTCGGTTGGCAATATTTTTAGAATTGCTCAATGTTCCTTCCATGTGTGACTAAAATCACCAGGTCATCAATATATACGACACAATTGGGTAATCTGGAAATGATCTCATTGGTTAGTCTCTGAAATGTGGCTGGTGCAGTTTTCATATGAAACGACACGACTTTAAATTGATAAGTCCATTCGGCGTTACAAAAGGTGAAACTGTCTTCCCTCTTTTGGCCAAAGGTACCTGCCAGTATCCTCTGAACAAGTCCAATTAAAAAATATAAGTTGCTTGTCCCACCTTTTAAGACCATAAGACATAGGAGCGGAAGTAAGGCCATTCGGCCCATCGAGTCCACTCTGCCATTCAATCATGGCTGATGGGCATTTCAACTCCACTTACCCGCATTCTCCCCGTAGCCCTTAATTCCTTGTGACATCAAGAATTTATCAATTTCTGCCTTGAAGACATTTAGCGTCCCAGCCTCCACTGCACTCTGTGGCAATGAATTCCACAGGCCCACCACTCTCTGGCTGAAGAAATGTCTCCGCATTTCTGTTCTGAATTTACCCCCTCTAATTCTAAGGCTGTGTCCACGGGTCCTAGTCTCCTCGCCTAACGGAAACAATTTCCTAGCGTCCACCCTCTCCAAGCCATGTATTATCTTGTAAGTTTCTATTAGATCTCCCCTTAATCTTCTAAACTCCAATGAATACAATCCCAGGATCCTCAGCCGTTCCTCGTATGTTAGACCTACCATTCCAGGGATCATCCGTGTGAATCTCCGCTGGACACGCTCCAGTGCCAGTATGTCCTTCCTGAGGTGTGGGGACCAAAACTGGACACAGTACTCCAAATGGGGCCTAACCAGAGCTTTATAAAGTCTCAGTAGCACAACAGTGCTTTTATATTCCAACCCCCTTGAGATAATTGACAACATTGAATTCGCTTTCTTAATTACGGACTCAACGTGCATGTTTACCTTTAGAGAATCCTCAACTAGCACTCCCAGATCCCTTTGTACTTTGGCTTTACGAATTTTCTCACCGTTTAGAAAGTAATCCATGCTTGTATTCTTTTTTCCAAAGTGCAAGACCTCGCATTTGCTCACATTGAATTCCATCAACCATTTCCTGGACCACTCCTTCAAACTGTCTAGATCCTTCTGCAGCCTCCCCACTTCCTCAGAACTACCTGCCTGTCCACCTAAATTTGTATCGTCGGCAAACTTCGCTAGAATGCCCCCAGTCCCTTCATCCAGATCATTAATATATAATGGGAACAGCTGCGGCCCCAACACTGAACCCTGCAGGACACCGCTTGTCACCGGCTGCCATTCCGAAAAAGAACCTTTTATCCCAACTCTCTGCCTCCCCTCAGACAGCCAATCCTCTATCCATACCAGTAGCTCACCTCGAACACCATGGGCCTTCACCTTGCTCAGCTGCCTCCCGTGTGGCACCTTATCAAAGGCCTTTTGGAAGTCTAGATAGACCACATCCACTGGGTTTCCCCGGTCTAACCTACTTGTCACCTATTCAAAGAACTCCAACAGGTTTGTCAGGCACGACCTCCCCTTACTAAATCCATGTTGACTTGTTCTAATCCAACCCTGCTCTTCCAAGAATTTAGAAACCTCATCCTTAATGATGAATTCTAGAATTTTACCAACAACCGAGGTTAGGCTAATTGGCCTATAATTTTCCATCTTTTGCTTGATCCTTTCTTGAACAAGGGGGTTACAACAGCGATCTTCCAATCATCTGGGACTTTCCCTGACTCCAGTGACTTTTGAAAGATCTCAACCAACCCCTCCCCTATTTCCTCAGCCACCTTCCTCAGAACTCTAGGATGTAACCCATCAGGGCCAGGAGATTTATCAATTTTATGACCTTTTAGCTTTTCTAGCACTTTCTCTTTTGTAATGGCAACCATACTCAACTCAGCCCCCTGACTCCTTTTAATTGTTGGGATATTACTCATGTCTTCCTCTGTGAAGACTGACGCAAAGTACTGATTAAGTTCTCCTGCTATTTTCTTATCTCCCATCACTAGGCTTCCAGCATCAGTTTGAAGTGGCCCAATGTCTACTCTTGCCTGTCGTTTGTTTCTTATGTATTGAAAGAAACTTTTACTATCATTTCTAATATTACTGGCTAGCCTACCTTCATATTTGATTCTCTCCTTCCTTATTTCTCTCTTTGTTATCCTCTGTTTGTTTTTGTAGCCTTCCCAATCTTCTGATTTCCCAGTGCTCTTGGCCACTTTATAGGCTCTCTCTTTTTCTTTGATAGATTTCCTGACTTCCTTTGTCAGCCATGGCTGTCTAATCCCTCCCCGGATAATCTTTCTCCTCTTGGGGATGAACCTCTGTACAGTGTCCTCAATTTTACCCACAAACCCCCGCCATTTTTGCTCTACTGTCTTCCCTGCTCGGCTCTGCTTCCAGTCTATTTTCGTCAGTTCCTCTCTCATGTCCTCACAGTTACCTTTATTTAACTGTAACACCATTACATCCGATTTTGCCTTCTCTCTTTCAAACTGCAGACTGAACTCTACCATATTATGATCGCTGCTTCCTAAGTGTTCCCTTACTTTAAGATTTTTTATAAAGTCTGTTTCATTACATAACACAGTCTTCCAAACGCTGAATCAGATATGAATCAAACTTCATAACAGTAATGACTTTACGATAGTCCACACATAACCATTGCATACCATCTGGTTTTGGAACCATTATTATGGGTGAGCTCCAGTCACTATAACTCACTTTGATTATGTCGTCTTTGAGCATACGTTCAATCTCCTTTTTAACCTGTGCCAACTTTAGAGGGTTATACCTATAAGGATATTGCTGAATTGGAACAGTGTTTCCTAAATCTAAATGTATAATTAGGTTAGTCCTTCCCAGCTTCTTTCCACATATCTCTCCATATGATAGTAATAACTCTTTCAGGTCATTTCAGTTTTCCTTTGGAATGTAAGTCAATAATTTATCCTAATTTTTGACAATTTCCTCGTTGTCCAATTTAATTTGAAGAATGTCCAATTCAGAATCCTCTGAACTTAGTTCTTCACTGTGTTGTAACTTTGGCTTGCCTTCACTTTCAAAATACCTTTTTTAGCATAGGCACATGACACATTCTGTGAGATTTCTTTCTATCTGAAGTCCTCATCAAATAATTCACCTCACCCAATTTCCTTTCGACTTGCTGAGGTCCACTAAACCTTGCTTTTAAAGGTTCATCTATCACTGGAAATAACACTAGCACTTTAACTCCAATAGCAAAATTGCGAGTTTTTGACTTCTTGTCTGCTTTCTGTTCATTGTAGGCTGTGATAAATGCTGTCTAGCCAACTCCCTTGCTCTATTTAATGGTTCCCAAAAATTTGACACATAGTCTAAATATGTGGTTGCTGAATCATGACTTACTGTTTCTCCTTAATCAATTGTAGAGGTCCTCTCACTTCATGCCCAAAAGTTAATTCAAATGGACTGAATTTGGTTGATTGATTTTGTGCATCTCTGATCGCAAAAAGCACAAACAGAATTCCCTTATCCCAATCTTCTGGATAGTCTTGATAACTCCTCAATATGGTCTTTGATATCTGATGACACCTTTCTAGCATTCCCTGCATCTCTGGATTGTATGCAGTAGATTTGAATTGCTTTATTCCTAAAATGTACATAAATTCCTTGAATAATTTTGATGTGAAGTTTTACCCTTGGTCTGATTATATCTGGGTAGGCAAAAGGGATTCCTGATGAAGGGCTTTTGCCCGAATCAATTTTCTTGCTCCTCGGATGCTGCCTGACCTGCTGTGCTTTTCCAGTACCACTCTAACCTAGACCCTGTATCTGGGTAGTCCATTTCTAGTGAAAAATTAGAATAATTCCTCTACAATCCTTTTTGCTGTAATATTGCATAATGGAGTGGCCTCTGGAAATCTAGTGGACAGATCATTAATGGTAACAAATATGATTCCCACTTCTTGTTTTATGTAGCGATCCCACGCGATCATATAAGATTCTTGTAAAAGGTTCCTCAAGTACAGAAATTAGGTATTAAAGGTACAGGTTTAATTACTGCTTGTGGTTTTCCAATTATGACATGTCTGGCAAAATTTAACTACATCCTTGTGCTTTCCAAGCCAATAAAAATGATTTTGTATTTTAGCTTGGGTTTTTCTTCCCCTTAAATGACTTTCTGGTCATTTAAGCGACACTTGCAACACTACCTTCTCCAACCGTCTGGTTTACCAACTTGATGAACCCCTGCCTGTTTCTTATCAGCCTGAATATATGTAGGTCTCCATTTCTTCGTTAAAACATCATTTTTAAGATCGTAGCATTCAGATAATCCACATTGTAGGAGCGATGTGATTGTACTGGAGAGGGTGCAATGGAGATCTACCAGAATGTTGTCTGGGTTGCAGAGTTTTAGTTATGATGAGAGATTGGATAGATTGGAAAGGGCACAGGTAGGCTAGATAAGAAGACATTCCCTTGGTGGAGGGAGGAATGACTAGGAAGTCTCGATTTGAGGTAAGGGGCAGGAAGTTTCTCACCCAGAGGGTCGTGACAATCTGAAACTTGCTGCTTGAAAGGTAGGTAGAGGCAGAAACCGTCATAACATTTTCGACATCTTTAGACATAAGCATGCAAAACTATGGGCGAAGTGCTGGAAAATTTGAACAGAATAGTTAAGTGTTTGAATTTGACTGGCACAGACTGATTAAAAAAAGGGCTTTTTCTGTGAAGCAGACCTTTCAGACTGAGTCTCATACAGCCTTCGGGATTCTCATTCTTGGCTGCAGAGAATAGTATACATCTCCCTCGCAAAGCTGTCCTCTACCACTCCAACATTCCATTCTAGTTCCCTTTACTTGGGCTGTAGAAAAATTTGGAATGTTGAACAACTGTTTATGCCATAATATAAAGTGCACCAGGAATGAAGAAGCCTTTATTTACTCTGTTATTCTTGTTTGTATTATAAGATGTGAGATGGCAGAATTTGAATTTATGCAGCCTGTGTTTCAGAAAGAATCCTAGGAATTATAATGTTTGATTGAAGTGTTAGAGAATGTGCAGTTTTCCTAACATCTAGAGCTATGTAAATGGGGATTCTCAGGCATTCATAAAAAAATCATGATGTTAAATTTAATTTCACCTTCTGGTGAAATGAAGAACCTGAGATGTTTTTCGGCACTAACTAATTACAGATGTAATACTTTCACACCAATTAACCTGGTTCATTTAATCTGAATGCATTCAGTTTGAAATGCTGGACTCGCACAGCCCTCATAAAAATGCAAGAATGTGATTTGTCTGGAGAGAAACAATTTAACTGTTGTGTGTCCAGTCTCACTTATTGTGCATTCTGAATGCGTGTTGAGTGTGAAGTTACTCAATGTATTTCACAGAAGAATGTAATTCCAAACCATTGCATAGCTAAGAGAATTCTTGAAATGTTTAGCAGCAACATGTTCTGGCCCATCTTTGCTGTGAAAATGAAGTGTTGGCAAATATTCTGACAATCACTAATAAAGGGCTACTACTGCTGGTTGGGTCATGTAGCATCTTGTTGAATGCTTGACAGTTTAGACTATTAAATGAAAAGCAAAACAGAATCCTGTGGATGCTGGAAATCTGAAATGAAAACAAATCTTTTTTTGGACCAGGATAAAGTTATATATGTAATAGGGTTTGAGCAAAACGTGGGTGGAACAAGGGCATAAGGTCTGTGGAAGACTGACCAAATTGCAAGATAGAAGAGTCAACCTTGCACGCCAAAAGAATGAAAATGGCAGAAACGAATAAGGCATAGTACTGTCTGAGAGTCAGGATAATGGAAAAACGGAAAAGGAAAGAAAACAAATGTAGCGGTGTAAAATTGTTGAACTCACTGGTGAAAGCTCAAAAGATGAGATGTTGACCTTAAAGCTTACGTTAAGGTTCACTGACGCAGAACAGCAGGCCGAAGAAAGAAATAAAATGCAGAATTACAAAGACAGACTACCGGAAACTCAGGATCATCGCCACAGACTGAGCGGAGATATTCCTCATAACAGCGCTCAATCTGCATTTAGTCTCTCCAGTGCACGGGAGACTACATTATAAGCAGCACATTGAATAGACTAAACTGAAAGAAGTGCACAGCTTACAGTTTGGAGACTTGGAAGGTGAGAAGAGAGGAGGTAAGAGGACAGTTGTTACAGACTATTACAGAATATAGTGCATTTTCTTGGGGAAAATTAGAACATTCACTTTACTTCTACCAGTCTGCTGCTGTCCTGAGCATCTTAAGATTGAGTTGAGGAGGAACTTGTTAACCCAAAGGGTTGTGAATCTGTGGAATTCCCTGCCCAGTGAAGCTGTTGAGGCTACCTCATTGAATGTTTTTAAAGCAACGATAGATTTTTAAACAGTAAAGGAATTAAGGGTTATGGTGAGTGGGCAGTTAAGTGGAGCCGAGTCCACAAAAAGATCAGCCATGATCATATTGAATGGGCAGAGCAAGCTCAATGGGCCAAATGGCCTACTCCTACTCCTGTTTGTTAAATTCTGCGCAAAGCAGTGTGATATGTGTGAAAAGCCACTTGCTATCTCCTTAAAATTTTGGGTGGTTTTTGTTAATTTAGATGAGAATTGTTTGTGTTGGGGATAAGCTACTTCTTGGAGAAAGTGAGGTCTGCAGATGCTGGAGATCAGAGCTGGAAATGTGTTGCTGGAAAAGCGCAGCAGGTCAGGCAGCATCCAGGGAACAGGAGAATCGACGTTTCGGGCATAAGCCCTTCTTCAGGAATGGCTTATGCCCGAAACGTCGATTCTCCTGTTCCCTGGATGCTGCCTGACCTGCTGCGCTTTTCCAGCAACACATTTCCAGCATAAGATACTTCCTGTCAGCATCAATAATCCCCAGATCAGGTAAAGAGCACTGGAAATCGCCATTTCAGAAAGACTCTTCTACTTGAATCAGTGAGGATGTTTCCTCTGAAAGGTCAAGTTATGTTGGATGTGTTCTGGAACAGGTTGTCTAAATAAAAACAGCTGTTGGGTAGTGACCAGATAATCTTTTTTTGTGATACTGATTGAGGGATAAACATTAGCCAGGACACTCGGGATAACTCCCTTGCTCCTCTTCCAAATGGCACCATGGGATCTTTTAGTTTCATCTAAATATGTCGATGGGTTTGTGTTTGACAGCCTATATTATTTAAAACAGAGCATCTCGAACAGAATGGCAGTCTCTCAGTGCTACACTGGAATGTTAGCCCTGATGAAGGAGATGTTTTAAATGATGACTATAAACTTATCAAATATGTTTTAAGAGCATTATAAGGAAGAAAAATGTGATGGAAATGAGCAGAAGCCTTGGGAGAGATATCCAGAACTCAAAGCCCAGGTAGCTGAAAGCAAGATTGCCTGTGGTGAAATGATCAAAATTGGTGCTGTTCAAGAGACCAGAATTGGAGAAAACTGAGTTCAGAATTGAATAAAACATCAAGGTTTATCAGTTGATGCACAGATTATAACAGTTGGAAGAGTCACTGGACTCAATGTTTAACTCTGCTTTCTCTAGATAGATACTGCCAGACCAGCTGAGGTTTTTCAGCAATTCATAATTTTGCTTCTGAAAGTTTTTAAGGGAAAGGAACAGTACCTGAGGGAAGGGAAACATTAATAGAAAAGTAAACACCAATGCTTACCACTTTTGGGGAATGTCCCAGTTGAACATATTTCTGGGACTTGCAAAGACTTGCACAGAGAAAACTGGTTTTAGTGAATCCAACTTGTTTGGTGTGGGATTGCAGCCATTAGCAAGACTTATGTATTGGTATAATAGGCCTAGTTCTCTGCAATCTTAAAGGAACTTCCGCATAGTTTGTATACTTATCTATCGACAATGATAGAGTTGGGAACTATCCATAAAAACTGACTTGGGGTTAAAGCAGTTGTATAGATGATCAGTGATAAGACTTCATGTACATCAGATCAGAGCACCTTATGGTTCTGAAGGAGAATAAATTGAAGTGATCAGTGCAGGTTGACCTGAGGCATTGTTTGTGAATTTAAAGCAAGGTTTCAATTTTGAGATTCACAGCACTAGATGAAGCACATAGCGAGTGAGAAGGTGAGACATTGGTGTAAAGTTAGAATGGCAGGAGCAATGCTAATGTCATATGAGAAGTGCAATTATGTGCAGTATCTAGGTTTACCTCTGCCCCTTCACTGGGGGAAAGCCAGGATTAATCATCCTTGAAGAATCGGGGAGACTTAGGTTTGTGGCCGCCGATTGTGGTTATTTTTAGTGAGCTTGACATGGAAGATTCCAAAATTTGTACCAAACTGTCGAAACAGCACATTCACAAAGTAATGCCAAGAGAGGGGAAGGCTAACTCAATATTCGGTGATGGTGGGATTCTTTTTTGAAAGTGCTTTACCTACTGTTGCTGTAAAGTCCTAAATGTCTTATCAGAACGCTGAAATTGCTGGCAAAAAACTGTGCTGAATAGTTTAATGTGAGGTTTAGATAAGCTGGCAATTAAAAACTATTTTCACAATATTAAAATCTAAACCTTGCTATGTTTTGTTGGCGCAAACATTTCAGATATTACAATAAAGTGTTAATGGTGTCTATTGGTATATGGCTAATAGCACTCCTTTCTCTAATTTCACAGGCTATTACTTCATTTTGACATGGAGAGTGCAGCTGGAGCTGGCAGGGCTACAGATGATTTTGTAAGGTGAGTACAAATCCATGATTGGCAGAACCTGCAAAGGCACCCTCATTAGTCAAGATTGTAAGAATATAGAACAGATGAGAGCAAATCCCACAGGATGATCAGGGAAGGTGATGGTCTTGTGGTATTATCGCTGGACTGTTAGTTCAGAAATGCAAAACTGAGTACTACAGATGCTGGCGATTAGAGTCAAGACTGTGGCCACCCCCTCGGCTCCCAGCCTCATTCTTGATGAAGGGCTTTTGCCCGAAACGTCGATTTTACTGCATCTCTGATGCTGCCTGACCTCCTGTGCTTTTCCAGCAGTATATTCTTAACTGTTGATCTAGAAATCCAGATAATGTTCTGGGGACCTGGGTTTGAATCCCACCACGGCAGATGGTGGATTTTGAATTCAGCAAAAATCTGGCATGAAACATTTAACCATGGCCATTAATCTGTTGTCGATTGTTGGAAAAACCCATCTGGTTCACTAATGCCTTTTAAGGAAGGGAACTGCCATCCTTACCTGGCCTACCTGTAATTCCAGACCCACAGCAATGTGGTTGACTCTTAACTGCCCTCTGGGCAATTAAGGATGGGCAATAAATGCTGACCTAGCTGGTGACGTCCTCATCCCATGAATGGATAAAAAGAAAAAAACTGATGCATAGCTATCCCTGATACACACTTATTGATAAGGTGATAAGTTTGAGAGCTGGGACTGGGATATAGGACTTGATAGAAGGGGCTGCTGTGCAGGCAGTATGGAGAGGGATTGTTGTAGAGGGAGAAATGAATAGCAATGAGAACCAATTTAAAATGGGCAGTTGTGGGAAATTGTAGGGAAAGTTTGTACCCATATCAAAGACAGATCATAGATATGAGAGGTCATCAACAGGTTGCTATGGGTGCAAATCTCCAGTGAGACATCCATGGACTGAAAGCCAAGACTAAGCAGACACAGGTTGTTATGAAAGGAGGTACGTTTATAATAAATTATGTATGCATGAAAGCTAGAAGAATGAAAATTGGATTGTCTGAAATTGATACTCTTGTAGCAACCGACAATGTAGTTGGAATTTCAGAAACATGCTTCAATGTATAAGGTGCAAATTAAAGTAAAATTCAGAGGCATCAAAAAAGGCATACTCAGAGCTACAGCAGCACTTGGATGTATCAACAGAATGAACAGATGTGTATGAAATGCAGTTTAGTGTGAATAAATGTGTGCATATTCATCACCTCTCCTTTGATTCTATATTGCTAGTCAATACTGTCATCCTTAATAGCAAGTTCATAGACTCATACAATACTGGAACTCCACAGTGCGGAAAGAGGCTATTAACCCATCGAGTCTGCTTCACCCCTCCGAAGAGCATCCCACTCTGACCCAGATTCCTGTCTTATCTCTATAACTCCACATGGCTAGCCCACCTAGCATGCACATCTTTGGACTGTGGGAGAAAACCGGAGCGGAGCACCTGAAGGAAATCCATGCAGACATGGGGAGAATGTGCAAACTGTACACAGACAGTTGCATGTGGTCCTTGGCACTGTGGGGCAGCTGTATTAACCTCTGAGCCACTGTGTTGCCTGTTAATGAGCTAAGACCCACGATTTTAAATTGCCCACAAAGCTGCTCTAATTCTTGTTCTTATTTAACTTGGAAGCTGTAAGGCTGTCTTGAAACTCATTCTATTGTGTTTTATGTGTGGAAACATTCTTATGCTTATTTTAGCTTGAAGGATTTCCTCCAACAAGTGTTCTTAGGATGGATATAGTAACATGTTGATTTTAAAGGCACAGAGTACAAGAGGAACACGGTGGCTCAGTGGTTAGCACTGTTGCCTCACAGCACCAGGGTCCCAGGTTCGATTCCGGCCTTGGACAACTGCCTGTGTGGAGTTTGCACATTCTCCCCGTGTTTGCGTGGGTTTTCTCCGGGTGCTCCGGTTTCCTCCCACAGTCCAAAGATGTGCAGGTCAGGTGAATTGGCCATGCTAAATTGCTCATAGTGTTAGGTGCATTAGTCAGAGGGAAATAGGTCTGGGTGGGTTACTCTTTGGAGGGTCGGTGTGGACTTGTTGGGCGGAAGGGCCTGTTTCCACACTGTAGGGAATCTAATCTAATTTGTGTGGGTGAATGATGCTTGTTACTCATCAGCTCAAGCCTGAATATTGTGCAGGCCTTGATTTATTCAAGTATAGATTGCTTCAGCATCTGAAGAGGTGTGAATGGTACTGAACACTCACTAATCATGTGAACCTCCCCACTTCTGATTTCAGAAAGGAGAGAAGCTATTGGATGACGTAGCTGAACATAATTGGCCCATGAAAATTGCCCTGAGAAACTTGGGCAACATTGTCCAGGCACTGAGAAGAGTTAGCTAGCTTATTTTTTGTGAGGCATGACTTTATGCAGTGGAGCATTCCATAGTCTGCCCTGATTCTAAGTGTCTTCAATTTTGCTAGGGCTCCTCCATGCCATATTTAGTCAAATGCCACCTCACCTTTGGAATTCACTTGTCTGGCTAAGGCTTGTCATAAAGTCTGGAGCTAAATGAACTTGGTAGGATCCAAGTTGAGCATCATTGAGCAACTTATTACAGCATAAGTGCCTCTAGACACCTTTCTTCATCATCATACTGATTTATCAAGAGTAGATGGCTGTTGTAGTAGTTGACTGGGTTGAGTTTTCCCTGCTTGTTGTGGACTGAACATCTCAACAATTTTCCATATGGCTCCATAGATGCTAGTGTTGTAGCTGTACTGGAACAGCTTGGCCAGGTGAAAGGTGAGTTATGGACCATAGTTCTCTATTAAGCAGGCTGGGAAGCTATTAATTTGAAAAGGTACTTCAGATGATGGGGCTAGTTTTAGTAAGAAAAACCAACCGATGAGAGAAATAATAGAAGATGTTAAAACTGAATAGTCAAGCGGGTTAGACCGTTATTTCTGATATGAACATAGAACATCGAAGAATACAGTGCAGTACAGGCCCTTTGGCCCTCGATGTTGCGCCGATCCAAGCCTACCTAACCTACACTAGCCCACTATCCTCCATATGCCTATCCAATGCCCGCTTAAATGCCCATAAAGAGGGAGAGTCCACCACTGCTACTGGCAGTGCATTCCATGAACTCATGACTCGCTGAGTAAAGAACCTACCCCTAACATCTGTCCTATACCTACCACCCCTTAATTTAAAGCTATGCCCCCTCGTAATAGCTGACTCCATATGTGGAAAAAGGTTCTCACGGTCAACCCTATCTAAACCCCTAATCATCTTGTACACCTCTATCAAGTCACCCCTAAACCTTCTTTTCTCCAATGAAAACAACCCCAAGTGCCTCAGCCTTTCCTCATACGATCTTCCTACCATCCTGGTAACATCCAGGTAAACCTCCTCTGCACCCGTTCCAGTGCCTCCACATCCTTCCTATAGTATGGCGACCAAAACTGCACACAATACTCCAGATGCGGCCGCACCAGAGTCTTATACAACTGCAACATGATCTCAGGACTCCGGAACTCAATTCCTCTACCAATAAAAGCCAGTACGCCATATGCCTTCTTCACCGCACTATTTACCTGGGTGGCAACTTTCAAAGATCTGTGTACATGACATCAAGATCCCTCTGCTCATCCACACTACCAAGTATCCGACCATTAGCCCAGTACCCCATCTTTTTGTTACTCTTACCAAAGTGAATCACCTCACACTTAGCTACATTGAACTCCATTTGCCACCTTTCTGCCCAGTTCTGCAGCTTATCTATATCCCGCTGTAACCTGCCACATCCTTCCTCACTGTCAACAACTCCTCCGACTTTCGTATCATCCGCAAACTTGGTCACCCAACCTCCTAGCCCCACCTCCAGGTCATTTATAAAAATGACAAACAGCAATGGTCCCAAAACAGATCCTTGCGGAACACCGCTAGTAACGGCACTCCAAGATGAACCTTTACCATCAACTACTACCCTCTGTCTTCTTCCAGCCAGCCAATTCCTAATCCAAACCTCCAACTCACCCTCAATGCCATACCTCCGTATTTTTTGAAGTAACCTACCATGGGGAACCTTATCAAACGCCTTACTAAAATCCATATACACCACATCTACTGCTTTCCCCATGTCCACCTCCTTAGTCACCTTCTCAAAGAATTCAATAAGGTTTGTAAGGCACGACCTGCCCTTCACAAAACCATTCTGACTATCCTTGATCACATTATTCCTATCCAGATGTTCATAAATCCTATCCCTTACAATTCTCTCTAAGACTTTGCCCACAACAGAAGTGAGACTCACCGGCCTATAGTTACTAGGGTTATCCCTACTCCCCTTCTTGAACAAGGGAACCACACTTGCTATCCTCCAGTCTTCTGGCACTACTCCTGTAGACAGCGAGGACATAAAAGTCAAGGCCAATGGCTCTGCAATCTCCTCCCTTGCTTCCCAGAGAATCCTAGGATAAATGCCATCAGGCCTAGGGGACTTATCTATTTTCACCCTTTCCAGAATTTCCAACACGTCTTCCCTACATACCTCAAAGCCATTCATTCTACTTAATTGTGACTCAGTATTCACTTCGGCAACAATGTCCTGTTCCTGAGTGAATACTGACGAAAAGTATTCATTCAGTGTCTCCCCAATCTCTTCAGCCTTGACACGCAACTTCCCACTACTATCCTTGACTGGACCTATTCCTACCCTAGTCATTCTTTTATTCCTGACATACCTATAGAAAGCCTTAGAGTTTTCCCTAATCCTACCAACTGAGGACCTTTCATGTCCCCTCCTTGCTGCTCTTAGCTCTCTCTTCAGGTCCTTCCTGGCTACCTTATAACTCTCAATCGCCCCAATTGAACCTTCACGCCTCATCTTTACATAGGCCGCCCTCTTCCATTTAACAAGGGATTCCAATTCCTTACTAAACCACGGCTCCCTCACACGACCCTTTCCTCCCTGCCTGACAGGTACCTACTTATCAAGGATACTCAATAGTTGCTCCTTGAACAAGCTCCACATAGCAATTACGCCCTTGCCTTGAAGCCTATTTTTCCAAGCCACGCATCCTAAGTCATGCCTCACCGCATCATGATTTCCCTGCCCCCAGCTATAACTCTTGCCCTGTAGTGCACACTTATCCCTCTCCATCACTAGAGTAAAAGTCACCGAATTGTGGTCACTGTTCCCAAAGTGTTCACCTACCTCTAATTCTAACACCTGGCCTGGTTCGTTACCCAGAACCAAATCCAGTATGGCCTCACCTCTTGTTGGCCTATCTACATATTGTGTCAGGAAACCCTCCTGCACACATTGGACAAACACCGACCCATCTAACGAACTAGAGCTATAGCTTTCCCAATCAAAATCAGGAAAGTTAAAGTCCCCCATAACAACCACCCTATTACTTTCACTCTTCTCCTGAATCATCATCGCAATCCTTTCTTCTACATTTCTAGGAGTATTAGGAGGCCTGTAAAAAACTCCTAACAGGGTGACCTCACCTTTCCTATTCCTAACCTTAGCCCAAACTACCTCAGATGGCGAGTCTTCATCCATCGTCCTTTCCACCGCTGTAATACGATCTTTGACAAGCAATGCCACACCTCCCCCTCTTTTACCCCCATCTCTGACCCTACTAAAACATTTAAACCCTAGAACCTGCAACAGCCAATCCTGTCCCTGTTCTACCCATGTCTCCGTAATAGCCACAACATCGAAGTCCCAGGTACCAACCCACGCTGCGAGTTCACCTACCTTATTTCGTATACTTCTTGCATTAAAGTATACACACTTCAAACCACTTTCCTGTTTACCGGCGCCCTCCTTTGAGATTGATGCCATGTTCCTAACCTCCCTACACTCCAGGTCCTGCACCCTAAAGCTACGGTCTAGGTTCCCATGCCCCTGCAGAGTTAGTTTAAACCCCCCCCCCTCCCCCCCCCCCCCCCCCCCACCCCACCCCAAGAGCACTAGCAAATATCCCGCCAAGGATACTGGTGCCCCTCAGGTTCAGGTGTAGCCCATCTTGTTTATAGAGGTCCCACCTTCCCCAGAAAGAACCCCAGTTATCCATATACCGGAATCCCTCCCTCCTGCACCATCTCTGTAGCCACGCATTTAACTGTTCTCTCTCCCTATTCCTCGACTCTCTATCATGTGACACGGGTAACAAACCAGAGACAACAACTCTGTTCGTTCCAACTCTGTTCGTTCTAACTCTGAGCTTCCAACCTAGCTCCCTGAAAGCCTGCCTAACATCCTCAGCCCTCCTCCTACCTATGTCATTGGTGCCAATATGGACCACGACTTCGGGCTGCTCCCCCTCCCCCTTAAGGACCTGGAAAACACGATCAGAGACATCACGTACCCTTGCACCTGGGAGGCAACATACCAAATGTGAGTCTCTCTCGCCCCCACAAAACCACCTCTCTGTGCCCAGAACTATCAAGTCCCCAATTACTATTGCTCTGCTCTTCTCCACCCTTCCCTTATGAGCAACGGCGACAGGTTCCGTGCCAGAGGCCTGAGCCCCATTACGGTATACTTGTTCTTGAGGGGAACGGCCGCAGGGGGTCCCTGCACTGGCTGCTTCCTCCCAGTCCCCCTCACTGTCACCCATCTGTCTGCAATCTTTGGAGTTAGTACTTCCCTAAAGCTCCGATCTATGACCCCCTCTGCCTCCCGAATGATCCTAAGTTCATCCAACTCCAGCTCCAGTTCCCTAACACGGTCTTGGAGGAGCTGGAGATGGGTGCACTTCCTGCAAGTGTAATCAGCAGGGACGTCCATGGTTGATGATGAAATGATATCTATTTAATATTGGGAGGAAAAGTTTCTTTTTCATGAAATCTTATCAGAGGATTCTTTAGTGGAGGGATTAGATTAGATTCGATTAGATTAGATTCCTTACAGTGTGGAAACAGGCCCTTCGGCCCAACAAGTCCACACCGACCTGCCGAAGCGCACCCACCCAGACCCATTCCCCTACATTTACCCCTGCACCTAACACTACAGGCAATTTAGCGTGGACAATTCACCTAACCTGCACATTTTTGGAGTGTGGGAGGAAACCGGAGCACCCGGAGGAAACCCACGCAGACACTGGGAGAATGTGCAAACTCCACATAGTCGGTCGCCTGAGGCAGGAATTGAACTCGGGTCTCTGGCGCTGTGAGGCAGCAGTGCTAACCACTGTGCCACCGTGCCGCCCACATTACTGAGGCCAAAACTGCCACATCATTTGAGGGATGATGACTGCATTATTTGGAATGGAGAGAGATGCAAATCTAAAGTCTGGACACAGACTAGACTTCAAGACGTTTTGTTTAGTGCTAGCAAAACCGCCACTGACATGGGTTGAACAGCCTCCTATGTTGTAAGATTTTGTGATTGCAGTTCACTGAGAGTGAAGTTGTGGTTCTGGGTATCCTCACATTCTGGATTGATAGAGGCTGTAGGATTTATGTAAGCTGTCTTAGGCAGTCAGTCCAATAAACCAATAATGCTCCATATGATAGAAATGGTGGAAGTTTGCCATCTGCGATTTCAAGCAAATGCTTCTGAACTTCAGTCTAAAGATATCATGAATTTCAGATTGCTGGATGGTGTAATGATTTTTGTTTTATTAGGTTAAAAATTTAATTTTGATTATTGCATAAAATTGCAAGTTATGAGGCAACTTTTAGTTCTTTGAAGTTTTTATAAAGGTAAAGTTGTTTTAATTGCAATAGATGTTAGGTACCATTTTTTGGATACAACAAGAAGGAATAAACTTGAGTCACAGTACTGGTTTCAATATTTTTACGTGCTAAGTGTAGAGAATTCCATGTAAATAGAATAATGTGGAATGAAAACAAACATTCACATAATTGTGGAAGAAGGCTCTCTGAGAATCAGGAAATGGGAGTAGTGAAACCACTAAAGGAGTGTGTGGCTTTGGCAGAGTCTGCTGGCAGCTGCTGCTGTCATTTCCAATGTTGTTGTTGCAGTCGTTTCCACGTGGGCATGAGCAAACACAGGTTTTCTTCAAGAGGCCTGTCTCTCCATTAAAAACTCCTGAAGCTACTGGTTTGGTGTGTCTTGGACGTCACTGCTATAAGATTTGCCAGTTTCCAGTCTGCACTTGCTCTCAGAAGCTGAAAGGATGGAAACCTGTGAAGATTTCATCTGACAGTATGGGTTATTTCTTAACTAAATTAATTACATTGTTGTAGAGTCCCATGACATTGTGGTCTACGTAAATGATTTGGAGGAAAACGTATCTGGTCTAATTAGTAAATTTGTGGATGATACAAAGATTAGTGGATTTGTGGATCATGAGGAGGATTATCAGAGGATGCAGCAGGATATAGATGAGTTGGAACCATGGATTGAAAAATGGCAGATGAAGTTTAATCCGAACAAATGTGATGTGATGCATTTTGGAAGGTCAACTACTGTTGGAAATTATACAGTGAATGGCAGAACCCTTCAGAACATTGATATACAGAGGGGTCTGGTGTGCAGGTCCATAGATCACTGAAGGTGGCAGCACAGGTAAATAAGGTATTAAAAATAGAGGCTAGGTATGCTTGCCTTCATTAGAAGGGACATTGAGTATTAGGATAGACAAGTTATGCTGCAGTTTTATAGAATTTTAGTTAGGCCACACTTGGATTATTGTATACAGTTGTTGTCACCACATTACAGAAGGATATGGATGCTTTGGAGAGGGTACAGAAAGGGTTAACCAGAATGTTGCCTGGTTATGGGGATTTTAGCTATGAAGAAAGGTTGAATTGACTGGATTTGTTTTCACTGGAATGCAAGCTATTGATAGAACCTCCTGACTGACTTGATAGAAATTTATAAGATTGTGAAAGGCATGGATAGAGCGGTAAGGATGAGCTTCTTCCCAGGGTGGCGATGTCGATTACTAGGGGCACACAAGTTCAAAGTGTTGGAGGGGGTTCTTGCAAGGCAGGTTTTACACAAAGGGTGGTGAGTGCCTGGAATGCGCTGCCAGAGATGGTGGTGGAAGCTGATACAATGGCATTTTTCAAGAAACACCTGAATGCATGCAGAAATGGAATAGAGGGATACAGATCCTGTAAGTGAAAACAGTTTTAATAATGAAGAGCAAATGTGTCGGCTCAGGTCTGGAGGTCCAAAGAGCCTGTTCCTGTGCTGTATTGTTCTTCCTTGATCTATGGCAGCCGGTCATAAAGCATTTCTGGAGTCAGTGGTACCTACATTTCAATTCAGCCTGGCTACCAAAACTGTTTCTCTTTCTGGCAGAAAATGTACATGAAGTGAAATATGGTTACAACACACAATTGTGAAAATTTTGTGAAACCTTCCAATGATTAGAATACTATAAACTGCTTGGAATGGTTTCAGACAGTATAAAAATTGAAGTAACATTCTGCTCATATGAGAGAATTGAGGTCAACTTTAATGAAGGCAGGATTTGGTCCTGTGAATTATTACCTGAGAACATTTAAAGAAAGGTAGGGAAATTAATTCAGGTTGGTGGGATATATTGGCTCACTTTGATGTGTGTGTGGGTAGATGAGGTGTTGAATCATTCTGTTAGAGTGCAGATGAGATGACAGAAGGGAGCTCACTCACAGTGGGACTGAGAGGGAGCCTGCTGAGATCTCAATATTGCAGTTCATCCATCACAGTGGAAGACAGCGAAGCTATGACTAACAGGCCTTGCATCTTGTAGGCGAATAATCCAAACCAGTCAGAATTCGCAATTTGGGTTGTTGGCCTCTTCTCTATTGACATCATATGATTAAATCTCACGATTGCCAATGGCAATGGACTGAAGTTACTAGAGAATTATGATCGATTTATGATTTAACTGGCACCTTGGCAAAAACATAACCACCCAGAATAAAATATTTTGACTCAGGTAATAGCTGGCAGCAGCCATTTATTTATGGTGTTTGATTTGAGCAAGAACAAGGGTCCTGTGATTTGTCATGCTGTACCAGCTCATTTAAATTTCAGCACTCTTTTTGAAGTTGGTCTATGAATGTGATGATTCTAATGTAACTGTAGTGAGACGACATTGTGTTGGTGGACATTTAGAGGGATAAGGTTGATCTTAAACCTATGGTGCCCTATTCATTTTATCACATTTTCAAATGTCATAGAATCCATACAGTGTGGAAGCAGGCCATTCGGCCTCGAGTCCACACTGTATCCCCATAACCCTATTTTGGTCACATCAGTGTCCTTTCAGAGTAACAGCAAGTTTAAATTTAAAACAAAGCAAGTTCTCATTGATTATGTAGATATTTGTGTAAAATTTGCAAAGAGGAATCTTTTGATGCAGAAGTATTGGAGTAAGAATTTATGGAGAGAAGCCATACAATGCAGTGTTTGCTGTTGGATGTTTTGGGCTGTTGATAACCAGAGGTTGACACTGCAGAAAGAGAGATCTTGCATTTAGCTTGAGAGTAGGAGGAGTGTTGGAAGCTTTGGCAAGTAGGGTTAAGGATAATCCAACGGGATTTTATAAATACATTAAGGAGAAAATAGAGTCCCTCAAAGATCAGCAAGGCAGCCTATGTGTGGAGCTGCAGGAGATGGGGGAGATACTAAACAAGTATTTTGCATCAGTGTTTATTATGGAGAAGGACATGGTAGATATAGAATATGGGGAAATAGATGGTGACATCTTGAAAAATATCCATATTACAGAGGAGGTGGTGCTGGATGTCTTGAAATGTATAAAAGGGGATAAATCCCCAGGACCTGATCAGGTGTTCCGTAGAACTCTGTAGGATGAAGTGATTGCTGGGTCCCTTGCTGAGATATTTGTGTCATCGATAGTTAAAGGTGAGGTGCTGGAAGAATGGAGGTTGGCTAACATGTTGCCACTGTTTAGGAAAGGTAGTAAGGACAAGCCAGGGAACTACAGATTGTTGACCCTGACATCGGTGGGCAATTTGTTGAAGGGAATCCTGAGGGACAGGATGCACATGTATTTGGAAAGGCAAGGACTGATTAGGGTTAGTCAACATGGCTTTGTGCGTGAGAAATCATGTCTAATGAAATTGAGTTTTTTGAAGGAGTAATGAAGAGGATAACTCCGGGCAAAGCGATGCACATGATCTGTATGGATCTCAGTGTGGTGTTTGACAAGGTTCCTCCTGGGAGACTGGTTAGCAAGGTTAGATCTCATGGAATACATGGAAAATTAGCCATTTGAATATGGAGTTGGCTTGAAGGTAGAAGACAGAGAGGGTGGTGGTGGAGGGTTGCTTTTCATACTGGAGGCCTGTGACCACTGAGTGTGCCACAAGGAGTGGTGCTGGGTTTACTGCTTTTAGTCATTTATGTAAATGATTTGGATGTGAACATAGGCGGTATCGTTAGTAAGTTTGGAGATGGCAGCATAATTGGAGGTGTAGTGGACAGCAAAGAAGGCTACCACAGATTGCAACGGGATCTTATCAGATGGGCCAATGAGCTGAGGTGTGGTGGATGTTGTTTAATTTAGATAAATGCGAGATGCTGCATTTTGGAAAATCAAATCAGAGTAGGACTTATCTACTTAATGGGAAGGTCCTGGGGAGTGTTGCTGAACAAAGAGACCTTGGAGTGCAGGTTCATAGCTCCTTGAGTATTGCAGTTGGGAGGTCATCATGTGGCTGTACAGGACATTGGTTCAGCCACTTTTGGAATATTGCGTGCAGTTCTGGTCTCCTTCCTATCGGAAGGATGTTGTGAAACTTGAAAGGGTTCAGAAAAGATTTATAAGGATGTTGCCAGTGTTGGAGGATTAGAGCTATAGAGAGAGGCTGAATAGGTTGAGGCTGTTTTCCCTGGAGTGTCAGAGGCTGAGGGGTGACTTAGATGCTGCTGTCAGGCATCAGCTACTGGCAATGGAATATTAGTCATTTTGGAGTGCTGAATCTTTCAGTTGTTAATGGTTCAGCTTTTTCAATTGGGTTTGAGTGTGGGAGTGGAAAGGAAAACAAACTGGCAGAAAATGTGAAGCTATTGTGCTGTGGTTTGGATGTACTGTTCTGGATCTGAGAGTGTTACCTCTTCACAATGTTCAGTGTTGCTGAATTCACTCTGTACCAAGAACAGATTCGGCTGTGTTCTCTGATAGAGCTGTTCCATTGTAATATAAATGGGTCATTAGAGGCTGACAATGCTGAGCGTTAAGGCCTTTTAATGATGCCAAGACGGCTCCAAGATTTGTCTGGCATTCAACACCAGGCTGAATTGGTGTTGATCATCCAGCTCGGTGCTGACGTTTCAGTTACCCACTTGCCTTTGACAGGAAATCTAATTGAAGAATGTTGTTTAGTGTTCAGATTCTGAAGAGATTTTCCTTTGTGAAGGAAACTGAGAAACTGTTCAGCTGCCAGCATTCGGTATCAAGCTGTTTAAGATTATGGTGAATTATAAGCATAATATTCAACTACAATATCTTTCCCAGCACTTGAATGGGGCATTTCCCCGATTCTCAAACCTGAAACGTGGCCTGATTATTTTGCTGCTTTGGCTTATAATGGAATGTTTTTAAATTGTGTTTACATTGTATGTTATATTAAGTATCGCTTGTGGGCGAGAAACCAAATTTATCATTCTCTAAGCTTTCCTCTCTAACAATGGGTGCCTTTTTACTTCTATTGCTTTGATTTTAGGGCTTGAATGGCCCCTTTATATTGTGTTGTCAAAATAGTGCACAACACTCTGGGTGGAAGATAACTGATGCACTGTACCACTTACTGTCCTGGTTGAACTGGGAAAAGTTGAGCCTCACTTCCACAAGTTGTTACAAAATGTATAACGTCCAAATGAGACCATCAAGTTAGCAATTTGCCTGACTATTCATTATAACATAGTTAACTCTCACAACAGCACTGAAAAGAAAGGATTTCTATTTAATGTAGATTTACAAAGGAAAAATGTCAAAAAGAACAGCATTAAAAATAACGCATCCTTAGAGGGTATGTGTTAGAAGGAGAGGCTAGAAAAACTTGAGTTGTTTTCTTTGGACTGGCAGATGTTGAGGAGAAACTTGATAGAAGTCTATAAAATTGAGATGCAGAGATAGTGTTGACAGTCAGAATCTTTTTCCCAGTGTTGAAATGTCTAAAAAAGAGGCGTGCATTTAAGGTGAGTGGGTAAAGTTCAAAAGAGTTTTGAGATTGTTTTTACACAAAGTGGTAAAGTGTGGAATGCACTGCCAGGGTTGGTGGTGGAAGCAAATATGATAGGGGCGTTTAAGAGACTTTTAGATAAGCATATGAATTTGCAAGGAATGGAGGAATCTGGGCCAAGGACAGGCAGAAGGGATTAATTTAATTTGGCATCATGTTCACATGTTCAACAGAACATCATGGACCATATGTGCTGTGTTCCTCACTCACCTCATTCACCTCACTCACCTCATTCACCTCATTCACCTCACTCACTTCACTCACCCACCGACTCACTCACCGACTCACTCACCGACTCACTCACCGACTCACTCACCGACTCACTCACCGACTCACTCACCGACTCACCCACCACCTCACCCACCACCTCACCCACCACCTCACTCACTCACCTCACTCACTCACCTCACTCACTCACCTCACTCACTCACCTCACTCACTCACCTCACTCACTCACCTCACTCACTCACCTCACTCACTCACCTCACTCACCTCACTCACCTCACTCACTCACTCACCTCACTCACTCACCTCACTCACTCACCTCACTCACTCACCTCACTCACTCACCTCACTCACTCACTCACCTCACTCACTCACCTCACTCACTCACCTCACTCACTCACCTCACTCACTCACCTCACTCACTCACCTCCCTCACTCACTCACCTCACTCACTCACCTCACTCAGTCACCTCACTCAGTCACCTCACTCACTCACCTCACTCACTCACCTCACTCACTCACCTCACTCACTCACCTCACTCACTCACCTCACTCACTCACTGAATTAGGTCATAGAACAGATAAATGGTTCAACACATATAGGTAGGTAAAGAATGTAGGCAGGTTAAATAAAATTTCACCGACCAAAAGTTCAGATGAGAAGTTCTTTGCTTTCCTGCTTGCTTTTGAATTTTGCAAAGATGTGTTGTCTGTACAGTGACAGGCAGGAGGCTGGAAGAATACAGCAAGCCAGGCTGCATCAGGAGATGTACAAGTCGACGTTTCGTGTGTAACCCTTCGGGACAGTGTACACTTCGGTACAGTCACCATTATTATTCTAATGGTTGATAATATTAATCTAGGTCTTTTCCAGTATGGATTTTTTTTTAAATCTTTCTTGTTTTCATTTGTCTTTTTCCACATGGTTTGGTGGTGGTGACAGCAGATAGAGCATTGCTGACAGTCTACATGCTCTGGATATCTTCCATTTTCTGCCATTCGTAGCTCTTGCAGAATGGTTTTTAACTCTACTGCTCAATTGGAGATCTTTTGCCAGGTAAAATTTCCTGAACTTCAAATTATTCTTAGTGCCATTCAGTCTTAGAACATAGAACATAGAACAATACAGCACAGAACAGGCCCTTCGGCCCACGATGTTGTGCCGAACTTCTAACCTAGATTAAGTACCCATCCATGTACCTATCCAAATGCCGCTTAAAGGTCGCCAATGATTCCGAATCTACCACTCCCACGGGCAGTGCATTCCATGCCCCCACCACTCTCTGGATAAAGAACCCACCCCTGACATCTCCCCTATACCTTCCACCCTTCACCTTAAATTTATGTCCCCTTGTAACACTCTGTTGTACCCAGGGAAAAAGTTTCTGACTGTCTACTCTATCTATTCCTCTGATCATCTTATAAACCTCTATCAAGTCACCCCTCATCCTTCGCCGTTCCAACGAGAAAAGGCCGAGAACTCTCAACCTATCCTCGTACGACTTCCTCTCCATTCCAGGCAACATCCTGGTAAATCTTCTCTGCACCCTCTCCAAAGCTTCCACATCTTTCCTAAAGTGAGGCGACCAGAACTGCACACAGTACTCCAACTGTGGCCTAACCAAAGTCCTGTACAGCTGCAACATCACTTCACGACTCTTGAATTCAATCCCTCTGCTAATGAACGATAATACTCCATAGGCCTTCTTACAAACTCTATCCACCTGAGTGGCAACCTTCAAAGATCTATGTACATAGACCCCAAGATCCCTCTGTTCCTCCATCTGACTAAGAACCATACCATTAACCCTGTATTCCGCATTCTTATTTGTTCTTCCAAAATGGACAACCTCACACTTGGCAGGGTTGAACTCCATCTGCCACTCCTCAGCCCAGCTCTGCATCATATCTAAGTCCCTCTGCAGCCGACAACAGCCCTCCTCACTGTCCACAACTCCACCTATCTTCGTATCATTTGCAAATTTACTGACCCACCCTTCGACTCCCTCATCTAAGTCATTAATAAAAATTACGAACAGCAGAGGACCCAGAACTGATCCCTGCGGAACTCCACTTGTAACTGGGCTCCAGGCTGAATATTTACCATCTACCACCACTCTCTGCCTTCGACCGGTTAGCCAGTTTTCTATCCAATTGGCCAAATTTCCCTCTATCCCATGCCTCCTGACTTTCCGCATAAGCCTACCATGGGGAACCTTATCAAATGCCTTACTAAAATCCATGTACACTACATCCACTGCTCTACCCTCATCCACATGCTTGGTCACCTCCTCGAAGAATTCAATAAGACTTGTAAGGCAAGACCTACCCTTCACAAATCCGTGCTGGCTGTCCCTAATCAAGCAGTGTCTTTCCAGATACTCGTAAATCCTATCCCTCAGTACCCTTTCCATTACTTTGCCTACCACAGTCTTGAATTCTTCCTCTTATTGTACTGATCAGCTCAACAATATTTTACAAAGCTTTACTGGTTTTTCAATTGTAAAAGTCCAAATTTCATTTCAGTGTATATTTCCCAAAAAAATGTCATGCAGTAGAAAAGAAAAACACCTGTTTTTCTTTCACGTGTTGGTACAGCAATCAAAACCATGATGCACCACATAAAAAACAAATAAATGAAATAATATTTTTTGTTATGGGATGAATTGTGTAAGGAACAAATATCCTACTGGAGAAACTCAGCAGGTCTGGCAGCATTTATGGAGAGAAAGCAGTGTCAACATTTTGGGTTCAGTGACTTCTTTAGAACTGATTGTAGCTAAGAAAAGGTTGGTATGTTGAAGATGGGGTGGGGGAGGGGAAGAATAAACTATAGGTGGAGATGGAGCTTGGGGAGAGAGAGAGAGAGACTAAGAGTGGTGGAAGCAGTGTACCACAGCAGTGTGAACAGTGTCAGGCTTAGCAGGACTGAGGTCATTCAGAGCAACGGCAGAGCGAATGGAGCTGAATCCAAAGGCAGAGCTCTGGAGGTGATACCTCGACTTAGTGAAGTAGGTTTAGCTCAGGAACCAGGTCTAGAAACTGGGAGAGCCACGTTTGTAGGGACAGGTATAGTTTGTTAGGAATAAAGAGCAAGAGTGAAAAATCTGATTTTGGTGATTAGTGGGTAGGGTTATATAATTGGTTCCTAGATTATTGTCCGTAGTTGATAAGGTTCAGAATGGTAGGAGAACTCAATCCTGGAATGCTGCTCCTGCAATATATGGAAAATCAAGGACATATCGAGTGTCCATACTGACCTTACGTATCTGGGAAGTGTGTTCATCTAACTCATGATTTGCCATATGGAGCACATGAAGTTGCGGATGGACTCATTATGGAACATCCACGAGGCTATGTGTGTCATCAATAGCATGTTTAGCGAGTTGGTCACACTACTAATAAGGATTACATGGAAAAGAGTTGGGTGGTCACCAGGAAGACTAGTAACTGGGGAGAAGCAGTGCAGGAGTCCATGTGGCCATTCCTCTCTCAAACAGCTATACCATTTTGGATACTGATGGGGGAATGGTCTCATAGGAAAGCACCAGACAGATCAGTGGCACTACGAGCGATATAGGGGTGCAAGCCCATAGCTCTCTGAAGGTGGTGACACAAATGGACAAGGTGGTAATGGAGACAGTACGGCATGCTTGCTTTCATTGGTCGGGGCATTGAGTATAAAAGTTGCCAAGTCACGTTACAGCTGTATAAAACTTTACGCGCACACATACACACCCTCTTCTCGTGACCGGATGCAAAATGTTGCCTCTCTCATGTCTGTTTACAGATCTGATGTGCAAGTGCCGGTGTTGGATTGGGGTGGATCGACAGCACAACACCAGGTTATAGTTCAATAAGTTTATTTGGAAGTGCTAGCTTTCGGAGTGCTGCTCTTTCTGTTACCTGCTGAAGGAGCAGCGCTCCAAAAGCTAGTGCCTTCAAATAAACCCGTTAGACGAAAACCTGATGTGTGATTTTTTAACTCTTTACAGACTTGTCAGACCTGCTGAGCTTTTCCAGAAACTTCTGTTTTTGTTTCTGATTTACAGCTTCGGTAGTATTGTGTGCAATTCTGATTGCCACACTATAGGATGTGGAGAGGTACAAAAGTGGTTTATCAGGATATTACTTTGATTGGAGTGTATTGGCTATAAGGAGAAGTTGGAAAAACTTGGATTGTTTTCACTGCAGCATCAAAGATTGAGGGGCAATTTGAAAGAAGTTTATAAAATTAGAGGAGGCATGGATAGGGTTTTCAATTGGAGTCTTCTTCAATTGTCAAACATGAAAGGATGTAGGTTTAAGGTGAGAGGGGTAAGTTTAAAGGAGATTTGTGAGGAAAGCATTTTTTAAACCTAGGGTTGTAGAACGGTGGTGGTAGAAGCCAAAGCGATAACAATGTTTAGGGCATTTAAGCACCTGAATAGGCAGAGAATAGAGGGATACAGAGCTAGTGCGGGCAGATGGGATTAGTTCCGAACAGCATCATGGCCAACACAGACCTGTGCCTGTTCCAGCTATTTTGTTCTATGTTTAACAGCAGTTGAAAAGACAAAGGAATGGATAATGTTGAGCTGGGGAGAAAGAAGATCATTAACAGGGGCTGTTAGATGAACATTGGTTGGCTTTTGTAAAAGCGTCCCAAGGATAGCATTTCATCAGCTTTCTTGATTATGTGCTGTATGATGTCACCAATAAGCAGTATCCATGGAAGAGAGAAAAAAAGTTTATTTTCTAATGTAAGACACCACATAGTTTTCTTTTTTTTTGGAAATATAAATGGAAATTGGGCTGTTATAAACAAAAAAGCCCAAAACACTTTGCAACTTGAAAATCAAGTATTATGTATTCTTGAGCTGTTCAGTACAATGTTGCTTTTTTGGAAGCAAATAAAAGAAGAACTAAAGACTGAGCAGGACCGAGAATAATTCAAGTTCTGTCTGGAAACTGATCTCTGGTTGAGCATCAGAGTGCTCGAAAGCATTTTTTATCTGAGGATTGCGCGTTTTGTTAACACAAATTTGCTATAACATGAGTGATAAACTGGGGACAGTTTCTAAAGCGTGAAGTTTTAAAGCGTGCATAGGTTATAACCTGATTCCGGCCCTGTTAGTTTACATGCGGCAACTATTATGTGATTTTCTTATAAAATGGAATTACACGAGAATGGAACTACTGCATTATAGCAGAACTAACTGAAATCTGCTTCAGAAGTCGGTGGAAGCAGGATCATTGAATATTTTAAAACATGGGTTCTTAAGTGTACTTAGGAATGTGGAAATCGAAACACGAACAGATCAGCCATGATCTTTTTGAGTGGAAGAGCACGCTTAAAGAGCCAAACAATTTACTTCTCTTCCTGCTTTGTATGTTCGTGTCATCCTCCAGGTAAATATTAGAAGGATTACAAAATTGCCTTTTGCCTCTCTTGTAGTCTTCGTCCTCTTCTCACCAACTCGATCCCTTCCCTGGCCATTATCTGCGGCTGAAGTCACATTCTTAGCATTGCCTTTGAACCTGGGCCAATCCTTTGACCTTGTATCCACCTTAAATTATCAAATTGAACTTCACTAAAATCTTTCACCTCTGTTCCTTTTTCAACCATTTCCTGCAGCAGCTTCTGTTTTATTGGTTACTTCAGTATTTTGTTGGCATTCACGACCCTCCTTAAATCTAATAACCCTTCTCCCCATGCACTTAATTTCTCTGACTTTGAATTCAGATACATACCTTATTTCTTTTACCAGATTGTGTAAGGATAGGCCACGCCACTTAAGGTTGAAATGAGTAAAATTTCTTCACCCATTGAGTGGTGAGCCTGCAAAAATTCCTACCACAAAAAATGGTTGAACCCAAACACTGCATGTTTTCAAGAAGTTCTTAGAGCTAAAGGGATCAGAGGGATGGGGAGAATGAGAGAAGGTACTAAGTTGGACAATCAGCCAAGATCATATTGTCTGGCTAGAAGGACTAATGGGCTTACTCCTTCTCCTATTTTTCCATGTTTGTGTTTTCAACCATTCAGGTCTTGCGTCAGAAATTGTTCTGCTTCCTCACAGTTATAAAAGGATGATCAGAATGATCAACTTGTAAATGTAAAGAAACTTCTAAATTACAGTCAACTGTGCCTGCCAAACCTAAGTTTGACTGGGGATGGTAGAATTACGTTTATTGTCACATTTACTCAAGTATATAGTACAGGAGTACAGTAAAGGTATACAATGTCGCCACACAAGGCACCATCTTAGGTAAAAAGCACTTAGGTACAAACCCTACACACTGAAATAGATTAGGAACAAAAGTAGAGAAATAAAGAGTAAAGCTAAAAGTGCTATGTTACAGTTCTTCTTCAGAAAGATAAAGAAATAAAATTAAGATAAATGTTATAGTCATTTTACAGCCTGCAGCTTCTACACACTGTGTGCTTTCCACACATGATCTCACTCTCCCCACACTGCCAGGCCCAAGACCTCTGACAGACCAACCTCTATGGGTCCCTAGCCTGCCATCCTACCCCCCCCACCACAGGCCATTCCGTTTCACTCTGCCTGCCGACCATTGGCCATCCTATTCTGGGCCCTCAGTTGCCACAGCCAAACAAAGAAATACTAATATATATTTTTAAAAAGGAGAAAGAAAGAAAAGAAAGAGAAGCAGATGGAAAGGATGAGCCCCAGGCTGAGCCCGAAAGCTGCATACTCCGCCACCACCATCTTGGATGGAACATCCCAAGTGGATGCAACAAAGCTCTGATAACGTACTGCATCTTTAAATAAAAACTGGTGAGAGTTTGGGTGCAGTTGGCTAAGGTGAAGAGATATATTCAGAACAGTGTGCCTAGCATGAGTGCTTGAGCCCTTGTTACTTCTCATCGATACATTAGAACATCTTGACTTAATCAGTAAGTTGAAAATTAATTCAAACTCCAGATTGTTGTCACAATCAAGGGATGAATGGTTTACAAAATTGTCAGAGATGTAGTGCATGATATCAAATGCACTTGTCAGCATAAAACCATTGTTTGCACTTATAAGCACCTCATGCACCCCATACATAATAGACTAGCATAAAACATCTTCCATTTGTTCTGAATTGCATTTCCCCTCTTTACTGCTTCATTTACCTGTTCAATTTTTTATGGTCTTAAATTGGCCCTCAAGTCTGTTTACCTAACTGTTGACTTATTCAATTTTTTACTAAATTAAATTTAGTTGTATTGTGGTCACTTGCCACCATCCAGGTTGTTACCTCGTGTACAAATTTAAAAGTCACACAGCACCAGGTTATAGTCCAAAGGGACAAATATTGACCAGAAATGGGTGGTGTGTTCACCTGACCGCAGATTGAGGGAAGCCCAGGAGGTTGGTATGGAATACGTGAAATTGTTTTGACTGAAGTTACCATTTTATCTAAAAATATTGAAACCAGGCAACTGATCAGCATCAAGAAATTTGCATCTCCTGTTTTAATTGACAATTTGCATGATTAAGTACATATTGGACATCAAAAGTTGTCCGCATCTAATCATGGGAAGGTAATGGACCATATTTCAGTCACTGTTTTTGAGCAACAGAATAGGGAGATGGTAGCATGATTTCTGAACAAAGAGAGCTGGAAGTATCTCTCTTCCTGTTTCTCTCAAACTCCGAAGTGCCTGATGGAAAGGTATAGTGGAAAAACCACCAGTTCCCTAACAATCTGAGAATATCGATGAATGTTGTCACTTCTGAGGGTAGTAATCAACAATTGTTACTGTAGGCTCAATAACAATCTAACATCTCAAGGAATTTTAAGGATTTTAAAATTCATAGTGTTATCATACATATTTCCTAAAGTAATGATCTATACTCCGTTGTTTTGTATACAGAGGAACCTTGATTATCCGAACAGGCACTGTTTTGTTCGGATAATCGATTTTACCTTGAACAAGAGAAGCCATACTGATCTAATGCTGTGCTCTACTGGAGAATTAGTTTAAATCTATAATTTTAATGAGTCTGCTCATTTGCATTCTGCAAATTACAGTTTAAACTGAGAAGGACAAAACCCTTACCATCACACACATGCTGTATATGAAATTTCAGCATTAAACAAGGTCCCGAACAGCTTCTATGATTGCAAGAGCATTTGTCAGTTTCCAGGAACTCAGTGCTGCGATAGAAAGACAGAAGCACTGCCTTGCGTGTGCATTTACTTTCTCGGCCGTTTTTTCATGAACGACCGGGTAAAGTGACAGGAGTACTGTAAATCACTTACTTTTGAAAAGGGCTGTATACCTAACCTTACTTAAAAAAGATCCAGTCGCTGATGCCTGAGGTGCTTGTGTTTCTTTGTTTTTGCCAACCCAGACACACACACACACACACACACACACACACACAGACCCACACGCGCACACACACACACAGACCCACATGCACACATATATTTTGTGGGGTGAATTTGTACTTGCAGGGTTACATTGTACTTTGCTCAAAAACTGCATGAATTTATGTAAAACTCCATTATTCCACTTTTCAAATTAGAATCAATCTAAGCATCATGGCATAGACAGAGAACACGGGGCTAACAACTCTAGCCATCACCATTGTTAACAGCTAACCCGAGAATGCAACCTTTTTTAAAAAAAGGTTTTGTGATTTACACATGAAAGAAGTGAAACTATCACTGTATTCTAACAGATGAAAGGCTTAACAGACAATCAATTTTTTAATCTATAATTTCAGTTACATCACACTGTCAATATTTGCTATAAATTCTGTGTGTCAGGATTGAGCCCTCCACTACCATCTGATGAAGGAGCATCGCTCCAAAAGCTAGTGTGCTTCCAAGTAAACCTGTTGGACTATAACCTGGTGTTGTGATTTTTAACTTTGTACACCCCAGTCCAACACCGGCATCTCCAAATCATACCTCTTTGATGTAACATTTTTGCAGGACCTTGAGATCTTCTTCAGATAATCCAAAATTTAGATTATTGATAATTAACGTTCTTCTGTAAATACTGTTTGAAAAATGTATTGGTGACTGGTAGAATGGCTGTAGGAACATAGGAAATAAGAGTAACTGGCCAATTCACTCAAAGAACCTACTCAACCATTTAGCTAGATAATAACTGATCTTATACCTCACTGCAGTTTACCCTCACCATCACACATCTTCATTGCCAAGAAATCAATAAATTCCTGCCTTGAATATACTCAATGAGTCAGTCTCCATGGTCTTCCTATGCCTGCTGCAGCGTTCAAGCAAAGCAAAAAGCAAAGTAAAGGAATGGCGCCTCATTTTCTGCTCTGACATTTTACAGCTTTCAGGACTCGACATGGAGATCAGTAACTTCTCCATTTTGATTGCGTCTTAATGGTATGTGTTTGCTCTCAGCTCAGCTGACATAACAGCCATGTTATATCTACATTACTCCTTTATTATCATTAGCTCTCCCATTGTGTTTTGCTCTCACTTACCTGTTCTACTTTGTGCTCCTCTGCATTTGGCAGCAACATAAAAAAACATCATTTTCCATCTCCCTTCAGTTCTGGAGAAGGTTCATTTAATTTGAAATGTTAACTCTTTCTTTCACAGCAGAAGCTGTTAGACCTGCTGAGTTTCTCTTGCATTATCCATTTTAACACATATATCTCAGCATGTCAAGACTTGCTAATCTTTCAACATTTCGAAAATACTAATTTCGGAGAACTCATTTCCACCATGTGCCATCATAACACTTGGAAAAATATCATTTGATACCCACATTAATTAATTAATGCAAATTGTGAATAGCTGGGGCCCAAGGATGTTATTAAACTTGAAAGAGAGCTGAAGAAATTTACAATGATGTTGCCAGGACCAATGGTCTGAGTTATAGGCAGAGGTTGGACAAGCTAGGACATATTTCTTTAGAGTATCAGAGACTGAGGGGGGATCTTACAGAAGTGTCTAAGATCATGAGAGGTATGGACAGGGTGATTGCACTCAGTCTTTTTCCCAGGGTTGGGGAATCAAGGACTAGAGGGCATCAGTTTAAAGTTAGAGGGGAAAGAATAAAAGAAAACCTGAGAGGCAAACTTTTTACACAGAGGATAGTATGCACATGGTTGAGTGGAAGTGGCAGGTACGTTAATAACATTTAAAAGGCTTTTGGACAAATATATGGGTAGGAAAGATTCAGAAGATATTGGCCAAGTGCAGGGAAGTGTGATTAGAGTGGATGGACATTTTCTTTTAGATTTCATTATAGTGTGGAAACAGGCCCTTCGGCCCAACAAGTCCACACTGACCCGCCGAAGCGCAACCCACCCATACCCCTACATTTACCCCTTACCTAACACGGGCAATTTAGCATGGCCAATTCACCTGACCTGCACATCTTTGGACTGTGGGAGGAAACCGGAGCACCCGGAGGAAACCCACGCAGACACGGGGAGAACGTGCAAACTCCACACAGTCAGTCGCCTGAGGCGGGAATTGAACCTGGGTCTCAGGCGCTGTGAGGCAGCAGTGGTAACCACTGTGCCACCGTGCCGCCCAGCATGGACCAGCTTATGCCAAAGGGCCTGTCCCCCTGCTGTAGGATTTTATGGCTAAGCTCCATTGATCATGTTCTGCTAAACTGAGAATAACCCATTTCATACAGTGATAGAGATCCGCAGCACAGAAAAATAGCCATTTAGCTTATAACACCCATGCACTGCTGCCTCACAGCACCAGAGACCCGGGTTCAATTCCCGCCTCAGGCAACTGTCTGTGTGGAGTTTGCACATTCTCCCCGTGTCTGCGTGTGTTTCCTCCGGGTGCTCCGGTTTCCTCCCACAGTCCAAAAATGTGCAGGTCAGGTGAATTGGCCATGCTAAATTGCCCGTAGCGTTAGGTGAAGGGGTAATTGTAGGGGAATGGGTCTGGGTGGTTTGCGCTTCGGAGAGTCGGTGTAGACTTGTTGGGCCGAAGGGCCTGTTTCCCCGCTAAGTAATCTAATCTAATCTAACCATTCTGACCTCATTTTCTCGCATTTGGCTGATTTGGCCTCGGCATTGCAAATGCACACCTAAATGTTTCTTACATGTTGTGAGGGTTTTTAACTGTATACCTACACAGGTGGTGAGTTCCAAATTCCCACCACCCTCTAGGTGAAAAGGTTTTGTCTCATCTCATCTGAATTTTCTGTCCTTTACCTTAAATCTGTGCTCTTTGCATTAAAATAAGTATAAGTGGTGGCCTCGTAGTATTGCTAGGCTATTAATCTAGAGACCCAGATAATATTCTGGGGACCTGAGGTTGAATCCCATGGCAGATGGTGGAGTTTGAATTCAATAATAATTGGGAAATAAGAGTCTAATGATGACCATGAAACCATTGGAAAAACCAATCTAGTTCACTAGTGTCCTTTAGGGAAAGAAACCTGCCATCCTTAATAAAACCAAAAGAACTGTGAATTCTGGAAATCAGAAACAAAAGCAGAAATTGCTGGAAAGACTCAGCAGCTCTGACAGCATTTTTGGAAGGAAATCAAGTGTTCTGCTCTCAGGAAGAGTTACTGAACTAAATCTACCACTCCTACCTGGTCTGGCATACATATGACTCCAGACTCACAGCAATGTTGTTGACTCTTAACTTCCTTCTGGAAAATGAGGAATGTGCAATTAATGGCAGCCCATTCTTTGATGCCCATATCCCGTGATTGCATTTAAAAAAAACTAACCTTGCCAAATTACCTTGTGCCTTAACTGGTCTATAATTTCTGTGTCTTCTCAATTTGCTTGCTGTCTCTTCTGATTTTGGCAATTGTTCTTCCCCTGAACCTTGAACCAATGTTGCAGAAATCTAAAGCCCTCCCGGCTGTATTACCTCCCCAGCTACACATTAATCTGAATTAACCTCTTGTTTCTATACTCATTCATATATAGCATCAGGTGTAATCTGGCAATGACTACCTTTTGGGTCCTGTTCTTTCATCTCCTTCCTAGCTCCCTAAATTCTGCTTTCAGGACCTCATCCATTTTCATACCTTTCTCTTTTTTTTTGGCACCAATATGTACCGTGATCTTTGTCTGTTTGCCTTCCATGTTCACAATGTCCTGCACCTGTTCATTGACATCTTTGATACTGTACCAGAGAGGCAAATTACAATCCTAGCATCTCTTTTGTTGCTGCAAAAATGCCTGTCTGATCCCCTTGCAATTGAGTCCCCTACCACTACTGCTCTACTGTTGTTCTGCCCCTCTCGTGTAGCAGGCCCATTCATGGAGCCATGAAGTTGGCTTCCACTGTTTTCCTCAGGATAGTCACCTCCTCCAACAGTATCCAAAACAATATATTTGTTAGAGAAGGGCCATTAGAGACTCGTGCAATGCCTGTTATTTTCTCAACCAATCCATGCAAATGTGTTATCCCCAAGTTTGTGTTGTAATTTTACTTACTTCTGTGTGGGACCTTATTGAAAACTTCTTGAAAATCCAAACACCCCACATCCACTGACTCTGCTCATCTCTGCTTGATACATCTTCAAAAGACTTAGAGGTTTATCAAACATGATTTTCCCTTTGCAACTCTGCCCAATCTTAACATTGTTTCCAGGTGTTCCGTTAGTACCCAGTCCAGTTATTAGTATTCAGTGCATTGTCAATGTTCTGATTATCCATATTAAATATTTTGACAGTTCGGTGTCCAGGGTGAATTGATTTGATTGAAAATAGGATCTAAAACCCCTGGAGACAGGAGTACCTCCTGATAAAATTGATTGTTACAGCCCATCTACCTTCTCTTGGGGGGGGAAAAAAAAAGAACTGGAAACAACATCATTCACCTTATGAATCCAAGACCTATGAATGGAGAGGTGGGGCATACCATCAGGAGTTCATTGGAGACTCTCTCTGATGATGTTAGCTAGTCACGGTGACAAAATGTCTGAAAACAAACCTTCCAGCTCAGCAAGCTAACTTGCATACTCATCATCGACCAGAGCTACAAATCTTCTCAAATTGCTAATAATTAACGCTGTTTCCTTTGTTGTTTGTGATCTTTTACTTAAAAACTGATGGATTAACCTTTTACAACAACACAGCATATGAAAAGCTTGATTTCATTCGTAGTGCCGATGCCCTCCATTTTTAAGCAACCATCCTGTGATTCAAATTCTTGTTTTAATATGTGCTTGTTTTTTGCTTCATTCCAAATTTATTTTTAAGCTGATAAAGTACAGGCAGTACTTTAAAGATGTTCACATCTTAGATGTGACTGTATAAATGGTTGAGTCCAATTTGTAAAGCTTATTTAAGTCATCCTGAAATAACTTCTCCCTGATATTCAAATATGAATTTAATTATAATTTTCAGGTCCCTGTCTGATTTTTACTATTTGTTTAAACCTGATTATCTTTCATATTATCTATTAATTACAACAGCGCTTGTTTAATGAGATTGGATTGGTTTACCATTGACAGCAATTCAGTGCTTTGACCTACCGTCTATAAACAGGCATTGATGATACCTTGGATAATTGTCAAATTAGCTCAATTTGTAAGGGGTTGTACCACTGGGATTTGTATTCACAGCAAATTAAAGTTGAAAATTAAATTAGTTTTTAAAAGCCCATTCTTCCTCATTCATAAGGATTCCAAAGAGCGTTTGGATTTACCACACTCAATCCACGGTCCCCTTAAGCAATGTTTCTTGACTTTCCTAAACTCGTTCATAAAAGGAACAAGAACAAGAAAGCAAAAGAAGCAAGGGTGAAGTCAGGGAAAGCTTTTTCACTCAGCTTTTTAAGGAATGGAATGCTGGAAGTGTAGTGGTGGCAGCTGAGTTGAGGCATTCAAGGAGCCATTAGGTGATAATTTGGGTAAAAATAATGTGCAGTAACCTGGGGGCGAAGTACAAGATTGGCGCTTATTTAATGAGCCAGTGCAGACAACGAATGGCAGCCTCCTGCATCGTAATACTTCTATGATTCTTTATTTGCTTTAATTTTAAAAATGTCATAAGTATATGAATCCATCATTTTTAATGCCTATCAATTACATCAATACACAGATAATTTCAAGTTAATAGAGTTTGTGTACACATGATTTTGATTGTGAGATAGATAAAGTGCAACTAGTAATCCTGTACAGGATTTAGGAGTTGCTTATGCTAGTGCCTATAACAGTGCTTTTGGAGTGTCGACTGGTATTATTGGAAGGTTCTGATTGTAAAGTGGTGTGTACAGCATTCAGATCCAGCTTGAAACAAAGGCATCTGTGATTATTATTTTAAAGTTACCAACAGTATCCATTTGCCAATGTCCCGGAAAGGCCTTGCAGAGAAATGGGAATGATGTCAGAAATTAAAATGTGATATTTGTAATTATTAGAGCCACGTAGTTTCATGGCTGCTTACTGTGCCATACGGCACTATGGCGTGTGGCATTTATTTTCCTCCTTTTTTGATGATGGGGGAGTTAGCTCTCCGCTTGTTAGATTGGTGCCTAGCACAAAAGAAGTTGGCAGTGATTGTTAGCAATCAGTCATCATTGTCTGAGTTTCTGGGGCTATGGCCTAGATCCAGCATGGCCTTCCCTTCAATATAAGGCATGAAGTAGGGATGTTCATGGATGATTGCACAGTTTTCACTTCCATTTGCAATGGTTTGGATAATGAAGTTCATACCCAAGTGGAGCAAGAACTGTGTAACTTTCAGACTTAGACTAATGAATCACAAGTAACATTTTCGCTACACAAATATCAAACAATGATAATTTTCAACAGGCAAGAATTAAACAACCTCCCTTAGAAACGCATAGGCATCATTATTGCTGAATCCCGTCAGCAGTGTTCTAGGGTCTCTGAGAGAGTCACTGTTGACTAGAAACTTAATTGGATCAGCCACATAAATAGTGTGAACGTTTTGGGTCCAGTGACCTTTCTTAAGAAATCTTAACTCTGTTTTCTCTCCACAGATGCGGACAGACCTGAGTTTCTCTAGCAATTTCTATTTTTGTTTTTTTTTCATACAAATAGTGTCTCTGCAAAGGCAGACAGAGACTAGGTAGCTCTGGGCCTGACTCTCAAAGCCTTTCTGCCTTCTAAAAGACAGAAGTCAAAAATTGATGAAATGTATCCAGTTTAGTGTTCTTTTCAAGCATTCAAAGTCTCTCAATTTTTGTCATTGCATCCTTCCTTGAATATTCAGACTCTCTACCACTGATCCATGTTAACCAAGGCTTTTTTGACAATGATATCCAACTCTCCGCTACCTAGAAGAAAAAGGCAGCAGACCCATTGAAACACTACCACCCACAATTTCCCCTCTAAGTCACACACCATCTTCACTTGAAAATGTGTTGCTGCTCCTTCATTGTTGCGAGCTCAAAGTTCTGGAACTCATTACCTAGCTTAACTGTTGTAATTTAACAGCAGTGTTATATTACACAGATGGCAATGGCTCAAAAAGATACACTTGTAAACACAAGGGCAAAAGAAACTGGAGCAGGAGAAGTCTGTTGAACTCCTTGATCCTGCTTTTCCATTCAATAGGAACATACCTGGATTTGATTTGTGGGCTTAACTGTTTTCTTCCCTATCCCTATTACAAAGGTAAGCCACACCCTACGAACATCTCACTTTAATTCACCTATACTTTACAATCAGCCTCAATCCTATATTTCTTAGAGTTTCCCTCAATTTCTTTAAGCTAAGTTTACCAACGAAAGCTACAAAATTAAGCTCATGAGATATTCATTTTACTTCACTTCTCTTTCAACTAAACTTCAGCAAGAGGCAGGAGTTGGTATGTTATGTTGAGGAGAAAGTGAGGACTGCAGATGCTGGAGATCAGAGCTGAAAATGTGTTGCTGGAAAAGCGCAGCAGGTCAGGCAGCATCCAAGGAGCACGAGAATCGACGTTTCGGGCATAAGCCCTTCTTCAGGAATGAGGAAAGTGTGTCCAGCAGGCTAAGATAAAGGTAGGGAGGAGGGACTTGGGGGAGGGGCGTTGGAAATGCGATAGGTGGAAGGAGGTCAAGGTGAGGGTGATAGGCCGGGGTGGGGGCGGAGAGGTCAGGAAGAAGCTTGCAGGTTAGGAAGGCGGTGCTGAGTTCGAGGGATTTGACTGAGACAAGGTGGGGGGAGGGGAAATGAGGAAACTGGAGAAATCTGAGTTCATCCCTTGTGGTTGGAGGGTTCCTAGGCTGAAGATGAGGCGCTCTTCCTCCAACTGTCGTGTTGCTATGGTCTGGCGATGGAGGAGTCCAAGGACCTGCATGTCCTTGGTGGAGTGGGAGGTGGAGTTGAAATGTTAAACCACGGTGGTTGGGTTGGTTGGTCCGGATTTCCAATGCCCCTCCCCCAAGTCCCTCCTCCCTACCTTTTATCTTAGCCTGCTGGACACACTTTCCTCAATCCTGAAGAAGTGCTTATGTCTGAAACGTTGATTCTCCTGCTCCTTGGATGCTGCCTGACCTGCATGTCATGTTGAGGCCTCATCTAGAATACTGTGTCCAATTCTGGTCGCCAGATTATAGGAAGGATATCATCAAGCTGGAGAGGGTTCAGAAGAGGTTTACCAGGGTGTTGCTGGGTGTGGAATGTTTGAGTTATAAAGAAAGGCTGGATAGGTTGGGACTTTATTCACTGGAGTGTAGGAGTTTCGGAGGTGACCTGATAGAAGTTTATAAAATAATGAAAAGTATAGATACAGTTAATGGTAGTAGTCTTTTACCAAAGATGGTGAATTTCAAGATTAGTAGGCACATTTTTAAGGTGAGAGGAGAGAGATTTAATAAAAACATGACTGCTAATTTGTTTACACAGAAAGTGGTTCGTGTGTGGAGTGAACTTCTTGAAGAAGTGATGGATGTGGGTACAATTATGACTTTAAACAGACATTTAGATGGTTACATGAATAGGAATGTTTTGGAGGGGAATGGGCCAGGTGAGACTAGTTTAGATTGGGATTATGTTTGGCATGCACTTGTTGGACCAAACGGTTGTGGCAGTGTTGTATGACTCTATGACAGTATGTGATTGTAACAAGGTCACCCAGGTGGACCTCATAGAATAGGAGTTCTCTGATTAGGGCTATTAATCTGTTTTAATCATTGTGTCCTAGCTGATAGATCAGCAGGAGTGTCCGACATCCTATTCAATCTGAGCCCTGGCTGATAAATCAGCAGGAGTGTCTGACATTCTGTTCAATCTGAGAGCTGGCCCTGAGGGAGCTACATCATTGTCAAGGACTCCCCACGTGTAAATAAAGGGTAATTTGATGATAGAATACTGGCCTGTGTGGAATTATTTCAGTGATGAAGAGAGAAAAGCACATTGTTGAAGACATTCACTAACAAATATTGTCTTTCAGTTGGAATATGCATTTCTGGCATTATTCCATCATTTGGGAAGCTTGACTCATTTGATCCTGCTGTCAAAGACTGGGCCCAGTATGGGCAAAGAATGTGTTACTTTTTCTGGGCAAATGATATTGGGGCAGATGAAGAGTAATGAGTAATTCTCCTGACAGTTATAGACCCTCAGTTTTTTCAGTTATTAGAAGTCTAACTTTCCCTGAGGCACCAGATATTAAAATAGTTCAAGATTTGACAGATTTAGTTAAGGAATATTATTACGCCAAGCCTTCTCTAATTCTGAGATACTCTCAGTTTTTCTTGGCCATTTGAGAACCAGGAAAATCCAGATTGGCATTTTTGACTAGTTAAGATGATAAGCAGAGGCTTGTGACTTTGGATTAACCCATAATGAGATGCTAAAAGACTGTTTGGTATGTAGGATTAATGATGTGACCATACTAGATGAATCCCAACTTGACTTCAAGCAGGCACAACAACTGGCTTTATCATTGGAAAATGCGACAAAATGGAGCCTATGAGTTGCAGGGTCTTCTGATGGAAGTGGACACCCTCACCAGTACAGCTGAGCTTGGGGAATATCAATTGAATGAAGGACTTCACATATCATGAACAGAGGTCAGCCCACAGCAAAACCCCAAATGAGAGCCACCCTCTACCAAATCTTTCTCTGGTGGTACACAGTTGGTGGTACCGGTTAAACTTTTCTTTCGGATCTGTACCAGCAAGCCCTTGTAGTTGCTTCTGGTATGTGGATTCAAGACAGCAAAAGAGTTCCACTCAACCTAATTTGAGTAAGAGAACTCATAGGTCAGTATTTAGAAGTGTATACGTCCTGAAAGGTCCACATATATCTGGTTTGGCCTAGTTAAATTGCTTAGAAACATGCAGAGCCAATCGAAATAAACGTCTGGTTAAACAGTCACCCAGTTCTAATGGAAGTAGATACCAGTGTGGCTTTCTCAATGATTGCAAGATCAGTCTTTAACAAAATTCGCTCTGGACTCCAACCTTTAAGTTTGTGCAAGACCTCATCCAGACTAAGGGACTATACTGGGGAACTTTTACAAATTAAGGATAGAACTTCAGTTTTAGTCTCTAATGAGAAGCAGCTAGTTCAGTTACCACTGATTGTAGTAAAAGGGCCCAAGTGTGATGGAGCGAAATTGGTTGGGAACGATTCATCCAGATTGGCTCAACATTTTTCGATTAGAAAGTGGCTGCCTGAGTGGAGTCCTATTAAATACCCAGAGATTTTCAAGGAGGCCTAGGGAATGATCAGAAGCCCTGGCTTGCATGTTGACCAGGAAGCAATTCCATGATTTTGCAATGCCCACCCAGTGCTATTTGCTTTACTGGCAAAGGTTTTGGGCGGTTTGGTGGTCCTGGGGTTCAGGATTCAATTCTAGCCCTGGGTGACTGTCTGTGAAGTTTGCACATTCTCCCGTGTCTGTGTGGATTTCCTTCAAGTGCTCCGGTTTCCTCCCATAGTCCAAAGATATGCAAGATAGATGGTTTGGCCACCCGAAATTTCCCATAATATCCAGGAAAGTGCAGGCTAGGTGGATTAGTGATGCGAATTGCAGGGTTACAGGGATAATGCTGGGGGAAGGGGCAGGGTGGGTAAACCTGAGCCACCTCCCACCGGCAGGTACACAGTTGGTGGTACCGCCACCAGAAGAGTCCGCGATAGTTTTAAATTTTATAGATGCACTTCCAGTCACAGCTGACAGTATCAGACCTTGGACACAGGACACACTCCTAGCAAAACTAATCAGCTGATGTTGATGGGGGAACCTCAGGGCTGTCACAACCAGAATTGAATTCGTTTATGACCTGGAGAGACCAGATGACAGTAGAGGATGGCATATTATTATGGGAACAAGAGTGACTGACTCAAGTTGCCTCCAGTTACTGGGTGAACTCTACCAGGGTCATCCAGGGATTTCCAAAATGAAAATGTTAGTGAGACTGTGTCTGGTCAGGATTGGATGCAGACATAGCCGTGTTAATGGACCAGTGTCTAGAGTGCCAACAAGGACAAAAAGTACCATCAGCAGCTGCCCCCACCTTTGTGCAGTTAGCTGGATGAACCCTAGATTTGGCTACACGTTGTCTGTGCAGGTTCTTTCATGGGCTCAGTATTCTTAATTATGTGGACACCCACTCAACGTGGCTGGATGTGCATAAGGTTCATTTGTCAAACATGGGGACGACAATAGAAGAGTCATGCGCTTCTTTTGCAATACATGGGCTTTCTTGGAAATGTTGTCACACTTATGCTAATGGGGAGAACATTCCCCACTAGGTTAGATATGATCTTCCTGGACCCGGGGTAGGCTGGTGAAATGGCATCAGGAACGCTAATGGTAGACACGAGACCCTGCTAAGTGAGAGAGACTGTTTACTTCGGCCAATGAAGTTTGGTGTAAGGAACTACTGGAATGGCTATCCATGGGGAAGAGGCATGGTTGATGTGAGGTGAGGTCGAATGATGTATCAAATTTGGGTAGGTGCAATAGTCCTGAACAAGCACGTGAGCCATATGAAAGTTGCAAATTTGCAATTGGCGTGAGAGCAGAATGTGCCTGGCTCCTCGACAGCCTTTCCAACTGTTCCGGAATCCACAGGTTCTCCGTCTCTGCATTGAAGATGCCTCGGAAGATGGACATGGCGGGCATCACCACTTTGACACCTTTGCTGCCTGAAGAAGAGAATGAATTGCTTCCAAGACGCTCCAGGTGCAAAAGGTGATTGGTTCAAGGAATTTTTGTTGTAGTGTTTCAGTACAGTATTTAAAAATAAGACCAATGTCAGTTTTCCATTTTAAAACCCGTACCAAAAGTTCATTTGCCCTTTCTGTTTGCAGTGATCCAATGATAGTTTGCCTTAAAGTGCAGGGAAGTCATTCTGGAAAGAATTATAGCATGTGCAGCAAATATATCCTCATGGAACAGTAAATTATTATTGTTGGCTCTGAACACTGACAGAGAATATCATGAGTTCAATGATGTTGCAGACTTCCAGGGTTGTGGGGACTGACCTATTGGACATGCTTACAATCATGCGATTCCCAGAAGCAGGAATATTTGGAATCTGCTAAATTTCAGTTCAGGTTATTAGGCTTGCAGGAAACACCTTTTGCATGCTTCTCAACATTGTTGTGCTTAGGATGTTAGGAAGGGTGACCACCCGGAAAAGGAGATGACTGCTCCTTTTATATATGTATAATCTGGCTTTTTTTGAGTTCAGCTAATGCTTTTGATTTTTGCTGTTGGTTTTTGAGGTGAAGATCCTGTGTTCAGTGTCCTTGGTAGTTTGTATATGGGTCAGCCTAACTACAAGAAGAAAGTGAGGACTGCAGATGCTACAGTTCTGCAATAAATAAAACTAAGCATTGCAGTTTGGTCATGTAGATCTAGAGCAAAACCTGTCCCAGTTTTCCAGGCATCTTGAGCTAACCTGCATTTCACAATCCTTGCTGACTTAGCCTACTCGCCACCTTTCCGTTTAGATGTTCAATGACAATGAGTGGCAGTGCTGGTTATTTGTTTTTAAGCAGTGTACTGAGAGAGATATTGCTGTGATTTGAATGCTGCATTTATCACTCTAAAATGGAAGTTCGTAAATACAAGTACTTTTGAACATTTGGAATACAGGCTTAGTACAGCATTACAGTCTTAAGCCCCCAAACAAATGGATTGAGACTGAGGTCAGTGAAGATTATGTAATTGACTAGCATTTCACACTTTTCAGCATTTTCTATTAAACGATCAGTGCTCCAAGTTTCAGTAATGCCAACTCTTTAATATTTTTGTATTCAAGAAACCAACAGTGTGTATATTGGAGATCATTATTTGCTGACTTCCCATGTTCACATTATGAGCTGAACTACTTTTCATTTTAAGAACCTTGCAGTCTTTGGAGATGGCACAGTAATTTCAAATAGGAGGTGCTGTATTTGGCATAATGTGATATGATTGATATTGGAGAACAAGCGATTAGTTGCCATACAGTTACCATGGCAAGAATTGTCAGAGATTAAATACTCATTCCGTAAATGGAGTGATCGAACTTTAGAGCTGTACAGTTATCTTGTCTCACTGTATTAGATGCAGCCAGCTGGTAGTCACAAATGCAGGAACCTGACTCTTAACATGCATAACTGGATGTATATGCTTTCAGTCACATTTAACTCCTCGTACAGATCATATCTGTGACGAATTATAGTTAGTGTATGTTATGTTAGTATAGTGCCATTTGAAGAGACATGTTGCATGAGCACTGGTGAGTCCAGGTTGTGGGCTTGGTCAGACTTGTATTGAGCATTTACAGAGTGAGTGAGCATGAGAAAAAAGAAGAGGAATTCTATTATTCGTTCACTGCTGTGTCCTAAAATTAGACCAGCAGGGTCAGACGGCATCCATGGAGAGAAAGCAAGCTAACATTTCAAGTCTAGCTGACTCTCCCTCACAGGAGAAAGTGAGGGCTGCAAATGCTGGAGATCAGAGCTGAAAATGTGTTGCTGGAAAAGCGCAGCAGGTCAGGCAGCATCCAAGGAACAGGAGAATCGACGTTTCGGGCATGAGCCCTTCTTCAGGAATGAGGAAAGTGTGTCCAGCAGGCTAAGATAAAAGGTAGGGAGGAGAGACTTGGGGGAGGGGCTTTGGAAATGCGATAGGTGGAGGGAGGTCAAGGTGAGGGTGACAGGCCGGAGTGGGGTGGGGGCGGAGAGGTCAGGAAGATGATTGCAGATTAGGAAGGCGGTGCTGACCTCCCTCCACCTATCGTATTTCCAAAGCACCTCCCCCAAGCCCCTCGTCCCTACCTTTTATCTTAGCCTGCTGGACACACTTTCCTCATTCCTGAAGAAGGGCTTATGCCCGAAACATCGATTCTCCTGTTCCTTGGATGCTGCCTGACCTGCTGCGCTTTTCCAGCAACACATTTTCGACACTCCCACACACTTCACTTAAGCTCTGATAAAGAATCATCCAGACTCTGTTAGCTTGTCCACTTTCCATGGATGCTGTCTGACCCGCTGTGTTCTCCACCATTTGTTGTTTTCAGTACAGATTACAGAATCTGCAGTAATTTGCTCCTACTTAGAAAATTTGAACTTTAAGTTGGAAGCAATCCAGAGCACCTGGCTCACGATTTGGGAGCTCTGGCACAGAGGTAAGGAAAGGAAGAAGATTTAAAAATTAGTCAAAGGCATTACAATTCAGCTGGGTGCAAACCTGAGGCAATAATATCAAATTTTAAGAAAGTTTTAAATATAGAAATGACCTGGTTGTGCACCCCAAATTAAAAACAAAATGGCAGGCCAATTTACTGCCATTGAACCCTTTGAAAGCCGTTCAGCAGGTCTACACCGAAGGATTAAATACTATATTGCAGATGAATATGTTTAACCCATGCTCCTTAGTACTATAGGTAGTAAGACTTTTAATTTACTTAGAAGCCTTGTCTAGCCAGACAGAGCTGGAAACACAACACACCAGGAGTTAATTAGTATTTTGGAGGACAACTATGGCCCAAAACCTGTACTAATTGCGGAGAGGTTCACAAAAGCAAATAACTAGGAACTGGTAGGCCACAAGAAAGATATGGATGCTGCTGGTGCCTTTTGCGCCCCAATGAGGAATTTGAATTGAATGTCCTGAAAGTTCAGGGCAAAATGCATACATTCTGGGTTACACCTAAATTTAATGGGAAGCCCATGGTGATAGTGCAGCTGTGGGACTAGGTCGCTGAACTACCCTTTCATATTATGAAAGGAAATGTATCCATATGTGGGTGTTTGTGGCTACAGAAACTAAAATTGAATTGTGGGGAGCCATGAACAAATTGGTCGACTCTAAGCTAATCTAGAAGATATCTGAAATAAGTACAGTGGTGCCAGCAAAGACACCCTTGGAGAAAGGAAGGAGAGAGTCCAAGTTAAACTCCAATTGAAGTCAAATAGTCAACCACAACGTCTGAAGGGACGCTCTTAAGAAATGGATTGTCTACACAATGAGGCCGTCCACTGGGAGGAATCTAAATCTTAAATCTTGATCTTGGTCTTAGTGATGGAGCCCTGACTGTGACCAAGCATTCTTTGCTGTCAGATAGGCACACCAGAGGGTAGACGTCTTGGTTCACTTTGATCGTAAGTTATCCTTGCAATTGGCATGTGATGCCTTACCCTGTGGAATTATGACAGTGCTGTTGTATAGGAGAAAGTGAGGACTGCAGATGCTGGAGATCAGAGCTGAAAATGTGTTGCTGGAAAAGCGCAGCAGGTCAGGCAGCATCCAAGGAACAGGAGAATCGACGTTTCGGGCATAAGCCCTTCTTCTGGATTCCTGAAGAAGGGCTTATGCCCGAAACGTCGATTCTCCTGTTCCTTGGATGCTGCCTGACCTGCTGCGCTTTTCCAGCAATGCATTTTCAGTGCTGTTGCATACCCAATGGAGAAGAGAGACCAATTGTAATCTTTTCATGTACTGTCACTAATGAGAAGATGAGATATGCCCAATTGGCAAAGGAAGCCCTCAAAAACAGAAATTGCTGGAAAACCTCAGGTCTGGGCAGCATCAGTGGAGAGGACGTTTCAGGTCCAGTGACCCTTCCTCAGATTGTAGCTGGGAAAAGGTTGGTACATATGCTAAAGAAATGATAGGGTGGGGGGAAAAGAGTAAGCGCAAGGTGGAGATAGGGCCCAAAAATGTCAGCTCAGATTGACGGTAGCCGACGACTCTGTGTGAGGGATTTCATATCCCTTATAATCATTGCTATTATGTTGCCTCTGGCAGTGTGAGCAGAAATCACTAAGTTTCTTGTGTTATGACCACCATCTTGTTGATATTATTGTCACTAGAGTATGCTATATAAGCAGGATATTCAATGCTCTGTGATTACGAGTTTATAGAAGTATTCTATGAAGTTTGTATTCTCTGCAGAATTTCTGAAGTATTTTAAAATCTTTATGTTCACTCCTGATTTTTCCTATTTGCATGTTGGAGTTAACGAAATTGGCTAAGTCGGTAAAAACAATGACAGCAGATGTTGGAAACCAGATTCTGGATTAGAGTGGTGCTGGAAAAGCACAGCAGTTCAGACAGCATCCAAGGAGCAGGAAAATCAACGTTTTGGGTAAAAGTCCTTCATCAGCTGTGCTTTTCCAGCACTACTGTAATCCAGAAATTGGCTAAGTAGTCATGCAGTTGAAACTTTATTGCTGGAACAGCACAGCAGGTCAGGCAGCATCCAGGGAACAGGAGATTCGACGTTTCGGGCACAGGCCCTTCTTCAGTCATGCACTCATGTCTTCAAAAGCTTTTGGCTTAACGCCCATACTATTAAGATTTTGGCTGAAAATATATTGCAGTACTAAGGAATTGCTGTCCTGTTGGTGATGTCAAGTTAATCAAAGATGTTAAATTCTCTGAAATAGGTAACAGCATTTTGTTTATTTTCATACCATGGGCACTCCATGAAAAAGAGCATGTGAGGTTTCCCTCTGTCTGCTGACCAATATTTATTCCTCAAACAAGGTTATTGAAACAGGCATTTGCTTAGTATTATGTTGTTATTGGGAGCTTTGACAAATTGGTGATTACTCTTCAGAAGTGCTTAATTGACTCTAAAGCATTTTGGGATGTCCTAAGATGCTATGTAATTTTTTTCTTAGCTGATTTTGGCAATCCATATGGCATTGAATGTATCAGTATTCTAATTCCAAAGCTTTCACATCTTACACAGTCCATGCTGGATAGGTGAAATATATAGTTTAGTATATGGATTAATGCTACTGACTGAGCCCTCTGTGAACTGGAGTTTCAGAAGCTGTCACTCCAGTCTTTGCTAATGTTGCCTTTAATTTCTCTGATATAGTATAGGGCAACCCCTGTATCCATGGAATCACTTTCTACAGTTTCAGTTACCCGTGTTTACCGTACCCAAATGTATTATTAGTAACCTTCTGGAACCAGGGGCGGGGACTGTTGGGAAGGTAAATTTCCCATTTAAATGAATGGGTCTGCTCCTGTCCGCAGTTTCAGGTTTCCGAGGTAGGTTTAAGAATGTATCCTCTGAGGGTACGGGGGTGGGGGGGACTACTGTGGTTAAAGTGCTAACACGTTGCGAATTGTTCTTTGTCAGTTGGCAAGCACCTTTCAGTGTTGCAGTCTTCTTTTCAAAAATGTCTTTCCTCAGTTTTTTAAATCCGCAGTTTTGGTGTACATATTTTGAATGTCAAAGAATCTCTGCTTTTCCTCTGCCTGTCTGCTCTGCTTTTCCTCTGCCTGCCCACACTGAAAACTAACATAGAGTATTGAATATAGTACAGGGACAGGCCTTTGGCCCACTGTCTTTGTAGTGACCATGATGCCATTCTCAACTAATTCCATCTGCCTGCACATGATCTGTATCTTGTATTTCCCTGCCTGTTTGTGTGTTTGTCAAAACACCCTTTGAACATTGCTATCTTATCTGCTTCTACCACCGCACCTGATTGCAGTATCCAAATTATCCACCTTATTCATGGCTGTCATAAAGTTACATACTTCTATCAGGTTGCCCCTTCTAATGCTCTAACACAATCTCTAACCTCTCCTTATAGCTAATGCACTCCAATCCACGCAATGTCCTGGTTAACCTCTTTTACACCCTTTCCAAAACCTCCATATTGTTCCTACAGTGTGGCAACCAGAACTGCACAAAAGTGGCATAACTAAAATTTTATGCAGCTGCAACATGACTTGCCAACTTTTAATATTCAGCACCCCAACCTATGAAGACGAGCATGCAACACAACTTCTTTACCACCTTATCCACTTATGTTGCCACTTTCCGGGAGCAGTGGGTTTGCACCCCAAGATCACTGTTATATTAGTGCTCAGTGCCATTTACTGTATGCTTTGCTCTTGCAGTTGACCTCCCATTATGCATCACACTTGTTTGGATTAAACTCCATTGGCCATTTCTTTGCCCAACCTTTCAACTGATTTATATCCTGCTGTATCTTTTGGTCTGAAAATGTGTTGCTGGAAAAGCGCAGCAGGTCAGGCAGCATCCAGGGAACAGGAGAATCGACGTTTCGGGCATAAGCCCTTCTTCAGCCCTGATTTCCAGCAACACTTTTTCAGCTCTGATCTCCAGCATCTGCAGACCTCACTTTCTCCTATATCTTTTGGTCACTTTCCTCGCTATTCGCAAAACCACAAATTTTTATCATCTGCAAATTTATTAATCAAATCATCTATCTTTTCATCCTAATCATTTATATATGGAAAAAAAACAGAACTCTCAGCACTAATCCTTGTGAGACACAATGTTGCAACTATATAAAACTTCAGTTGGGTTGTATTTGAAGTATTTTGTGCAGTTCTGTTTGCCACGCTGTAGGAGGTAGTGCAGGCTTTGGAGAGAGTTCAAAAGAGGTTTAACAACATCTTGCCTGGATTGAAGTGTATTAGCTATAAGGTGAGGTTGGACAAACTTGGATAGCTTTTTCTAGAGTTGCAGAGGCTGAGCGGGCAACCTGTTAGAAGTATTCTGTATAAAATTAAAAGGCATGGATAAGGTGGATCGTCAGAATCTTTTTCCCAATGTGGAAATGCCACACGTGAGGGGACATAGGTTTAGGGTGAGAGAGGGGAAAGTTTAAAAAAGGTGTGCAAGACCAGTTTATTTTACACAGGGTGGTAGGTATTTGAACACACTGTGAGGGGCACTAAGATTAGATTACTTACAGTGTGTAAACAGGCCCTTTGGCCCAACAAGTCCACACCGACCCACCGAAGTGCAAACCACCCAGACTCATTCCCCTACATTTACCACTTCACCTAACACTACGGGCAATTTAGCATGGCCAATTTACCTAACCTGCCCATTTTTGGATTGTGGGAGGAAACCCACGCAGACGTGGGGAGAATGTGCAAACTCCACATGGAGAGTCGCCTGAGGGGGGAATTGAACCCAGGTCTCTGGCGCTGTGAGGCAGCAGTGCTGACCACTGTGCCACCGTGCCGCCTAGTGGACGTAGATGCAGATAGCAAAGTTTAAAAGGCATTTACATAAACAGATGGGAATAGAGTGATACGGACCATGTTGCAGGCAGATGGGATTAGTTTAAAATGGCATTGTCATCAATGCAAACATGTAGGGCTGAAGGGCCTGTTTGTGTGCTATATTGTTCTATGTTCTGTAACACCACTGCTCACAGACGTCCAGACAGAAAAACACTCCACAACTAGCCTCTGTCTTCTAACAAGCTAATTTTGTATCCAAATTACCAACTCACTTTGGATCCCATGTAACTTCTGGACCAGCCTACCATGAGGGACCTAATCAAATACTTTAGTAAAATCGATGTAGGCAATATTCACTGCCCTACCCTTACCAATCGTCTTCCTCACTTCCTCAAAAGCCTCAATCGAATTTGAGACAAGACCCTCCCCTGACAAAACCATGCTGAAAATTCCTAACAAATCCATTATTTTCCAAATGTACTGAGAATCTTCTGCAATAATTTCTCATTGGCCTGTAATTTCCTGGATTATCCCTGTCACGCTTCTTAAATAAATATATTATCTGTTCACAAAAAACAGAAATTGCTGGTGAAACTCAGTCAATCTAAAATGGAGGACGGGAAAAAAATTCCTGCTGTAAGAGCTGTTCCTTTTTTGAAATATTTCATGTGTTGGAGGCGATCTCCTCGGATTCCAGGAGTAGCAATTACTGTTTTATATGTTGTTGCATTGGTTTGGAACTTTAGAGAGAAAAGTCAAAACAACGGCACTTTTTAAAAGGGAGAAAGGCAGACAATAGGAAGCACCTGGACAGTGAAGTTGGGGGGGTGGGGGGAGAGGGAGAGAGAGAGAAGGAAACCCACAGTTGAAGTGACAGTTAGAGACAATGAGTTTACAAGAGCAAGGGGGTGTAATGGATGGCAGTTACAGGAAGCTGCAGATACAGTCAGATAGATGGGTTAACTCCAGGAAAGATAATAGATGTAGGCAGGTAGTGCAGGAGTCTTCTGTGGCTATCGTCATTACAAACAAGTATGCTAATTTGGAAAATTTAGGGGGTGACGGGCTCTCAGGGGACTATAGCATGAACAGCCAAGTTTCTAATGTCAAGACAGACTGTAATGTAATGAGGGGGTACGTCAGGTTCCAAACTATCGTTGGGGTTGACTCTCTAGTCAGAGGAGAAAGTGAGGTCTGCAGATGCTGGAGATCAGAGATGGAAATGTGTTGCTGGAAAAGCGCAGCAGGTCAGGCAGCATCTAGGGAACAGGAGAATCTACGTTTCGGGCATTAGCCCTTCTTCAGGAAGAAGGGCTAATGCCCGAAACGTCGATTCTCCTGTTCCCTAGATGCTGCCTGACCTGCTGCGCTTTTCCAGCAACACATTTCCATCTCTAGTCAGAGGCACAGGGCAGATGTATCTGCAGCCAGCAGCGAAAGCTCAGAATGGTGTGTTGCCTCCCTGGTGCCTCCCCACGATCAAGCATGTCTCAGAGAGGGTGCATAATATTCTCAAAAGTGAGAGGGACCAGCAGGCGGTTATTGTACACATTGAAACCAATGACATAGGAAGGGAAGAGGATGAGATTCTGAAGGGAGAATATAGAAAGTTAGGCAGGAATTTAAAAAGGAGGACCTCTGAGGTAGTAATATCAGGATTACTCACGGTGTTACGAGCTAGTGAGGGTAGGTATAGGAGGATAGAGCAGATGAATTTGTGGCTAAGGAGCTGGTGCATGGCAGAAGGGTTCACATTTTTGGATCATTGGAATTTCTTCTGAGGTAGAAGTGACCTGTGCAAAAGGATGGATTGCACCTGAATTGGAAGGGAACTAACGTACTGGAGGAGACATTTGCTAGAGCTGTTTGAGTGGATTTAAACTAGTAAGGTTGGGTGGGTGGGACCCAGGGAGATAGAGATCAGTCTGAGACTGGTACAGTTAAGAAAAGGAGCGAGTCAAACAGTCAGGGCAGGAAGAAACAAAGCAGAGAACAAGGTAAGGCTGATAAATTAAACTGCATTTACTTCAGTGCAAGAGGCCTAACTGGGAAGGCAGATGAACTCAGTGCATGGTCAGGAACATGGGACTGGGATATCATAGCAGTTGCAGAAATGTGGTTCAGGGATGGGTAGGACTGGCAGCTTAATGTTCCAGGATACAAATGCTATAGGAAAGATAGAAAGAGGGGCAAGAGAGGAGGGAGTGTGGCATTTTTGGTAAGGGATAGCATTACTTCTGTACTGAGGGAGGATATTCCTGGCAATACATCAGGAAAGTTATTTGGGTGGAAGTGAAAAAGAAGAAAGGGATATCACGCTACTGGGATTATATTATACAGCTCCCCAATAGTCAGTAGGAAGTTGAAAAACAAATTTGTAAGGAGATTTCAGTTATCTGTAAGAATAATACAGTGGTTATGGTAGGGGATTTTAACTTTCCAAACATCGACTGGGACTGCCATAGTGTTGAGGATATAGATGGAGAGGAATTTGTTACTTGTGTGTAAGAAAATTTCCTGATTCAGTATGTGGATGTTCCTACTAGAGAAGGTGCAAACCTTGACCTATTCTTGGGAAGGGCAGGTGACTAAGGTGTCAGTGGGGGAGCACTTTGGGGCCAGCAACCATAATTCTATTAGTTTTAAAATAGTGATGGAAAAGGATAGACTGGATCTCAGAGTTGAAGTTCTGAATTGAAGGCTAATTTTGACAGTATTCGGCAAAAAACCTTCAGAAGCTGACTGGGGTCGGATGTTCGCAGGTAAAGGGACGGCTGGAAAATGGGAAACCTTCAGAAATGAGACAACGAAAGTCCAGAGACAGTATATTCCTGTCAGGGTGAAACGTTAGGGTAGTAGGTGTAGGAAATGCTGGTTGACTACAGAAATTGAGGTTTTGGTTAAGAAAAAGAAGGAAGCATATATCAGGTATAGACAGGATAGATCGAGTGAATCCTTAGAGTATAAAGGCAGTATTTTTAAGGGGAAATCAGGAGGGCAGAAAAGGGCATGAGATAGTTTGTTGTGGTTCTGTTCGCCGAGCTGGAAATTTTTGTTGCAAACGTTTCGTCCCCTGTCTTGGTGACATCCTCAGTGCTTGGGAGCCTCCTGTGAAGCGCTTCTGTGGTGTTTCCCCCGGCATTTATAGTGGCCTATCCCTGCCGCTTCCGGTTGTCAGTTTCAGCTGTCCACTGTAGTGGCCGGTATATTGGCCAAGCACTGAGGATGTCACCTAGACAGGGGACAAAACGTTTGCAACAAAAATTTCCAGCTCGGCGAACAGAACCACAACAACGAGCACCCGAGCTACAAATCTTCACCCAAACTTTGAATGAGAGAGTTTTGGAAAATAGGGTTAAGGATTATCCAAAAGGTTTTTACAAATATATTAAGGACAAAAGGGTAACTAGGGAGAGAGTAAGGCCCCTCACCGATCAGCAAAGCAGTGTTTGTGTGGAGCCGCAGGAGACGGAGGAGATATGAAACAAGTATCTTGCATCAATGTTTACTGTGGAGAAGGACATGAAAGATATAGAATGTGGGGAAATAGATGGTGACATCTTGAAAAATGTCCATATTACAGGTACTGCATGTCTTGAAACACATAAAAGTGGATAAATCCCCAGGCCCTGATCAGGTGTACCCTAGAACTCTGTGGGAAGCTAGGGAAGTATTTGCTGGGCCCCTTGGTGAAATATTTGTGTCATTGATAGTCACAGGTGAGGTGCAGGAAGACTGGAGGTTGGCTAATGTGGTGCCACTATTTAAGAAATGTGACAAGGAAAAGGCAAGGAACTATAGACTGATGACCCTGACATCGGTGGTAGGCAGGTTGTTGCAGGGAATCTGAGGGCCAGGATGTACATTTATTTGGAAAGGCAAGGACTGATTAGGGATTGTCAGCATGGTTTTGTGCATGGGAAATCATATCTCACGGACTTAGTTGAGTTTTTGAAGATGTCAGAGGATTGATGAGGGCAGAGCAGTGGACGTGATCTATGTGAATCTTAGTAAGGCGTTCGACAAGGTTCCCCTGGAAGATTGGTTAGCAAGGTTAGGTCGCATGGAATACCGGGAGAACTAGCCATTTGGATACAGAACACTAACAACAGTGCTTCATTGGAGGATTACTGATGATGTTACCTAGTATGGTGATGAAACATCTGAAAACGAACCTTCCAGCTCAACGAGCAAACTTAAATCCAGAACCTCAACCCGAGCTACAAATCTTCTCAAAACACTCTAGCAGAACTGGCTCAAAGGCAGAAGACTGACTGTGGTGATGGAGGTTTGCTTTTCAGACTGGAGGCCTGTGACCAGCTGTGTGCCACAAGGATCGCTGCTAGGTTCGCTACTTTTTGTCAAAATTAGATAAATTATTTTGATGTGAACATTGGAGGTATCGTTAGTAAGTTTGCAGATGGCAGCAAAATTGAAGGTGTAGTGGACAGCGAAGAGGGTTACCTCAGAGTACAAGGGGATCTTGATCAAATGGGCCAATGGGCTGTGGTGTGGCAGATGGAGTTTAATTTATATAAATGTGAGGTGCTGCATTTTGAGAAAGCAAATCTTAGCAGGACTTATACACTTAATGGTAACGAATTGTTGCTGAACAAAGAGACCTTGGAGTGCAGGTTCATAGTTCCTTGAAAGTAGTCACAGGTAGATAGGATAGTGAAGGCATTTGATATGCTTTCCTTTATTGGTCAGAGTATTGAGTATAGGAGTTGTGAGGTCATGTTGCACCTGTACAGGACATTGATTAGACCACTGTTGGAATATTGCATGCAATTCTGGTCTCCTTCCTATTGGAAAGATGCTGTGAAACTTGAAAGGGTTCAGAAACGGTTTACAAGGATGTTGCCAGGGTTGGACGATTTGAGCTATAGGGAGAGGCTGAATAGACTTAGGGCTGTTTTCGCTGGAGCGTCGGAGGCTGAGGGGTGACCTTACAGAGGATTATAAAATCATGAGGGGAATGGATAGGATAAATAGACAAAGTCTTTTCCCTGGGGTGGGAGAGTCCAGAACTAAAGGGCATAGTTTTAGGGCGAGAGGAGAAAAAAGAGCTTAGCACATCAGTGCAAAAGATAAGGCTGATGCTTTTGCAGCAGTCTTAAGCCAGAAGTGCCATGTGGGTGATACATCTTGGCATCCTCCAGTTGTTGCCAGCATTACAGATACCAGTCTTCAGCCAATTTGATTCACTCCAGATGATATCAGGAAACACTGGATACTGCAAAAGCTATGGGCCCTGACAACATTCTGGCAATAATACTGAAGACTTGTGCTCCAGAATTTGTTGCTCCCCGGCCAAGCTCTTCCCATGTTCTTACAACACTGGTATCTACCTGACATTATGGAAAATTGCCCAAGTGTGTCCTGTACATAAAAAGCAGGACAAATCCAACCCACCTAATATCTGCCCCATCAGTCTACTCGTGATCATTAGTAAGTATTGGAAAGTGTCATTAACAATGTTATCAAGCAGCACCTGCTCCGCAGTAACTTGGTTAGTGATGTCCAGTTTGTGTTTTGCCAGGACCACTCTGCTCCGGACATCATTGCAGCCTTGGTTCAAACGTGGACAAAAGAGCTAAATTCTAGAAGTGAGATGAGAGTTACAGCCCTTGAGGTCAAGGCTGCATTCGACCAGGTGTGGTATTAAGGAGCCTTCGCACACCAGGTATCAATGGGTAAACTCTCCAGCGGTTGGAATCATACCTGTCACATAGAATGATAGTTGTGATTGTTGGAGGTCAGTCATCTCAGCTCCAGCGTATCTCTGCAGGAGTTCCTAAGCTAAAGATTTCACAACATTCAACACCATTGACGATGACTCAGATACTGAAGCAGTCCATGTTCAAATGCAACAGGATCTGGAAAATATCCTGACAAATGAGAGTAACATTTGCGCCACACAAATCCCAGGCTATGACCATGAAGAATAAGAGACAATCTAACCCCAGTCCCCTGACATTCAATGATGTTACCATCACTGAATCCTCCAATATCAACAGCCAGGGGTTATCATTGCCCAGAAACTCAACTGGGTTTGCAACATAAACATAGTGGCTTCAAGAGCAAGTCAGAAGCTAAGAATATTGCGCTTGTGACTTACCTCCTGACTCAAAGCCTGCCCACCATCTACAAGGCAGAAGTCTGGAATGTGATGGAATTCACCCCACTTGCCTGGATGAGTGCAGCCTCAACAGCACTCAAGAAGCTTGACACCACCCAGGACAAAGAAGTCCGCTTGATTGGTACTGCATCCACTCCCTCCACGACCAATGCTCAGTAGCAGCAGTGTGTACTATCTGCATGATGCACTGCAGAAATTCATCAACGATACTCAGCACCTTCCAAACCCACAACCACTTTCATCTAGTGGTTAAGAGCAGCAGATATGTTGGAACACAATCACTTGACAGTTCATCCCCAAGTCACTCCCCATTCTGACTTGGAAATATATCGTCGTTCCTTCACTGTCACTGGGTTCAAATTCCTGGAATTCCAACCCTAACGACATTGTGGGTCAACCTTCAGCATGTGGCTGCAGCGGTTCAAGAAGGCAGCTCACTACTACCTTCTCAAGGGCAACTAGGGATGGGCAAGAAATGCTGATGCAGCCAGTGATGCCCATATCCCACAAAATGAACAAATTTAAAAAAAGGATGAGAAAAGGGAAGCAGATATGAAGCAAGTGAGAAGAAAAACTAGAGAAAGGCAGGAGTTGAGGTTGATAACTTGGGGGAGGGCGTCCTTAGAGAAATTTTGATCTAGTGGACTCGGAAGCAAGAAAAGCTGCAGCAAGAGCTAATCAAATTGTCTAATTCCGAATGATATTGATGTCATTAATTCATTGAATTTGTTGGAGAGGAAGTGGAGGAGTTAAGAGAGAGGAGTTTCAGATAATAGATTGTATTAGAGAAAAGAAACTGTGAAGGTGTTATCTTTACATTCTGAATGATCATGGGACAGCAGTTCTGACGGAGGAGAGCTGGACTTTAATGTCAGTTTTATGTCACCAAATCTTGAAATCCCCTGTCCTCTGGAAAAGGCACCACTACCATTAACCCTATCATACCCTTTTATAAACCTCTAAACCTCCGCTGCAGTGAAAAATGTTCCATCCTCGTAGAGATGTACAGCATGGAAGCTGACCCTTCTGTCCAACTTGTCCATTATCTGGCAATGAATAGTTGAACTAGTTGGCTGCCATATGTGTTCAAGAGGGCCCCCTTTGAATGTGAGTTACCAGACTTGATGGCTGCTCCGGAGGAATGAATTATAGAGAGTCAGTGGTTCTAATGGAAACTAGGACAATAAGGGCAGACGTGTTTTGGTTTTGCAGATCGATTGGTACAGAAACAGTTTTGGTCTTGAGGACAAATGCTGGGCAGTTGAGATTTTGAAGTGTCATTGAAATGGAATTGAAAGAGAATCTAGACAAATGTAAGGAAATAATCAGAGATTACCAGTAATGGTGTGGCGGTATGAGATGGCGGTTGTTGTTATAGACTCATAGTGTGTTAAAAGAACCTTCGGTCCACCCAGCCCATGCCAAACATAATCACAAACCAAACTAATCCCATCTGCCTGCTCCTGGCCCTCCAAATGTTTACTATTCATGTACTTAACTAAATGTCTTTTAAACTTTTGAACTGTGCCCACATCTTCTACTTCCTCAGGAAGTTCATTTTACATGCATACCACCCTGTGTGTAAAAAGAAAATTGCTCTACGTCTTTTTTAAATCTCTCTTCTCTCACCTTAAAAATATGCCCCCGAGTCTTGAAATTCCCTATCCTTGGGAAAAGACACCTACCATTAACCCTTTTATAAACCTCTAAACCTCCACTGCAGTGAAAAGTGTTCCAACCTCATAGAGTCATAGAGATGTACAGCATGGAAACTGACCCTTCGGTCCAACTTGTCTATACCGACCAAATATCCTAACCTAATCATGTCTCATTTGCCAGCACTTTGCCAATATCCCTCCAAATCCTCCTTATTCATACATCCATTCAGATGCCTTTTAACTATTGCAATTGTACCAGCCTCCACCACTTCCTCTGATAGCTCATTCCACACCCGCACCATCCTTTGTGTGAAAAAGTTGCTCCTTAGGTCCCGTTTAAATCTTTCCTCCCTCACCCTAAATTTATGCTGTCTAGTTCTGGACTCCCCCACCCCAGGGAAAATAACTTGTCTATTTTCCCTATCCATGCCCCCTCATGACTTTATAAGCCTCTACGGTCACCCCTCTGCCTCTGATGCTCCAGGCAAAACAGCCCCACCCTATTTACTCTCTACCTACAGCTCAAAACCTGCAATCCTGGCAACATCCTTGTAAATCTTTTATGAATCCTTTCAAGTTTCACAGTATCCTTTCGATAGGAGGGAGACCAAAATTGCATGTAATATTCCAAAAGTGGTCTAACCAATGTCCTGTACAGCAGCAACATGACCTCCCAATTCCTATACTCAATGCACTGACCAACAAAAGAAAGCGTATCAGACATCATCTTCACTATTCTATCTACCTGCGATTCCTCTTTCAAGGAACTATGAACCTGCACTCCAAGGTCTCGTTGTTCAGCAACGCATCCCCAGGACCTTACCATTAAGTCCTGCTGTGATTCGCCTTTCCAAAATGCAGCACTTTGCATTTATCTAAATTAAACTCAGTTAGCCTCACCTCAGCCCATTGGCCCATTGGATCAAGATTCCGTTGTACTGTGAGGTAACCTTCTTCACTGTCCATTACACCTCCAATTTTGGTATCATCTGCAAATTTACTGACTATACTTCCTATGTTCATGTCCAAATCTTTTCTACAAATGATGAAAAGCAGTGGACCCAGCACTGATCCTTGAGGCACATCACCGGTCACAGGCCTCCAGTCTAAAAAGCAGCCTTCCACCATCACCGTCTGTCTTCTACCTTTGAGTCATTTCTTTATCCAAGTGGCTAGTTCTCCCTGTATTCCATGAGGCCTGACCTTGCTAACTAGTCTACCATAAGGATCCTTGTTGAATGCCTTACTGAGATCCATGAAGATCATGTCTACTGCTCTGCTCTGATCAATCCTCTTTGTTACTTCTTCAAAAAACTCAATCAAGTTAATGAGGCGTGATTTCCCATGCACAAAGCCATGCTGACTATCCCTAATCTGGCCTTGCTTTTCGAAATACGTATAAATCCTGTCTCTCAGGATTCCCTCCAACAACTTGTCCACTACTGACGTCAGGCTCACTGGTCTATAGTTCCCCCACCTTTCTTAACTAATGGCACGTTAGCCAACCTCCAGATTTCCAGCACCTCACCTGTGTCTATCGATGATACGAATATCTCAACAAGGGTCTAAGGAAACATTTCCCTAGCTTCCCACAGAGTTCAAGGGTACACCTGATCAGGTCCTGGGGATTTATCCACCTCTGTGTTTCAAGACATCCAGCTCCAACAACTCTGTAATATGGACATTTTTCAAAATGTCACCATCTGATTCTCCACATTCTATACCTTCCATGTGCTTCTCCACAGTAAACACTGATGCAAAATACTTGTTTCGTATTGCCCCACTCCAGTCTCCTGCGCTTCCGCATATAAGCTGTCTTGTTGATCTTTTGAGAGGCCCAATACTCTCCCTAATTACACTTTTGCCCATAATGTATTTGTAGAATCCCTTTGGATTCTCCTTAACCCTATTTGGCAAAGCTATCTAATGTCCCCTTTTTGCCCTCTTATTTTCCCTTTTAAGTCTATTCCTGCTGCCTTACTCTTCTTAGGATTCACTCGATCTCTCTTGTCTATATCTGACATATGCTTCCTTGGTTTTCTTAATCAAAACCTCAGATTTGCTTGTCATCCAGCATTCCCTACACGCACCAGCCTTTCCTTTTACCTTGACAGAACATCACTGGTCTCTAGTTATCTCATTTTTTTGAAGGCCTCCCAACTTCCAGCCTTCCCTTTTACCGGCAAATATCTGCCCCCAATCAACTTTTGAAAGTTCTAAGATTTTGCATCATAGCATCAAAGTTGGCCTTCCTCCAACTTAGCACTTCAACTTTTAGATCCAATTTATCCTTTTCCATCACTATTTTAAAACTATTAGAATTATGGTTGCTGGCCCCAAAGTGCTCCTCCCACTGACAGCTCAGTCACCTGCACTGCCTTATTTCCCAAGAGTAAGTCAAGTTTTGTGCCTCCTCTAGTAGGTACATCCACATATTGAATCAGGAAATTTTCTTGTACACACTTAAAAAATTCCTCTCCATCTAAACCCTTGACACTATGGCACTCCCAGTCTATGTTTGGAAAGTTAAAATCCCCTATCACTATTATTCTTACAGATAACTGAAATCTCCTTACAAATTTGTTTTTCAATTTCCTGCTGACTGTTGGGGGGTTGTATAATATAATCCCAGTAACGTGATATCCCTTTCTTCTTTTTCACTTCCACTCAAATAACTTCCCTGATGTATTCCCAGGAATATCCTCCCTAAGTACAGCTGTAATGCTATTCCTTATCAAAAATGCCACTCCACCTTCTTTCTTACCCCCATTTTTATCCTTCCTATAGTATTTGTATCTTGAAACATGAAGCTGCCAGTCCTGTCCATCCCGGAGCCACATTTCTGTAACTGCTATGATATCCCAGTCCCATGTTCCTGACCATGCCCTCAGTTCATCTGCCTTCCCTGTTCGGCCTCTTGCATTGAAGTAAATGCAAATCATACCTTGTTGTCTGCTTTGTCTCTGCCGGCCCTGACTTTTTGACTGGCTCCCTTTCCCAACTGTACCAGTTCCGATTGATCTCTTTTCTCGCTGGTTCCCTGGGTCCAACCACACCTCTCTTTCCCCCCTGCCCCCCAAAACTTACTAGTTTAAATCCTTCCAAACAGCTCAACCAAATGTCCCTGCCACTCTATTAGTCCCCTTCCAATTTAGGTGCAATCCGTCCTTCTTGTCCAGGTCACTTCTACCCCAGAAGAGATGCCAATGATCCAAAAATATGAACCTTTCTCCCCTGCACTCCTACTGTAGCTTGTACCACCTGGAGTAATCGAGATATTATTACCGTTGAGGACCTCCTTTTTAAATTCCTGCCTAACTTTCTATATTGTCCCTTCAGAACCTCATCCTTTTTCCTTCCTATGTCATTATTTCCACTGTGTGCAACAACCTCCTGCTCGTCCCTCTCCCCTTTGAGAGCATTCTTACCCTGTCCAAGGTGCACGGTGGCACAATGGTTAGCACTGCTGCCTCACAGCGCCAGAGACCCGGGTTCAATTCCCGACTCAGGTGACTAACTGTGTGGAGTTTGCACATTCTCCCCGTGTCTGCGTGGGTTTCCTCCGGGTGCTCCGGTTTCCTCCCACAGTCACAAAAGATGTGCAGGTCAGGTAAATTGGCCGTGCTAAATTGCCCGTAGTGTTAGGTAAGAAGGGGTAAATGTAGGGGTATGGCTTCGCCGGGTCAGTGTGGACTTGTTGGGCCGAAGGGCCTGATTCCATACTGTAAGTAATCTAATCTAATCTAATATCCTTGATCCTGGCACCAGAGACAACACACCATTCTGGTTGCTGTCAGCCGCAGAAATATCTATCTGTGTCTCTGATTAATGTGTCCTCATCACAATCGATTGCTTGGAACTTGATGTATACCTCATTACATTGGAGCTATTCTCTGTACTAGAAACTTGGCTGTTCATGCTACGTTCCTCTGAGAGTTCATCACCCCATACATTTTTCAAAGCAGTATACCTTTTTTAGGTGGGGATAATCACAGGAGATGCCTGCACTACCTTCTCTCTTTCCTGGAAGTAACCCATCTACCTGACTGTATCTGCGGCTTTTCTCCCTTCCTATAACTGCCAGCTATCCAGCTTTTATTTATAACTCAAACCTTCCATGGCTGGCAATATCCTGGTAAATCTCTTCTGACCCCTCTCTCGCTTAAAAATATCATTCCTATAACTGGCTGACTAGAACTGGATGCAATACTCCAGAAAAGGCCTCACCAGTGTCCTGTACAACCTCAACTTGACTTCTCAACTCCTATACTTTAAGGACTGAACAATGAAGGCAAGTGTGCTAAATGTCTTTTTAACTGCACTGTCTATATGTGATTCAAGCGTCAAAGAATTCTGTACCTGACCCCCTTGGTCCCTCTGTTCTACAACACTATCCAAGGCCCTACATTAACTGTACAAGTCCTGCCCCTGTTGTGGTACCAAAATGCAATGCCTCGCATTTATCTAAATTGAAATCCATCTGCCATTTTTCAGCACATTGACCCATTTGAATGAGATTCTTTTGTAATCTTAGAAAACCTTCTTCACTTTCTACTATACCATCAATTTTGATGTCTGCAAATTTACCAATCACACCTTCGATATTCTCATCCATACCATTTCCATATTTGGCCAACAAACAACGATCTCGAACTGATCCCTGTGGAGGCACACTAGTGACAGGCCTCCATTCTGAAAAGCAACTCTGTCTCCTACCGTTAAACCAATTATGTATCCAACTGGCAAGCTCACCTTGAATCCTATGTGACCTGAATTTGTTAATTAGTTTGCCATGTGGAACCTTGTCAAAGCCTTTACAAAAGTACAAGTAAACAATGTTTACTGCTCTGCCCTTATCAATCTTTTTGGTACCTTCCTCAAAAAACTCACTTAAGCTTGTGCGACATGATATGCCTTGCACAAAACTATGCTGACTATGCCTAATCAATTTTTGCGTCTCTAAATGTTTATAAATCCTATCTTTTAGAATCACCTCAAACCACTTATTCACAACCAACGTCAGACTCTCACAGGTCTATTGTTCCCTGGTTTCTCTTACAATCCTTCTTAAATGAAGGCACAACATTAACCACCCTCTAGTCATCGGGCACCTTACCTGTAGTTATGGATGATATTTCTGCAAGGCACCCTGTTATTTCTTCCCTAACTTCCTACAGCATTCTGGGATACATTATATCAGATCCTGGATACTTATCCACTTTTATATTCTCGTAAGACCTCATAAACTTCCTTTTCTGTAATGTGAACTGTTTTAACATCTGTAATTATTTCCCTGAATTCTCTAGCTTCTATTTATTTCTCCATGGTAAACATTGACGCAAAGTATTGATTTAATATCTCTCTGATCTCCTGAGGGTTAACACAAAGGCAACCTCTTGATCTTCAAGAGGCCATATCGTCTCTCTAGTTACCCCATTACTCCTGATCTATTTATAGAATCTCTTTGGGTTACCCTTAACCTTATCTGCCAATGCTATCTCATATCCCTTCTTTGTCTTCCTCATTTCTCTCTTAAGAATGCTCCGACGCACTTTATATTTACTCAGATTCGTTTGAGTCCAGCTGTGTATATCGAAAATAAGATTCTCTTTTATTTTTTCCTGACTAGAACCTCGACATCTTTATTTATCCATTGTTCCTTAATCTTACCGGCCTTACCCTTCACTCTCACTGGAACAAAATGCCTCTAAACTTTCGTCATCGCATTCTTAAATGACTCCCACTTGTGAGACATCCTTTTTCCTGACAATAGTCTACTCCAATCAATTCCTTAAAGTTTTTGTCTCATACTAACTTTTATGGAAGGCTTATTCATTTCCATAACCATCTTCAAACTAATGGTGTTATTATTATACCTCGACCCAAAGTGTTCCCCCACTTTCACTTCAGTCACCTGTCCTTCTTTTATTGCACAAAACAAGGTCTAGTTTTACCCCATCTCTTGTAGGAACATCCACATATTGATTAAAAAAGAATTCTTGAACACATTTGGCAAATTCTTCACCATCCAAACCTTTAACATTGTTAGGCCCAGTCAATGTTTGGAAAATTAAAATTTCCCATTGTTACAATCTTATGCTTACATATATTTGAGATTCCTATACATATTTGTTTCTCAATTTCTCTCTGACTACAGTACAGTCACATCAAGGTGATCTTTCCTTGAGTGTTTCTAATTTCTACCCATAAATTTTCACTGGATGATCTTTCAAAAAATCTTCTCTAGTTTGTTTTAAATCAGAAAACTGCTGTCCTCCTCCTCGAGCCTCCTTTTCTGTCCTTCCTGTAGCATCTAAACCCTGGAACATTGAGCTGCCAGTCTTGTCCATCTCTCAGTCAAGTTTCTATAATAGTTATGATGTCCCAATCCCATGTTCCTGTATATGCTCTGAGTTCATCAGCCTTACCTGTAAGACCTCTTGCACTGAAATAATTGCAGCTGCACCAGAAGGGATATACCCTAGGTTACTACAGGCAATGAGGGAAGAGATTGCTGTGCCTTTAGCGATGATCTTTGCATCTTCACTGTCCACTGGAGTTGTGCTAGATGATTGAACGCTCGCAAATGTTATTCCCTTGTTCAAGAAAGGTAATAGGGATAATCCTGGGAATTACAGACCAGTCAGTCTTGTGTCAGTGGTTGGTAAAGTAGTGGAGAAGATTCTGAGAAACAGGATTTATGACTACTTGGAAAATCATAGTTTGATTAGAGGTAGCCAGCATGGCTTTGTGATCATGCCTGACAAGGCTTATTGAATTCTTTGAGGATGAGACAAGTCATATCGATAAAGGTAGAGCAGTGGATATAGTATACATGGATTTTCGCAAGGTGCTTGATAAGGTTCTGCATGGTAGGCTCATTCAGAAAGTAAGGAGGCTTGTGATACAGGGGAATCTGTCAAGTCTGGATGCAGAATTGGTTGGCCCATAGAAGGTAGAGATTGGTGGTAGGTGGAAAGTATTCTGTCTGGAGCTTGATGACCAGTGGTGTTCTGCAGGGATCAGTTTTGCAACCTCTACTCTGTGATTTTTATAAATGACTTGGATTGGGAAGTGGAAGGATGGGTAAGTAAGTTTGCTGATGACACAAAGGTTTGGTGGAGCTGTGGATAGTGTGGAAGGCTGTTGTAGGCTGCAACAAGACATTGACAGGATGCAGAACTGGGCTGATAAGTGGCAGATGGAGTTCAACCTGGAAAAGTGTGAAGTGATTCATTTTGGATTACAGAATACAGGATTAAAGGCAGGATTTTTGGCAGTGTGTAGGAACAGAGGGATCTTGGGATCCATGTCCACAGATCCCTCAAAGTTGCCACCCTGGTTGTTAAGAAAGCGTATGGTGTGTTGGCTTTCATTAGCAGGGGAATTGAGTTTAAGAGCCACACGGTTATGCTGCAGCTCTATAGCACCCTGGTTAGACAACACTTGGAATATTGTGTTCAGTTCTGGTCACCTCATTATAGGAAAGATGTGGAAGTTTTAGGGAGGGTGCAGAGGAGATTTACCAGGATGCTGCCTGGAGAGCATTTCTTATGAAGAAAGGTTGAGGGAACAAGGGCTTTTCTCTTTGGAGCGAAGAAGGATGAGAGGTGACTTGATAGAGGTGTACAAGATGATGAGAGGCATAGACAGAGTGGACAGCCAGAGACTCTTGCCCTAGTGGAAATGTCTATCATGAGGAGGCATAATTTTAGTGATTGGAGGAAGGTTCAGGGGAGATGTTAGAGGTATGTTCTTCACTCAAAGCATGGTGGGTGCGTGGAATGCTCTGCCAGTGGTGGTGGTAGAGTCAGATACATTAGGGACATTTAAGTGACACTTGGCACATGGAAGTTAGTACAATGAAGGATATGTAGGTGAGACTGATCTTAGAGTAGGCGAGAAGGCTGGCACAAATCTGTACTATGCTGCACTGATCTCTGTTAATTTGTCAGAGTTACTACATTCTGTGACTTTCTCTTGTCTTTCTTTTCTAATTGACTTGCTCTTTTTACATTCAGAAACTTTCTCATCAATCTTTCTATTTACACTGTTACTTAGAATTCCTCCATCCTTACCTCTCTAGCAATATGAATTCTCATTTAATAGAACTGGCAAATCTGCCACTAAGATATTGGTCCTTTTCCAGTTCAAGTTAAACTGATTCTTTTTGAACAGGTCCTTTCTATCCCAGAAGATATTCAAATTGTCCAAAATCCCGAATCCCTGAACAATATACCCCCTCTTCAGCCATTGATTTATCTCCTTTATCCTTGACTATGGATGGTGAGTTTGTGTGGGAGGTAGTATTATGGAGGTCAAGTGGAGCAGTTACCTCAGAGGAGAGATAGTGATTAATTGCGATAGATGTTCAAACCACCTTGGATGAAAAGTCACTGAGTACAACAATGATAAGATATTTTTGACAGTTGTACAAGTTGTGGACAATGAAAATTTAAATTGTTTGTGTTTGCACAAAGGAGGGTGCTGGTAGGGTTAGGTGGCGGTGGCGGACCAAGTGATTTGGTGAAAAGAAACACATCACAAGAGATACTCTAGAGAGTAACTAGAATTATTTTTATTTTTTCAAACTATCACAAGTCCAAGCACAAAATCAGCATTTTCCTGGTAACTTTAAGGATAAAAGCCACATTAAAATATGCTATACCCAAAATCGGGCTGTCTGAAAACTGGACATTTTTATAATGGTGAACTTTACTGTTTAAGCCATTGGACGTGTGGTTTGGCCTGCTTGAAAAATGCTTGTCTACATTTGGAGAGGAGTAGTCATACTATAACATGCTTGTTGTTGACATGCTGTTGTACATTAAATTTTCTTAAAGGTATTTTCAATTACGACGGTCCAGAAAGAAAACAATAAGTCACTTTGGGTAACTGAACATTTCTGAAATGCTGTGTTGGTTAGGCGCTGACTGTACAAGTTGAACTCTATTCTGCATTGGTTTTAGTTAACAGCATGAGGAAATTATCATAGTGTTCACCTTCTGTTTGCTTCTGATGTGGGATACGCCCTCAAAACATAAGAAGCCAGACATAAACAAACTGCTGAGGATCAATATTACAGGAGAACCAGATATTGAAATATATATTGAACACTTGGACTGAATCTATTGCATAATAACAAAATTAATGACTGAATGACATGCTACACCACATCAGATGTACAGATTCTGAGGAAGTCTGAGATCCGGCAAGGATGCTGGATTTTGGATTTGCATTATATATACAATACAGACACACACACACATTCTCTTTAGAAAGTGGTGCACATTGTGTTGGGGAAGGTTTAATCTGCAGCGCCTCATATCTTGCCAAGATTGTTTACCTTTATGCATGAGAAAAGAGATTAGTTTTACTATTACCAGTATTTGCATCTGTGGGGTCAGTCACAACCAGTTCAGTAAACATTCAGAATCTATTATGCCACCATCTCCACACAGAAGTGAGTGCCCCCACACGCCATTCTCGTAACTCCCAAATGCAGTATTCAGACACTGTTCTCTCTTAAGCCATCCAACATCTCAAACATAGTAATCAGCTGCTATTTCAGCACCATCCACCATTCTTTGTTTTAGTCTAGTAGCTGGTATCAGTGAAGCACAGTTGTCAGCCAAGGGCAAGAATATCTACAGTAGGAACCGAATCAGTGAATTTTAAAGTTGTCACTTACCTCCCCTCTGAGATGCATGTCCTCCTGGATTTTCCCATAATCAGTGACCAAGTTTCACTTCTCTGCCTCTACTTGTTCCAGTGTTGACACACAAGAATCTTGGACCCACTGGTATTTGTAGCTGTAAGTGTTTCTGAATTCAAAGCATGCTTTCCTCACTGACAGGAGAAAGTGAGGACTGCAGATGCTGTAGATCAGTGTCGAAGAGAGTCAATGTCTTGGGCATAAGCCCGATTTCTGATAAAGGGCATATGCGCAAAACGTCTACTGTCCTGCTTTTCAGATGCTGCCTGACCGGCTGCCCTTTTCAAGCATCACACTCTTTGACTCTTTCCTCACTGACATTCCCTTTTTAGCAGTAGGCAACCAGTGAGTGTAGGGCTTTTGTCCAGATGAAGGGCTTTTGCCCAAAACGTTGATTTTCCTGCTCCTCGGATGCTGCCTGACCTGCTGCGCTTTTCCAGCACTACTCTAATCTAGAGTTTAGATACATAATCGCCATTGTTCCATAACCTCCGAAGAAGGGGTAATCACAACCCCAAATATTATCTCCACAAGCTCATTGAGATAATTGGAAGGCAATTATTTAGCACCAAGCCAGACCCCATCAAAAATAATGTAAGAAGGTAGCTTAGGTCCTAACTACTGCTTATTTTAAAGGCAGATGTGAAGTGGATATGCTAGGTGTGATACACCTGGTCAAAACACTTGGCTTTAAGCAAAGCAGAATTTATTTTAAACATGGACAAAAGAAAACGGAATTTATAATAAGTTAACTATTAGAAACCTTAACCGAACTGACACAGTAACTATTACTAATCAACTGCTCCCTTAGACATGCCTTGGTAGAAAGGTAAATTCAAACACAGATTCTTCCAGGCAGGAGGGAACAACATGCAAAGAGATTTCAGAAGAAGGTCAGAGAATTTTTTTCCTGAAACTTGCAACTCCCCTGGACTCTCCCATCTTGTGACTGTTACGTCTAAAAGCAAAAGAGAAAAAAAATCTGAACTGGGAGAACTGGCCACTCCCCTTCCATTGTTAAACTAGACCCTTCCCTAGACTCTTTTGCACCTCTGTCTTTATGACCAATTTTCAGAAACTAAGAACAAAATAACCTTTTTAAAGTGACAGCATCACTTGCTTCATGAGATTGTAGCTATACTATTCATGCAGACATCTAAGTAATGTTCTGGAGACTCTGGTTAAAATTCTACCGTGGCAGTTAGTGGAATTTGAATTCAATAGAGATGTGGAATTAGTAGTTTGTTGACTGTCATTAAAAACCCAAAAATGGTTCCTGATGTCCTTTAGGGAAACTGCCATCCTTACCTGGTCTAGACTATATGTGACTCCAGACCCACAGTAATGTGGTTGACTCTTACTGCCCTCTGTGATGGGCAATAAATGCTCGCCTTGCCAGCAATGCCCTCCTCCTGTGAATGAATTTTTAAAAATGCCCAATCACTGGTCATTACTGGTTTGAGTACATTGGTGTTCACCAGCCTCATTAGATCTGCTTCTCACTTTGGATGGATAGCACAAGGCAGTATCCAATGCAATTTTAAGTTTTAGATTTCTCTCAGTAACCTACATTGGATGGCCTCAGTTTGTAGGTATTCTGTCTCTTAAATAGACTTTAGTGCACTTACAATTTGTTCATGTACCTCTGAAATAAAGCTGGGAGTGACATGATCCTAAACAAGGGCCTTATTTTGTGAAACAGTAAATTGTTATGTTTGGCGGGTACTGGGATTCAGCAGCCACTCCCACCTGCAGATAGGCCTACAAAAGATCAGTCTTTTATGAATTTTTGCCCATGCCAGGCCATTTAACAGATCTTTGATCAAGGGCAATAGGTATTTATTTGTGCATAGTACTGGATTAACAGCAGCATTGAAGTCACCAGAGGTACTGTTCCATCCATTGTGATTTACAGGGAAAGTGATCCCCAGGTGGTATCATTGTTAATCCAGAGACCCAGGGAACTGCTGTGCTGGCCCCCAGCAATTTTGACTCAAATTACCGTCTGGGCAATAACTTCTGGCCTAGCCCGTGATGTCCACGTCCCATGAATGAAATAAAAGCCCATAGTTTGGAAATCCCTGGTTTGTGAATAGTAAAGCAAAGGGCTATGTTTTGAGGTCCCATGAAATCTTTTATTCATTATATTTCATGACAATCACTCGGTCACCATTTTACATAATGAGTAAATGATTAGAAATGGAAAACTGACAGAATTGCGGATACTAGAAATCAGAAACAAAAACAAATTGCTGACAAAACTTAAAGTTTCCATCTGTAGAAAGAAATCAGAGTTAACCTTTTGTGTCCAGTTCTGAAGAAGAGTCAGTGGACCTGAAATGTTATCATAAGCCCTTAAGAAATAGGAATAGGAGTAGGCTATCTGGCCGTTCAAGCCAGCTCCATCATTCAATCAGGTCCGGGCTGATTTTTTTTGTGGCCTCAGCTTCACTTACCTGCCCTCTTACTATAACCCTTAATTCCTTTACTGTTCAAAAAATTATCTTTCTTAGCTTGAAAAACATTCAAAGAGGAAGCTTCAAATACTTCACTGGAAATGGAATTCCACAGATTCTCAACCCTGTGCTGAAGGATTTCCTTCTCAATTTGGTCCGAAATCTGCTGCCACTAATTTTGATTAGTGCCCTCTTGTCCGAGTTTCACCTGCCAGTTGAAACATACTCTCTACTTCTATTTCCTTCATAATTTCATATGTTTCTAACAGATACCTCCTCATTCTAAATTTCAATGATTATAATCCCAGTTTGCTCAGTAAATAAGCCAACCCCCTCAACTCTGGAATCAACCTCCTCTACACTTTTGTTGCCAATATTTCCTTTCTCAAGGAAGGAGACCAAAATTGATGAGGTCTCACCAGTACTCCAGGTGTGGCCTCATCAGTACCCTATACAGCTGCAACATAACATCCCTGTTTTAAACTCAATCCTTTTAGCAATGAAGGGCAAAATTCCATTTGCTACCTTAATGACCTGTTGTACCTGCAGACCAAACTTCTGTGATTCATGCGCAAGGACACCCAGATCCCTCTGCACAGCAGCATTCTGCAATTTTTTACCATTCAAATAATAGTCCTTTTTACTGATACTCCATGCCAACAAAAATGGCTGTCCATGCTAACCTCATTTTCCTTACTATTCATGTACTTGTCCAAATGCCTTTTAAATGTTGTAAATGTACTCACTTCAACCACTTCCACCTGTCGCTCATTCCATATGCGTAACGTCCTCTGTGTAAAAAAAGTTGCCCCTCAGGTTTTCTTGTATTCTTTCCCCTCTAGCCTTAAACTGATGTCCTCAAGTCCTCAATTCACCAACCTTGGGAAAAAGACTGAGTGCATTCACTGTATCCATGTCTCTCGTGATCTTATACACCTCCATAAGGTGCCCTCTCAGTCTCCTATGCTGTAAAAGAAAAACGTCCTAGCTTCTCGAACCTCTCCTTACAACTGAGACCATTGAGTACAGGCAACATCTTTGTAAATTTTTTTCTGCATTCTTTCCAGTTCAACAAGGTGACCAAAACTGAACACAATACTCCCAAGTGTGGCCTCACCAATATCCTGTATAACGGCAACATAATTTCACAACTTCTATGCTCCGTGCCCTGACTGATAAAGGCCAGTGTGCCAAAAGCCTCTTTCACTGTCCTGTCTACCTGTGACTCCACTTTCAGAGAACTGTGAACCTGAACGTTAAGCTCTCTCTGCTCCACTACACTCCTTAAGGCCCTAACATTCATCATGAAACTCCTTCCTTGATTTGACTTTCCAAAATGCATAACCTCACACTTATCTATATTAAACTCCAGTTGCTATTTCTCAGTCCACTTCCCCAACTGATCAAGGTCCTGCTGCAATTTCTGCTAACCTTCCCCAATGTCCACGATACCACCTATTTTACTGTCATCTGCAAACTTACTAATCATGCCTTATACATTCTCATCCAAATAATTGATATAGATTACAAACAGTGATGGACCTAGCACCAACCCCTGAGGCACTCCACTAGTCACAGGCCTCCAGTCCGAAAAGCATTCTTCCACTATTAACCTCTACTTCCTCTCATCAAGCCAATTTTATATCCAATTTGCCAGCTCCCCTTGGATTGAAAATGGAGTTTGGGAATGATTCAAATTCAATGTTTTTAATTAGTGAAATTTGGGGTCTATGCAAACATATCACTAATCTGTAGAGTGATGAACTAAACAACATTGCAATTAATATTTTTACTGATTGATTGCTGTTCTGAGAATTACTTTTTCCTCTACTCACGTGGATAAGTGGAATTTTCACTATCTGGAAAAAAGGATTTTTCGTTCAAGAACACGAAATAGCCTTCTGTTTCTTCCTTAGTCCCTACTTTTTGCAGATTACCTCAGCTCCCCATTTGCATTCATCTTCTTTAATGACTTTCCCAGGTAAATGCCGACATTTACATCCAATCTCTTTAGATTGGTTTCACAGGTCGGTGCAGCATCTAGGGCCGAAGGGTATGTTCTATGTTATCTGAAATGATTTGCCACAAAATGGAAATGAACCTAGGATCTACATCCCAATGCACCATCCTGGGATTCAGATCACAAGATAAAATGTGCTCAGCAAAAACAACGGTGCTCATCCTTATACATTGTAGCAGGTAGGCCTGTTCCATCCGCTATTGAATTCCAGTTGCAAAATATAAAATCAGTTACAGCCTCAACATGGGTAGGAAACTCAAGAGTTCAAGGCTTCCTATGACCCTATATTTTTAAAATTTGCATGGAAATATAGAAGATAGGAGCAGGAGGAGGCCTTTTGGCTCTTTGAGCCTGCTCCGCCATTCAACATGATCATGGCTAATCATAGCTTAATCCTGCTTTCTCCCTTTGATCCTATTCGCCCCAAGTGCTTTATCTAGCCACCTCTTGAATACGTTGTGTTTTGGTATCAACTGCTTCCTGTGGTAATGAAATCCACAGGCTCACAGCCCCAAATATTATCACTGCAACCCCATCTCAATGCACTTTGCCCAATCCCATGCACATTAATCTTGCACAATAATCTCTTATGTGGGACCTTGTCAAGCACTTTGTGAAAGTCCAAATATGCCACAATGACTGGCTTCCCCTTGTTAACTCTACTAGTTACATATTGATAAAATTCCCATAGATTTGTCAAGCATGATTTCTCCTTCATAAATCGATGCTAACTCTGTCTGATCCTGTCACTGCTTTCTCAATGCTCCATGTAAAGTCCTTGATAATGGATTCGAGAATTTTCCCCACTGACAATGTTAGGCTTACTGGTCTCTAATCCCCTATTCTCTCTCAACCTCCCTTTTTAAAACGGAGTGACATTAGCTGTCCTCGAATCTGTAGGGACTGTTCTGGAGTCTATAGAACCCTGGAAGGTGATTAGTGCATCCACTATTTCTAGAGGCACTTCCTTAAGTAATCTGGGATATAGATTATCAGGCCCTGGGGATTTATCTGTGTACAATCCCATCAATTTTCCCAGCACCATTTCTCTACTAATATTGATCTCAGTTCTTCCCTGTCACTAAATCTTGCATTCTCCAACATTTGTGATATCTGATTTGTATCCTCTTTTGTGAAGACAGAACCAAACTATCTATTCAGTTGCTCAATCATTTCTTGGTTCCCAATTGCACTCATCTCCATTTCTGTCTATAGGAGACCTACATTTGTCTTCACCAATTTCTTTCTCTTCACATACCTATAGAAATTCTTAATGTCAGTCTTTACGTTCCCTTCCCTGCCTTGAGGAATGCTAAACTGCTCCACATCCTCAGACATATTAATTTTCTTGGTAAATATGTATGCCTCTTTGCAGGATGCAGATTTTATTGGGAGATCTTCCTAACTGTTTTTGAGAACGTGGTAGTGAGCTGCCTTCTTGAAAGCTGTGGTCCAGCTTCTGTAAATGCACCCACAATGCTGTTAGTTTTAAGGTATATTTCTAAGACACAAGGTTATGACTTGGAGAGCAACATGGAGGTGATGGCATTTTCCCATGATTCTGCACATTGATAAATTGTCACAATGATGGTGTTGGGGTGTGTGTGTGTGTGTGTGTGTGTGTGTGGACTCGTGCATTCTCTGGATACTTTGACAACCTACAGCAGGCAACTCAGAGCACTGGAGAAATAGAACCAATGGTGCCTTCACATGATCCTCCAAGTGCGATGATAGGACAGGTGGTCCAATGTGATCATCCTTTTACGAGCTAAATCTTCTAACATCAAGGTACTAGCTCCAATTGGGAGGACAAGTCATTTACATCCCTGACACCAAATTTGTGAAGCAACTTCTCTAGTCACAATTTGGTCATAGGAGACTTCTAGGGTAAATAGAGATACTTGAAGGATGCCCTCAAGGGATCCCTGAAAAGCTCTGTAACCCTGCTGACTCATGGCTTGTGACCAACCAAAATGGAAAGGTTTTTGGGCAGTTATCACATGACGTGAAGGTAAGGCAACATAGAGGGTGCACAAATGGCAAAACAACTCAAAGTAACCAATGCTTCATGCACCACCTTCCCTACTCCTGTGGCAGAATCGATAGAGTACAAATTGAATTTATCAGTCATTTAACAACCCACTAAAATGGAGATTAAGGAACAAAATAAACAACTTGAAACTGTATGCAAAAGCAATAATACCAGAAGATAAGCGAAAATTGCTTATGGTTGAAAAGTAATACTTTGAAGCAGGTTGTCCAGTGATGTGTAGAATATTCTGTGTACTATATGATATTACAGCGATTTTGCTAAGTTGAACATTGAAATGACTATTGGTACACTTACAATTCCATTTCTGTCTGGAAATACTGGAACCAACAAAGATAGTTGAAATGGCCTCTTTGTTAGTGAGAAACAAGTATGCTATGATGGTGTAGTGGTAATGTTATTGGACTAGTAATCCAGAGACTCGGGCTAATGCTTCGGGGACACTTGTTCAAATTATACCATGGCAGCATGATGAAATTTAAATTCAGTTAATGAAACTGAAACATTAAAGTTAGTCTTGGGAATGATCATCGATTGTCAGAAAAATGCATTTGGTTCTCTACTGTAATTTAGGGAAGGAAATCTGCTGTCCTTACCTAAACTTGGCTACATGTGACTCCAGATTATTAGTAATGTGTTTGAATCTTCATTATTCTCTGAAATGGCCTGGCAGACCTTCTGAGTTCAAGGGCAATTAAGCAACGGGCAACAAGAAATACCCATATCCTTGAAATAAGAAAAAACACCAAGAGATGGGAGAGAGATTTGAGGAGATAATTAGAAAGAGAGCCATTGGATTCATTAATGCTATTTCTCTCTTTATTGCTGTCAGGCTGAGTTTCTCTAGCACTTTGTTTTATTATTTCAGATGTCTAGCATCCACAATACTTTGCTTTTATATGTTAGAAGTGGAAGCAGGTTTATGTAGAGTTGTGTTTGATTTCCAGGATAATCCTGGATAAGTGGGTGTAGTGACCTGTACGATTTTAAGATGGATGGAATTTTGTGCAGGATTTATGGTGTGAAGGCAGCCAAAAGTGTGTCAAGTTCCTATGTTTCTGTCTACCCTGCTTCTAGTTTTCTTTGCCTGTGCTCTTTACTTCAAGTGGGCGGTTGTAATTTGTTTTAAAGGAAAGGATGTGGACTCAGAAACTCAGCTCAGGATTAAACCGAATGCTTAACTACAAAGGAACCTCGATTACCTGAAAGACACAGGTGGGGAGTATTTCATTTGGTTTATCTAATGCCAGATAACCTAGTTAGCCAAGCATTGGGACCTTGCGATCTTGTTCGGATAATCTGAAATTTGGTTAATCAAATGCCGGATAATTTAGGTTCCTCTGTAAATAGTTAATTTAGCTTAGCACTGAACATTGAACTCAAGGACTCAATTCATGAGATTAGAGATTCTAACAATCTCTTTGCTCATAACAGTGCCTTGGAGAAAAGAATTGACTTTGATAACCTGAAGGTTCTTGATAATTAGTAGTAAAATGAAGTGGTTTGAATTAGGTTTGTGATGGTCGTGGGGGGGATGTGCTCAGGGTAACAATGGGATCTCTGCACTTGGGCTGGGAGGCTGAAAATTCTACTTTTTATCTTAAAAGTCAATGCACTGCATTATTATTTAACCATTCCACTCATAACCCACCACCTTACATTTTTTTTTCCTTTGCCAATGAAAAGTGGACCTCAGCAATAGAGCACCATGGAAAGGGTGATGGGGCTGTCCTTGATTGAAGTACAGTTTCAGGTTTCTAAAAGGTGGTTGTGCAGTCCATAAGTCAAATCCTTAGGTTTGTTTGAGTTAGGAGAAAGTGAGGTCTGCAGATGCTGGAGATCAGAGCCGAAAATGTGCTGCTGGAAAAGCGCAGCAGGTCAGGCAGCATCCAGGGAACAGGAGAATCAACGTTTCGGGCATAAGCCCTTCTTCAGGAATGAGGAAAGTTTGTCCAGCAGGCTAAGACTGCTGGACAAACTTTTCTCATTCTGAAGAAGGGCTTATGCCCGAAACGTCGATTCTCCTGTTCCCTGGATGCTGCCTGACCTGCGCTTTTCCAGCAGCACATTTTCGGTTTGTTTGAGTTAGTCATCATTATCATCATCATTGATGATCCCTCGCAGCTGAGGATGACTCTCTCTCCTCCTGTCAGGAGTGAATCCATAGGTGGCTATGCAGACCGATGCAGCATTTACAGGCTCTGTTAGAGTTTGGCAGAAGGTGGTTTTGGGAATTGGTGGGTCGGGTATTGGTGTGCCAGCGTGTTCATTTTATTGTTTTCTCCTGCTTTTGCTTTTTCCTGATGGCAAGTCTCGAGGTGCTTGATGCCTTCCTGGATGCTGCTCCTCCTTTTTAGACAGTCTTGGGCCAGTGTCTATGGGAATGCTAGACTTTGCCAGTGAGGCCTTGAAGTGCTTCCTCTGTCCTTCTGGGGCTTGCCTGCCATTTTGAAGCTGGGAGGACAACACCTGCTTGGGGAGTCTCGTGTTGGCCATGTGCATGACGTGCTCAGCTCACGATAGCTGATCCAGGGTGATCAGTGCCTTGATGTTCGGAATGTTGGTCTAGTTGGGGACAGTGGATTCGCAAGATCTTGCGCAGGCAGCATTAGTGGTACTGCTCCAGCACCCTGAGGTGCCAACTGTAGGCAGTCCACGTCTCCGAGCCATATAGGAGGGTGGGAACCACCACAGCTCTGTAAACGTGATCTTGGTGTCAGATCTGATGTTGTCCTTGAACACCATTTCTGTAAGGCAGCCAAAGGCTGTGCAAGCACACTGGAGGCAGTGCTGAATCTCATCTTCAATAGCTGCTTTGGCTGACAGGACATATCTGACATATTGGAAGTGGTCAGTGTTCTCAAGTCTCCCCATGGACCTTGATCGAGGGTTTGCTCCGCAATGCCAATTCAGGTTGGTGGAGGACCTTTGTCTTACAGATGTTTAGGCTAAGACCTAAGCTGTCATATGCTTCTGTAAAGGTACTGATGATGGTCTGGAGGACATCCTCTAGGATTGCACATGTGCAAACATCATCAGTGTACTGTAGATTGATGACACTGATTGGATTGCCTTTTGTTTTATTTTGAAGGTAGTGGAAGTTGACTAATCTCCCACTGGTTCTGTAAGTTGGCTCCTCTCAAGCGGGGAGCTTATCGGTGGTGAGGTGAAGCATTGAAACAAGAGAGATTGAGAACAGAGTTGTAGTAGTGACACAGCCCTGCTTGACACTGGTCCAATGGGCAATGGGTGGAGACATTTTTCTTTGCCATGTCTTCCATATCATTATTGAGCAGGTGAAGGATGGTAACAAACCTCATTGTGCAATCAAAATGGAGAAGTATGCTCTATAACGCTTTCTGATTGACGGTGTCAAACGCCTTTGTAAGGTTGAAGAAGGGCATACACAGGGGTAGGTTCTTTTTTCTGCTTTTCTCCTGCAGCTGCTACGTGGTGAAAATACCACCCCACCTCCTCCCCAGCCGAAAGCCACACAGCAATTCTGGGAGGAGTTCCTCAGCCACAGGGAGGAGATGGTTGCGGAGGACCTTGGCAATAACTTTTCCAACAGGTGACAGCAGGAAGATTCTCCTGTGGTTACCGCAGTCAGACTTATTCCCTTCTTTGCAAATGTTCATGACTCTGGCATCTCAGAGTTCTCCTGGGATGTTGTCCTCCATCCAGGTAAGGCAGACAAAGGCATTTAGCTGAAGCAGGAGCTCTTTGCCTCAGTGGGGGTACCATCTTTTCGAGCAGCCTTATTCTTTAAGCTGGTGGATGACCTTCTCTACTTCATGGAGGGCTAGGGTATTGCTGAGCTGATGGCATGTAGTGTGCTGTGGGGTGAATTCAAGGGCGCTCCGATCAATGACAAAGTCTTGTGTGAGGAGATCTCTGAAGTACTCCGAGCAATTTTTTTTAATGGCTTCCTTATCTTTGAAAAGAGTCACTCCATCTTTTACGAGCAGTGGAGTGGGGACTTGTGTGTTTGGTCCCTATGTGGTCTTGAACACAGAATAAACCTTGCAAATCATACTTGTCAGCTCTCGTTGGGCTTCAATGCTTTCTGCACCCACCATCTGTTCTTTATTTCAAAGGTTTATTATTGAGTCTTGGCCTTCAGTTGCCTTTTCCCTTCTGAGTGTGATTGATGGTTTACATTTAGCGCTTCTGGCTTAACAGTTCTTGGATCTCCTGATCATTCTCATCAAATCAGTCTTGGAATTTTCCTGGTAGAATGACCGATTAAGATTTTGCAGGCATTGAGGATGAACCAGAGGCTGTTGGAATCCTGTGACTCATATTGCCGATAGTTGCTAGGTTTGTAGTGAGGTTGTATGAGGCTGTTTTTTCCAGGTCTTTGAGTGCCCAGTGTTGAGTTAGTATTTGTGAGCACGGTGTCCAGAGTGGCCAAAAGTGTTAAAATTGTGGGTACAACAGCAGGCTAAGCAAAACCAACTTGTGAAAGTATATAGAGCTCCCTAACTCTTTATTTTTAACAAGGGTTGTTTCTAGTATGTTTGTGTGGCAGAGTAAATTATTAAGTGCATGACAGCTGTTGAAGTGTTGAGATGAACTGGAGGAAACAGTTTAAAAAGTCCACTCACCTAAGATGGAAACGGAGAGGTCATGAGTCTGGAGCCCTGTTCCAAAGGGGAATATTTGAGGCAGGAACATTGAGTGTGATTCATTTGTGTATGCGAGAATCTATGTGTATTCACAGACTCAGCCCTGTTGTAGGCTAAAGCAAATGTTCACAAGTTGAAAAACATGCAAAATGGAGAGGGTTGTGGTGATAGCCAATACCCACTGCATTGTACATTATCAGTGCCCTGGCTAATTACAATAGACCTGCCTAGAATGACAGATGATCATTCCTGCTGCATTGCTATGCCAACCCCAATTTAACAAATCAGCACACTCCTCTTGTGCTGTATAAACTATTGTTTCCTTTCTAAACATGTTTGTTTTCTTGTGTTTGGGTACTGGTGAAAAACTTCGATTTCATGTCTCTTTGTCCTAACAAGCAATTACTTTTTATTTGAAGTGTCTAGTCTGTTATTAACATAACATATTCAATTGTAATAAAATTGGTATTGTGTGCAAAGAAGTAGAAATTCCAGAGCAAACATTTGTCAAATGTGTTTCAATTATCAGTAATTTCAAGTAGTTGTATAATGTGATCAATGAGCCTGGAAATGAGAGAAACACCATGGCTTCTGATTTCTCTCCAAGATGATGCTTTGAAATACATATAATTGGGGTGAATCACTTTGTATTTGGGAAGAAACATGCATGTTCCTGTTTGAGAGTAGCATGACTGCACCTCTGGAATGTTTTTATAAGTGAAACTATCCTCTAATCTTACATGTAATCTCAGTCTTCACTTCAACTAGTGTCAGTTCTTGCATTAGATTTGCGCTAGGAGCGTGAAGTGCAATTGAGTACAAACCCAGAGTCCTCAACTGTCTCCGTATGAGCTGAAAAATGTGTTGCTGGAAAAGCGCAGCAGGTCAGGCAGCATCCAAGGAGCAGGAGAATCGACGTTTCGGGCATAAGCCCTTCTTCAGGAATAAGGAGGGTGTGCCAAGCAGGCTAAGATAAATGACCTGGGAGGTGCAGTGAGAGAGGGACTCACTGAAATCCTTGTAGAGGGAGGAAGGGAGCTTCTTCAAGGAAGGCATCCTTGCAAGAGGATTCGCAGTAGGTTAAAATCAACTAGGAGACCCAAGCTCTTCATTCATGAGATCATTCTTGTGAACTTCTTCTGGGCCCTCTCCAAGGCCAGCGCATCCTTCCCTAGATATGGGGCCCAGTGCTGCTCTCAATATTCAATATGTGGCCTTATACAGCCTCAGCAGCACATCCTTGCTCTTGTATTCTGGCCCTGTCAAATTGAATGCTGACATTGCATCTGCCTTCCTAGCTGCCAACTCAACCTGCATGTTAACCTTAAGAGAATCCAGAACTATGTTTCCCAAATTCCTTTGTACACCAGATTTCTGAAGCCTTTCTCCATTTAGAAAATAATCAAATCTCTATTCTTCCTACCAAAATACACAACCTTACACTTTCCCACATTGTATTTCATTTGCCTCTTCTTTACCCACTCTCCTAGCATGTTCAAGTTCCTCTGTCACCTCCCTGCCTCAACATTTCCTGTCCCTGCACTTATCTTTGTGTCATGTACAAACTCAGCAACAATGCTGTCAATTCCTTCATCCAGATTGTTAATACATAATGTGAATACTTGTGGTGTCAACATTGACCCCTGTGGAACTTTACTTGTCACTGGAAAAAGATCTGAAAAAGACCCCTTTACCAACAGTCTATGTTTTTTGTCAGTCAGCTAATCCATGCAGGACTTTGCTTCTGACACCATAGCTGTTAGATTCTTTAGCAGATTCCTGTGTGGCATCTTATCAAAGGCCTTCTGGAAATCCAAATAGATCACCTCCACTGATTCTCCGAGAAGTAATATCTACTTTAACTCCATTGTTCAGTACCTATTGATGAAGCAAGCTCAAGAATAAATATCGTTGCATCCAAGTCTGTTAAGAACCAATTAGGGCAGAGAATGAATATGTTTTGCATTTTCTACCTGGCCTACTCTATAATTAACTTTGGCCATGTAGTTGTCAAGGTTACTATCTGCTAATTGGAATCTAATTTTGTCTGCACATCAGACCTCTATATCATATCATCTGACATCTGCACGGTGCATTTTTAACTGTTGATAACTGGTTGTTAAAACCTTTGTTTTAATTTCAGCATTGTAATGTCCTCAATGAGAGGTGAAGCATTTGCCCAATGTTAGAATAATTTTAATAGAGATATATAATGAGCATTATCTGTAATTTGAGTGAATAGAGTTGGTGTATTGTCCAGTGCAGATTCTAGCTGGGACTATAACTGCAGCTTTTAATAAATCAGCACTTTGTTACCCAAATGTACAATTGAAAATCATTGCTGGCTTTGTACAGTGCTGTTTGATTGTTGAGATCAGGGTTAAGTACCCTGACCAGCATTCGCTTTAATACTGAGATCATCACTTCAGGTTGCTTCCATAAACTCTGCAGGGTGCAAGTTCTAAAATGTACATTTTTTATAATTTTTTTTCCTGTCAGTGTCTAAATTATATTCTTACAGGTTCCAGCATAAAGTGATAGGGCAATGGATTCTGTTATTTTCTGCTGTAATTTCATCAACCTGAAATAGTAGTCCTTATATTTTTCAATGGAATGCGCCTGAACTGCTGAGTATCTCTGGCATTTTCTGTTTCTATTTCAGATTTCCAGCATTTACAATATTTTGCTTTTGTTTTGTTATCACGGATTTGCATCACACAAATGGCAGGCAATGACCATCTCCAATAAGAGACTATCTAACCAACTCTCCTTTACATTCAATGGCAGTATCATCACAAAAGCCCCCACTATCAACATAGGGTTACCACTGACAAGAAACTGAATAGGATTTGCCAAATAAGTACAATCAGGACTGTGATGGAATACTCCCCACTTGCCTGGATGGGTGCAGCTCCAACTGCACTCAAAAAGTTTGGCACCATCTAGGATAAAACAGCTTTCTTGATTGGCACCACATCCATAGGTATCTACTCCTTCCACTCATTGACACTCACTAGTAGTATTGTGTCCTATCTACAAAATGCATTGCAGAAATTCACCAAAGATCCTTAGGTAGCACCTACCAAGCCCATGATCACTTTCATGTAGAAGGACAAGGGCAGCAAATACATTGAACACTACGACATGCATGATCCCCCCCCCCCCCCCCCCCCCCCCCCCCCGCGACACTCAGCATTGTAATGTGGAAATATATTGTTGTTCCTTTACTGTCACTGGGTCAAAATCCTGGGATTTCTTTCAGGGCATTGTGGGTTGACATACAGCACATAGATTGCAGTGGTTCAAGAAGACAGCTCATCACCACCTTCTCAAGGCCAACCAGGGATGGTCAATTAATACTAGCCAACCAGCAACATCCATGTCTCACAAGTAAATTTAATAAAATTAAAACCTCCTCTCCACTTGCCTCACTGGGTACATTCCACCTTTTGCACACTCCTGCCCCGTCTCCCAGTCACTATAATTTTAGCCCATTGGTAGCGTTCTCACCAAGTTGGAGAGTCTTATTTGAACATCTGAGTGCATAACTGCAGACTCGCTTCTCCTATAGTACTGAGTGCATGCCATACTGCCAGAAATGCTTATTTCAGATGAGTTAATAAACTGAGGATGACATAAAAGTTATTAAAGCATGATTTCAAATACAAGCAGAGGAATTTTCTTGGTGACAGCATTGCTCACCTAACACTGTGAAAGACTCATAATTGCTTTTTTTTAATATATGCAATGTAGCTATATTAACCTAGCTATTATAAGTGCACTTGCAAAACAACTCTTATTGTGGAGGAGCGTTGATTTAACTGAGGGACTGATTGGCTTTGTGCAAATAAAATATCAATGTCACATGATCATATAATACAGACAGCAAGTTAAACCAGCAACTACTGACCCATACATTTAACTTGAGTTTTGGGAACGCTTTTAAGGATGATAATTCAGGCCTGAATTTACACTCACTTATGCATATGCAGAAGTCACACGACAGCAGGTTATAGTCCAACAGATTTATTTGAAATCACAAGCTTGGGGTGCGCTGATCCTTCATTAGGTGCAGTCCTTTGTACATTGTACGTATATGTATTAATCATGGAAAGACTGTAAATCATATCTAGCTAACGTGATTGAGCTTGCTTGAATTTTAAAAGTGATTGAGGGTAAAATAGCCGATGTATGTGTCGACTACCAAAAATAAATTTTATGAAGTTTCACATAATAGACTTCCCACCAAAGTTGAAACTTGTAGAATAAAAGGAATAGTGGCATTATGTATACAAAGTTGGCTGAGTGACAGGAAACAAAATAATGGTAAATGATTGTTTTTCAGGTTGAAGGATGGTGTATGGTTCCCGGGGGGTCCATTTGAGGGCTGCTGCTTATCAGCAACTAAAGTAGTAACCTAGACGACAATTTCAAAATTTAGAGCTGACACAAAATTTGATGTGTGGCTTCCTTCAGTTTGCACACCTTGTGTGACAAACAGTGTACCAAATGAATACATGAAAATGAAAATTACTTACCTCTAAAAAAACACAAAAGGATAAATTATCTTCCTGACCTGTAGCTTTTACGTTAAAAGCCTACTTAATCTGCATCTTCAAAGGAAGGATTAACATTAAAATAATACATAAAAACCTCTTTTGATATATTTAAAAATAGACATCATAAATGCAAATTTTAAAATTGAAAAAAAATACCAGAAATGAATGTGCTCTGGCTGTTAGTGTTCTCAGTTGGACATCTCCCAAGTCAGTTTGTGGAAATAGGAACCTGTTACACAAGTGGTGAGAAAGGAGAAAGTGAGGATACACAGGTGCTGGTGATCAGAGTCGAGTGTGTAGTGCTGGAACCGCACAGCAGGTCAGGCAGTATCCGAGGAGCAGGAAAATCAAAGTTTGTGAGAAGATTTGTAGCTCGGGTGCTCGTTGCTGTGGTTCTGTTCGCCGAGCTGGAAGTTTTTGTTGCAAACGTTTCATCCCCTGTCTAGGTGACATCCTCAGTGCTTGGGAGCCTCCTGTGAAGCGCTTCTGTGGTGTTTCCTCCGGCATTTATAGTGGCCTGTCCCTGCCGCTTCCGGTTGTCAGTTTCAGCTGTCCACTGTAGTGGTTGGTATATTGGGTCCAGGTCTATGTGTTTGTTGATGGAGTTTGTGGATGAGTGCCAAGCTTCTAGGAATTCCCTGGCTGTTCTTTGTTTCGCTTGCCCTATAATGGTAGTGTTGTCCCAGTCAAATTCATGTTGCTTGTCGTCTGCGTGTGTGGCTACTAGGGATAGCTGGTCGTGTCGAAACGACACGACCAGCTATCCCTAGTAGCCACACCCGCAGACGGCAAGCAACATGAATTTGACTGGGACAACACTACCATTACAGGGCAAGCGAAACAAAGAACAGCCATGGAATTCCTAGAAGCTTGGCACTCATCCACAAACTCCATCAACAAACACATAGACCTGGACCCAATATACCAACCACTACAGTGGACAGCTGAAACTGACAACCGGAAGCGACAGGGACAGGCCACTATAAATGCCGGAGGAAACACCACAGAAGCGCTTCACAGGAGGCTGCCAAGCACTGAGGATGTCACCTAGACAGGGGATGAAACGTTTGCAACAAAAACTTCCAGCTCGGCGAACAGAACCACAGCAGGAAAATCAAAGTTTTGGACCCTTCATCAGTAATCAGCCCTTCCTGTGCTTTCCTAGCAACACACTCTCAAGTGATGAGAAAGAGCATGTGCAGGTCCCTTTGCAGAGAGCTGCTAGATTGAAGTGGTTCTACTTTGGTATTTTGGAAACATACTTTTCTAATTCATGTTAACATGAAAACAGATTATTGCAAGCTACTTTAACTATTGCCTGAATTATGAGGGCCTTGGTCATAGCCTGGTGGAATAGATTGACATGGCAGATGAAATTTATTGCTTAGAAATGTAAGTTTTTACACTTGATCAAAAGAAGGAAAGATAATACAAAATGTGCAGGTATGTAAGAAGTGTTACCAACTGCAGAAACTTGTTTTTCTAATCATTCATGTCTAGGGAGCAGTTAAGACTCAACTACATTGCTGTGGGTCGGAGTCACATTTAGGCAAGACCAGATAAAGATGGCTTTGGATTTCTAATCTCAAGTGGTGCCTGGAGTCATTAGTGCATCCCTGAGGCTGATTGCTTTGTGGATTTAGTGAAGTGGTCACGCTGCAGGTTAGGAGCATGAAGGAAGATAGGTTGTGGAAAAGCACAGCCAGTCAGGCAGCATCCGAGGAGCAGGCAAATCTATGTTTCGGGCATAAGCCCTTCATCAGGCTTATGCCTGAAATATTGATTCTCCTGCTCCTCGGATGCTGCCTGACCGCCTGTGCTTTGTTAGCACCACACTCTCGACTCTGACCTCCAGCATTTGCTGTCCTTCCAAGTAGTCTCCTGATATGGTCATGCCCTCTCATTGGTTTTCCATTTTGGATACTGATGAAAGTGATAGTTTCTTAGAAGAGTGTGGTCAACCAAGTTTATAGCACCAGTGAGTGGCTCATCCATGCAGGAAGGAAGAGGAGAATAGCCTAGTGATAGGGGTTCTTCAGTTAGAGTTGGGAGTAAAGATCTCAGTCTTTGAGTTTGGAGATGAGTTTGGTTGAAATTATGATGTAGGGCCAGGGAGGTGGCAGCTGCCATGCACTTAATGTGACAGAAAGGGAATTCTAGTGGATCAAGGTAATCTGGGAAGCTGGAATTGATGCGCGCCATTGCTCACCCTTCGTAGCACTCCATAATGATGGATGTTAGAGCCACTAGACTGTAGACATCAAGGAATGTTAACTGATTTTTCTTTGGTATAATGGTCTTCTTGAAGCAGGTGGGAATCTCACATAAGAGTAAGGAGTGGTTAAAGATGTCTGCATTAGTCTGAACTGTTAGGAGATCTTTTTCTTGAGTGTTACATTTTTACTTTATCTGCTCCTGTTTGCAGGTTGACGTCAAACTCTCCAACGCTAGAGGAAGATGATTATGTTCAAAAACTGTTGCTGACTCTTCCTCCTCGTGATCGCCTTGATTGGGAAGAGACTATCAGTGCTATGGTAAAGTCTCCTTGCAGAATATTCACATGGAAAAAATTATGATCTCCATTTCATTTGTTGCTGTGCAGTAATTTAAATAACCACAGGTGATGTGGAAATTCATTAAATCAACAATGCCCTTACAAATTTGTATGACTTGATGAATGTTTTCAGTGCAAGTCTGTGGAAACATGAGATTCTGCCACACCAATCAATATTGGTTGAGCAAAAACAGAGGTAAAGCCAGGTATCAAACTTTGTATGGTTATTAAAAAGCAGATATGCACGCATCTTCAAATCCATTACTCCAGTGCTGAAAATCAGTCCTCATCTGACTTATTGATGCAGAATACTGACATAACGGAGCAGGACTGACTTTCAGTGATGCCACTTTTAAGAGAATGAGATGTGCAACCACAACCTTTCCAAGCTCTAATCAAGTGTTCAACCTGGACTTGGGGATTATTGAAGTACATGTGCCTTTAACAATGTCAGCTCAATTGAGGTGACACTGACTCATGAAATGCAGTTTACCTGAATCATGTTTTGTTTTGAACCAAATTGTTCCACAGTTTTTTTGTGTAGCATGGCAATGATTAGATTAGATTAGATTAGATTACTTACAGTGTGGAAACAGGCCCTTCGGCCCAACAAGTCCACACCGCCCCGCCGAAGCGCAACCCACCCATACCCCTAACCTAACACTACGGGCAATTTAGTATGGCCAATTCACCTGACCTGCACATCTTTGGACTGTGGGAGGAAACCGGAGCACCCGGAGGAAACCCACGCAGACACGGGGAGAACGTGCAAACTCCACACAGTCAGTCGCCTGAGGCGGGAATTGAACCCAGGTCTCTGGCGCTGTGAGGCAGCCGTGCTAACCACTGTGCCACCGTGCCGCCCCTTAATGAGTGCATTCATGATAAATTGGCAAGCTCAGTGAGTTCTTAAAGAGACATGAAATGAACGGGAATGAGAGGCAACAGTACCATGAGCCCCTCGACCACATTACTAACCAACTGTTGGTTATCTTAGACACATCACCTCACTGCTGATCTCAGAATGTTGTTGACAGACCTCTGGGAGGAAGAGATGAAGCATTACCAGCATGCATCACATGAGTAGCACAAGAAGACCATAAGAACATGGAATGAGAAAACCAGAATATATGTGTATTGAAGTTATAGAAAAGAAGTGTTACTGATAATGTAACTTGTTTCCACAGCACATGAGGCTTGCATTCTATTACTCAGATCCTGCTGATCAAGCTAAAATGAAGTTCATATGTACTATTTCTTCCTTGATATTTTATTGATGAAATTCCTTGTCCCTTTAATGAAGTAAACTGCATGGGTTGGCAAAACAATTCAATGCACTGTACTTGTACATAGGATCACCTTTAGCTTTGCAGGATTTTATGTGGAGACAGTGCTGTATTTAATAAGCACCACTTGTGTTGACTTGGTTTTGAGAGAATAGCTCCTGAATCTAGAGCTCTGCTCAGAGACAAAATGATTGATCTAGATCTTCTTAGATGCAATTCTCTCATTGTCAGTCTCTTTTCCCCTTAGACTAAGATAATATCAAAATTGAGCTGTTATTGCTATGAGACCATAAAACCATAAGAAACAGAAACAGGAGTAGACTGTTCTGCTTCTCAAGTCTCCTCTACCATTCAATATGATCTGATCTGATGCTAGTGACATTCACTTTCCTGCTCTTTCCCATTAATGGTTAATTCTGTTACTGATCAAATGTCTCTGCCTCGCAAAGACTGAGGGAAGAATGAACAGATTGGAGCTCTTCAGGAAAGAGAAGGTTGAGGGGTGAACTTGATTATAAAAGCATTTGATAAAATGTGTGTGCAGTTATTTTCATTTATGGGATGCACAATACTGGAGAATGTTATTTTTTTCCACTAATTCATTTATGGGATGAGTATTCCCTGGCTGGACTAAAATTTATTACCCATCCATAGTTTTCCTTGAAAAATTTGTGGTGAGTACTTGTATTGAACTGCTGCAAAATCAAAGCAGTATTAAATCTAATAGGGAATTCAAGGAGACTTTTTTTTAAATAACAGTAATAATAAGTGAACCTCTGTTCTGAATGGATTAGTTGAGGCAGAAAGCATGCAAATTTAACTTAAAGCTAGACCGGACCAATGCTATCTATGCACCTCTGGGTCCATGTAAACTTCATAAGCCTAACAGGTTATTGTCTTGACTGACCCAAGCTGGTGATGGACTGTATAACTTTATTCCATACAAATATACATGCTTTGTAAAGGTGAGATTGATGCTATGAAACTGCACAAGTTCAGTAAAGAGCTATTCCTCCTTAATGGTTAGCTGCTAACATGACTGTTCAAAGCATTTTTATACAAAATACTTTTTGTGATATGTTTCTATGTCCCAGGAATAAGGTAATTTAGATCATTTTGAATCCTGATGCAGTGTCAGAGAAAAAGAACATTTTCTATCAGGTGCAGAACTGTTAGCCCCAGGGAATGAATCATTAACAAGTTACCATGGGGATTTATTTGTGAATCTGAAATCAGCAAAGTGATTTCTATGCATGCCTCCTAGCACAGTCAACAACCTTCTGTAGAATATCCAAGGATTTTGTCTGGTATGCCACTTTAAAAACAGAATTTATTAAATTGAAAATGTGCATTTCACCAAATGACTGAAGTGAACATTACTGCTGTACTAAGGGAGGATATTCCTCGGAATATATCGAGGGAAATTATTTGGGTGGAACTGAGAAATAAGAAAGGGATGATCACCTTAGTGGAATAGAACCCCCAATAGTCATTGGGAAATTGAGAAACAAATTTGTAAGGAGATCACAGTTATCTGTGAGAATAATAGGGTAATTATGTTAGGGGATTTTAATTTTCCAAACATAGACTGGAATTGCCATAGTGTTTAGGGCTTGGGTGGAGAGGAATTTAATTGTGACAAGAAAATTTTCTGATTCAGTATGTGGCTGTACCAATACAGAAGATGCAAATCTTGATTTACTCTTGGGAAATAAGGCAGGGTAGGTGACTGAGGTGTCAGTGGGGGAGTACTTTGGGGCCACTGTTTTAAAACAGTGATGGATCTAAAAGTTAAGCTTTAAGTTGAAAGAATGGCACTTTTGATGATATTAAGCAAGAAGTTCCAAAAGTTGTTTATGGGACAGATGTTCGCAGGTAAGGGATGGCTGGAAAATGGAAAGACTTCAGAAATGAGATAACAATAGTCCAGAGAAAGTAGTTCCTATTGGGATGAAGAGCAAGGCTGATGGGTGTAGGGGATGCTGGATGACTAGAGAAATTGAAGAATAAGAAGGAAGCAGATGTCAGGTATAGACAGCAGAGGTTGAGTGAATCCCTGGAAGAGTACAAAGGCAGTAAGAGTATATTCGAGAAGGATATCAGGAGGGCAAAAAGGGGACATGAGATAGATTTTGTGAATAGGGTTAAGGAGAATCCAAAGGGATTCCTTAAGGACAACAGGGTAACTATGGAGAAAAAGAGCCCCTCAAAGAATAGCAAGGCAGTCTATGTGTGGAAATGCAGGAGATGAGTAAAATACTAAACGAGTATTTTGCATCACTGTTGACTGTGGAGAAGGGCATGGAAGATAGAGAACATGGGGAAATAAATAGTCAAGCGAGGAAGAGATTCCTGGGTCCCTTGCTGAAATGTTTTTCATCATCGATGGCCACAGGTGTGGTGCAAGAAGACTGAAAGTTTGCTAACGTGGTGCTACTATTTAAGGAAGGTGGTGAGGAAAAGCCAGAGAATATAGACCAATGGGCCTAACATTGATGATGGCAAATTGTTGGAGGAAATCCTGAGGGACAGGATTTACAAGTATTTGGAAAGGCAGGGACTGATTAGAGATAATCAGCATTACTTTGTGTGTAGCAAATCATGTCCTACTAACTTGACTGAGTTTTTTGAAAAAGTAACAAAGAGGATTGCAGAGCGGTGACATGATCCATATAGTAAGGCTTTCGATAAGATTTCTTATGGTAGACTGGTTAGCAAGGTTAGATCACATGGAATATAGGGAGAACTAGCTGTTTGGATACAGAACTGACTCAAAGATAGAAGACAGAGGGTGGGGATATAGGAGGGTTGCTTTTCAGGCTGGAGGCCTGTAACCAGTGGTGTACTTCAAGGATCGGTGCTGGGTCCACTGCTTTTTGTCATTTATATAAATGATTTGGATATGAGGATAGGAGGTATGGTTAGTAAATTTGCAAATGACACTAAAATTGGAGGTGTAGTTAACAGTGAAGAAGGATACCTCAGAGTACAATGGAATCTTGACCTGATGAGCCAGTGGCAAATGGAGTTTAATTTAGATAAATATGAGGTAATGCATTTTGGAAAGACAGGTCAGTGCAGAACTTATACACTTAATAGTAAGGTTCTGGGGAGTGTTGCTGGACAAAGAGAACTTGAAGTGCAGGTTCAGAGCTCCTTGAAAGTGAAGCTGCAGGTGGATAGGATAGAGAAGAAGGCATTTGGTATGGTTGCCATTCTTAGTCAGTGCATTGAGTATAGGAGTTGGGAGGTCATGTTGCTGCTGTAGAGACCATTGCTTTGGCAACTTTTGGAGTATTGCATACAATTCTGTTCTCCCTCCTATAGGAAGAATGTTGTGAAACTTGAGAGGGTTCAGAAAAGATTTATGAGGATGTTGCCAGGGTTGGAGGTTTGAGCTATGGGGAGAGGACGAAAAGACTGAGGCTGTTTTCCCTGGAGTGTTGGAAGCTGAGGGGTGACCGTATAAAATCAAGAGGGGCATTGACAGAATAAATAGGCAAGATCTTCTCCCCATGATGGTGGGCGTGGGTTTAAGGTGAGAGGGGGCAGGTATATAAAGGACCTAAGGGACAACTTTTTCACACAGAGGCTGGTGCGTGTATAGAATGAGCTGCCAAAGGAAGTGGTGGAGGCCAGTACAGTTGCAACATTTATAAGGCATTTGGATGGGTATATGAATAGGATGGTTAAAAGGATATGGGCCAAATGCTGGCAAATGGGTCTAGATTTATTTAGGATATCTGGTTTACATGGTCAAGTTGGACTGAAGGGCCTGTTTCTGTGCTGTATGTCTTGATGACTCTATGATCAATGTGACATCACAGAGTCCCAGAAGTTGCTGGAAAATTAATAACGAATTAACATTGTCCATCGTTACTGTACTTCCTTCACAAATATCTAAATGTCCATCATTGTTAGTTCATTTAAACATCAGCATGAAAAGAAGACCATTCTGGTTCACTACAAATTACTGGATGATTTGCACTACTCTTAATACCTCAAAAAAACCAGAAAAAAATGACAACCTCCACAAAAGGCACAAATCATTTGGCTGATGTAAAATTTCTGGATTTGCATGAGAAAGATCAATTAATTTGACCACTGTCATTTAGGTTTAATAATTGTTATATCAAAAATGAAGTTAAAGATATGAGTTCTAAACTTGGTATGATACACAATGTCAGAAATCTAGAAAGGTGAAATTAAATGTTGCACATCACTCCAATTAGTAAATCATTTCTCGATTTTCAAAAAAAAAATTGTTAAAAGTATTTTTCTATCTCTAAGTCATCCATCATTTACTTCTCTTTCACTTGTGTTTCTTTGCTTGTCCTGTTACAAGGCGATAAAATATCAATGCAATGTTTGGGAAGTTCCGCTGGTACTTTTTCTCACTGGAGCATAAAGGGTTGAGAGGTGATCCTGTAGTAGTTGATAAAATAATGAGGTGTAGATAGAGTTAATGGTGTTGTCTCCCCTCTCAGGTCGAGGATTTCAAGATTACAGGGCATGTTCTTAAGGTGAGGGGAGTTTTTTTTTAACCATAGGGTGGTGGATCAGACTTCCAGAGGAAGTGGCAGGTGTGAGTACAATTACAACATTTAAAAGACTTTTGGATAAGGACATGCATAAGAACATTTTGGAGGTATATGAACCAGGAGCAGACAGGTAGGATTGTTTAGTTTCAGATTTTGGTTGACATGGTCTGGTTGGACAGAAGTGTCTGTTTCCTTGCTGAATGACTTTATGTCCTGTTCATCTCTCTTCACATTTTGCATTTGTAGAAATTTGCAAAGAAACTGCAGTGCAGTCGGAAAGCTGAGGAAGGATATCCACCTTGGGTTGATTATATGATTGCCACTTTAGTAATCTCTTTGTTATGGTGCTAGTAATGTGCCACTAACATTAACTTGGATTCTGGCTAGTTGCCATGCAGATCATGATTGACCGAGTTGTTGTTTTTAAAATGTGTAGAATAGCTTGTGGTATATATCCAAACTCCAAGATAAATTTTTTTCAGTAAAAAAAAATGTAGTTAAAGCTTGTAATGTTTGTTAATGTACACAAACATGATTTAATTTGCGTGTCTTTGTCTCAGTTTCTAGTTGCAATGAATGTAACTTGTCAATGAGTGTTACCTGAGGCTGCAGTTGTTTTCTATTAGTTGGAGAATGCTATGCTGGCATGGAGTTCTTCTGGCATTTTAAGCAGCACTGCCCTTTTAACATTAAAATACAGATCAAAAAATCCTTCATTATTGTCAGTGGAATATAAATTAAGTAAATTTAGTGCACCTGTAGTTGGATGGCAGAACATGTGCAGATACAATCGCCAATACTTCAAATACTGAACTAATTTGAGCCTGCATCTAATAAGTTTGGATGACATTCAAGCTTGGGCCGAAAAGTGGCATCTAATATTTGTTCGAAATAAGCATCAGGCAATGACAATCTAAAAGACAGAATTTAATTACCTTCCTTTGAACGTTAACCATGTTACCATCATTGTACCCCCGTCATCAACCAGTGGCCAGTAATTGAAGTGAATAAGCCACGTAGATATTCTTATTACAAGAGTAAAAGTTGAGTGAAGGTGACTAACCTCCTGCTTAGTTAAGAGTCCTCATCATTGATGAGACAAAAGTCAGGATTGTGATGGAATGCTGTCCAATTCCTGGATAAATACAATTCTGATAAGCCTCAATAAACTTAACATCATCAAGGGCAAAGTATCCTGCTTCATAGGCAACTACTTTAAACACTGTTTCCAAAACTGATATACTCTGGCAGCACTTTCAACAATTTGACTTGGTCATATGTCACATTCCTTTGGGTCATAATCCTGCAACTGCCGACTTGTGGAAGCAGTTTCATTATATGCAATAATTCAAGAAAGTAATCAAGGGCAACTGTTAATGTACAATAAACATTGACATTACCAGCAGCAACCACATCTCATGAATGAATAAATAAAAAAAGTAGCATCAATTTGTGGGCTGACAGATGAACAGATTGAAATCCCAAGAATCAAGAGTTTAAACCAAACTCAGAACCAATCAATATGTCTGGATGACAATGCTACAGTAATTTGTTACATCTTGTCCTTGGTTTCTATGAAAGCATACTCATCACACTTTGCTCAGAGAACCAGTCAGTGATAATTTTTGCTGAGCATACAGCTGCAGTGAAGAACACAGTTAATATAGCCAGCCAAAATTTTTGTTTGATTTTCATTTTTTAAATTCAGTTTTATTTATGCCTGTTGGAAATCTTCCAAGGTTGGGGCTTTAATATCTTTTTTGAGTGCTGCTTTTCTATACAGAACGCTTGCATTGTATGACATCTCTATTTTAGTACATGTTGAGTATTTAGTATTCCTTTAACTAAACTGTGCCGGGATTCCTTTGGTAGTTTTCCACAGAAATTTTCCAAACCAAGTTCATTGGACTTTTCCTTCTTGCTTTATGAAAAATGTTTAAGAAGTGAACCTGTGTGAGATGCCTTGAATTAAAAATTTAATAAGCTCTTTGAAATTTGTTTTGTCATTTAAGCTTTTTCCTGAGGTCTCAATCTACATTTTGCATCTGCGCAGTGATGTAGTGTGAAGTATATTTCTCACTTCCTCCTTCCTGTTTTGTTTTCTATGAGAATTCTCAATTTCATTGGCTAAGCAGCCTGCCTGGTGGCTGGTGGCTGTACAAGTATAGGTGGCACTGTGTGGAGGCTGAAATCAGGTAATCCACGCTTGAAATCCTGTTTAACCTTTGGAGGAAGCCTTCCCTTCACTAGTGACCTCAAATTCTCAATAATGACCGATAATGGTGCATGCATTTGATTCTGAATGTCTGTCAGCTCATTTCCTCATAGTAAGGGACAGCACGGTGGCTCAGTTGTTAGCATTGTGGTCTTACAGCGACAGGGACCTGGGTTCAATTCCAGTCTTGGGCGACTGTCTGTGTGGAGTTTGCACATTCTCCCTGTGTGTGCGTGGATTTCGTCCGGGTGCTCTGGTTTCCTCCCACAATCCGAAGGTGTGCAGGTTAGGTGAATTGGCTATGCTAAATTGCCTCTAGTGTTAGGTGCATTAGTCAGGGATAAATGTAAGGGAATGGGTCTGGTGGGTTGCTCTTCGGAGGGTTGGTGTGGACTTGTTGGGCCAAAGGGCTTGTTTCCCTACTGTAGGGAATCTAATCTAATCTAATTAGAAAGCATAGCCTGACATTTATGAATTTGTTGAAATGAGAATTCTGAGGAAACTATCATTCCATTTAAAATTGGGGTACAATTATGCTTCCTTTCATTGGTGGTCAATTGTAATAATTGACTTTTGATAATCAAATTTAAAAGTGTACTTAAACCTAGTTTCTTGAAAAAAAATCCAGCTGTTCAGGACCCCATGGAAACAGTGAACTACATTTTAGGCCAAATATAGGAAGCCAGTTTGGTCAGGCATCTGCATATATTATTGAATTTTTTTTCTTAAAAGAATGAGTTAGTTATGTTGCTGGAATGTCTTGGTCATCAGCAGCAACAAAAACTTGCATTTATAAAGCATTTTCAGTTCGAACAAAACATAAGAAATAGGAGCAGGAGTAGCCTGCCCTTGCCAATCAATAAGATCTGCCCCAGGCATCAACTCCTCTTTCATGTCAGCTCTTAACTGCCTGCAACTTCCCAGTATTTCAGATTTATCTCAAATACTTAGTTATCTATTCTCCATAACACTCTGGGGTAAAGAATTCCAGACATTCACTAACCTCTGGATGAAGAGATTATTTTGCATAATCGGTTTTAAACCCGTTATTTTGTAACTAGTCCCTGAATTCGTGGTTCCCCCACTGGTGGAAACATTATCTCAACATGTACCTCAACATGTATTTTGCATAATCGGTTTTAAACCCGTTATTTTGTAACTAGTCCCTGAATTCATGCTTCCCCACTGGTGGAAACATTATCTCAACATGTCAAAACCCCTCGAAGCTATATATATTTCATTTGTAACAAAACATTCTGTGGTGCTGTAAAAGAGCACTGTAAAAGAGCACTGTCAAAGAGCACTATAACACAGCATTGGCAAGCAAACTTGACCCTTGGACCATCACAGGTGGGTGGTTTATTATTTTAACAAAACACCACAGGTAAAATCCCCAATTTGGTTAGAACAGATATTCTTGCAATTTCATGACAAGGATGTCTCAGAGCGGCTGCAGAACATTCTCAAAGGGGAGGGTGAGCAGCCAGAAGTCATTGTGTATGTTGGCAGAAATGACATTGGGATGAGGTCCTGCAGAGTGATTATAGAGAGCTGGGAAGAAAGTTTAAAACCCAGCACTTTGGTGATAATCTTTGCTTTACTTCCAGTGCCACATGCTAGTGAGGGTAAGAACAGGAGGATATAGCAGATGAATGCATGGCTAAAGAATTAGTACAAGGTGCAGGGATTCATACTTATAGATCATTGGAATATTTTCTGGGGCAATGGTGACCTGTTCAAAAGGGGCAGGTTGCACCTGACCTGGAGAGGGACCAATATCTTGTCAACCAGGTTTGCTAGTGCTGCAAGGGAGGGTGTAAACTCGATTGGGGGGGGGGAAGCGCCTCAACAGCAGAGAGGCAAGTATGAGGCTGGAAGGTGATACAGTAATCAGAAATAGTAAGTTTGACGAGTCAGGACAGGTTGGAACACGGCAGAGAACAAGGAATGCCTGTTGGATTAAATTGCATTTATTTCAATGCAAGAGGGCTAACAGGTAAGGCTGATGAATTCAATGTGAATAGGTACGTAGGACTGGGACATTATAGCCGTTTCAGAAACTTGGGTAAGGGAGGGCCAGGACTGGTGGCTTAATGCATCGGGGTACTGGTGCTTTAGGTGGGACAGCGGTGGTAGAAGGAGGGGAGGGGTGTTGCATTTTTGATTAAGGTGAGTATCACCGCAGAAACCAGAGATGGAATAACTGAAGGATCTTCCAATGTGGCTTTGTGGGTGGCACGGTGGCACAGTGGTTAGCACTGTTGCCTCACAGCGTCAGAGACCCGGGTTCAATTCCCACCTCAGGCGGCTGACTGTGTGGAGTTTGCACATTCTCCCCATGTCTGCGTGGGTTTCCTCCGGGTGCTCCGGTTTCCCTCCCACAGTCCAAAAATGTGAAGGTTAGGTGAATTGGCCATGCTAAATTGCCGAGAGAAAGTGAGGACTGCAGATGCTGGAGATCAGAGCTGAAAATGTGTTGCTGGAAAAGCGCAGCAGGTCAGGCAGCATCCAAGGAACAGGAGAATTGACGTTTCGGGCATGAGCCCTTCTTCAGGAATGAGGAAAGTGTGTCCAGCAGGCTAAGATAAAAGGTAGGGAGGAGGGACTTGGGGGAGGGGCGTTGGAATTGTGATAGGTGGAGGGAGGTCAAGGTGAGGGTGATAGGCTGGAGTGGGGTGGGGGCGGAGAGGTCAGGAAGATGATTGCAGCTTAGGAAGGTGGTGCTGAGTTCGAGGGATTTGACTGAGACAAGGTGGGGAGAGGGGAAATGAGGAAACTGGAGAAATCTGAGTTCATCCCTTGTGGTTGGTTGTATTAGAATGTACGCAGGTGGATAAATCTCCTGGTCCTGACCAGATATATCCAAGAACACTGTAAGAGCCTAGAAGGGAAATTGTGGACGCCTTGACAGATATTTTTCCATCATTGTTAGCCACGGGTGAGTTCTCGGAAGACTGGAACGTAGCAAATATTGTGCCATTATTCAAGAAGGGCTGCAAAGAAAAGCCTGGGAACTGTCAAGCCGTAAGCTTAACATCTGTGTTGGAAACATTACTTGACAAGATTCTGAGGGAAAAGAAATACATGCATTTGGAACAACAGGGTATGATTAGGAGTATTCAGCATGGTTTTGAGAATCAAAGATGATGCCTCACAGATATGTTAGAGTTCTTTGATGAAGTGACCAGCAAAGTTGATGAGGGCAGGGCGGTAGACGTAGTCTGTGTGGATTTCAGTAAGGTCTTTGATAAGGTTCCACATGGTAGGCTGCTCTGGAACGTTAGTTCACATGGAATCCAGGGTGAGCTGACAAATTGGATGTCAAGTTGGCTTAATGGTAGGAAGCTGAGGGTAACATTGGAAGGATGCTTGTCCAGCTGGAGGCCTGTGATTCGTGGAGTGCCTCAGGGGTTGGTGCTGGGCCCAATACTATTTGGAATCTATATCAATCATTTGGATGAGAATTTACAAGGCATGGTTAGTAACTTTGCAGATGACACTAAAATAGGCGGTACTGTGGAAGCGAGGCACATTATAAGAAATAGCAGCAAGACATTGATCAGCTGGGCAAGTGGGCCTAGGAATGACAAGTGGAGTTTAATATAGATGAGTATGAGGTCTTGCATTTAGAAAAGTCAATTCAAGGTCAGAGTTTTATGGTTAATGGGCCTTAAGGAGTGTAGTGGAGTAGAGGGTGCTTGGAGTACAGGTGCAGAGTTCTCAAAGTTGAGTTACAGGTAGACAGAGTGAAGAAGGTTTTTGGCACACTGGCCTTCATCTGTCAGGGTACTGAGTATCGAAGTTCAAAATTTTTGTTGCTGTTAAACAGGACGTTGGTGAGGTTGCACTTGGAGTATTGTTCAGTTCTGGTCACCTTGTTATAGGAAGGATGTTATTAAACTGGAAAGAGTGTAAGATAGATTTACCAGAATGTTGCCTGGACTCAATGGTCTGAGTTGTAGAGAGAGGTTGGACAAGCTAGGACTTTTTTTTTCTTTACAGCGTAGGAGACGGAGGGAAGACCTTAGAGATGTTTAAGATCATGGGAGGCATGAATAGGGTGAATGCACTCAGTCTTTTTCCCAGGGTTGGTGAATCGAGGACTAGAGGGCATCGGTTTAAGGTTAGAGGGGAAAGAATAAAAGGAAACCTGAGGGGCAATGTTTTTTGCACAGATGGAATGTGTATGGAATGAGCTGCCAGCAGAAGTGGTTGAGGCGGGTACAATAACAACATTTAAAAGGCATTTGCACAAATATATGGATAGGAAAGGTTTGGATGGATATGAGCCAAGTGCAGGGAAATGGGGTTTGCATGGATGGAAAGTTTTGGTCGACATGTACCAGTTTGGGCCAAAAGGGCCTGTTTCCGTGCTGTCAGACTCTATGACTCTGAAGTGGTTGCATGAGAGATATCAGTATGTTTGTTTTAGGTTATTCCTTTGGTGAATGGTTGAGGATGTCAGTTGGCCTTTTACAGATGAGTTGAGCTCAGCTGCTGTAATATATGTTTCTATTTAAAACAATTGGAGATTAGCATGAAGCATAATGGAAGAGTAGTTGTTTTAAGGCATTAATGACTGCCTTTATAACACACCCTGAACAAGAGAGAGAATTGGGCTGAATGTGCTTTTTTACTTTTGTGCATACCAACCTACGTATGTCACTGAGCAAGACTGAAGCAACATCATGGGACATATTTAATGTTGCACTTACAATAAGATTGTATACTAGCATTAAGATTAAATTGCTGACTGGCAGTTCTGTTCTGATGATGGGACAGTGCATACAAGCACACCTAAATTCCAGATTATTTACTAATTGAATTAATTCCACCATCTGCAATGGCAAGATTTGGAACTTGTGCCCCTGTAGCATGAAGGACTGTGGCCCGAAACATCGATTTTCTTGCTCCTTGGATGCTGCCTGACCAGTTGTGCTTTTCCAGCAATACACTCTCAACTCTGATCTCCAGAATCTGCAGACCTCACTGTCTCCTTGTAGCATGAGTCTGGGCTTCTGGATAATTAGGCCAGTGACAGTACTACTACACCATTTACTCCCTGTGATCTCAAGTTGTCTTCTGTTAAGCTGAAAACAATGCTCTGAACCTTTCAGGCCAGTTCCTTACAGAACATCATGCTCTTTCCCTTTCAATTAATATTTTTTCTGCTTTTTTTATGAAATTTTATTTTGAATGTTACAATTGACTCTGCTCCCACCATGGTTTCATACAGTGCATTTCAGATCAGAAGAACTTAATTCCTTTGCCAAACAAAATCAGAAGTCACTGGTGCAACTCAGCAGGCCTGGGAAGAAAGCAGAGGTAGCATTTCAAGTAACTCTACTGTTAGAAATGACCTGGAGGTTCCAGTTACCAGCCACTTGAATGCCCAACTCTGTTCTCATCCCTAGCTTTCTGTCGCAGCCCTACTGTGGCGTTGCAGCAAGTCCCAGCACAAGCTTAAAGAAGAACATTGCTCTTTCTGCTTGGGAACCCCGCAGCCTCTAGGATTTAACACTGAGCTCAATAAGTTTAGAGCCTGATTTCATTTTTTCATGTTTTTCTCCCACCTCACATCCAATCCATGACATGGGTTTTCTTCAGTGCAGCTTGCCCATTTACCCCAACTCTTAGCTCTTATTACCATTTATTCACTTTTCCTTCTGTCCTGGCTTGCTGTCTATCATCTCCTTGTTTGCTTCTGCGTTTCATATCTCTGTCTCTAAACTTCATCTCCACCTGTCCATGTGCACCCCGCCCCATCCGGTTTGTGAAGGAGAAATAGCTGACAATTTTATTTAAAATATTTTCAGGCATCAACAAGCAAGATGGATGAGGGGGAAACCAATAGCTGAAATATATGGGGATTTCCAAAACGTATTCAGTATGGTATTGTATATGAGACTACTTCATAGGATAGGAACCCATGAACCCACACTGGGGGTTTATATTAGCAAGCTTATTGATCAAGGGTTGGGTAATGAATTGAGGACAGAGAATAAAGATAAAGACCACTTTTTTCTTGCTGCTAACAGTTTTGGTGAAGTCACCTGATTTGAAATGTTAACTTTCTTCACACAAATGCTGGACCTGCTGAGTTTTGCCAGCAATTTCTGTTTTTGCTTCACATCTCCAGCATCTGCGGTTCTTGCTTTATCATATTTATTCCTTTATCAATCACCTCAACCCTGTGTGCTTAAGTTATGATCACATACTAGTGAAAGCAATTTAACCTTATTTGTTTCAGAACCATTCGTGATTTTGAAGACTTATAAAGTGTATTCTTTTAATCATATCTGCTTTAAGATGAACACCCTAGCCTTTCCAGCCTCTCCATGCAAGTGATATCTTATCAGCAGCAAGTGTAGGCCATTTAGCTTATTGAGTCTGCTGCATCATTTTCTGAGATTATTGCTGAATTAATTATTCTCAATTCTACTTTCCAGTCTTTTCCCTATAATTTTTGATTCCCTTTCTGATTAAAAATCTGTCTTAGCTTTGAATATATTTAACAACCTCGACAGTCCTCTATGGTGAAGAATTTCACAGGTTCGATACTCTCTGAGAAAAGGAATTAATCTGTCTTAAATGTGTGACCCCTTGCAGTTGTTATGGGTATTTTTGCCGAGCTGGTAATTTTGTTTGCAAACGTTTTGTTTCCTTTCTAGGTGACATCCTCAGTGTGGTGACATCTCCTGTGAAGTGCTACTGTACTGTATCAGTTGGAATTTATTTGGTTTCGTTCCCGCTGCTTCCGGTTCGTTGCAGTGGTTGGTATATTGAGTCTAGGTCAATGTGTTTGTTGATGGAGTCCGTGGTTGAGTGCCAAAGCACAGGATGTCACCTGGAAAGGGGACGAAACATTTGCAAACCAAATTCCCAGCTCGGCGAGCATACGCACAACAATTGCACTCAGCACCTGAGTTACAAATCTTTACACAACCTTGTGCGACCTCTTATTTTGATATTATGCCCTCTGGTCCTAGACTCTACACTAGGTCTAAGAACTTTTATGCAAGACCTCTAAAAATCTGTCTATTTCAATAAGGTTACCTCTCATTCTTGTAAATCCCACTGAGTATAGCCCCAAACTACTGAATGTCTCCTCACAAGATGGTCCCTCCAATCCCAGTATCAGTCTAAAGAACTTTCCATGGACTACCTCCAATGCCAGTATATCTTCCCCTGCACAAGGGGCTACAAACTGTATTCTAGCTCTGTCTGACTCGTGCCTTGTATAGTTCTAGCAAGACCTCCCTATTGTTCTACTCTACTTCCTTTCATATAAAGGGAAACATTGCATTTGCCATTTCCATTACTTACTGAATTTGGGTGCCAGCTTTTTATGATTTGTGCACATGACTCTAAAATCTCTCTGTGCTAGACCTTGTGTTGTCTTTCTGTATTTCAATAAATTTCATCTCCTCTATCCTTCCTGCCAAATTGCATAACTTCTCGTTTTCCTTCATTATATTTCATCTGTCAAGACTATGTCCCATTCACTTTTCCCACCTATATCTGACATTTTGTGTCATCTGTCACTACTCGCCTTCCTACCTTTTTTGTATCATCTGTAAACTTGGCTACGGTACATTCATTTTCCACACCTAAACCATTAATATATATTGTAAATAATTGTGGCCCCAGCACTGATCCTTGTGGCACTCCACTAGTTACAGATTGCTATCCTTACAATGATTCCTGAAGAAGGGCTTATGCCCGAAACGTCGATTCTCCTGCTCCTCGGATGCTGCCTAGCCTGCTGCGCTTTTCCAGCACCACATTTTTCAACTCTGTCCCTACAATGTGTCTGTTACCCCAACATATTCCTCTGTTAGTTAGCCAATCCTCCTACTCCAACATAATGGGCTCTAATATAGCCTAAGGTATGTTATCAAGTGCTGTCTGAAAATCCAAATATATTACATCCAGTGTTCTGCTTGTTACCTCAACAAATTCTAATAATTTGTCAGACATGATTTCACCTTTTTGAAGCCATGTTGACTCTGCTTGATCAACACTTTCCCAATAACTGATATAGAGTTAACTGGACTGCAGTTACCTGTTTTTTTGTGTCCTTCCCTTCAGAAATAGAGGTGTTACCATGACAGTTTTGCAATCCTGTTGGACTTTTCTAGAATTGAAGGATCCATTATCTCTGAAGCTAATTCTCTTAATATTTTAGGATGTATCCTATTAGGTCCAGGGGATTTAATGGCCTTTTACTCCCATTAGTTTACCTAGCTCATTTTTTTTCGTGATAGTTAATGTATATATTTCCTCTCCTCCTTTTGCCCTTAATTATTTTGTAATTTGGAATGCTATTAATATCTTCTACTGTAAAGATTGATGCTGATTACGCATTGTTATTTCCTTGCCCCCATTCTCCTACCAGCCTAACTTTGGCCTCTCTCTTCCTTTTCATATAGTTAAAGAAGCAGTTGTTGTCCATCTACTTTGCAGGTTTAGCTCAAAGTTTACTTTCATCTTTTTTTTAGTTTGTTTTCAAAAGTTCACAATCATTTGTCTTACTACTAACCTTTGCCACATTGTTTTTCCTTCCACTTTGATGATATTGTTAACTTCCCTGGTTTTTAAAATTCATTTTGTGGGATTTTGTGGCTGGGCCAGCATTTATTGCCTGTCCCTCGTTGCCCTCGACAAGGTGGTAGTGTGCTGCCGCCTTGAACTGCTGCAGTCCACCTGTTGAAGGTTGACCCACAATGTCATTCGGGAATTCGATTACTTTGACCCAGCAACAGTGAAGAAATGGCGATATATTTCCAAGTCAGGATGATGAGTGACTTGGAGGGGAACATGAAGGTGGTGGTGTTCCCATATATCTGCTGCCCTTGTCCTTCTAGATGGAAATGGTTGTGGTTTGGAAGGTGCTGTCTGAGGATCTTTGGTGAATTTCTGCAATACATCTAATAGGTAGTACACACTGCTGCTACTGAGCGTTGGTGGTGGAGGGAGTGGATTTTTCTGGATGTGATACTAGTCAAGCGGGCTGCTTCATCCTTGGTTAAAAACAATGACTGCAGATGCTGGAAACCAGATTCTGGATCAGTGGTGCTGGAAGAGCACAGCAATTCAGGCAGCATCCGAGGACAGGCAAAATCGACGTTTCGGGCAAAAGCCCTTCATTTTATTCCTGATGAAGGGCTTTTGCCCGAAACGTCGATTTTGCCTGTCCTCGGATGCTGCCTGAATTGCTGTGCTCTTCCAGCACCACTGATCCAGAATCTGCTTCATCCTTGGTGTCAAGCTTGAGTGTTGTTGGGGCTGCATTCATCCAGGCAAGTGGGGAGTAGTCCATCGCAGTCCTGACTTGTGCTTTGGAGATAATGGACAGGCTTTGACGAGTCAGGAGGTGAGTTACTTGCTGCAGTATTCCTAGCCTCTGACTTGCTGTTGTAGCCACTGTGTTTACGTAGTGAGTCCAATTGAGTTTCTGATCAATAATAATTCACAGGATGTTGTTAGTGGGAGACACCGTGATGGTAACACCATTGAATGTCAAGGGGCGGTGGTTAGATTGTCTCTTATTGGTGATGATCATAGCCCTGCACCTTCCCCTGCAACCGCAAGAAATGCAAAACTTGCGCCCACACCTCCCCCCCCCCCCCCTTCCTTACTTCCTTCCAAGGCCCCAAGGGATACTTCCATATCCGTCACAAATTCACCTGCACTCCACACACATCATTTATTGCATCCACTGCACCCGATGTGGCCTCCTCTATATTGGGGAGACAGGCCGCCTACTTGCGGAATGTTTCAGAGAACACCTCTGGGACACCCGGACCAACCAACCCAACCACCCCGTGGCTCAACATTTCAACTCCCCCTCCCACTCCACCAAGAGCATGCAGGTCCTTGGACTCCTCCATCGCTGGACCATAGCAACACGACGGTTGGAGGAAGTGCGCCTCATCTTCCTGAAGAAGGGCCTGTGCCCGAAACGTCGAATCTCCTGTTCCCTGGATGCTGCCTGACCTGCTGTGCTGTTCCAGCAATAAAGTTTCAACGCCTCATCTTCCGCCTAGGAACCCTCCAACCACAAGGGATGAACTCGGATTTCTCCAGTTTCCTCATTCCCCCCCCCCCCCCCCCCCCCCCCACCTTGTCTCAGTCAAATCCCTCGAACTCAGCACCGCCTTCCCAACCTGCAATCTTCTTCCTGACCTCTCCGCCCCCACCCCACTCTGATCTATCACCCTCACCTTGACCTCCTTCCACCTATCGCATTTCCAACGCCCCTCCCCCAAGTCCCTCCTCCCTACCTTTTATCTTAGCCTGCTGGACACACTTTCCTCATTCCTGAAGTAGGGCTTATGCCCGAAACGTCGATTCTCCTGTTCCTTGGATGCTGCCTGACCTGCTGCGCTTTTCCAGCGACACATTTTCAGCGATGATCATAGCCTTGCATTTGTGGGGTGCAAATGTCACTTGCCACTTGTCAAACCTGGGTATTGTCCATATCTTGTTGCATTTGAACATGGGCTTATCCTCCTCCTAGAATCCTCCTTTTTCACTGGGATCTATCTTTGGTGTGAACCATGAACTGTTTTCTTAAATGTCTGTCATTTTTCCTTTACTGATATCGCTACTCCCAATCCACCTCAGCTAGCGCTGCCTTCTTACCTTTATAATTACCCTTTCTTAAGCTTAGCATGTTTATTTCTGGTGATTGCTTAATTTTACCTTATTATAGTCACTGTCAGCTATTGTGGTGTATATTGGCATATGATATATGTAAAAAAAGAAGGGATGAGGTCTTACAAGCAGAATTTAAGGAGTTAGAAACCAAGTTAAAAAGTAGGACCTGAAAGGTAGCAATCTGAGGATTGCTACCAGTGCTACATGCTAATCAGCGTAGAAATGAAAGAATAAGCAGGGTGAATGTTTGGCTTGACAGTGCAGGAAGGAGGAGACAGTGGGACCAGTTCTGGCGGAGGTGGAACTATAACAAATTGGATGGTCTACACCTGTGCCAGACTGGAACCAATGTCCAAAGGTGAGATTTTGCTAACACTGTTGGGAAGTTTTAAACTAATGTGGTAGGGGGCTGGGAACCAAATGGGAAATTAGTAAACAGTAAGGAGGTAGTCACTAAAACCTGGAAGGAATTAGATAATGAAGTCAACGTGACTAAGGGGAAGAGTAGGCAGGGAGCAGATGATGAGTGCAAAGGGACTGGTGGTCTGAGGTGCATTTGTTTTAATGCAACAAATGTAGTAGGTAAGGCAGGTGAACTTACAGCTTGGATTAGTATGATATTGCTATTACTGAGACTTGGTTGAGGGAAGGGCAAGATTGGCAACTAAATACCCCAGGAAATGGATGCTTCAGGCAGAATAGAGAGGGAGGTAAAAGGGGGGAGGAGTACCATTAATGGTCAGAGCTATGCTGAAGGAGGACACGATGGAGGACTCAAGCAGTGAGGAAGTATGGGCAGAGCTCAGAAATAGGAAGGGTGTGGTAACAATGTTGGGGCTGTACTGCAGGCCTCAACTGTGAGTGTGAGATAGAGGTATGAACATGTAAACAGATTATAGAAAGATGTAGCAGCAACAGGGTGGTGGCGTTAGGAGATTTTAATTTTCCCAATATTGACTTGGATTCACTTAGTGTTAGAGGTCTAGATGGAGCAGAATTTGTGAGGAGTATCCAGGATGGTTGTCTAGAGCAGTATGTAAACAGTCCAACATGGGAAGGGGCCAAACTGGTGATAAGAGAATGAGAAAATAGGTGGTTGAAATTTCAGTAGGGGATTACTTTGGAAATAGTGGTCACAGTTCCATAAGTTTTAGAATACTCATGGACCAAGACAAGAATGGTCCTAAAGGGAGAGTGTTATACTGGGGGAAGGCCAAATAGAGCAACATTCGGCAAGAGCTGGGAAATATGGATTAGGAGCAGCTGTTTGAAGGTAAATCCAAATTTGATAGATGGGAGGCTTTTAAAGAGAAGTTGATTGGAGTGCAGGACAGACATGTCCATGTGAAAATGAGGGATAGAATTGGCAAGATTAGGGAACCATGGATGATAGGTGAAACTGTGAGACTAGCTACGACAAAAAAGAAAACTTGCATAAGGTCTAAGCGATTGAAAACAGATGAAGTTTGGGAAGAATATTGCGAAATGAGGAACTAAGAGGGCTAAAAGGGTTCATGAAATATCTTTAGCAAACAGGGTTAAGGAAAATCTCAAAGCATTGTATTCATATCAAGTAGAACCCCCATTTCCGCAGATTCAGTTTCCGCAGCTTCAGTTATCTGTGGTTTATGCGCGGCTGAAAATATTTCATGGAATATTCCAGAAATAATTCTAGTGGGCTGCTTGGAAGGTAAGTTTCCCATTTAAATGATAGGGTTCACTACTATTCACGGTTTCTCGCATCCGCAGTAGGTCTTGCAATGTATCACCCGTGGATACAGTGGTGGTGGTGGGGGTGGTGTCACTAGTGTAAGGAGCAAGAGGGTAACTAGAGAAAGTGTTGGCCCATTCGGGGACAAAGGGGGAAAGTTACGTGTGGAGTCGGAGAAAATGGATGAGGCTTTAAAGACTTTGCATCAGTATTAATCGAAGAGAGAGAGATGTGATGGATGTTGAGGTTTGGGATAAATGATTATTCTAGGACAAGTCGGCATAAGGAGGGAGGAAGTGTTGGATATTCGAAAAGGCATTAAGATGAGCAAGTCCCCAGGTCTGGATGGGATCTATCCCACAATTCGGAAGGAAACAAGAGAGGAATAACTGGGGCCATAACAGATATCTTTGCAGTATTCTTGAACACAGGTGAGGTCCCGGAGGACTGGAGAATTGCTAATGTTGTCCCCTTGTTTAAGATGGGTAGCAGGCATAATCCAGGTAATTATAGATTGGTGAGCCTGACATCAGTGGTAGGGAAGCTGCTGGAGAAGATACTCAGGGATAAGAGATATTCCCATTTGGAAGAAAATGTGCTTATCAGTGATAGGCAACGTGGTTTTATGCAGGTAAGGTCATGTCTTACCAACTTAATAGAATTCTTTGAGGAATTGACAAAGTTGATTGATGAGAGAAGGGCTATAGATGTCATATGCATGGACTTAAGCAAGGCATTTGATAAGGTTCCCCATGGTAGACTGATGGAGAAAGTGAAGTCACATGGGGTCCAGGGTGTACTAGCTAGATGGATAGCGAACTGGCTGGTCAGCAGGCGACAGTAGTAGTGGAAGGGAATTTCCCAAAATGGAGAACTGTGACCAGTGGTGTTCCAGGGGGATCTGTGTTTGGACCTCTGTTTGTGATATACATAAATGATCTGGAAGAAGGTATAGGTGATCTGATTAGCAAGCTTGCAGATGACGCTAAGATTGATGGAATAGCAGATAGTGAAGGGGACTGTCAGAGAATGCAGCAGAATATATATAGATCGGAGATTTGGGCAAAGAAATGGCAGATGGAGACAAATGTGAGCTGATGCATTTTGGAAGATCGAATTCAAGAGCGAACTATACGGTAAATGGAAAAGCCCTGGGGAAAATTGATGTACAGAGAGATCTAGGTGTTCAGGTCTGTTTTATCCTGAAGGTGACAACACAGGTCAAAGAATGCATACAGCATGCTTTCCTTCATCGGACAGGGTATTGTGTACAAGAGTTGGCAGGTCCTGTTACAGTTGTATAGGACTTTGGTTTGGCCACATTTGGAATACTGTGTACAGTTCTGGTTGCCACATTACCAAAAGGATGCGGATGCCATTGTTGCAGAGGAAGTTCACCAGGATGTTACCTGGTATGGAGGGTGCCAGCTATGAAGAGAGGTTGAGTAGATTAGGATTGTTTTCATTATTATTTTCAACCTCAGCTCTGTAACAATACCTTGCGTTGTTTCATCTTTCATGTTTCTGTCCATTTCTGTATGCTACCTAGAAGTCTGTTGCTGTCATTCTCTTTGCTTATTTTATTCCTAAGATTTGTGTTATCTGCAACCTTTGAATTTCTGTTCAAATGTACTTGCGTTCAGCTCGTTAATAGAACTGTGGTTCTAATAATGATCCCTGGGGAACACCACTTCTTACCTTTCAACTGTCTGGAAAACAAAAGCTCTCAAATACTTTCTCATCCATGTTCAATTGCACAACCGTGCTGCTGTGTCTGTCCCATTTCATGATTTGATCTTGCCAACAAGTTTATTTTTTACTTCGTGAAGTGCTTTTTGAAAATCCATGCACACGACCCTCATAAAAGAACTTGATGTTCAATTAAGGTAATTTGCTTTCACAAATTCATGTTTTTTTTATTAGCTCATCAGTTCCCATTGTGCACTTAATTTTATGTGAATTGTTGTCTCTAAACTTTTTCTCACCTTGAGAATTATTTTGCCTGTTCTGTAGTTGCTGTTTTATCCTTCTACTTTTCTTTAAATAGGAGTGGAACATTTGCAACCTTAAGTTGTCTGGCACTCCCTCATATCCAAGGAGGATTTTAAGATTGTAACTTACACTGCAATTTCTGTGTCTCAGTTTGTTTGACTAGATTAGGTCTTCTGTCTCTAACATCAGAACTAATTGCCTATCGCTTATCAATAACTAGTATAGGAAATGGAATAAGAATGGCTTTCTGCTGCATTAAAGGTTATCCCTGTGAGGTTGTACCTGAGGCAACACTTCTTTGTCTCTGACCTGAGCTCTTTCTAAACTGGCATGATGTTTCTCGAAGAGTAAACATAAAATTAATACCAGTTGTGTCATAACCTTTTAAGGTGACTGTTGTAAGTTAGACTGATACTGAGACATGAATTATATTGTACTGCAATCATTATATAACTTTATCCCATTTGGATTGTAGAAGTCTAGTTTGAGAGCACATTGTGTGTGGAGGCCTCGACAATGCATGGGACTTGAAATTAGGCCTGAATGTATTGATGCCAAACCATTTAAATCAATGATTTGATCTTGCCAACAAGTTTATTTTTAAGTTTATTTTAATCTGTCATATTGGTGCTTTAATTTTCAAGCAGCTGGTTTGTGAACTGCATGTACTGCATCATATTTTTGACACCTAGAGAATGTTGAACCATTTCCAAAGTTAAAAATTGCACAACACCAGGTTATAGTCCAACAGATTTAATTGGAAGCACACTAGCTTTCGGAGTGACGCTCCTTCACTATCACCTGATGAAGGAGTGTCGCTCCGAAAGCTAGTGTGCTTCCAATTAAACCTGTTGGACTATAACCTGGTGTTGTGTGACTTTTAACTTTGTACACCCCAGTCCAACACCGGCATCTCCAAATCAGAACCATTTCCAGAAATTGCAGCTTTTTCCAGCACCTCTCAATTTCTCTACAGCAAATGTTTGTCAATGTGCTTGTGGCATTACTTTTTTGCTTTGAAGCTAAATAATCTCATAACTGCAGAAATAACATTTGTGATGGAAGCAGCACACTGAGCAGTAGAATGCATCTTCCTAGATTAAGTTATTCTGTCCTGAATCAAGCAGGAAACATCAGAGTTCATTGTAATATTCCTTTGAATGGCAACTAACTGGAGTGACAAAGAAGCTTTCTTTAAATATTCATTCAAGCAGATGAGTTGTCTACAACAATGCTTGAGCATACATTTACTATTGATAGTTTCCTGAGATTCTTACACGGTTGATGCAATTGCAACACACCAATTTCTGTGAACAACCAAAATTTTATTAAGTATAGAACAAACTTTCTGGAGGAATTTCCAACACACACCACGCAGGGCTTGCGGAGTCATGTCAAAGCACTCTCTGAACAAAGGAAACGGTCCTTCTTTGATCCAAAATCTTTACATCACAGTCAGTAATGCCAACAAGACAACCCCTAACCATCCCCCCACAGTCACATGCCACTCAAGATACAATGCAGTGACCTGACCATCTCCAGAAACAATATATTGCAAATTGTATTTTTAGTTACAGGAAGTAGTCAAATTCCAACTGTAATATTCTTACTGATGTCTGAATAGGGGATGAAAATGTAAATAGTAGGAGATGACAATAAATGGCTTTTGAATAATGAGGAAATGGCCATGCAAATGGATTTGAATGCCAAGAGATGGGGATGTAACTTTCTGATAATCTGTCTGTAAGTCAGAGGCATCCCACCCTAGCTTTGGGCCATCCAATTTCCTGTAGGTCAGCAGAGCAAGTTAACTCTTTAATATCACAGATAGTGATTTTTGTTTAAATGAAGGAAGTTCTTACTCTGTATGGGAAAAGAATAGGTAGGACACACTACTGGAGTTTATTAATTGTTGTGAGATGTTTTAGATTAGGTTTGCTTAAATATTGGCACTAACCATCAGAATAGTTTGGTCTCTACCTTGTTACTGCTGAAAATATGATGTGAGCCAATTTGGAGTTCCATCTCTGAGCATTTGTGCTCTTTCCTTTTCTGTTAAAAATATTTAGTTTGGTGGTTTGAAGTTCAGTTTGAATGATTTCTCAGTAATTTGTGGAATGACAAAATCTGCTGCCTCGAGAACAGAATCAAGTCAGAGAGGGTCTGGAATGTGCAGCTGGTGTAACCTTATCAACGCAATTAATTCAAGGACTGTTGGGAAGAGCAGGCATGTTTTCCATTGCTGATTTCTCTTTTCTTAAACAAAAATTGCGTGTTAATTTAAAAAGTTCACATGTTTTAGGCTAGTCGTGGCAAAATCAATTTATTGGGTCTCATCGTTTTCACTGAGAATTATATACTCTTCAGTAATCTTTACTTCATAACTATTGACATGAACATAATTCACATTCTCTGAGCTGAGACCTTTGTCTTTTACCATCTGCCACACTCAGTTGGTATAATCCAGGTCTATTGATGAATGAGCATGGTCAATCGCTGACTTGAAGATATTTCTTGCCAAAGAAAAATATGATCCGCCAAAATTATTGCTTAAGCAAGATCATGTGGTACTGCATAAGCCAATAAAAATCAGTTCTCTGGGATTTGCGTAAGTCCCTAATGGATTTTCTAAAAGCTGAACTTTTAAGATTGTTTCTTAGAATGAATAGTTTGTGAGATGAACTGATTGAGTTTGTGATCTACAATCTTTTAGGATGAGACATTAATTTGTCAAGCAATTGAACTGCAAACGTTTGTGGAGTTTTGGGTGTCCTTGCCAGGTTATGATATTTATCCACTGGAACCTCCTTGAACTCTTGATGCAGCCAAATAAGTTAGATATCTTTGTAAACATCTACAGCAGTTATTATTCTGCATCTTCTGCCACTACTTACAATTGCAGCTAGCAATTACACATTGGAAGCTGCATCTGTTAACATTTGAAGCATGAATTTATGGACTGAGGTTCATACACAGAGTCTGTTTTTTCACACTTGGACGCTACCTTACATTTAGAAGAAAGAACTTGCATTTTAAACTCCAGTTTCTGGAAACTAGGCAAAATTAGGACAAATTTCTAACCTCTCAATTTATATGACCACAACTGCTTCACTTTTGGCATAGCCATGGAGAGGGTTAGGAACAGACACAGTATGAGAAGTTATTTAATTGGCGGAGGGGAAATTATACTGCTATTAGACAGGAGCTGTGGAATATAAACTGGGAACAATTGTTCTGCGGGAAGTCCACAACAGAGATGTGGAAGCTGTTTAAGGAGCACTTGTGACTGCTAGATAATTTTGTCCCACTGTGACAGGCAAGAAATGGTAAGGTGAAGCAGCCTTAGGTGACAAGATAAGAGGAGCTTCTCATGAAAAGGAAGAATGAAGCTTACTTGAGGTTGAGGAAGCAAAGATCTGGTACAGCTTTAGAGGATTACAGAGTAGCTAGGAAAGTACTCAAAAATGGACTAAGGAAAATGGCATGAAAAAGCTTTGGTGGGAATGATTAGAGAAAATCTAAAGGCATTCTACACTTAGTGAGGAATAAAAGAATGATCAGAGAGAGGGTAGGGCCAATCAGGGATACTGGAGGGAACTTGTGCCTGGCGTCTGAGGAGGTAGGGAAGGCCCTATATGAGTTTTTTTGCTTCAGTATTCACTAGAGAGGGGGACCTTGTTGATAGTGAGAACACCATGAACCAGGCTAATAGGCTTGAATAGATTGGTATTAAGAATATGGATGTGATGGAAATTCTGGGAAGCATCAAGATAGATAACTCCCCAGGACCGGACTAGATTGGAGTAGATTATCTACAGTATGGAAACAGGCCCTTCGGCCCAACAAGTCCACACCGACCCTCCGAAGAGTAACCACCCAGACCTATTCCCCTAACTAATGCCCCTAACACTCTGGGCAATTTAGCATGGTCAATTCACCTAACCTGTACACCTTTGGACTGTGGAAGGAAACTGGAGCACCCGGAGGAAACCCACGCAGACACTGGGCGAACGTGCAAACTCCACACAGACAGTTACCCAAGGCAGGAATCGAACCCAGGTCCCTGGCATTGAGAGGTGGCACTTACTATGGGAAGTGAGGAATGAGATTGCTGCGTCTCCGGTGATGAGTTTTGCATCCTCACTCCACGGGAATAGTAGCGGAAGATCGAAGAGTGGCGAATGTTCTTCCTCTATTCAAGAAAGGGAATAAGGAAATCCCTGGGAATTGCAGACCATTCAGTCTTATATCTGTGGTAAACAAGTGCTGGAAAGGATTCTGGGGGATAGGATTTATAACTATTTGGAAAAACATAGTTTGATTAAAGATAGTCAGCATGGCTTTGTGAGGGGAAGGTCATGCCTCACAAGCCTTATTGAGTTCTTTGAGGATGTGATGAGACAAGATGATGAAGACTGAGCAGTGGATGTGATGTATATGTATTTCAGTAAGGCATTTGATAAGGTTCCCCACAGTAGGATCATTCAGCAATTTAAGAGGTATGGTATGCAGGGAAATGTGGCTGTCTGGATACAGAATTGGCTGGCCAAAAGAAGATAGCGAGTGGTAGTGGATGGGAAGTATTCTGCCTGGAGGTCGGTGGTCAGTGGTGTCCTGCAGGGATCAGCTCTTGGGTGTTTGCTCTTTGTAGTTTTTATAAATAACTTGGATGAAGAAGTGGAAGGGTGAGTTAGTAAGTTTGCCAATGACACAAAGATCAGTGCTGTTGTAGATAGTGTGGAGGGCTGTTGCAGGCTACAACAAGACATTCACAGGATGCAGAGCTGAGCTAAGAAGTGGTAGATGGAGTTCAACCTGGATAAATGTGAAATTATTCATTTTGAAAGATTGAATTTAAATGCTGAATGCAGGGTTAAAGACTGGAAGTTTAGTAGTGTGAGGGAACAATGGGATCTTGGGGTCCGCGTACAAAGATCCCTTAAAGTTGCCAACCAAGTTGATAAGGTTGTTAAGAAGGCGTATGGTGTTTTGGCTTTCATTAACAGGGGAATTGAGTTTAAGAGCCACAAGATTTTGCTGCAGCTCTACAAAACCCTGGTCAGACCACACTTGGAATATTGTGTCCAATTCTGGTCACCTCATTATAGAAAGAATGTAGATGCTTTTGAGAGAGTGCAGAGTAGATTTGCCAGAACACTGTCTGGATTGGAGGGCATGTCTTATGAAGAGAGGTTGAATGAGCTAGGGCTTTTTACACTGGAGAGAAGAAGGAAGAGATGTGACTTGGTAAAGGTGTACAAGGTAATGAGAGGCATAGATAGAGTAGATAGCCTGAGACTTTTCCCTGGGCAGAAATGGCTGTTACAAGAGGTCATAATTTTAAGTTGATTAGAGGAAGGTATAGGGAAGATGTCAGAGGTAGATTCTTTATGCAGAGAGTGGTGGGTGCGGGGAATGTACTGCCAGCGGTGGTGGTAGACTCAGAGACATTAGGGACATTTAAACGACTGCTGGACAAGCACATGGACGGCAGTAAATTGAGGGATGTGTAGGTTAGGTTGATCTTAGATTAAGATAAATGTTCGGCACAGCATTGTGGGCTGAAGGGCCTGTACTGTTCTATGTTCTATGTCTTTGTGTCTGGTGAGTTGTTGGACATTGTATCTTTCCCCTTGGATGTGCCTTGCACCAAGGTTTGTGTGAGGGTAAAAAAACATCTTTACTTTCATTGGTTTTATTTAGATTACCATAACTCTACCTCAGGACGACTGCTTACTGAAACCTCTTTTCCTTGGCCCCTTTTGGAAAGGTATCTTGATGCAACCTAAAAGTGTCTTTGTAGCTATTTCATTGTATGAAAATTGTATACCCTGTACATGCTTCATCCCCCATTGATCTTGCATGATGCTATAGCAAAGTACTGTAGTGGATTGGAACTGTTGATAGAAACCTGAGTCATTTTGCTAAACAGTCCTAACCAAGGTTTCAAAGGCACAATGATACAACGTTGACAACACTTGAAATTCTTCTGCTGAAAAACTTTGTGATCACAGTTAATGGTAAAACTGACAAGTCAGATCCCAGAATGAAACTTTGGCTTGGTGGATCATATGTTTAAATTTTACAGTTGATTAACGTGGTATTTAGTTATGAAACAGTCACACTAGATGACAGATACTCTTTACCAACAATCATAAGTTAATTACACAAGAAAGTACTAAACAAATTGTATAGAGAGCAGGTTAGTTAGAAAGATCTTAACACTAACATCAGAACAAAGTTTCAAACTTCTCCCAACATTATCCAATACAGAAACTCAATCCCGGAGAAATATCATTCCTACCTCTGCTTCTTAAACTTCTACTTAACTGATTTTCTCCAATTTATATTTCTTGAACTGTGGAGTCAATTCTGTGGTTCCTTTCAGAGTCTAATGTCATGAACCTTTATTTCTGATGGCCTAATCTTTCTCAGTTTCAGCGACTAGGAATCACTTCTGAGGTGAATGGTTCCTTGAAGCGAACTGAAAAAAAGTTTGGTCCTCTTGTGAGGAAGAAACTCTATCCACCTCTAACTGAACTCTTGAGTTCTTCTGAACTAAAACTTATAAATCTTCTGAAGTCAAAACTAAAATAAATGCTTCAATGTGTTTCTGCTACATATAGAGCAACCATGTACAGTGTAGAGTTTGTACCCAACAGCATAATGATTTTATTCAACAACAAGCTTTCTCCCATATGCTCTACTGCAATCACGTGCATTCTTGGAATGATATAGGTAGGTCGCTGTTCCAAAGTGACTTCCTGACCCTTTTTCAAATTAAAAGCTTCACAGAATTGATCTACATTCATCTGCCTAAATTTTGAAATCCAAATTCAAAAAACTAATAAATGTATTTCGCCTTGGATTATGCAAGTTTGTCAATCCCATCACCAAATGGCAACATAACAGAATGAGAGCACTTCATATCCCAGTGAATCCAATTTCTGAATTTTACAGTGGGAAATAAGTTATGGCAATGCTTAAATTAAAATTGTAACAAAAGCACTTGTTATTTTCTGTTTTGCATCTTTTCCTCATGTCTCGCAAAACAAAATAAGCACCATTAACCACCTGTAATTGATTTCACTTCCATTCAGATTTGGTTTCTATTATACACCAGTTTAACATTACTTGCTGTAATGCCAGTGTGAGATGGCACTGAGGATGTTCTGGTTGTCAGTAAAACTCTGAGCTATGTGGAGCTGATTCATTTCTGGATTGGAGCCACAGTTGAGGCATGCACAGAATGAATTGAGATACCAGTCCATCACTATTTGCAGAGTGTAAGGAAAGACCTAGCTTTTGGGCTTGTATTTTTAATCCTTTGTACCATATGTTTGTGGTACCGTATATCTCTTGCATTAGTTTTTCGTTTGCTTGCTCTTTGCTATAAATGTTTACCTTACTACAACTAGGGAAATTTATGGGATATCACTATGCTTATTGCAACCAAGTTGATCTTTCTCTCCTGGAAAAAGTCTGAACCACTATTAGAAAGGATAGCTAGACATTATATTAAAATTCCCATCCCATTGTCTGAGAGTGGGCCTCCACAATATTATCAATATCTCTCTTGATGTTCATTCTGTCTATTTAAAGCTCATGAGTGGGTGGTCTGAGGAACATTGATTCTCTTAAAGAACTACTTTATAAATTGAATTGTTTTCAGCTTTAGCTAGCAGTGCTGTAACATTGTTCAGTTTATTTCCTGTTTGTGTGGTAGTCACAGATGTGCTCTGAAAGGCATGTTTTTGTTTGGAAATGTGGGTTAGTTTTTTTGTTGATATGGTTGTCATGGAGATAGTACTGCTGGAACAAGAACTTGACCTTACACCCGGCTTGTCTATTCCCAGAGAGTGTGCATTGTTTTTTAAGAACATTATAAACCATGTTTTGGACATCGATCTACACATGATTGGTGTAGGTATTGGTGAATTTCAATATGCTACTAGGGTACTGAATCACAGAGCCTGGTGCCTGGGAATCAGAAAGTCTGAGTGACTGGTGCCTGGTCATTGGGAAATCGTGTCTGCGGGTGCCTGAGTATTTTTAAGTTGCAATTTTAGTGCTGCCTCAAGGTGTCTTTTCAGTTACGAGCAATGCTTCACTTTCAAAGTTTGTGCGAAGATTTGTAGCTCGGGTGCTCGTTGCTGTGGTTCTGTTCGCCGAGCTGGAAGTTTTTGTTGCAAACGTTTCGTCCCCTGGCTAGGGGACATCATCAGTGCTTGGGAGCCTCCTGCGAAGCGCTTCTTTGATGTTTCCTCCGGTGTTTATAGTGGTCTGTCCCTGCCGCTTCCGGTTGTCAGTTTCAGCTGTCCGCTGTAGTGGTTGGTATATTGGGTCCAGGTCGATGTGTTTGTTGATGGAGTGTCCATCAACAAACACATCGACCTGGACCCAATATACCAACCACTACAGCGGACAGCTGAAACTGACAACCGGAAGCGGCAGGGACAGACCACTATAAACACCGGAGGAAACATCAAAGAAGCGCTTCGCAGGAGGCTCCCAAGCACTGATGTCGCCTAGCCAGGGGACGAAACGTTTGCAACAAAAACTTCCAGCTCGGCGAACAGAACCACAGTATGCTTCACTTTGTTGTGAGAATGTTAATACTCAGACCAAGTTGAATTAATAATAGTTCTCAATCCCAGGTATCTTTCCTCAGCTGGGACAGCTCCCCACATTCTTTTCTTAGCTGGGACAATTCATCACATTGTTTTAATACATAAAGTTGTTCTTGGTTGTGCAGATACTTCCAAAGGGGTTCGGTTTAGCTTGGCAGCTGAACAGCTGGTTTGTGTTGCAGAGTGACTCCAACTGGTTGGGTACAGTTTCTGTAATGGTGGAGATAAGGTGACCCTCAGTTAACCAACCACCACCAACTGTGTCTGTCTAGTGAGAGAGCAGCCCTACGGTCTGGTAAGATTGGGACAACTTTACACTTCTTAATAATAGGATCACACAGGCTATTCAATTCATTGTAATTATGCTGCACTTTAAGAGTTCTTAATTAATCTCCTTCCTGAACTGTTTCTCCATATCCTTTCCATCATCAGCACATTTGTCTTGTATACATCTGTTACAGCCATTCCACTTTTTATGGATTCCTAACATTGGAGTGGGACTGTTCCACCAGACTGAAACTTAAAATCAGCAAATCACTTCCTGAATTTTTCCATGAAATTTTGAAGATGAGCAGCAGTGTACTCTTAAAGAATCATAGGCAGCTGCATATTGCTGCGCATTTGGCATGTGAATTAGTTCTGATTTTTCATTTGCCAGAACAGTGCTTTGTCTGAAATTCCAATAAATAATGTATTTTTTTTCCCTGCAGTTTCATATTCAGCTTCTTCAGTTACTTGATATCGGTGAGAATTTATCCAGCTGACATTGTCTTTCGAAAAGTCACAACAGCATCAAAACAAACTTCTCAATTCTTTGTTCCGAATAGTACACCATGTCCAGATAAAAGATTCCCAGTCTCTTCCAACAGAAACGGCTGATTAGCAGATTAGATGAGTGAAAATCAATAATGAGCATACAGCTTCCAAATCCCTTCGCAATGAGTTTGCTACTATCTGAGAAACAGCTCAATTAGTGAACTGTACAGTCAGTGTAAGGAGACCAAAAGTCTGCTGTGTGCTCTCAATCTCACTCTAGTATTTAGATATTGATGCACTGAAGTTGGAATTTGCACCAATTGTGGCAGATGTATCATTCGTAGTAACTAAGACCATTTTGTAGATTCAGGTTCAGCTGTTTCAGTCAGAATGTCAGAACGTGTGTTTGTTTGGTCCTCAAGAAGCTATAGTGGGTCCATTTCTAATTTTTAGCTGATCCCTCAGTGGTATCATTCCCAACATATGTTAGCTTTGCACGTTAATACTGATGGTGTGAAGCTCTACTCCCATCCTCTTAACAACCACCATCTGCAATCTCAACTCTTCCACTGCCTTTGGTTCAAAATGTTGCTTGCTTGACATCCGGTGTTGATAATGTAAAATTTTCTTCCAGTTATATATTCTATTCCTATCATGTATTATCACCCTTACCCAATGACTCTAATCTTATTGTGATCAAGGCTATTTACAACCACACTGACCTACTTGATTCAGTTGAAATTTTGATCCCATTTCTTCTACAATCTGAAATAACATCTGTTTTTGCCAATTTGTGTTCGTATTTTGTCCAAATATGAGCCTTGGGGTCAAATTTTATTTGAGAGCACTTCTGTAACTAGCCTTAGGATGTGCTAATAAATTAAAGGCACTTCATGAATGCAAGTTGTTGTTGAAAGCACCAAAATATTCCTCTTTCTTCAGTGCCTTCCCTAACAAATCACATGCAGAACAGTAACTTAGGAGTGTTGCACCATTTGCCCAGGAGGAGAATCATGTCAGCTCAGCTTTCATCTGAAATTAATGTAGCCAGGCAGCCCCAGCTAAAATCATTACTAGCTATCTACGGACTCAATTCCACCATTCGTGAAACTGCAAGACCGTTTCTGATTTTAAGTTCATAGTTCTTCAGTAAATTGTTCTGGCCATCATCAACTGGTTAGATTGTCTCTAATTAGTGATGGTCATAGCTTGGCTGTTGTATGATTTTAGAGAGATATTTTGCCCTTTTGGAAAGAGGTTTTAAGGCAGAGGAGTTGAGCTGGCTAGTGAAGGCTCATAAAGTAAATAGCTTGGGAGGCCTTGGTTTTTTTTAAGTTGGAATAAAGAAAACAGCTTGGATGGGTTTCTAGTTTTAGTTTTTTTTTTAAAAGCTTTGAGATTTAGCAGCAGTTGCTGTTAGAGTTTCGACAGGCTGGAAGCTGCAGTAAGTGTCTCCTGGCTGCTGCTCTGGTTTTCGCTTGGTATATTTTCTCTCTCTGCTGCTGGATTGCATGTGAGATGATCTGTTTCTGACTTTGTATTTTTGCCAAGGGTGTGTTGACCGGATGTTACTATATTGGAACAGTCCTTCTCATTTGTTATATTTGAACTATAGTGTTTTGCTTAACACTGAGTAGTTTGACCAGGCAAATTGCATCTGGAACACAGCACTTTACATTTGTCTTTAAAATGGAAGAGGTTAGGGTCTAGGCTACCTCCATTTTTTTGAAGGGATCTGGTCTGGTCCATAATAATTGTGTGGAGTGAAAGAACACTTGTCAGCCCAAGCCTGAATATTGACCAGGTCTTGTTGATTGTCTGGCGTAATAGTAATGATTGAGTGGGGGATATGCTGGGCCATGAAGTTAAAAGTTATGCTGGAGTACAATACTACTGCTGTTGATGGCCCACAGCATCCAGTCTTGAGTTGCTAGATCTGTCTCCCATTTAGCATGGAGATAGTGTCACACAACATGACAGAGGTTACTCTCAATGTGAAGGACTGTTTCCACAAGGACTGTGCAGTAGTCACTCTTACTGATACTACCATAGAAAATGCATCTGCAGCTAGCAGGTTGGTAAGGATGAAGTCAATGCATCTGAATACAGTGATTGTACAAAACATGATACTACAAAATGTCCCTCAGAATATCTATAATAATTTCTTTGTATATTTCTTTCTATCACACAATCCAACAATTGCTGACTGATATAAATGAAATATTTCCTTTCCAGCATTTGTTTTGCATTGACCAGATCCATCTGCAACCTTGTCACTCATTGTTTAATCACACATTTATCCCTCAAGCAATGATCATCTGTACAATGATCTTCAGCATATCCATTGTACAGGATTTCACTTCAAACATTTGACAGAATCCCATACCTATTGTCTCCACAGAAGTCATATTTTAACAGTCAAAGTTCTTTTAACAGTCCATGACAGGTAAATTACAACACTTTTAACACAATAGGACATAAATTTCACACAGGAAATACAGGATAGCCAAAGGAATAATTAGAGTGAGGAACCTAATCTATCAAAGAATTCTTAATTTTGTATGTCTTCACATTTTTTTAAATCTCCCGGACAATGCTGTGGAGTATTTGGAAGAATTCTATCGGCTAATTAAGAATCTTTGAGCTGTGTGAGTTCCTTAAGTGTCCAGCAAGTCTGGGAGTGGCTGATATCTAAGGGGATTCACTTTTTTTTTAAACTCATTCAGGGAATGTAGGCTTTGGCTTTGCACACTGTTGTTGCACTTGAGAAGGTGGTAGTGAGCTGCCTTCAAAACCGCGACAGTTCATTTGAGCTGGCTAGACCTCTGGCGGCTTTAGAGAGTGATTTGCAGAATTTTGGTGGTGAATTGCGGTATGTTTCCTCGTCAGGGTGGTGGGTAGCTTGGAGGGAGCTTGCAGGTGATATACCTGCTGCCCTTGATCCTAGGTGGAATTGGTCTTGGATTTGGAGGTTACTGTCTTAAGAACTTAAGTGCATTCCTGCATTTCATCTTGTGGATGGTATACACAGAATGCTGGTAGTGGAGGAAGTGAATATTTTTGGATGCAGTGCCAAACAAGCTGGCTGCTTTCTCCTGAATGGTGTTGAGCTTCTTGAATGTTAGAGCTTATCCAGGCAAGTGGGGAGTATTCTGTTACACTTTTGATATGTGCCTTGAAAATGCTCAGATATTGGGTAGCTGGCGGGTGAGTTGCTTGCTACAGGATTCCCTAGCCTCTGACCTGCTCTTTCAGTAACAATATTGATTTGGCTAGTCCAGTTCAGTTTCTGGTCAACTGTAACCCAGTGTTAATAGTGAGTGATTCAGTGTTCTGAGAGACCAAATGCAGACCAAATGCCTCCGCTCTGTCTGCAGGGATTACCCTGACTTTCCAATTGTTCTCCATTTCAATAAGCCACCATGCTGTAATGCTGACATTTCTGATGTGGGCCTCCTTCTGGTGAACCACTACGCTTCGAGGAACACCACTGATGCTTAGTAGCAGTGGTATGTACCGTTTGCAGGGTGCACTGCGGGACAGGAGTTTACAAACCTGGGAATGCTTCTATTTAGAAGGATGGGGGCATCACTTATGTGGGGGCACCAGCCCACATGGGTTTCCCTCCAGGCTATTCGCTATCCTTGCTTGGAGATATATCACAATTCCTTAAGTATAACTGGTTTAAACTCCTGGAGCTCCCCTTCTAATAGTGTTGTGAAGACATTTACATCAAATTGACTGCAGCAGGTCAAGATAGCAGCTCACCACCATTTCTCAAGGACAACTAGGGCAGTTATAGCTGGGTAAGCTAGGAATGACCTCCATCCCATGAAATATTTGTAAAAAAATTACCACTACGCCATTGTCGTGAATTTAAAAAACGTATTCACGGGATACATGTGTCACTGGTTGGGCCAGCAATTATTGCTAATTCCTAATTGATCCTCAGAAAGTGATGATGGTCTGCCTCTTGAACCATTGTAATCTTTTGGATGTAGCAACATTAGGAAGGGAGTTTCAGGATTTTAACACAACAACAGTGAAGGATTGGTGGTGATGTTCCAATTTAATGCATTGGCCCTTGTTACTTTTCAAAGAAACATTTTAACTTATCTATTCTAAATACATGTTGAAGGAAATATTTGCATTTATAGAGCATTTTGCAAAACCACCAGGTTCCTCAAAGCACTTTTACAACCAATCAAGTATTTTTGGAGTGCAGTGACTGTATCATAGGTACAAAATCAAACAATATATAATGCTACACATTTAAAGGAGTCAATAACTAACTCCTTCATAACTGGACCAAAATTTCTGGCAATCTAATTAAATCAGATTAATTGGTATCTTCAACCTGTTTCTCAGAAATTGCTTCTCTGAGTCATTTGAAGAACCCTGCATGTTCCTTTTGGGCAGCTCAGTGCATTATTGTACACTATTCATTAAGCCACTATTAGTTGTTACTTGGGCATTCCTGGGATTTATTCATCTTCTATTGCTGTTTCAATTCAGTGTTCTGCTATGATAACCAGATCTACCAGGAGGAGCTTTAATTGTATTGATTCTTACATGCAGCATTTGGACTGTTTTGAAGTTTGGCAATTATTGAGTGTTCTGTTCTTTGTTACTGTAGAATGCCTCATTTGTTCCACAAAGGCTAAAGGAAATTACTATTTCCTCAGGAATTTGGTGAAGGCAGCAGAAAGCTGGATTGACAGTCTCTTTTCTCTGAGCAGCAGTTAGAATTAGTCGTCTAGTATATGAGATGCCTTAGCATAAGTCATTTAAATATGTGAGAACCAATCCAGGGATTCCCTAACTGAATTTCATCCATCTTTTATGCAACCTTTTAAAATTATCTTATGTTTTTTCATGAAGTGAACATCTGTTTTCTGAAATCAGACAAAATGTGACTGTGCTCCGTTAGTATTTAGCAGACTGTGTTTTTATAAATTTCATCCAAGAACTCGAATTAAAGATTAAACCTTCATCATCATCCAATTGCTGGGTACCCAACTCACAAAAAAAACTTTATTTCTGTTTTTCCTTCTTGTAGGAAGTGATAGTTTGAAGGTCACATCTCATTTCCTCTTTGGTGACATAACCTAAGGTTATCCACTTGATTGCTCCATTTGCCATATGGTCCGGACATTGGAAACGATAGAGAGAAATCATGCGTCAGGAATTTATAGCTTTCAAAGTGACTGTGATTTATTTGTCTGTCTAAATTTTTTTTCATTTCCAGCCTTCACCATTTTCTGCTACCCTGCAGAAGACTGGAACTGCAAACAGTCTTTGCACTTTTTTGCAAGCATTTATTTATAATGCAATCAGCCAACTGAAATTTGTTTGTTTGAAACTTAAAGTAATAAGGGTACACCAAAACACTTGTTCAAGATTTAAACCTGGGTCCTCTTGCACACTTGCTTGAGAGTCCTTAAGAAAGAATCATCCTCCTGGATCAACTATTGGCCTACTCCTTTTCTAGAATCTAACAGCACGGAAACAAGCCCTTTGGTCCAACCTGTCCATACTGACCAAGTCTCTCAAACCAAAACTAGTCCCATTTGCTTGCATTTGGCCCTAATCTGTTTAAACTTTCCTATTCATGTACCTATACAAATGTCCTTTAAATGGTGTAACTGTACCTGCACGTACCACTTAATTTGGAAGTTCATTCCACATACAAACCAGCTACTCAGACCCCTTTTAAATCTTTCTCCTCTCACTTTAAAAATATGCTCCTTAATTTTGAGCACACCACTGTATGGAAAAGACTTTTGCTATTCACGTGTCTTATACCCTCCTTGATTTTAAAAACATCTGTATCTCCTATGCTTCAGTGAAAGAAGTCCCAGGCCAGCCAACCCAGCCTCTCCTTATGACTCAAACCCTCCAGTACCAGGAATATCCTGATAAAAATCTTTTCTGAACCCTTCACAATTTATTAATTTCTTAGCAGAGAGACCAGAACTGTACGCAGTACTCCAACAGTGATCTCACCAACGTCCTGTACACCCTCAACATGACATCCCAACTCTATACTCAATGGTCTGAACATGAAAGCATGCGTGCTAATCACTTTCTTAGCCACCCTATCTACTAAATGCAGCTTTAAAAGAACTATGTCCTGAACCCTTAAGTCTCTCTGACAATACTACCCAGGGAGAAGGTGAGGACTGCAGATGCTGGAGATCAGAGCTGAAAATGTGTTGCTGGAAAAGCGCAGCAGGTCAGGCAGCGTCCAAGGAGCAATACAACCCAGGGCCCTATCATTTATTGTATAGGTCCTGCCCTTGGTTATTGTTTTACCAAGATGCAATACCTTGCATTTATTCAAATTAAACTCCACCTGCCACTCCTCAGCCTATTGTCCCAATTGATCAAAATCTCTTTGTAATCTTAGATACCCTTCTGCACTGTTGACTATACCATCAAATTTGTTATCATCTGCAATCTTACTCCTAAATTCTCTTCCAAATGATTTATATAAATGAGAAACAAAAGTGGACTCAATACTGATCCCTGGGGAACAGTGTCGGTCACAGGTCTCTTGACCAAAAGACTACTCTGCACCACCACCCTCTGTCTCCTACTGTCAAGCCAATTTGAATCCAATTGGAAAGCTCTCCCTGAATCCCATGTGATCTAACTTTACTAATCAACCTACCATGCAGAACCTTGTCAAAAGCTTTACTAAAGACCATGTAGCCAACTTCTACCACTCTGCCCTTATCAATCTTTTTGGTTGTGTCCTCAAAAAATTTTATTAAGTTTATGAGAGACAATTTTTTACACACAAAGCCATGCTGTCTTTCCCTATTTAGTCCTTGCCTTTCCAAGTGCACATAAATATTATCTCAGAATCGCCTTACCCACCACTGAAGTCTGACGCACAGGTCTGTAGTTCCCAGGCTTCTCCTTGCACTTTTCTTAAAGGCACAAAATTAGCCACCCTCCAGCACCTTGCCCTTGACTGTAGACAATAGAAATATCTCTGCTAGGGTCCCCAGAATTTCTTATCTAACTTCCTACAATGTCCTGGAATACACTAGATCAAGACCTGGAGATTCATCCACCTTTGTGTTTTAAGAGCTCCTGCACTTCCTCTTCTGTAATGTGGACTGTTTTCGAGACATCAACGTTTATGTAATTCATAAACCTGTTTGGGTATATTACAATACACTTCCCTGCCTGTCCTAGCCTAAAGTGGGAGCTGAACTTAGCCCTGCTGTTTCAAAGATAGGTTCACCATTACTAGAATTATAAGACCTTCTCTGACTTCTTGAAATGGGGCATGTTTGAATTCCCAGTTAATACCATCACCTCTTTTAATTAAATGCAATTAGTGGATATTCTAGTGGATAACAAGGACAGTTCTGCTGCTATGGAGTCTAATGAACAAATACAAAAAAAACAGAGGTTTGAGGATTTGTTTATAAGAAATGATTACATAAATTGAATATGTTTTCACTGGAAAAGAATAGTTAAAAATATGATTGCTAATTTTAGGATTCACAGTGGACAGGTAATGTAGATCAAAGCAAGTATTTCCATCTTGTTCAGAACAGCAGATTTAGACAACATATCTTCACTGGAATGATGTAAAATAATAATGCATCCCTGAAAACAGTAAGTCAGTGGTGAGAAGGAAGTAAATAATATTGATTAATTCAAATAAACTTATTTTTTATTTTAAGAAACTATTGTAGATTAATTGACAGCAAATGCTTGTTATATCATTTTTTAGTTATTTCTGTATTAGTTCTGTATTTCTTCAACAGCCAAGATGACACAATACAAACAGCAAGAACTTGGTCTTTTAAAACTGGCACTCGTTACATTCCTATAGTGTGCTCTGTAATTGAAAAACAAGTCAAGGATAAAACAAATTTGCCACAAGAATTTAATGCTTTTGTCGATAGTTCTTTAGGTGAGCTCATTGATGCTTCAATGGAAACTACAGACTTAGTTTGTGGAAACCACTTTGCCTTGCCTGAAAAGATTCTTGAGAATAGAGTAGATAATGTGAAGAAGTATAGAGTTTCAGATGGCTGTATTTGAATCTGACAACATTTATAATCAGTTCACAGGAAAATTATACAAACTTCTCAGCAGCAAAGTCATTTCAGTCAGCAAAACAATTCCCAAGGGGTATTTCAAGATTCAGAAATTTGGCAATTATCAAAACTTTTTTAATTAATCAATCTGTTTTTATGTATAATGATTCACTTCGATGGCCATCAAATTCATTGGATTTGAACCTGGATCGTTTGCTCCGGAGGTGGAGATACAATTACTATGCCATGTGACCAGTTGCAGAAATGTTTAGATTTTAATGGGAAGGTTCTTAATAATTGTGCATTAATGAGAAAATCATAGAATCCCTACAGTATGGGAAGATGCTGTTCAACACCTAGAGTCTGCATTGACCATCCAACAGCATCCCACCCAGACCCAGACCCCCTACCCTGTCTCCATAATCCTGCATTTACTATGGCGCATCCACCTAGCACACATTTCTGGACATTATGGACAATTTAGCTGGGCCAATTAACATCTTTAGACTGTGGGAGAAACCAGAGGAAACCAATGCAGACACAGCGAGAATGTACAAATTTCACACAGACAGAGGCTGTAATTGAACCCAGCTGATGTGAGTCAGCAGGGCTAACCACTGAGCTCCATGCTGCATTGCTGTGATTCGTGCAGCTGCTCACTATTGGTTGATGTATTTCATGGACTGACCTGGAACAGTTACTCCAAATTGTTGAGCTGACCATGAATTCAGCTTTCCTTTTTTTTAAAATAAGATTGTTAATGTTTGGCAGAGGTCTGTTGTGTTCATCATGGAACAGACCGTTCTAGCACATTGCAGATCAATGGCATGTTGTTGTGGTTCTGTTCGCCGAGCTGGGAATTTGTGTTGCAGACGTTTCGTCCCCTGTCTAGGTGACATCCTCAGTGCTTGGGAGCCTCCTGTGAAGCGCTTCTGTGATGTTTCCTCCGGCATATACCACTATACCTGCCGGAGGAAACATCACAGAAGCGCTTCACAGGAGGTTCCCAAGCACTGAGGGTGTCACCTAGACAGGGGACGAAACGTCTGCAACACAAATTCCCAGCTCGGCGAACAGAACCACAACAACGAGCACCCGAGCTATAAATCTTCTCACAATCTTTGAAGATCAATGGCATAGTGGCTATTGCTACTAGACTAATAATCCAGATGTCTGGGTTGCTGATCTGTCAATAGTTTAAATCAAGAGGTGAAAGGGAGGGAGGAGCTTGAAACATTCACCTTGGAAAGGATGCTAAGAAAGATGTTGGAACTAAAACTTGCCAAGTTCCAAGGTCCTGAAGGATTTAAAAAGAAGTGCCTGTTGAAATAGTTGTTGAAATTGGTTCCAATTATCTAAAATTCCTGAAATTATGAAAACGTCCTATCATATTGGAAAACAGTAGCATTTGTCAGGAAAATACTGGAATGGTTGATTAAGAAAGACATAGCAAGGCACTCCAAAACTTTCAGTTTAGAAAGGGAAATCATGTTTGGTTTGTTGGCGTTTTGTTTTGCGGAACTAACTAGCAGTGTGGATACTTGACAAAAGGTGATGAGTGGAGTGCCCACAGGGATCCATGCTGAGATTTCTAGTCTTCACAACTTACATTCATTCCCTTCTTCCAAGTGGTTAATATATGGTTGCCAAATTTACTGATGATCCATAGTTAGGAAAGTAAGTTATAAAAATGATGAGAGTCTGAAAAGAGATGTTGGTTTTTAAAATGAATGAGCAAATGAATGACTTGTCTGTGTTATTAGTCATGAGCTGACTCTTAACTGCTCTCTGAAATGGCCTAGCAAGCCAGTCAGTCAGATTTATTCAAGAAGACAAGTCTCCTGAAAGGTCCCACTTTCCTCGCCTCGCCCTTTGCTTGAGGTGTGGTGACCCTTAGGCTAATTTCCCAACCAATTGTCTCTCTCTAATGACAAAGCAGCCTTATGGTCCTCTGGGACTTTGGTGACTTTACCAACAGCTCAACAATACCTTTTCAAGTTCAATTAATAATGAGCAATAACTATTGGCCTTGCCAGCTCTCATCATGTGAATTAATTTTTAAAAATGAAAATGAACACAGTCTGCCGATTTCTCAGCAACAAACCCAAACAAGCAGACAAAAACCCTAGCCACTCTCCCCTACATCAAAGACATCTCGGAAATGACTGTCAAATTACTCAGACCTCTTGGCATCATGGTAGCCCACGAACCCACCAACACACTAAAAAAACAGCTAATGAACTTGAAAGACCCTATATAGATAACAAGCAAAACTAATGCCATTTACAAAATACTGTGCAAGAACTGTAATAAACGCTACATTGAACAAACCGACAGAAAACTAGCCACCAGGATACATGCACATCAACTAGCCACAAAACGACATGACCCTCTCCCACTAGTATCCTTAAAATACAGATAAAGATAAAGAAGGACACCACTTCGACTGGGACAACACATCCATCCTAGGACAAGCCAAGCAGAGACACGCACTAGAATTCCTAGAAGCATGGCATTCTAACCGGATTCTATGAACAAACACATCAAGTTAGACCCCATCTACTGCCCCCTGAGAAAAATAACAAGAAATAACATCACCACAGGAAATGACATCACCATGGAAGTAACATCACCAACCCAAAGATATAATTAGAAAGCAGTAATCATGTACGCTGCTTCGCCTGAGGCCCACTGCAGATGTTACCAAGTAGCATGACGAAACGTCTAGAAATGAACATCCCAGCTCAGCGAGCAAACCTACATCAAGAACCTCAACCTGAGCTATAAATCTTCTCAAAACTCACTAATGAAAATGAATAATCAGTGATCAAAGAAACAATGATAGGGAGGGTTTGGAGGGATATGGGCAGGTGGGACTAGATTGGGTTGGGATATCTGGTCGGCATGGATGAGTTGGACCGAAGAATCTGTTTCTATGCTGTACATCTCCATAAGTCTATGACTCTATTAAAAGCATTCACATACCTGCATTTCAGCATCCCATTTTGCCAACAAATAAAAAGAGTAAATTTCACAAATATCCTGTCAACTAGGATATTTCAACTACTCATCTCCCATTTTCTAATTAAATATGCAATTCGTATCTGGATTCCCAATTTGCCAGATGTTACGAGTGCCTAATGTTGAGCAACACTAGTGAAACAGCTGATTGGAGTGAATTAATTCAGATCAGGAGTTCTGGCATTTTCCTGTGATGAGAAAATTGTTTTAAAATCCCATATTAATGGCATTTCAAACGGAGAAAAGTAATTCTAACTTGAAATAGGAAAGAAAGAGGTCTTCTGTGACCTTAGTGTAAATACGGTGTCATTGTGTTGAGAAAAAGTTTAGACATCTTGTATTTGTGTCTGCAGTCTTGAAAGTGTGAATGCTGACAATATATTTGGAATGGAAGTGTATTCAACATGATATAGGCTTCATTGGTAGGATTCTTTGAAATGTACATCAGTATATCCAGGGATGCTATTATTGGAGAACTGAATGCAGGTTTCAATAGCTGGAGGTTTGGTTATTGGTGAAAGTAGTGTGTATAATAGCCCAGAAACACAGAACACTGCATTTGGGAGATTGTGAAAATGCTGGGTGGCAAATAAAATATGTTGGCTGGTTGAGCAAAGTCATGCTTGTCTAACTTTAATTCTTGGTAAATTCTCTTTTACCTGTCAGTTATATACGTGAATATTCGATTTTTCAGAATCACTGTCCATGCTTATTAGCAGAACTCATCCTACATTCAATTGTTGTTTCTAGGCTATGCTATAAGTCACTGTGACTCAGTTCCTGCACATTGTATCTGACTTTGTGACTCCTGCTTTTGACAATAAAAGCAAGTGATGGAGATTCAATTCTGCTTTGACTACATCACAACTTTTACCATGGTAAAATATTCTAATACAAGAGAGATATAAGTCTATATGTACAAGGTAATTGAATTGAACATTTACCTTCAAAAATGTTCAAGGAAATTCCATAAGCTCCTGCTATGGCCATCCTTACTGTGGGTCAGTGGCTCACAGGAAGGAGGCTTTCAACCTTTTACTAATTTTTTTTGGCAGAAATGAGAACTAGACACTGGCCCAGAAATGCTTTTGATATTTTTCCCACATGTCTTGACTTTGTAATTAGATCAAATCTTTTGAGCCTGTGCCAGTTATTCGGATCTTTTCAGATCTAGGTCGTTTGTTTGGTTGACATGTTTAACTGTTTGAAATTTCAAGGCAATATCTCACAAATGAGATACACAATTTCTGTGGGTTTAATGGTCATCAAATGCCCCCTTCTGGATATTCTTTTTTTGACTAGAAGAATAGTGAATGATTCCTCAGGAATTACTTCCTCTTCAGGTGAAATGATCTTTGCTAATTAAGCAAAAACAGATCCATGCTGATTCATTGCTTAGCGTGCATACTGACTGTAATCGGTTTTGAGTGTGTACTGCTTTGGATGTTGCAAAATACTAACTTTCCAAGAATGAACAGAGAATAGTACAGGCCTTTCGACCTTCGATGGTATGCCTGCCTTTTATCCTACTTTAAGATCAGACTAGCCTACATACCCTTCATTGTACTAACTTCCATGTTGCGTAAATGCCACGACAACTGACTCTACTACAACTGCTGGCAGTGCATTCCACGCACCCTGAGTAAAGAACCTCCCTCTGACTCTCCCCTTAACCTTACTCCAATTACCTTAAAATTATGCCCCCGCGTGATAAATATTTGTGCCATAGGAAAAAAAATCTTTGGCTATCCACTCTATCTATCCCTCTCAACATCTTGTACACTTCTATCAAGTCACCTCTCATCCTCCTTCGCTCCGATGAGAAAAGCCCTTGCTCCCTCAACCTTTCTTTAAAAGGCATACCCTCTAATCCAGGCAGCATCCTGGTAAATCTCCTCTGCACCCTCTCTAAAGCTTCCACATCATTCCTATAATGGGGTAACCAGAATTGAACACAATGTTCCAAGTGTGGTCTAACCAGGACTCTATAGAGCTGCAGCATAACCTCGTGGACCCCGGCTAATAAAAGACCATACACCACCTTAACAACCATATCAACTTGGGAGGCAACTTTAAGGGATCTATGGACATGGATCCCAAGGTCCCCCTGTTCCTCCACACTGCCAAGAATCCTGCCTTTAACCCTGTATTCTGCATTCAAACCCAACCTTCCAAAATGAATGACCGTACAATTTTCTAGGTTGAACTCCATCGGCCACTTATCAGCCCAGTTCTGCATCCTTTCACTGTCTTGTTGCAACCTACAACAGCCTTCCACACTATCCACAACTCCACCAATTTTTGCGTCATTGGCAAACCCACCTTTCCACTTCCTAATTCAAGTCATTTATAAAAATCACAAAGAGCAGAGGTCCCAGCACTGATCCCTGTGGAACACCACTGGTCACCGAGCTCCAGGCTGAATACTTTCCATCTACCACCACCCTCTGTCTTCTATGAACCAACTAATTCTGTATCCAGACAGGCAGGTTTCCCTGTATCCTATGCCTCGTTACTTTCTGAAAGACTCTACTGTGGGGAACGTTATCAAACGCCTTGCTAAAGTCCATGTACACCATATCCACTGCTTTACCTTCATCAACATGCTTTGTTGCATCCTCAAAGAGTTCAATAAGGCTTTTGAGGCATGACCTTCCCCTCTCAAAGCCATGTTGACTATCTCTAATCAAGCTATGCTTTTGCAAATCCTGTGTCTCAGAATTCTCTCCAATAACTTAGCCAACACCATTGTAAGACTAACTGTTCTGTAATTCACAGTTATCCCTGTTCCCTTTCTTGAGCAAAGGAATAATATTTGCCACTGCAGTACTCCAGTGGACAGTGAGGATGCAAAGATTATCGCCAAAGGCTTAGCAATCTCTTCCTTTGCTTCCTATTACTATCTCGGGTATACCCCATCTGGACCTGGGATTTATCTATGTTTATCAGTATTATCAGTACATTCTCCTTTCTAACATCAATCTGTTCTAACATATCAGTCTGTTTCACACTGTCCTTAGAAACATTAAGGTCCCTCTCACTAGTGAATACTGAAGCAAAGTACTCATTCAGGACCTCTCCTATCTCCTGCGACTCCAGGTGCAAGTTCCGTCTACTATCCCTGATTGGTCTGACCCTCACTCTGGCTATCTTCTTGTTCCATACGTAAGTGTAGAATGCCTTAGGGTTTTCCTTAATCCTACCCGCCAAGGCTTTTTCATGTCCCCTTCTAGCTCTCCCACGTTCATTCTTCAGTTCCTTCCTGGCTACTTTGGAACCCTCTAAAGCCCTGTCTGATCCTTGAGTCCTCAACATTAAGCTTCCTTCTTCCTCTTGACTAGATGTTCCACATCCCTTGTCACCCAAGGTTTTTTCACCCAATCTGTGATACTCTCCCTGATTAGCAATCCCACTCCTCCACCTGTTTTACTCCCTTCCACTGTTTCTTTTGGAACACCTAAACCCTGGAACAATCAACAACCATTCCTGCCCCAGTGATATCCAAGTTGCTGCATTGGCCACAGCATCATAGTTCCAAGTACTGATTCATGCTCTGAGTTTGTCACCCTTATTCCTGATATTTGCATTGAAATAGACACACTTCAGCCATCACACTGGCTGCATCTTTGCCCTATCAACTGCCTATTCCTCCTCACAGACTCTCTGCATTCTGTGTCTGACTGTTCACTTCAGGCTTCAACCCTCCCCCCGCCAATCAAGCTTAAACTCTCCCAAGGAGCTCCAGCAAACCACCTGCCCAGGATATCAGTTCCCCTCCAGTTCAGACATAACCCAAAGAACAAAGAACATTATGGCACAGGAACAGGCCCTTCAGCCCTCCAAGCTTGCGCTGATTCAAATCCTCTATCTAAACCTGCTGCCTATTTTCTAAAGATCTGTATCCCTTTGCTCCCTGCCCATTCATTTGACTGTCTAGATGCATCTTAAATGGTGCAATCATTCCCGCCTCTACCACCTCCATTGGAAACACATTCCAAGCACCCACCACCCTCTGTGTAAAGAACTTTCCACGTATCTCTCCCCAAATTTTTCCCTTCTCACTTTTTGGAGATGCCAGTGTTGGACTGGGGTGTGCAAAGATAAAAATCCTACAACACCAGGTTATAGTCCAATAGGTTTAATTGGAAACGCACTAGCTTTCGGAGCGACGCTCCTTCAGGTGGTAGTGGAGGGCTCAATCCTAACACACAGAATTTATAGCAAAAATTTACAGTGTGATGTAACTGAAATTATACATTCAAAAATTGATTCTGTTAAGCCTTTCATCTGTTAGGATACAGTGATAGTTTCACTTCTTTCATGTGTAAATCACAAAACCTTTTTTAAAAAAGTTGCATTTTCGGGTTAGCTGTTAACAATGGTGATAGCTAGACAATATGTTGAAGGTGTTAGCACCCTGTGTTCTCTGTCTATGCCATGATGTTTAGATTGATTCCAATCTAAAAAGTGAGATCACAGAGTTTTACATGAATTCATGCAGTTTTTGAGCAAAGTACAATGTAACTCTGCAAGTACAAATTCACCCCACAAAATATATGTGTGCATGTGGGTCTTTGTCTGTGTGTGTGTGTGTGTGTGTGTGTGTGTCTGTCTGGGTTGGGGGTTGTGAGTGTGAGAAAGTGAGTGTGAGTGTGTATAGTGAGTGCAGAGTGTCTTAAGTCTGTGAGGGGGTGCGTGTGGGAGTGTGTGTATCTGTAAGGGTGTGTCTGGGTGTCTGTGTGCACGTCAGTGTGTGTGTGTGTGTGTGTGTGTATAGTGCAATGGTGGTCACCTGTAATGTGACATGAACCCAAGGTCCCGGTTGAGGCCCTCCCTATTGGTGCCGAACATAGCTATCAGCCTCTGCTCGGCCACTTTTCTCTGCTGCCTGTCCCAAAGTCCACCTTGGAAGATGGTCACCCAAAGGTCCGAGTGTTCCCCAACTGGGAGGGAACCCTCCTGTCTGTTGATTGTTGTGCAGTCCCATTCATCCGTTGTCGTAGCCTTTGCTCGGTTTCCCCAATGTACCATACCTCCGGGCATCCTTGCCTGCAACGTATAAGATAGACAACATTGGTTGAGTCACATGAGTACCTGCCATGTACAAGGTGGGAGGTGTCCACACTCTGACACGTCTTGCAGCGCCTACCGTGACAGGGTTGTATGGAGTTGTCCTGAGAGCCGGGCAGCTTGCTACAAACAACGATCTGTTTGAGGTTTGGCGGTTGTTTAAAGGCAAGTAGTGAAGGTGTGGGGAAAGTCTTGGTGAGGTGCTCATCCTCATTGATAATGTGTTGCAGTCATGAAGAGTAATTTTTCAGCTCCTGGGAAATACTGAACAACGAAGGGTACCCTTTCGGTTGCAGCACGTGTCTGTCTCCTGAGGAGATCATTATGGTTCCTTACTGTGGCACGTTGGAATTGGCGGTCGATGAGTTGGGCATCGTACCCCGTTCTTGTGAGGGCATCCCCGAGTACTTCCAGGTGCTCTTGAATTGCATTTGTCCGGATTGACCCCCATCCACCACTTCTCTGCCCAACTCTCCAATCTATTTATATTCTGCTGTATTCTCTGACAGTCCCCTTCACTCTCTGCTACACCACTAATCTTAGTATCATGTGCAAACTTGCTAATGAGGCAACCTACACTTTCCTCCAAATCATTTATGTATATCACAAACAACAGTGGTCCCAGCACAGATCCCTGTGGGACACCACTGGTCACAGGTCTCCATTTTGAGAAACGGCCTTCCACTACTACTCTCTGTCTCCTGCTGCCCAACCAGTTCTCTTTCTATTTAGCTAGAATACCCGGACCCCATGCACCTTCACCTTCATCAGCCTACCATGGGGAACATTATCAAATGCATGACTAAAGTCCATGTATATGACATCTTCGTCCCTTCCCTCATCAATCACCTTTGTCTCCACTTCAAAGAATTTTATTAGGTTTGTAAGACATGACTTTCCCCACAGAAAACCATGCTGCCTATCACTGATAAGCCCATTTTCTTCCAAATGGTATGTGTCCTTTCCCGACGTAGCTTCTCCAGTAGCTTCCCTACCACTGACATCAGGCTCACAGGTTTGTAAATACCTGGATTTTTCCTGCTAACCTTCTTAAGCAGGGGACAACATTAGCAATTCTCCAGTCCTCTGGGACCTCCCCCATGTTCAAGGATACTGCAAAGATACCTTTTAAAGCCCCAGCTATTTCCTCTCGTTTCCCTTTGTAACCTGGGGTAGATCCCATCTGGATCTGGAGACTTGTCCACCTTAATGCCTTTTAGAATACACAATACTTCCTCCTTCCTTATGCCGATTTGACCTAGAGTAATCGAAGTTCTATTCCTAACCTCAACATCCATCATGTCCCTCTTCTCAGTGAATACTGATGCAAAATACTCAGTAAGAATCTCTCACATTTTCTCTGACTCCACGCATATCTTTCCTCCTTTGCCCTTGAGTGGGCCAATCCTTTCTCTAGTTACCCTCTTATTCCTTATATATGAATAAAAGTCTTTTGGATTTTCCTTAACACTGCTTGCTAAGGATATCTCATGACCCGTTTTAGCCCTTTTAATTCCTCGTTTCAGATTAGTCCGACATTCCCGATATTCTTCCAAAGCTTTGTTTGTCTTCATTTGCCTCTGTGTGCATCCTTTTGCCTCTGAGCTCGTCTCACAATTTCACCTGTCATCCATGGTTCCCTAATTTTGCCATTTCTATCCCTCATTTTCACAGGAACATATCTCTCCTGAACTCTAAACAACCTCTGTTTAAAAGCCTCCCAATATCAAATGTAGATTTCTCTTCAAACAGCTGTTCCCAATCTACATTTCCCAGCTCCTGCTGAATTTTGGTACAGTTGGCCTTCCCCCAATTTAGCACTCTTCCTTTAGGACCACTCTCATCTTTGTCCGTGAGTATTCTAAAACTTATGGAATTGTGATTGCCATTCCTAAAGTAATCCCTACTGAAACTTCAACCACCTGGCTGGGCTCATTCCCCTACACCAGATTGGCACCCTTCCTGAGTTGGACTGTTTCCGCTGATGGATGAGTGCCGAACCAGAGGACACAGCTTAAAAATACGGAGTAGACCATTTAGGACAGAGATGAGGAGAAACTTCTTCACCCAGAGAGTGGTGGCTGTGTGGAATGCTCTGCCCCTGAGGGCAGTGGAGGCCCAGTCTCTGGATTCATTTAAGAAAGAGTTGGATAGAGCTCTCAAAGATAGTAGAATCAAGGGTTATGGAGATAAGGCAGGAAGAGGATACTGACTAAGAATGATCAGCCATGATCATATTGAATGGCGGTGCAGGCTCGAAGGGCTGAATGGCCTACTCCTGCACCTATTGTCTATTGACTATTTATATACTGTTCTAGAAAACCCTCTTGGGTGCCCCTTACAAATTCTGCTCCATCCAGACCTCTAACGCAAAGTGAATCCCAGTCAATTTTGGGAAAATTAAATCTCCTGTCACCATCACCCTGTTGTTCCTACATCTTTTTCTGATCTCTCTACATACTTGTATATGTATCTCACGTTTGTTGTTGGGAGGCCTGTAATACAGCCCCAACATTGTTACTGCACCTTTCCTATTTCTGAGCTCTCCCCATATTGCCTCACTGCTCGAGTCCTCCATAGTGCCCTCTTCCAGCACAGCTGTGATATCATCTCTGACCAGTAATGCAACTCCTCCACTCCATTTATCTCTCTCTCTCTATCCCGTCTGAAGCATCAATATCCTGGGTTATATTGTTGCCAATCATGCCCTTCCCTCAGCCAAGTCTCAGTAATAACAATAACATCATACTCTCAGGTACTAATCCAAGTCCTAAGTTCATCTGCCTTACCTACTAAATTTGTTGCATTAAAACAAATGCACCTCAGACTATCTGTCCCTCTGCATTTGTTCTCCCCTTCCTGCCTACTCTTTCCCTTACTCTCACTGACTTCATTATCTAGTTCCTTACATGCTTTAGTTACTACCTCCTACTGTCCATCAACCTCCTCATTTGGTTCCCATCTCCCTGCCACATTAGTTTAAACCTTCCCCAAAAGCATTACCCCCAAGGACATTGGTTCCAGTCAGGCCCAGGTGTTGACCATCCAGTTTTTAAATGTCCCATCTCCCCCAGAACCAGTCCCAGTATCCCAAAAATCTGAACCTCTTCCTCTTGCACCATCTCTCAAGTCACACATTCATCCTGATTATTTTATCATTCCTACTCTAACTGACAATGTCACTGGTAGCAATCCTGAGATTAGTACCTCTGAGGTCCTACTTTTTAAACTTGTTTCCTAACTCCCTAAATTCTTCTTGTAGGACCTCATCCTGTTTTTTTTTAACCTATATAATTGGTGCCTAGATGCACCACGACAACTGGCTGTTCACCTTCCCCCTTGTGAATTTTCTGCAGTCGATCTGAGACAAGCCTGACATGTGTACCTGGGAGGCAACATACCATTCGGGAGTCTAGTTTACAACTACAGAACTGCCTGTCTACTCCCATGAGTTGAATCCCCTATGACTATAGCCCTTCTACTCTTTTTCCCACCCTTCTGTACATCAGAGCCAAGCCCGGTGCCATGAACCTGGCTACTGCTGCCTTCCCCTGGTGAGCCATCTCCTCAACAGTATTCAAAACGGTATACCTGATTTGGAGGGAGATGACCACAGGGAACACCTGCACGGATTTCCTGCTCTTTCTCTGCCTTTTTGTCATCCAATCCCTTTCTCCCTTAGCAATCCTAATCTGCGGTGTGACCAATTCACTGGACATGCTATCCATGACCCCTTCAGCATTATATATACTCCAAAGTGTGTCCATTCACAGCTCCAGAGCCATCATGCCGTCTAACAAGAGCTGCAGCTGGACCCACTTCCTGCACCTGAAGGATTTAGGGACATCAGCTGCATCCCTGAACTCCCACATTCAGCAAGAGGAGCATAACATGGGGCTGAGATCTCCTGCCATTTTTAATCTTAATCTTCACCTAAGTTGAGACAAAAGTTATGAAAAAGGAGAGTTTTTTTTAACCAATCACACGATAAATAAGAAAAAAAACAGAAAATCCTTACCTTATCAACACACCGCAGTCCTTTTTTTTGTTAGAGGAGCAGGGCAGTGGGAGACACTACACGGGTAGTGTCTTGGGTTCAGTCACTGCCTGTATGTATCAGCTTTTTAAACAGTTTACCTTCCTGGACGCCTTCTGGTCCTTGTTCTCTCCACCTGTGGCACTGGTAATCCCGAGATTACTACTCTGCTCATTCCTCCCCATTAAGAATCCTGTAGACTCGATCCGAGACATCCCTGACCATGGCATCCAAGAGGCAGCATACCATTCAGGAATCTCACTTGCGACCATAGAATTTCCTGTTTCTTTCTCTCATAATTGCTATCACTATTGCTCCTCTGTTCTCCCCCCTTCTCTTCTGAGCCACAGAGCCAGGCTTAGTGCCAGAAACCTGGTCACTATGACTGTCCCCTGTTAATCCCTCCGCACCCCAACAGTATCCAATACGATTGAAAGGAACAGCCGCTAGGCTGTCTGCACTGTCTGCCGATTTCCTTTTCCCTCTCCAAACAGTCACCCAGCTACCTTTGTCCTTTAACTTAACTGTGACTACTTCCCATTAACTCCTCTCTATCACGCCTCAGCCTCCTGAATGATCTGAAGTTCATCCAACTCCAGTTCCAGTTCCCTAATGTGGTCTGTGAAGAGCTGGAGTTGGGTGCACTTCCCACAGGTGAAGTCAGCAGTGTCACCAGTGTAGTCTCTCAGCTTTAGCCAGTGTCCGAGTGTATCACTTCAGGTGCCTCGCAATCCCCTTGTCAGCATTCATTACTGATGAACCTTTGTTCCGCCTATTCGCGAAATAAGTCTTTAAGAGGAAAAAAATTACCTTCCTAGCAGCCCCCTGGTCCTCACTCTGACTGGTCCCGCTACAAAATGGAGGCTGCTGATTCCACAGGGTAAGTACTTAAATGGGAAATTTACCTTCCTAGCAGCACAATGGTCCTTGTTGTCACTGCTTCGGCTGCAAAATGGAGGCTGCTGATGAAAATGACATAAAACTTGGTGGCATGATGAGGAATGTGCAAAGAGCCTTCAAAATAATTTAGATAGGCTGTGGTTGCAAGAACATGGCAGATGTAAGATATGGAAAAGTGTGTGGCTATCCCACTTTGTCAGGAAGAATGAATGTGCTGAGTATTTAGAGTTATACAGCATGAAAATGGGCCATTTGGTTCAACTCATCCATCCCGAACAGACATCCTAAATTAATAGACAGATTTTTGACAGAGTTTGGACCATGTCACTCTAAAGCCTTCCTATTCATTGACCTCGCCAGATGTCTTTTAAATATCATATTTGTAGAAACCTCCGCTATTTCCTCTGACAACACATTCATACACGCAACAGCCTCTGCATGAAAAGGTCCTTCTAAAATCCTTCCTCCCCTCATCTTAAATCTATGCCCTCTAATTTTGGACCCCCCTACCGTGGGAAAAAGACCTTGGTTATTCACCCTAACCATGCCCCTCATGATTTTATAAACCCCTATAAGGTCACCCTGCAGCCTCCATCTCTCCAGGGAAAGTAGCCTCAGCCTATTCAGCCTCTCCCTATAGGGAGGAGGCTGGAAGAATACAGCGAGCCAGGCAGCATCGGGAGGTGGAGAAGTCAATATTTTGGGTGTAACCTTTCTTCAGGATTGGTGTGTTTATTGGGGGAGCTGCAGATAAAGGGGGTGGTGGGGCAGGGTGGTGAAGTGGGAATAGGGAGGAGTGGAAGGGAGAGGGAGGGGCTGGGTCATTTTCGTGGGATGGGAAGGGAGGTTATTTGAAATTGGAGAACTCAATGTTGAGTCCTCCAGGCTGTAGGCTACCCAAGAGAAAGATGGGGTGTTGTTACTCCAATTTGCCATTTGGTTAGTTGTGGCAATGGAGGAGGCAAAAGATGGTCATGTCAGAAAAAGAGTGGGATGTTCTGTCTGGGCAGCTTGCAGCCCAGACGACTCAACGTTGAGTTCTTCAGTTTCAAATGACCTCCCTTCCCACTCCCTGACAACGACCCCAACCCCTCCCCCTCCCTTCCACTCCTCCCTGCCACCAACTGGATTCATTCCTTCCATTGACCAACCAGGTCGTACCCTCTACCTGTCTTCACCTATCCCCACTTCACCGCCCTGCCCCCGCCACCCTCTTTATCTGCAGCTCCTCCTACACTCACCCCCAGCCCTGAAGAACTGTTACACCCAAAATGTCGACTTCTCCACCTTTTGATGCTTCCTAATTTGTTGTGTTTTTCCAGCCTCCTGCCTGCCTACTTTGAATTCCTGCATCTGCACTTTCTCTCAATATAATTCAAGCCCTCCAAACTCTGCAACATCCTTGTGAATCTTTTCTGAACCCTTTCAAATTTAATAACATCTTTCCTATAGCAGGGTGAACAAATTGCAGTATTTTTAAATGAAAAGTGTTGATTTCCAAAGGGACCTTTCATAAATCACAAAGCAAGCATGTACGTGCAGCAAGCAATTCAGAAGGCAAGGCGTGATCATGCTGACCGTGGGTCCCGTATGGGTGCATTACTGATAGCAACCACTGTCTCCTCATGGTGCTGCTGAGCTATGGAGAGCTGTTGGCCCTGATCAGCCAGTGGTCAAGCATAGCTTCCAGGCTTGATGCCGCCTAGTCAATGCAGGAAACTGACTAGGCAGCATCATTGACGTGCAGTTAGTGGATCAAACCTTTCATCCACAATAGATTCAGCCCCAATTTTCTTGATGCGTGTGATAATGTCTGTTTAGGATTGTTTCACTGCTGTTTTCCAACTGGAATCCTAGGAGCTAATGTTGCATGACCGAACTGAGGTAGAGTCTGGTGTCATAATTCTATATTTCTATCAAACTTTGGATGAAATAAGTTTTCCTCATCTCAAGCCACTTACCACACACCTTAAACGTACGCCCTCTGGTCTTAGACACATCTACCATAGGGAAAAAATTCTTGCGATCTACTCTGTGTGTCTCAATTTTGTGTATCTCAATCAGATTCCCCCCCACCCCCACCAAAATAACAAAAACAGGTCTGGCAGCATCTCTGATTTCTCTTCACAGTTAACTATTTGGGTCTGCTGACCCTTCCTCTGAATTGATGGTTTTTATGCAGAAGGTAAGGTTGGGGGAGGGGTTCAGGAGTAAATGATAGGTGGGGACCTAGCCCAAAGAGAGAGAAGAACCATTAGAGAGACAAAGGAGTGGATAACAATCTGGCTAGGAGGGTGAATAGATGTTAATGGAACTTGTTAGTGGCTACCAATGGGTTATATGTCATAGCAGGAGGAGAAAGTGAGGACTGCAGATGCTGGAGAACAGAGCTGAAAATGTGTTGCTGGAAAAGCGCAGCAGGTCAGGCAGCATCCAGGGAACAGGAGAATCGACGTTTCGTGCATAAGCCCTTCTTCAGGAATACTTATGCCCGAAACGTCGATTCTCCTGTTCCTATATGTCATAGCAGACTATGTGATAACAAGACCTGGTGTGTGTGGGTGGGGGCTAGGACATAGAGTACAAGCCCTGAAGTTATTGAACTTAAGATTGAGAGTCCAGTAGGTTGCAGTGCCCAAGTGAAAAAATGAGGTATTGTTCTTCCAGCTTACACTGAGCTTCACTGGAGCACTGCAGCAAGCCTGAGATAGAGATATTGGCCAAAGGGGGTGGTGTTCTGTGAAGTGGTCACCCAATCTACACTTTGTTTCCCCAATGTAGAGGAGACCACACTGTAACCAGCTAATGCAGTAGATTAGATTATGTGAAGTGCAGTAAAGCGCAGTTTTACCGGCAATATGGTAAGTGTGGGAGGTGGTAAAAGGACAGGTGTTACACCTTCAATTACAGTCGACAAGGATGTCCTGGAGAAAACGGTCCCTGTGGAAGGCAGACAAGGAAGGAAAGGAGGATATGCGCCTGATGGTGGCATCTCGCTGGAGGACCGCCTGGGTGTGGATGCTGGTGGGATGGTAGACTACGACAAGGGGAGCCCTATCACTGTTGCTGGAAGGAAGGGAGGGGGGGGTGAAGGCTGAAGTTCGGAAGATGGGTCAGATCTGGCTGAAGGCCCTGCCCACAACAGTGCTGGGGAATCCTCGGTTGAGAAAGAAAGTGGACATTTCGAGGCTCCCTGGTCGAAGTTGGCATCATCGGAACATATGCGATGGGGATTGAGTCTTTACAGGAAGCAGGGTGCGAATATATGTAGTATAACTGTGGGAGTTGGTGGGTTTATAGTGGATATTAGTTTATAGTGGGTTTATAGAAATAGAAACAGTTGTCAAGGAAGGGAAGTTAGTAGTCAAAGATGGACCAGGTGAAAGCGAGGGCGGGGTGGAAATTGGAAGCAAAATCGATAAACCTTTCCAATTCTAGACGAGAGAGGAAAGCAGCACTGATGATATATCAGAGAAAGAGTTGTGGGTGGGGGCTGGAATAGGACTGGAACAAGGAATTTTCCATGTACTCCACAAAGAGACCTGCATAATTAGGGCCCATGCAGGTACCAATGGCCTGAAGAAAATCAGATGAGTTAAAAGAGAAGTTGTTAAGGCCTTTTTACCAGGATTAAATGGAGAGCTCTGAGACCGTCCTGGTGGAGGATGAACTTGTAGAGGGATTGCATGTCTGTGGTAAAAAAGGAATCGGTGGAACCTGCAAACTGGCATAAAGTATTAGAGAAATCACAGATATAAGTTGGCAGGAACTGGACTGGGGAGAAAATACCGTGCCAAGATAGGAAAAGGTAAGATAAGTAGGCAGCAACAATGGGTCTACCTGGGCATCCTGTTGTGGTATTTTGGAAGGAGATAGAAGCAAGCTGTGTGTGGTTAGGATACTATCAGCTTGGAGACAGTTGCGCGGAGATCCCCAGGCGAGAAAAGGTTAGTGACAATAATTGATAGAATGACCTGATGTACCAAGGTGGAATCATGGTCCAGGTGGAGATAGGAGGAGATATCTGAGAGCTGTCACTCAGCCTCTGCAATATATAGAGGTCAGTACACCAAACTACACCAGCACCACCCTATTGGCAGGCTTAATAACAGAGTCAGGGTTGGATCTCAATGCATAGAGTGCAGTCAGTTCGTGGGGGAGATAGGTTGGAATGGGTGAGTGCAGCAGAGAAATTGAGGCGACAAATATCATGTTGACAGTTCTTAATGAGCAAATTGAGTGCAGGTAGTGTCAGAGGGGTCTAGGTTTGTTGGAGAGTGTTGGAGGTGGGCTAAAGGATCTGTGGGATGGGGAGAGGATGCTTGTCTGAAGAAATGGGCATACAGATGAAGATGACAAGAAGAATTTGATGTTGCCTTGCCTGAAATTCATTTGAGGTGGAGACGCAGAGGGATAAAACTGAGACCTTTGCTGAGTACAGACTGTTCAGCATCGAACGGCGGAAGGTTAAGAAGGATGGTGAATATGTGACAGCGGGTGGGGTTTACCTCCTCCCTTCTCCGTATCCAAGGGCAGAACCTATCTTCCAGGTGAAGAAATGCTTTTCCTGTATTTCACACAATGTAGTCTACTGCATTCGCTGCTCACAATGTGGTCTCTTCTACATTGCGGAAAACTAGGCTTAGACAGGGTGACTGTTTCACAGAACATCTACGTTCTGCCCACCAAAATGACCCTGAGCTTCCAATTGCCTGCCACTTCAACATGCCAACCCTGTTCCCTGGCCAACATCTCTGTCTCAGGCTTGCTGCAGTGCTCCAGTAAAGCTCAGGCACAAGCTGGAAGAAGAACACCTCATTTTCTGCTTGGGGACCCTGCAACCAATGGACTCAAACTTGAATTCAATATGGACTCTTCTTTGACCATCCCCATACACAGGCCTTGTTATCACATAGTCTGCTATTACACACAACCTACTGTTAGCCACTCCATTAACAACAATTCATTCTCTTACCCAGATCCTTATTCACTCCTTGTTCGTTCCAACTGTTCTTCTCACTCTTTGGGTTCTATCCCCACCTATTATTTTACTCCTTTTCTCCTCCTCCCACCCTGTCTTCTGCATAAAAACGGACGTTTTCCTAGCTACCACAAGTTCTGAAGAAGGGTCACCGGGCCCGAAGCATTTACTCTGATTTCGCTTCACAGTTGCTACCAGACCTGCTGAGCTTTTCCAGCAGTTTCTCTGATCGTTTCTGATTTACAGCATCCGCAGTTCTTGCAGTTTTTATTACACCTTTTCAATAGTCTGCAACCAGAACTCCACACAGCATTATATCCGTGATTTAGCCAATGCTCTGTAACGTTGTACCTTGAATTCCTTGTTCCTATATTCTGTGCCGTAGCTACCACCTTGTCTGACTGTGCCGCCACCTTCAGGGTTCTATGGCACTAAGGTCCCTTTGTTCCTCGGTACTCCCTAGGGATCTGTCATTCATAATGTTACAGGCCTTTGTGTTATAACGCACGTTTCATCAACACAAATTCGCTGTAACACAATTGACGAATTGGGGATGCTGTTTCTATAGTGTGAACTTTTAAAACATGTGTTGGCTGTATTGCGATTGCAGCGGCAACACTTTTAAGTGTTGTTTCTAAAGTGCAATTTTTCTATAATAACGCAACCATCAAGTTATAGAAAAATTGACTATGTCCTCATTAGCTAAAAATGTGTTGCTGGAAAAGCGCAGCAGGTCAGGCAGCATCCAAGGAGCAGGAGAATCGATGTTTCGGGCATGAGCCCTTCAGAAATCATGTCCTCATTAGAACTTCCACCTCACGCTTACCAGGATTAAATTCCATCTGCCATTGCTGTGCCCAATTTGCCAACTGGTAATATCAGACTGTAGCCTGAGACCTTCCTCACTATCAACATTATCATCAATTTTCATGTCATCTGTCTAGTTACTCATTGTACTTTCTACATTCACATCTAATTCATTAATATATTTGAACAGCAAGGGTCCCAGTGCCAATCCTTGTGCTACACTGCTGGTCACAAGCTTCCAATCATATTCAAAAACAACCCTTCACTATCTCCCTAAGCCTCCTATTTGCAAGCTAACTTTGGATCCAGTTTATCAACTTGCCTTGGATCCAATGGGTTCCTAACTTTTGGACCTGCCTCCCATGTGGAACCAGAAACTGAGGAAACTGGAACAACCCTTCAGAAATGAGATTAGGAATTTCTTCAGCCAGAGTGTGATGAACCTGTGGAACTCATTGCCACAGAAGGCTGTTGGAGGCAAGTCATTGAGAGACAGGTTTTGCTCAAGGGATCAAAAGTTACTGTGAGAAGGCAAGAGAATGGGGTTGAAAAATATATCAGCCATCATAGAGCAGACTCAATGGGTTGAATAGCTCAACTCTGTTCCTATAACTCAGGTTCATCTTGAACTCAAAGGTCCATAACTCCAAGCAAGAAGCATCACCACTTGGAGGTCTGAATTTTTGATTTTGCCTGGCCTCTAGAGTCACAGTAGTACATCTGCAAATGTTGAGAAAGATGTAGAATGAATGTTCAGAGAGGTTGTCACGCTGCAGGGTAGGAGCAAACAGGCAGATTGGGAATGGATGACCAGACAGTAAAATAGAAATAAGCAGGTAGTGTAGGAGTCCCCAGTGGTTCTACTCAATAACCAGTTTTCTATTCTGGATACTGGAGAGGGCAACAGAAATGTGTTGCCTGATAGGTCCATGGAGGCAGGTGCTCTCACAACATTGAACGAACATCTGGATGAGGACTTAAAAAGCCAGGATATAGGCTATAGACAATGTATGGGTAAATGAGATGAGCATAGTTTGGTGATTGTTGGTCAACATATATTGGTTGGCCGAAGGGCCACTTTCTATATAAGTTAGTTAAACATGAGTTTTCCTTAACAAATTCTTCCTCGCTGTTCTGAATTTTCTGTGTATTAATTCTATCCCATATAATTGGAGAAGCTTCCTTGGAGAGAAGACCAAGAGGAGACTTGATACAAGTTTTCAAAATCATGATTAACTTGGATGAAGTAATAAGTTAGAAACTGTTTCTGCTCATGAAAAGCTTGAGAACCAGGCAAGTGTTTTACATAAGAAGCAAATGTGAAGTGAGAGAAATCATTTTCACAAACAAGTAATTAAGTCATGAAGTGCACTGGCTGGACATATGACAGAAGCAGGTTTAATTTGAGACCTTCAAGATTTTAGTTAAACAGAAGCATGCAGACAATTAGGCAAATGCAGGAGATTGGCAACAAATTAAAATGCTCTGAGAGATGGGCTTGTTTTGCAGTGTAATGATTCTGTGGTTTCAGAGATAAACTAAAAGTGGGCTCATGAGCATGAACACCAACTTGAATCAGTCGGATTGAATGGTTTGCTACTTTATTTCAGTAAGTCTATGTGAAAATAAATCTGAACCTTGTGCGAAGCTCAGAACACTGATCAGTTTCTTCTTCTGGTTGTAGGCAAGGAGTGCTGACCTTCCTGATCTCCCTGGAGAACTCCCTCTCCACCCATGTGGAAGCACTGCCAGTATGAAAGTCAAACACGTCAAAAAGTAAGAACACATTTGTTGCTGTTTGCACGGGCTGGGACTTGCCTGGCTGGCATCTGTTTTGGGACAATAAATTGTGTGTCAGATGATATCTCACTGATCTTTCACTGCAGTAGTCACAATTCTTCAGCACCTCATCAATCACCTTCTCACTCATAAGATATAGGAGTAGAATTGTGCCATTTGGTCCATCAAGTTTGCTTCTCCACTCGATTAAAGCTGATATGTTTCTCAACTCCATTCTGCTGCTGTCTCTGCTTCAGTGTGGTTCCTTTGTTGTTTTCTGTTTAATAAAAAGTGTAATGTTTCCTGATTTGGAATACTGTGACATTTGATGGTTGTTGAATAACATATTTATGTTCTTTACGTAATGTCTTTCATTTATGTAATGAAACTTAAACACATTAAGGAATGTTATTGCCTATTTTGCATCGATTGAGTATCAATGTGCATTCGTTTAAGTAGAAACTAAAGTCAAAAATCAAAACATTACATATCCTCTTCAATATTCTTTTGTATATTTAGACTGGGTGGATTTAATTCCATTCATTCCAATAAACCTTGCTTTCTTTGCAAGGACATAAATCCTTGTATTGCCATGTCTGGGATTGAAATTGATGAAAACAAGACAGCTATGCATGTAGTTTTTTAAAAAAAAGAGCCACGTCAGTGCTGAACAAAAACGAAGAACTGCAAGTGTTGGAAACCTGAAACAAGAACAGCTGGTGATGCTCAGCAGTTCTGGCAACATCTGTGAAGAGAAAGCAGAGTTAACATTTTGGGTCCAGTGACCCATCTACAGAATTAACTGTAGCTAGGAAGAATTGCATATGTGCTGACAATGTTTTTTTTTTGGAAGGGTGGGTGCTGAATGGGAAGGGTTTTGGTTTGGTACTGGATAATGAACCAGGCCAGGTGTTAGACTTGGAGGTAGGTGAGCACTTTGGTGATAGTGATCACAATTCGATTATGTTTACTTTAGCGATAGGTATATACCGCAGGGCAAGAATTATGGCTGAGGGAAAGGCAATTATGATTCGATTAGGCAAGATTTAGGAAGCATAGGTTGGGGAAGGAAGCTGCAGGGGATGGGCACAACTGAACTGTGGGGCTTATTGAAGAACCAGCTGCTGCAAGTCCTTGATAAGTATGTACCTGTCAGGCAGAGAGGAAGTGGTCAAGTGAGGGAGTCGTAGTTTACGAAGTTGAATCTCTTATCGAAAGGAAGGAGGCTTATGTAAGGATGAAACGTGAAGGCTCAGTTAGGTCACTTGAGAGTTACAAGTTAGCCAGGAAAGACCTAAAGAAAGAGCTAAGGTGAGCCAGGAGGGGACATGAGAAGTCTTTGGCAGGTAGGATCAAGGAAAACTCTAAAGCTTTTTGTAGCTATGTCAGGAATGAAAGAATGATTAGAGTAAGATTAGGACCAGTCAAGGACAGTAGCGGGAAGTTGTACGTGGAATCTGAGGAGATAGGAGAGGTGCTAAATGAATATTTTTCATCAATATTCACACAGGAAATCAACAATGTTATCAAGGAGAATACTGAGATAAGGCTATTAGACTAGACGAGATTGAGGTTCATACAGGGGAGGTGTTAGCAATTCTGGACAGTGTGAAAATGGATAAGTTCTCTGGGCCAGATATGATTTATCCTAGGATTCTCTGGGAATCTAGGGAGAAGATTGCAGAGGCTTTGGCTTTGATCTTTATGTCGTCATTGTCTACAGGAATAGTACCAGAAGACTGGAGGATAACAAATGTTGTTCCCTTGTTCGAGAAGGGGATTAGAGTCAACCCTGGTAATTATAGACCATTGAGCCTTATTTTGGTTGTGGGTAAAGTGTTGGAAAAGATTATAAAAGATAGGATTTATAGTCGTCTAGAAAGGAATAATTTGATTAGTGATAGTCAAAACATTTTTGTAAAGGGTAGGTTGTGCCTCACAAACCCTATTGAGTTCTTTGAGAAGGTGACCAAATAGGTGGATGAGGGTAAAACGGTTGATGTGGTGTAAATGGATTTCAGTAAGGTGTTTGATAAGCTTCCCCACAGTAGGTTATTGCAGAAAATATGGAGGCATGAGATTGAGGGTGATTTAGTGGTTTGGATCAGAAATTAGCTAGCTGAAAGAAGACAAAAGTAGGTGTTTGATGGGAAACGTTCATCCTGGAGTTCAATAACTATTGGTGTACTGCAGTGATCTGTTTTGAGGCCATTGCTGTTTGTCATTTTTGTAATTGACTTGGATGAGGGCGTAGAAGGATGGATTAGTAAAATTTGTGGATGACACTAACGTCGGTAGAGTTGTGGACAGTGCGGAAGGATGTTGCAGATTACAGAAGAACATAGATAAGCTGCAGACCTGGGCTGAGAGGTGACAAATTGAGTTTGCGAAAAAGTGTGAGGTGATTCAATGTATCAGGAATACAGAATACTGGGCTAATGGTAAGATTCTTGGTCGTATGGATGAGCAGAGAGATATCTGTGTCCATGTACATAGATCCCTGAAAGTTGCCACCAGGTTGATAGAACTGTTAAGAAGGCATACGGTGTGTTGGGTTTTATTGGTAGAGGGATTAAGTTTTGGAGCCATGAGGTCATGTTGCAGCTGTACAAAACTCTGGTGCGGCCGCACTTGGAATATTGTGTACAGTTCTGGTCACTGCATTATAGGAAGGATGTGGAAGCTTTGGAAATACTTTAGAGGAGATTTACCAGGATGTTGCCTTGTATAGGGGGAAGGTCTTACGAGGAAAGGTTGAGGGACTTGAGGCTATTTTTGTTTGAGAGAAGAAGATTGAGAGGTGACTTAATAGAAACATATAAGATAAGAGGGTTAGATAGGGTGGACAGGGAGAGCCTTTTTCCTCGGATGGTGATGGCTAGCACGTGGGGACGTAGCTTTAAATTGAGGGGTGATAGATATAGGACAGATGTCAGAGGTAGTTTCTTTATTCAGAGTAGTAGGGCCGTGGAAAGCACTGTCTGCAATAGTAATAGACTCGCCAACTTTAAGGGTATTTAAATGGTCATTGGATAAACATTTGGATGATGATGGAATAGTGTAGGATAGATGGGCTTAAGATTGGTTCCACAGGTTGCCACAATATCAATGGCTGAAGAGCCTATACTGCGCTGTAACGTTCTATGTTGTAAGGGGATATCTTATCCTTGAATATACTTTCCAACCCAGCCTTGACAGCCTTCAAGAAGAAATTCTATCTCATTTCTGTCTTAAGCCTGTGACCCCTTACTTTGATGATCTGGTAGAACATATAGGAACAATCCCCTCCTTGAAGTGGGAGAGTTCAGAACAGGTATCGAGTCATACAACACAGAAGAGCCTCATAGTTCCATCAAGTTTGAGCTGACATGTTTACGGTAATGCCATTTTCCAGTACTTGACCTACAGCTCTGAATGCTATGAATGTTTCAAATGCTCATCCGCATAATTGTTCAAGTTTGAGAAGTTTCCTGTTTATGCTGCACTCCTAGGAAGTGCATTCCAGATTTCCACCACCACACCACCTCAAAATCTCCTTTTATCCTCCTACCCTTCACTTTAAAATTATGTCTCCTCCTGGTTGACCCTTCAACCAAGGGAAACAGCTGCTTTCTATTCACTATATCCATGCCCCTCATTATCATATACAACTCACTCCAGCACCATCTCAGCCTTCTTTGTTCTAAAGAAAATAACTTGAGACTTTATAGCCTCTCTGATAGTTAAAATACTCCAATGTGGAAAAAAAATCTGAACTTAAACTCAGACCTTTCAAGAGTGTTGCCACAAAGAATTTCTTTACGGGCTAGTTGAAAAGATTATGAAAATTTTGTGTGCTGAAAATTTCAAAATTAATTTTTGTTAGACAAGACTGTTAGTGATATAAAACCAGAGCAGATATATTGAGTTATGGTACAGATTAACCATGAACTAACCAAATGACTTATTCCCATTCCTATTTTCCTTTCTGCCTCTGACAGGGAAAAAAATCCGCACCATTCCCAGCTGTTGGCAATGTGTTACTGTGTTTTGAAGTTAGAAATTAGCAACCTTTCTTGCGGCAGATGTTCTTCCTCCTTGCTGTATGAGTCCACAGTGTGCCTGAGAGTCTGCTCATCTCTTGCAGCATTTTACTGTAATGGCCAAGCATTTTCTCCCCCTTAAATCAGCTGAGCATGTAAAAGGTTGGCGGAGGCTTGCTGTTAATTGCTGCACTCATGTTGATGGGACAGTTCTATGTAATTGCTTCCAGTAAATAGGCTGCTGTGAGGATGCTGTGTGACAATCTGGTTAGTTTTATAGTGAACTTTGGATCTGAATGAAAGGCTGACACTTTACTGACAGGGACTCGATCCTCACTGTGGGATTTTGGCTTGTTCCCAGACTCTATTCTTGGCTTTCTGACCTAATTTATGCACCATGCAGACAAATGAAGTCCTTATCTTGTCGCATCTTTAGTACCAGCGCTTCAGATGTTGAACACGTCACTTCCCTTAGAAGACATGATCTAGTCTATTCTTTCTATTGTGACATTGTGACACTGCCCTTGTATTAAAGACATTTGTGGCCAGGATTATTGTGTGTAGTCTATTTAGCCTGTCACATTTGGTTGATATTTGTAGGTACACGTACAAAGATAGAACATAGAACATAGAAGAATACAGCGCAGTACAGGCCCTTCGGCCCTCGATGTTGCGCCGATCCAAGCCCACCTAACCTACACTAGCCCACTATCCTCCATATGCCTATCCAATGCACGTTTAAATGCCCATAATGAAGGAGAGTCCACCACTGCTACTGGCGGGGCATTCCATGAACTCACGACTCGCTGAGTAAAGAATCTACCTTGTTTAAAAGATCTTTCTGAATTTTGATGTTAGCAGGGTGTAAGGATATTTATGGTGAACCAAGCAAGAAGAAATCTTATATTTCAAGACCACTGGATGACCCATGTCATTTAAGAAGCATTTAATTAACTTTAAAATATAGTTTCTGTTGTTATGTAGGCAACGCGATTGCCAATTTCTACAAAACAAGCTCCCATAATCAATAATATGATGAATAGATAATTTGGTTTTGTGATGTTAATTGAGGCATAAATATTGGTGAACACATTGGGGATAACTCCCTGGTTCCCCCTCTTCAGTATAGTCAGGGAAAATCAGGCTTGACTAATTTAGTTGAGTTCTTGGAAGGAGTAATGGAGAGTATCAATGAGGCTATACAGTCGATGCATCTGGATGTTAAAAGGATTTTGAAACTGTACAATGCAGCAGAGCTTATAATCAAAAATGGAATCCTACAAAATGGGCCGTGGTAGCATTGACTTTTTTTTTTAAAAAAGTCTAAGGTATAGAAAGTAAAGTTGTATAAATGATTGTTTTTCAAACTGGAGGCAAGTTTATAATGGAATTCTCCAAGTTTCAGTATAAGAACTACTGCAGCTTCTGACATACCTTAGTGACATGGAATTATGAGTGCCTGGCCTAATTTAGAAACCTCCAAATGGCACAAAACTTAGAAATATAGTCAACAGTGAGGAAGATAATAATTGACTTCAGGAGAAAATATAGACAGGGTAGTGAAATGTGCATTATAATGACAGGTGAAATTTTGAAAATCAGAAGCAGGAATATTCACCTTGAACCAGATCTGTGGTCTTACTGTATATACTTGCATTGCTCTGAATTCCTTAAAATATTGGTTAACAAAAATGTATTTATTGGAGATCAGTTGTTAGTTTTAAACCTAGTGCTAATTGCTGTTCAAGTACAAGGATTCCAAACTACTTCTAACTCCTCTGTAGAATAGTGGTTATTAATTTAACTTCTGAGAAGAATCACTTAGTTTTAGCCTATGCTGTTTAGTCCTAGACTCCACAGCCATCTCTTATGAAATACCATCTGGAAATCTTTGAAAATGTTATCTAGAAGCATACCCATTCTTCACTTCAGTCACTGCTCCAAAAAAGTTCAATCAGGTTTATTAGGTGTGACCAACCTGTTACAAATTCTTCTCTCTCTTTGATCAGCTTGAAGTTTTACAGGTGCTTACGTGTCCTTTCCCTATTTTTCCAATATTTTCTTAATGCCAGATATTGGGCTAACAGATATATAGTTTTCTGCTTTTCCTTTTTTTTAACATAGCGAGGTGATGGATATATATTTCCACTCTAAAGGGATGGTTTTAAATTAAACGAAATTTCAAAATTTAGAGAGAGGACGTTGTTAATGTTATTTCATACTTTCTTTAAAATACTGGGATGAGAATCATCCAGTTCTCTGGTTTAGTCCCTTTTCAGTGCCATTCCTTTCTACATTACTCTTACTTTCTTTATGTTAGTTTTATTGAGTCTTTCTGTTGTCATCAAATAAGATAAAGGGATGCCTGAAATCTAGTAGGATGAAGAAACTGGTGAGGAATATACTAATTAAGGGTTACAAAAGCAGAAGTTGCTACAAAAACTTGATGGTTCTGGGAACATCTGTGGAGAGAAAGTAGAGTTAACATTTCAGGTCCAGTGGCCCTTCTTCAGAATAGTTATTAGACCCAAAATTATTTCTGAGTGCCAGCATCTGCAGTTCTTAGTTTTTTTTAAATTTAATTAAGGGTTAATTGGGTGTGAGTTGGTAGTATAAATGTGAAGAGCCAGTAAGCAATGGATTGACAGTCTTAAGACGTATGGTGAACTGAAATAAAGCTCGTACTAAAAGTGTGGCCTTCGATTCTGTTGTCTTCTGCGACGTAAGTCCTGTCCCTGACGTAATGTTCGTTTCCCTGGGATTTCTGGCATGCTGATCTGTTCTTCAATTGTATTTACTAATACCAAGTAATTATTAAAAAATATCTGGGCATTTTATTACTTTCCTTGACAATGTCACCACTATTATTTTTCTAGAAGTCTGCATTCTTCCTGATCATCTTTTTTCCTAATAGAATTGTAAATATTTTTGTTGGTTTTGAAGTCTGACATGCTTTGTTCCTGCTCTCTCTTTGTAGCTTTTACCATCTGGTGAGGATGTAGAAAAGAATCACTGTAGTGGTTGAGACTGGAGTAGAAGCATTAAAGTTAAGTGGATAGATTGGAGAAGTGGCACAGTGGTTAGCACTGCTGCACTTACAGTGCCAGAGACCCGGGTTCAATTCCCGCCTCAGGCGACTGTCTGTGTGGAGTTAGCACATTCTCTCCGTGTCTGCTCCGGTTTTCTCCTACAGTCCAAAAATGTGTGCTGGTTAGGTGAATTGGCCATGCTAAATTGCCCGTAGTGTTAGGTGAAGGGGTAAATATAGGGGAATGGGTCTGGGTGGGTTGCGCTTCGGTGGGTTGGTGTGGACTTGTTGGGCCGAAGGGCCTGTTTCCACACTGTAAGTAATCTAATCTAATCTAAAGCTGGGATTGCTATTCTTAGAGCAAAGATTCAGATGAAATTTGAGCTCCGTTAGGTGATCAAAGTTTCATGGGGGGAGCACTTTGATAACAGTGATCATAATTCTGTAGATTTTCAGATAAGGACAAGAGTGGACGTTGGATGAAGGTGTGAAATCCACACCAGTAAATCCACACCAGTTGATTTGAGTGCAGGACAGTCATGTTCCTCTGAAAATTAAGGACAGGAATGGCAGGATTCAGATGACAGGGGAAATTATTAGTTTAGTCACAAGAAAAGGAAACATACATAAGGTCTAGGCAGCTAAAAGCAGACAAAATTCTTGAATACAGAGAAAGTAGGAAGGAGCTCAAACGGGGACTTAAAAGGGCTAAAAGGAGCCTTGAAATGTCCTTAGCTGGTAGGGTTAAGGCGAACCAAAGCATTTTATACATATGTTAGGAGCAAGAGAGTAGTGAAAGAAAGAAGGAATGGGCCCACTCAATGATAGTGTAAGGGAGATTATGTGTGGAGCAAGAGGAAATGGGTGGTATCCTTAATGACTACTTTACGTCGGTATTCACTGAAGAGTGGGACTTGATGTTGAGGTTAGGGAAGGGAGTGTGAATATTCTCAGGCAGGTCAACTTAATAAAGGAGGTGGTGTTGGATGTCTTGAAATGCATGAAGATAGAAAAGACCCCAAATGGGATCCATCCCTGGAGACTGTGGGAGACAATGGAGGAAATAGCTAGGACCTTAACAGATACCTTTGCATCCTCTTTGGCCTCATGAGGTTCCAGAGGACTGAAGAACGGTCAATGCTGTTCTTTTTTTTTTAAGGGAGACAAACATCATTCAGGTAGTGAGCTTAACATCAGTGGTGGGCAAGCAGTTGGAGGAGATAATGAGAGACAGGACTTATTCACATTTGTGAGTTAATGTACTTGTTTGTAATAGGCAGCCTGGATTTGTGTAGAGAAGGTCATCTCTCACCAACTCAATTGAGTATTTTAAAGGGGAGGGGGGTGCACTTGATAGAAGTCTTCCAAATTATGAGAGGCTTGGATAGTCAGAGGCTATTCCCAGGGTAGAAAGGTCAGCTGCAGGAGGTTCAAAGAAGAGGGGGAAAGATTAGCAGAGAAGTGTGGGAAAATGTTTCATACTCTGGAAGGTGTCTGGAACACACTGCCAACAGAGGTGGTGGAAGCAGGTATGTTAAGTACTTGATAGGCAGATGAACAAGGAGCGAAGAGCAGGATAGAAACTGCTTATTGGCAGTAAGTATTATTGTATTGTGTCGCCAAGGTCTTACCAGACCATAGGGCTGCGCTGTCATTACAGAGAGGTTACTGGTGGTGATTTAACTTGAGGGTCCGGCGAGGGAAGAGAGGTTGTGAAGGAGAGTCCTTTGTGGTAACCTCAAACCGGTGGTGGGAATTGAACCCATGCTGTTGGCATCTCACTGCTCTGCTTTGCATTCCTGGTGAAGTGCTTATGCCCATCTGCAGCCTTCATTTTCTCTAAACCAACAATCAGCCAACTGAGCTAAACTGATTCCTGGGCAATAAGTAGCGGATCTAAATAAGAATTAGGAATCACTGCACGCTTGGTGGGCCGAAGAGCCTGTTCCGTGCTGTATTGTTCTTTCGGTTTGTTCAATGAGATTTGATATGGGTGTTTGAAATCATGAAGGTTTTACATTGAGTAAACACAAACCGTTTTCAGTGATTCAGGAGTTGATAACTTGAGGCACAGATTTAATGTGATTGACAAAAGAGCCAGAGATGATCTGAGAGAGCTATTTTACACAACTTCTTGACAGATTTTGGAAAATGTTTTCAAATAAAATGGTGAATACTGATATAGTAATATTTTCTGGAAGAAAATTGAATTCATACTTGAAGAAGAAAATAATGCCAGGTTAAGGGAAATGCTCAAGTGAATGGGATTAATCCGTCTGAAGAGCCAGCATAGACGTAGTCTTAAAACCTGTCGCCTATTCTGTATTGTCCTCTAGATTCTACAAATACCCATCATACAGTGATACAGATATAAAGTCATACAGCTCAAAAATGGGCCCTTTGGTGCATCTGGTCCATGCCAACCAAGTTTACTAAACTGAACTAGTCCCATTTGTCAGCATATAGTCCATATCCCTTTAAACCTTTCCTATCCCTGTAGCTGTCAAAATGTCTGTTGAAAGTTGTAATGTATCTGCCTCTACCACTTCCTCTGACAGCTCGTTCCATAGAGCACCATTCTCATAGAAAAAGTTACCCCTCAGGTTCCTTTTAAATCGTTCCCCTCTCACCTTAAACCTATGCCCTGTAGTTTTGGACTCCCTTGCCTCAGGGAAAAGAACTTGGTTATTCACCTTATCTATGCCCCTCATTTTAGAAACCCCTAAAAGGTCATTCCTGAACCTCCTACGCTTCAGAAAAAAAAGTCTCAACCTATCTAGCCTCTCCCTATCAACCTTCCAGTCTCAATAACATCTTTGTAAATCATTTTTGCACCCTTTTCAGTTTAATAACATCCTTCCTATGGCAGAGTGACTACAATTGTATGCAGTATTGGAGAAAGTTAAAAGGAGATTGCATGGGAAATTTTGTTTTTAAACAGAGTGGTAGGTACCTGGAACATGCTACTTGGAGTTGTAGATTAGATTAGATTACATTAGATTACATTACAGTGTGGAAACAGGCCCTTCGGCCCAACAAGTCCACACCGACCCGCCGAAGCGCAACCCACCCATATCCCTACATTTACCCCTTACCTAACACTACGGGCAATTTAGCATGGCCAATTCACCTGACCTGCACATCTTTGGACTGTGGGAGGAAACCGGAGCACCCGGAGGAAACCCATGCAGACATGGGGAGAACGTGCAAACTCCACACAGTCAGTCGCCTGAGGCGGGAATTGAACCCGGATCTCTGGCGCTGTGAGGCAGCAGAGGCAGATATGATAATCAAGTTTAATAGGCATTTAGGCAGGCGTGACCAGATATAGAATAAAGGGATATAAGCCATGTGCAGACAGGTAGAATTAGTTTAGAACAGCATCGTGGTCGGAACAAACATAGTGGACTGACAGGGCCTGTTCTTGTGTTGTATTGTTCTATGTTCTGAGCTCTAGAGGATTTTAGAATGTGCAAGAGGGAATTTAAAAGGGAACGTAGGAGAGCTAATACAGGGTAGTGACAGGAAAAGTAAAGGGAAATCCTAAACATTAAAATCAAAGATCTGCGGATGTTGGATGTCAGAAACAAAAACAAAAATTGCTGGAAAATCGCTGCAGGTCTGGCAGCATCTGTGGAGAGAAAGCAGAGTAAACGTTTCCGGTCCAGTGACCCTACTTCAGAATGGAAAGAAAATCTTAAATTGTTTTACAGGTCCTTTACATTATCGGTAAAAATATAATAAGGAAAACTGTAGGGCCCATTAGGACCACAATTTGTGCCTGGATCAAAAGGATGTAGGTAGGGTTCTGATTGAATAATTTGGATAAGTGTTCAGTTGTTTGAGGGATATTATAGGTGTAGAAATCAGGGAGAAGTTCTGTGATACGATGAAGGAAATTAGCATAGAAAACAAGGAGATTGAGTGTTTTAGTGGTTTAAAAGTAGATGATTTCCAGGGCCACATGAAATATATCCTAGGCAAGGCAAGGGAGGAAATAGCAGAGGCACTTGCAAAAATTTTACAGTTCCTGTCTGACCACAGGAGAGGTGTTGTAGAATTGGAGGAAAGTCAATATGGTTCCGTTATTCAAGAAGGACAAACCAGGAAACTACAGGCCAGTCAGTCTGACCTCTGTGCTGAAGACACCATTGGTATCAATTCTGAGGGTCAGAAGTAATCTTTATTTACAGAGGTGGGGATTAATCAAGAGTAGTCAGTATGGATTTTAAGGGAAGGTTATATCTGACCAACTTGATTGAATTTTTTGAAGTAGTGACTTGGTGTGTGGATGAGGTCAATGTATTCGATGTTGTTAGCTTGGACTTCAGCAAAGCGTTTTAGAAGGTCACACAAGGGAGTCTGATGTCAAAGATACTGTGAGATCCAAAAAGAATTTGGCAGATTGGATCCACAAATGGCCAGGTGGCAAGAAGCAAAGGATGATGGTTGAGAGTATTTTTCTGACTGGAGACCTGTGTCCAATGGGGTCCCAGTTTATTGAATCTCAACAGAGTGGAAGAGTCTGCACCGACTCTCCGAATACTAGGGGGCATAGGTTTAAAGTGAGAGGGAGAAAGCTCTGGCTGTTTGTAATTTATTTAAGTGATTTGGGCTTGAAGGTAGGAGGGTTGATCAGTAAGTTCGCAGGCAATACAAAGTTTGGAGAGGTGCTAAATAGTAAGACTGATAGCCTTTGACCACAAATGGAAATAGACAGGCTGGTCAGATGGGCTGATCAGTGGCGAATGAAATTCAGTTCAGTTAAATTTAAGGCGGTCCATTTATGTTGTACAAACAAGGGCAGGGAATGCATGATGCACAATAGGACCCTGGAAAGCACTAACGATCAGAAGGACTTTAGTGTGCATCTACCATAAGGTATCAGGACAGGTGGAGAAAGTGGTTAAGAAGGCACATGCTATATACATGCCTTTATTAATTGAAGTATGCAATTTAAAGGCAAACAGGTTTTGCTGGAACTATATAAAATGTTGTTTAGGCCACAGCTAGGGTACTATATGCAGTTCTGGAATCCACAGTATAGGAGGGATGTAATAGCACTGGAGAGGGTGCAGAAGAGATTTAAAAAGTGTTGCCTGCTGTGTATGTTATGAAAAGTGATTGATATTTTTGTTATAGTAGAGGAGATTGAGAGAGTGCATTATAGTGAGGTTTGAAATTATGAAGGGCATAAAAAGGGTAGACAGAAAGGCCTTTATTCCTTGGTGGAGGAATCAATGTCTGGTGGACATAGATTTAAGGTAAGGGGGCAGAAGGTTTAGAGGAAATGTGAGGAAAATCTTTTACACCCAGAGGGTGATGGGGTTCTGGAACTTGCAACCAGTAAGGTTGATTAAGACAGAAGCTCTCAAAACATTTAAGAAGTATTTAGATGTGGTGTTGCAATTCCAAGACATACAAAGCAATAGGCCGAGTGCTGAAAAATGGGATTAGGATAGTTAGGTGATTGTTTTTGATTGGTTTTGATGCAGTGGGCCGAAGGGCCTTTTTCTGTGCTGTAACAGATTAAAACTGGCCAAAGCAGTCACGTTCATGACAAAAATAAGGCCAGTTGGGAATTTTGGGCTGCAAGTAGAATTTAAAAGAAAACTAAAGAATTTATTCAAATTCATGACTTCAGAAAAGCATCTTAGTAAGTATAATACAAAACTAATTGTGAAAAATGAGCGTGTTAGTAGCTGTACACAGTATACCAAGTATACAGTTGCTAACACTGAGTAGTAAGGGTATGGAATGCTTTGTCTGCAATGGTAGTAGATTCACCAACTTTAAGTACATTTGAGTCGTCATTGGAAAAGCATATGTACGTACATGGAATAGTGTAGGTTAGATGGGCTTCAGATTGGTATGACAGTTCGGCGCAACATCGCGGGCCGAAGGGCCTGTACTGCGCTGTAATGTTCTATGTTCTATGTAACACATGGATAACTTAGCATCTAATCTCTCATTTGCTGCTATCTGTCTGACTTGCTGAAATTTCAGCATGCCATTTCCTGCTGCTAAAACCTTGCTGTGAGGTGGCAAGCATGTGAAAGGCTGCAAGAAAAAAAGTGTGGTCCATCTCTGTCCTAGGATTCTCAAGTAGACCATAGGAATGTTCTCGACTCTGCCTGGACTGGGAATGGAAACAAGTGAAACAGCAATTTCTGACCCAGTATCCCAAGCAGTCTTTTGGGGACATTCATTTAAGGAGTTGAATATCTTGTATTACTTTTCTTTCATGACTCTCTCATGTACATTCAAAGGAATTGAACCTTGAGCCATTTGTACAATGACTGTAGCTAGAGGAGGTCTTTACAAAACCTTCTGCTTTTTTTCACATTACTCTCAGCCTATCCATTCTTAGGGTGTGAGGATGGTGCTTCTGTTGTCTTTGTCTAAATGTCCTGAGAAGGTTGACTTGAATCGTTTAAAATAACTTGCTATGGAATAGCTTACTAGGCTACTTCAGTGGGTCATCGAGTTCTTTACAGTGTGGGACTGGAGTCACGCAAATTCCAGACAGGGCTAAAACATGTTGATGAATCAAATGGGCTTTCTTGACAACCCATTTCACACTACCAGCTTTTGACAATTTTTAAGTTTTTCAGACTGAGTTCGAATTCTGCACTGTAGTATTCCCACTTGATGATTGCTTGGGGTGGATTGCAATCTTGTGCTTTAGAAATTTTGTGTTTGAGTGGGGGAGAATCTTATCTGATTTCTTCTGTTGCCTGTTATCTTCTGGGTAATTCTGACAAAGAAAATTTTCGTACCTGCAGGGTAGAAATCAACTGAGCAAGGGAATGTTAACAGAGCTATTGGAGTTACTATGTAAGCGTAAGTTGTTCCTGGTAAAAGTGAAGGTTAACATTAATGCCGTGTTCCTCTCAATGTTGCAGGATGGCATTCACGAAAGGTCACTTTCCCAAACTGGCAGAATGTGCCCATTTCCACTATGAGAATGTTGACTTTGGCAGCATACAGGTGAGTGGCAGTTTATGTACCTTATATACTAAAACATGGTTGCGCTAGTATACCTCACCGTGGTTATGCAACAATATTATAATACAACATTCTGTCAGAAAGTAGTAGTATTATATCTCACTGTATTGTGACCATTGTGATGCTGTTTATAATAGCAATTCTGTGACATTTCAGATTCCATACTTTATTTTGTAATCAACTTGTGTCTCACCATAAAAGACCAGAGACGATCTTGACAGAAGCAAGTGTTAGCCAAATACCATCATTTCCTTACGCTATGAAGCTAATAACTGCCAATTGATATAGAACTTTTGGAAAAGTTTTCTGCTGTGGATCCATTGGAATTGGATTGTAGTTCCTAAAATCTGAGTTTGTTTTGCAGCTGGGAGAGAGAGTAAACATTAATTCGGTTTGTCTCGGCAAGGTAAAAATGTAGTACCAAAAGTTGCAAGGATAGTGTGCAAACACTTTGTTCCATTCAGCTGCTATCTTTTGGGGAGTCCTGATACCCATGGTTGAAATGACCATGCTATCTTTTTGCAACAATAATCTTCTTGAAATGTAAACATAAGAAATGGGAGCAGGAGTAGGCAGTTTGGCCCCTTGAACTTGCTCGACCATCCAATAGGATCATAGCTGGTTTGACATTCCTCATATCCATTTTCCTGCATTTTTTGTACCCCTTGATTCCCCTACTGATCAAGAATCTATCTATCTCAACCTTTATTATTAACGAGGACTCTGCCCCACAGCAGTCTGTGGCAAGAAATTCCAAATCTCTTGAGAGAAGAAATTCTTGCTCATCTCAACCTTAAATGGTGCTTTTTTATTCTAACACAATGCCCTCTTGTCCTAGACACTCAGATGAGGAGAACCATCCTCTCAGCATTTATGCTAGTAACTGCACTCCAAGATGAACCTTTACCATCAACTACTACCCTCTGTCTTCTTCCAGCCAGCCAATTCCTAATCCAAACCTCCAACTCACCCTCAATGCCATGCCTCCGTATTTTTTGCAGTAGCCAACCATGGGGACCCTTATCAAATGCCTTACTAAAATCCATATACACCACATCTACCGCTTTCCCCTCGTCTACCTCCTTAGTCACCTTCTGAAAGAATTCAATAAGTTTTGTGAGGCACGACCTGCCCATCACAAAACCATGCTGACTATCCTTGATCACATTATTCCTATCCAGATGTTCATAAATCCTATCCCTTACAATTCACTCTAAGACTTTGCCCACAACAGAAGTGAGACTCACCGGCCTACAGTTACTAGGGTTATCCCTACTCCCCTTCTTGAACAAGGGAACCACACTTGCTATCCTCCAGTCTACTGGCACTATTCCTGTAGACAACGAGGACATAAAAATCCAGGCCAATGGCTCTGCAATCTCCTCCCTTGCTTCCCAGAGAATCCTAGGATAAATGCCATCAGGCCCAGGGGACTTATCCATTTTCACCCTTTCCAGAATTTCCAACACTCTTCCCTACATACCTCAAAGCCGTCCATTCTAATTAATTGTGACTCAATATTCACATCGGCAACAATGTCCTGTTCCTGAGTGAATACTGACGAGAAGTTCCAGAAGACTGGAGGATGGCTAATGTTGTTTCATTATTTAAGAAAGATAGCAAAGACAAGTTAGGAAACTTCAGACCAGTGAACTTGACATCAGTGATAGGTAAGTTATTGGAGAGGATACTGAGGAACAGGATCAACCAACATTTGAATAGTCAAGGTCTGACAAGGGGTACTCAGCATGGATTTATATCCAGGAAGTCATGTTTGGGCGGCACGGTGGCACAGTGGTTAGCACTGCTGCCTCACAGCGCCAGAGACCCGGGTTCAATTCCTGACTCAGGCGACTGACTGTGTGGAATTTGCACGTTCTCCCCGTGTCTGCGTGGGTTTCCTCCGGGTGCTCCGGTTTCCTCACACAGTTCAAAGATGTGCAGGTCAGGTGAATTGGCCATGCTAAATTGCCCGTAGTGTTAGGTAAGGGGTAAATGTAGGGGTATGGGTGGGTTGCGCTTCGGCGGGTCGGTGTGGACTTGTTGGGCCGAAGGGCCTGTTTCCACACTAATCTCATCTAAAAAAAAAAATCTTTGAGTTTTTCCAGGAGGAAACCAAGAAGATAAATGTGGGTAGGACAGTGGATGTTGTCTATCTGGACCTTTGACAAGGTCCTGCAAGACTGGCTGGCCATGAAGGTTAGCTCGTATGGGATCCTGGGAGAGCTAGCTAATTGGATTTAAAATTGGCTAAATGGTAGGAAGCAAAGAGTGATGGTTGAAGGCTGTTTCTCGAACTGGAGACCTGTGACTCGTGGTGTGCCACACGGGTCAGTGCTGGGACCTTTGTTATTTACATAAATGATCTGGATGTGAATGTACAAGGCATGATTAGTAAGTTTGCAGATGATATAAAATTAGGAGGTATCATTGAAATTGAGGAAGGTTGTCAAAAATTACAGAGGGACATGATCAGATGGAGAAGTGGGCTGAGGATTGGCAAATACAATTCAGTACAGATAAGTGTGAGGTGTTGCACTTTGGAAGGTCAAACCAAGGTAGGACTTATGCAGTAAATGGTAAGGTCCTGAGAAGTGTTATGGAACAGAGGGACCTAAGAATACAAGTACATAGTTCTTTGAAAGCAGCATCACAGGTAGACAGGGTGGTAAAAAAAGGCATTTAGGATGTTGGCCTTCATTGATTGACGCATTGAGAATAGCAGTAGGACGTTAGGCCACAGTTGTATAAATTGTTGGAGTTTTGTGTACAATTATGGTCACCCTGTTATAGGAAAGACATCATTAAACTGGAAAGAGTGCAAATAAGATTAACGAGGATATTTGTTGCCAGCAACAGTAGGCCTGAATTATAGGGAGAGGTTGGCCAGCATAGTACTTTATTCCTTGGAACATAGGTGAATGAGGGTGACCTTATTGAGGTGTATAAAATCATGAGGGCATAGATAGGATGAATGCATATAGTTTTTTTCCCTTGGAATCGGGAATTGAAAACTAGAGGGTATAGTGAGGGGGGTAAAATTTAAGAAGGACCTGAGAGGCAACTTCTTCACACAGAATGGTGCGTATGTGGAATGGGCTGCCAGAGAAAGTGTTTGAGGGAGATACATAACTACATTTAAAAAACATTTGGATAGTCAAGGTCTGACTAGGGATACTCAATATGGATTTGTGTGCTGGAAGACATGTGTGACAAATCTTTGAGATTTTCCAGGATGGAACCAAGAAGATAGATGAGGGTAGGACAGCGGATGTTGTCTATCTGGACTTAAGTAAGGCCTTTGACAACATCCTGGAAGGCATGCTGGTCATGAAGGTTAGCTCACATGGGATCCAGGGAGAGGGAGCTAATTGGATTCAAAATTTTAAAAACATTTGGATAGGTGCATGGATGGGAAGAGTTTAGAGGGATACGGACCAAATCTGGGCAATTGGAACTAGCTTAGTAGACAGTTTGGGCCAAAGAGCCTCTTTCCATGCTGTAGTTTTCTATTACTTCTTTGCCAACATTTTTCCCAACTTACTTAACCTATCAATATCTCTCACGCAATCTGCCTATTTCCGTGTCATCTGCAAATTTGGCTACAGTATATTTATTTCCTTCAGTTCATTAACTTAAGTTGTGAATCGATGTGGTCCCAGCACTGATCCCTTTGGAATCCCACTAATTGTGGATTACCAACCTGAAAAAGAACTATTTCCCACTTGTTGTTTTCTACCCATTGGCCAATTCTCTATCCTTGCCAATATTCTACCTGCAACATCTTGGATCCGTACCCTATGATTAACCTTTTGTGAGGTACCTTGATGAGTGCCTTCTGAAAGTCTAAATACAATGCATCTGCCTACTTCCCCTCTATCTACTCTGGTTGAGGCTTCCTTGAAATTCTCTAATAAATTAGTCACAATTTCCCATTCACAAAGCCTGCTATTTCTCATATTACTGCAATAATGTCTGTAAGCAGAACCACAGGCAAGACTAAACTAAATTTCTATAACATAAAGAACCATTGCCTAAAATTTATCAATTCTCCTGATTCAATTGCTGAAGGTCTTCCTTTTTTTTTCCCTTAACTGCTACTGTCCACTGGCTTCCAACAACTATTTACCAGTGTGACCATGTACCTGTCCTGCTCAGTAATGCCACTGCCATCTTAAATATCCTGCGCTACTCTTGTGATGTATTATTTTCCTGTATTAAAAATAGGTTCCAGCTGCCAAATCCAGGCTTGTCTGTATTTGACTGGCTTTAGTCTGCCATCCATTTCAATTTGGTATCCTCAGCAAAGAACTGTTTCAATCTTCACTGTGAAATCAGTTACAAACAGCACTGATCTCTGAGGCTCTGTATGACATCAAGATGCTTTTGATACTTAATTTGTTGTTTGTCTGAGTGAGTGATGTATTTGAGAAACAATGCAGAATTTAATGCAATTGATATGTTAGTCCAGCCCACCTATTGAACCAATGGAAAAACCACACAGATTCTGAGGGGCATGGGAAGAATTGTTTGAATTGAGTGCCTGCCAGAGAATTAGCTGACCAGCAGTGGTCTTTCATGGGATTTAGGAGTCTTGGTGTGGAAATGCTCCAGCTGCTGACCAATTAGAGACTTACTGCTCTCCATAACTGGCTGTGCCACTGTTAGCAGTGGCTGCAGTCAGGAATACTGCAGGGCCAGTACCAAATGGCACCATTGGATCACTTGATTCGAATTAATAAGGGCGGATTTAGGTCACACGAGAGTGTTTGGGGAAGAAGGATCAGAGAACCCCTTTCTTCCCCATGCTGCGTCTCTCATGAAGGAACCCACTTCAAAGAATATGGGAAGACGTAATGGAATTTGCTAAGTGATTTTCAGGAATCATGGGTAAGCAGTGCCATTCTCACTCAATCTCTGAACTAGCACTAGGTTCTGGTGGGCTCAAGAATAATAATATAAATTTTGTTCCAGCTAACAGTTTAATTTCGGGAAGTTATCCTGGGATGGGGAAATATGTTCGGATTCTCTTGCTATTAATTGTGTTTTCCTGCAATATTTCCTGCCTCAGTTGCCTACATTAAATACAGCTCAGTGCAATTCTCGTTTTTTTTAAACTGAAATGTCTGACCTTTACTGGCCCACAACAATAGTTTTCATCTTAACTTTTCCTGTGATCTCAATGAGAATGGGTTATTCTATCCCGAGATGGCAGCATCTACAGTTGTTTACAGGCACTCATCTAAGGGTGATCTGAAACTAATGCATTGCTAAATTGTATACCTTAAAATTTGGGCGACAAATGAGTTGGCTGTGTATCATGCAGACCGCTCTGTCAACACAGATGGGGTGAACTTTGCTCAGTCTCTGAATAAATGAAAACAGGATGTGTTTTCCAGCAGATGTCCAGCCAGTATGTGTCAATTTTCAGATCAATTGCATTTACTGTATCAGCCTTCGTGCTTTATCTTCTGTTGTCTGCATCTGTTGTTGCTTGGAGTAGGGTGTGTGCGTTCTCTAGAACCTATGATCAAAGTCTCTTCTGTCTACTCACCATGAAGGTTATGCGAGCGTTTGAAAGAAAAGCTTTACACTCAAGTGATACAGTGACAGCGTTGCCAAACCAGTCACTGTTCACAGGTCAATGAGAAAACAAAAGCAGCAGTACGAACAAGTGAATTTTTCACTATTTTACATTATTGAGAATTTGCCTGCAGCTATTGTTGGCATGAAGCACACCCTGCAGCACTAACACATGTGATACATTGTATCAAAACTGACTAAATAGGTCTGACTATTTGCCAAATTACTGTGAAAAGCCCATATATGAATAGTGATCACAGACAGGTTCATTACATTAGATGCTTGCTACTACAATGTACCAAATTTCCTTCTGGTTCAGGAGAGAACATTTTAAGAAATGGCAGATTACACTTAGTTTCTTTATTGGATAAGTATTCCTGATGAAGGGCTTTTGCTCTAAACAACGATTCTCCTGCTCCTTGGATGTTGCCTGAGCTGCTGTGCTTTTCCAGCACCACACATTCCATTTTAAGAAATGGATGTATGATGCTCAAAATAAAACAAACCAACATAGGAAGTCACTGAACGAGCATTGGCATTGCGTGGTGCTGAGAGTTTGATAATTTGGGATAACATAAATAAAACTGGTTCTACAGTTGAAAAGCAAATATTGTCAGTGCAGTGGGGAGAGCTAGGACACCAGAAGTAGTTCAGTGGTCCTTCAGAGAGTTAGCAAAAATATGATGTGAATAGCTGTCTTTTGTGCTCCCCATAGCTTTAATGATAAACACAAAGAACATTTTGCTCCCTTCAGTGAAGTGTATTTTGTTGCTGAATCAAGAAATGTTAATGCCTGTCACTAATGTCGCTGCCATTAATGAACACCACATTATTTCGATTTCAATGTTCTTAATTACCAACAACTCCCCTCCCCACCCCAAGATCAAGCCCTGACAACTTGTAAACGATGGTGTCATCAAGCAGTGCACGTCAGTACTGACTCCGATTTTAAACTGCCAGAGAGAGACCAAGTCATAGCCTACTCTGCCCTGGCATTTTAAGTGCTGGTCTAGTTGCTTCACATTGTTTACTGTGGAGAAGGACATAGATGATGTAGAATGTGGGGAAATAGAAGGTGACATCTTGAAAAATGTCCATATTACAGAGGAGATAGTGCTGGATGTCTTGAAACGCATAAAAGTGGATAAATCCCAGGACCTGATTAGGTGTACCCTAGAACTCTGTAGGAAGATAGAGAAGTGATTACTGGGCCCCTTGCTGAGATATTTGTATCATTGGTAGCCACAGATGAGGTGCCAGTAGACTGGGGGGTGTCTAAAGTGGTGCCAGTATTTAAGAAGGGTGATAAGGAAAAGCCAGGGAACTATAAATCAATGAGTCTGACATCGATGGTGAGTAAGTTGTTGGAGGGAATCCTGAGGGACAGGATTTACATGTATTTGGATAGGCAAGCACTGATTAGGAACAGTCAGCATGGCTTGGTGCGTGAGAAATCATGTCTTACGAACTTGATTGAGTTTTAATAAGTAACGAAGAGGATTGATGAGGGCAGAGCGGTAGATGTGATCTACATGGCCTTCAGTAAGGCATTCAACAAGGTTCCCCATGGGAGACTGGTTAGCAAGTTAGATCTCATGGAATATAGGGAGAACTAGCCATTTGGATACAGAACTGGCTTGAAGGTAGAAGGATGTTGTGAAACTTGAAAGGATTCAGGAAAGATTTACAAGGATGTTGCCGGGGTTGGAGGGTTTGAGCAATAGGGAGAGGCTGAATAGGCTGGGGCTGTTTTCCCTGGAGCGTTGGAGGCTTAGGGGTGACTTTATAGAGGTTTATAAAATCATAAGGGGCATTGATAGGATAAATAGACAAGGTCCTTTCCCTGTGGTGGGGGAGTCCAGAACTAGATGGCATGGTTTAGGGTGAGAGGGGAAAAATTTAAAAGGGGCCTAAGGGGCAACTTTTTCACACAGACGGTGGTGTATGGAATGAGCTGACATGGATTCATGTGGCAGAGGGCTGGGAACCAGAAGAGAAGACGAGTAGACAGTGAGGTGGAAACTAGAGACTGTAAGGAACAGGATCATGAAGTTAACATTACCAAGGGGAAGAGTAGGCAGAGAGTAGATGATCGGAAAGGAACTGGTGGTCTTAATGCAAGGAGTATAGTGGATATGGCAGACAAACTTAGGACTTGGATTGGTGCCTGGGAGTATGACGTTATTGTGATCACAGAGACTTGGTTGAAGGAAGGGCATGATTGGCAACTAAATGTTCCAGGATATAGATGCTTCAGATGGGACAGTGAGGGAAGTAAAAGTCGGGGGGGGTGGAGTTGCATTGTAGGTCAGGGACGATATCATGGCTGTGCTAAAGGAGGACACTATAGAAGGCTTGAGCAGTGAGGCATTATGGGTAGAGCTGAGAAATAAGAAGGGTGCAGTTACATCGTTGGAGCGTGTACTACAGGCCTCTCAACAGTGAGCGTGAGGTAGATGAATAAATAGGTAAACAAATTATGGAAAGATGTGGAGACAACAGGGTGGTGGTGATGGAAGATTTTAATTTTCCCAACATTGACTGGGATGCACTTCGTGTCAGAGTTCTTGATGGGGCAAAATTTGTAAGGAGCACCCAGGAAAGTTTTCCAGAGCAGTATGTCAGTAGTCCAACTAGCGAAGGGGCCATATTGGACCTGGTGTTGGGGAATCAGCCAGGCCATTTGGTAGAAGTTACAGTGTGGGATTTCTTTGGGAATAGTGACCAGAGTTCTGTAGGTTTTAGAATACTTGTAGACAAAGATGAGAGTAGTCCTAAGGGAAGAGTACTAAATTGGGCCAAGGCCAATTGTGCAAAATTCATCAGGAGCTGGGAAATGTGGATTGGACACAGCTATTTGAAGGGAAGTCCACATTCGATATGTGGGAGGCTTTCAAAGAAAGCTTAAAGATCGTGCAGGATAGACATGTCCTTTTGAAAACTTAGGGATAGGAAAGGGAAGATTCGTGATCCGTAGATGATAGGATGGGGAGCCTGGATGACCAGCCAAAAGGAAAAGGGAAGTGTACATGAAGTTCAGGCATCTTAGAACAGAACAGGCTTTGAAGGAATATCAGGAGAGTAGGACCAATCTTAAACGAGGAATCAAGCGGGCTAAAAGGGGTCATGAAATAACTTTCCTGAAGAAGGGCTTATGCCTGAAACGTCGATTCTCCTGTTCCCTGGATGCTGTCTGACCTGCGCTTTTCCAGCAACACATTTTCAGCTCTGATCTCCAGCATCTGCAGTCCTCACTTTTTCCTCATGAAATAATTTTAGCAAGCAGAATTAAGGAGAATCCCAAGGCCATTTATTCATATATAAGAGGCAAGAGGGTAACTAGAGAAAGAGTTGGTCCACCAGAGGATAAGGAAGGAAGGTTGTGTGTCGAACCTGAGAAGATGGGTGAAATTCTCAATGACTACTCAATGAGGAGAGGAACATGATGAATGTTGAGATTAGAGATAGAAGTTTGTTTACTCAGGATCACGTCATAACGAGGGAGGATGTGTTGGGTAAGCTAAAGGAAATTAAGATGGACAAATTCCAGGACCGGATGGGATCTATCCCAGGTTGCTGAGGGAGGTGAGAGAGAAAATAGCTGGGGTCCTGACAGATATCTTTGTAGCATCGTTAAACACAGGTGAAGTGCTGGAGGACTCGAGAGTTGCTAATGTGGTCCCCCTGTTCAAGAACGCTAGTAGGGATATTCCAGGTAACTATAAACGGGTGAGCCTGACGTCCGTAGTCGGAAAGTTGCTGGAGAACGTACTGAGGGGATAGGATCTATTTATATTTGGAAGACGAGCTTATCAGTGATAGGCAACATGGTTTTGTGTGGGGGAGATCATGCCTTACCAATTTAATAGAGTTCTTTGAGGAAGTGACTAAGTTGATAGATGAAGGAAGGGCTGTTGATGTCATATACATGGACTTTAGTAAGACGTTTGATAGGGTTCCCCATGGTAACAGGGTGTGCAGGGTGTTCTAGCTCAGTGGATAAAGAACTGGTTGAGCAACAGGAGACAGACTGTAGGAGTTGAAGGGAGTTTCTCGAAATGAAGTAAGGTGAACAGTGGTGTTCCACAGGGATCAGTGCTGATCTGAAAGAGGGCATTGGTGGTCTGATCAGTAAGTTTGCAGATGGCACGAAGATTGGTGGAGTAGCAGAAAGCATATGGAACTGTCAAAGAATACAGGAGAAGATGGACTGGAGAGTTGGGTGGAGAAGTGGCAGATGGAGTTCAATCCGGGTAAATGTGAGGTGATGCAGTTTGGAAGTTCTAATTCTAGAGCGAACTATACTGTAAACAGAAGAGGCTTGAGAAAAGTTGATGAGCAGAGAGATCTGAGAGTTCAGGTCCATTGTACCCTGAAGGTGGCTGCACAGGTAGACAGAGCAGTCAAAAAGGCTTATGTATGCTTGCCTTCACTGGATGGGGTATTGAGTATAAGAGCTGGCAGGTCATGTTAAAATTGTACAAGACTTTGTTTCAGCTGCATTTAAAGTACTGTGTACAGTTCTGGTCGCCACATTACCAAAAGGATGTGGATGCTTTGGAGAGGGTGCAGAGAAGGTTTACAAAGATGTTTTCTGGTATGGAAGGTGCTAGCTATGAAGAGAGGTTGAGTAGGCTTAGGATTCATTTTCATTAGAACAAAGGAGATGCCAAGACCATGAAGTTACACTGATTGAGGTTTACAAAATCATGAAGGGTATAGACAGGATGGATAGATATAAGCTTTTTTCCCAGGGTGAGGGATTCAATAATGAGAGGACACGTATTCAAGGTGAGAGGTGAAAAGTTTAAGGTGGATACACGGGGAAAGTACTTTACACAGAGGGTGGTAGGTGCCTGTAATGCGTTGCCAGCAGAGGTAGTAGAGGCAGGCACGGTAGATTCATTTAAGGTACATCTAGACAGATGCATGAGTAGGTGGGGAGCAGAGGGATACAAATCATTTGGAATTGGGCTATAGGTTTAGACAGTGGTTTTGGATTGGCACGGGCTTGAAGGGCCTAAGGCCCTGTTCCTGGGCTGTAAATTTTCTTTATTGTTCTTTGTTCAGTGAATAGTCAAGGTCTTTTTCCAAGGATAGGGGAGTGCAATCCTTGAGGACTTGCATTTAAGATGAGAGGGGAAAGATTTAAAAGCAACCTAAGGGGAAGTGTTTTCACACAGAGGATGGTATGTGTATGGAAGGAGCTGCCAGTGGGAGTCGTGGAGTTGGGTACAATTACAGCATTTAAAAGGCATCTGGATGGGTATTTGAATATGAAGAGTTTAGAGGGATATGGGCCCCAAGTGCTGGCAAATGGGACTAGATTAGGTGAGGACATCTGGTTGGCATGGATGAGTTAGACTGACGTGCCTGTTTCCGTGCTGTGCATCTCTGTGAGTCTATGATTGTAATCGTAGGCATTTTCCATGACACATTATCAGAGAGCATTCATAAGAGAAGCTGGGGCATGTCAGACAGGCAACATAATGAGATCATGCAATCAGAAAATTGATAACTCATGAACAGCAGAGGCAGCAGTACTTGGACACAAGAACATTTCATCAGTCTGCCTCATTACATGTTTGTGTGTCTGTCTCTGTGTTTTACATATGTTTACTTGTGTTGATTCTTCTTAGATGTTATAAAGTTGCTTTTTGATTTTAAAAATAGAACTGGTTTAGTTTTTAAAGCCAATCCATTGAAAAGAATTCTGTAAAATACCACACTTTGATGTTCTTGTCAATGCCAAGACCATGAAGTTACACTGATGAGGGGAAACCCCTGTTCATGTTTCTCTGGTGACAGTATGATTGTAGAGCTACTCAGTACTCCAGTCTGCATGTCTTGTGGTGAGCTGTGCTGTTGGTCGTGGCAGCAGTGGGAGAAAGACTCAAAAGTGGACTTAGAGCAAACTCATTTCTAACAGCATGTCGGCCTTCCTAAGTTAAACCTGTAAAGATGGAAACCGAATATACAGGCACAATCTTCTATGATTAAAATGAAAATATGTGTTCTTGAGGTGATGATGTCAAACTGTGGAAAGAAACCTGACCATTTTCAGTTTACCTGCCTATTGTGAGACTCTCCGATTTCACCTACCTCCTGTGTACTGGGGTGTCTTGCAGCTATTATCTCTGTGTATTAGTTTTCCACATCTAGATAATGGTGGGCCACATTTTTGGTTTACAGTTACCAGTTGATTAATTACTTAGCTTGACATTGGTCTGTCGGGGCACTAAATATAGCAATGTAATTTATCTATGTTTTTACATTTTTGTTTTCTTTGAGTCATCTACAGGGTGGTGAGTGGAGTAGTTGCTGTACATGTAGACAACAGGGGTTCATCATCATTTCTTTACACTGTTATAGGTTAGTGAATGGGCTTGGTGTGTAAGGGAGCTGTTCAGTCTCTGTGCAGAGCTGATTTCAATGCACCATCCCTGACCTGCCATCTCGTGATTAAGGAGTTAGATCCCAGAAGAAGGTCAGTTGTCTCAGGGTGTTGTTTCAACCTGTCCTTAATTCTGAAGACTTGTTAACATATGAAGTCTCAATCTTGAGGCTAGAGTGTATCGTGGAAAATGGTCCCCACTGTGGAATTGATCTAAGCTCTAAGTGTTCATTTGTGTAGCACAGGACAATAAAAATTGAAACACTCGGCACAATGGCAGGCTTGCAAAGGATAATGGGGGACATTAACTTGCTAATAATTGTGGTTTTTTTTAGTCATGTGCCTGATGTGCTTTGGTAAAGACTGAGAAATGAAGATGAATGTCTCAAATCCCATTGGTTGAGACAGACCTCACCATCTCTTTATTTCTAGTTGTTCTGGTTGATGTGATTTTTGAGGAGATATGTAAATTGAAAAACCTGGAGCATTATTAAACAGTGATATTCTCAAAATTTGCTTCTAACTTTCCCTTACTCACTCTTAGTGAGACTGAGCTAGGTTCATGTCGGCATGTTCACTTCTGTGTCTGTCAAGGAACGTGGAGGCTGATATTGGACTGAGAGCGAGTTTTGAGAAGATTTGTAGCTCAGGTTGAGATTATGGATGTAGGTTTGCTCGCTGATCTGCAAGGTTCATGTTCAGACGTTTCGTCACCATACTAAGTAACATCTTCAGTGAGCCTCTGGATGAAGCATTGCTTTCTATTTATATGTTTGAGTTTCTTTGGGTTGATGTCATTTTCCTGTGGTAATGTCATTTCCTGTGCTGATGTCATTTCCTGTGGTGATGTCAATTCCTGTTCTTTTTCTCAAGGGGTGTTAAATTGGGTCCAAGTCATTGTGTTTGTTGATAGAGTTCCGGTTGAAATGTCATGCTTCTAGGAATTCTCATGCATGTCTCTGTTTGGCTTGTCCTAGAATGGATGTGCTGCCTCAGTCGAAGTGTCCTTCCTTATCTGTATGTAAGGATACGAGTGAGAGAGGGTCATGTTATTTTGTGGCTAGTTGATGTTCATGTATTTTGGTGGCTAGTTTTCCGCCTGTTGTCCAATGTAGTGTTTGTTACAGTCCTTGCACAGTATTTTGTGAATGACATAAGTTTGGGTTCACCAAGTGGATGATACCTTTGTCATCACTAAATGAAACAAATTAGAGGAAACCTTCAAGACCATGAACAATACTCTTACTGGCATAAAGTTCACTAAAGATGAGGAAAACAACAACAAACTGCCATTCCTAGATGTCACAGTAGAGCGAATAGCCAATGGGGAACGTCAAATCAGCGTTTGCAGGAAAACAACACATGGATCAAATATTGATCAACAAAAGCAATCCTCCCAACATCCACAAACGAAGCTGCATCAGAACATTATTCCAACAAGCCACCACACACTGCAGCACAGAGGAACTACGCAGAGCAGAGGAAAATCACCTACACAATGTGTTCAAAAAGAACGGGTACCCAATGAACACAGTCTGTGGATTTCTCAGCAACAAACCCATACAAGCAGACAAAACACGTTCAGAAACCCTAGCCATTACCCCTACGTCAAAGACTTCTCAAATGACTGCCAGACTACTTGGACCCCTTGGCATCATGGTAACCCACAAACCCAGCAACATACTAAAACAGCAGCTAGTTTACTTGAAAGACCCTATACAGACAACAAGCAAAACTAATGTCATTTACAAAATACGGTGCAAGAACTGTAATAAACACTACGTTGGACAAACAGGCAGAAACCTAGCCACCAGGATACATGAACACCAACGAGTCACAAAACGACATGGCCCTCTCTCACTAATATCTTTACATGCAGATGAGGAAGGACACCACTTCGACTGGAACAACACATCCATCCAAGACAAGCCAAACGGAGTCATGCACAAGAATTATGGCATTCCAACTGGAACTCTATCAACAAACATATTCACTGGCATCCCATTTCTCACCCCCTGAGAAAAAGAACAGGAAATTACATCACCACAGGAAATGACTTCACCAGCCCAAAGATACCCAAACATACAACAGAAAGCAGGAATCAGCAGCAGTACTTAGTCTGGAGGCTCACTGAAGATGTTACCTAGTATGGTGACGAAACGTCTGAACATGAACCTTCCAGCTCAGCGAGCAAACCTACATCCAGTTGGGTGTGGGCTCCTGAGCATCTTCTCAAATATGTCTTTCATGTTGAATACATTGGGAAAATGTATCTTCTCTTCCCCCCCTTCGTTCTCTTCCCCCCCCTTCGTTCTCTTCCCCCCCTTCGTTCTCTTCCCCCCCTTCGTTCTCTTCCCCCCCCTTCGTTCTCTTCCCCCCCCTTCGTTCTCTTCTCCCCCCTTCGTTCTCTTCTCCCCCCTTCGTTCTCTTCTCCCCCCTTCGTTCTCTTCTCCCCCCTTCGTTCTCTTCCCCCCCTTCGTTCTCTTCCCCCCCTTCGTTCTCTTCCCCCCCTTCGTTCTCTTCCCCCCCTTCGTTCTCTTCCCCCCCTTCGTTCTCTTCCCCCCCCTTCGTTCTCTTCTCCCCCCTTCGTTCTCTTCTCCCCCCTTCGTTCTCTTCTCCCCCCTTCGTTCTCTTCTCCCCCCTTCGTTCTCTTCTCCCCCCTTCGTTCTCTTCTCCCCCCTTCGTTCTCTTCTCCCCCCTTCGTTCTCTTCTCCCCCCTTCGTTCTCTTCTCCCCCCTTCGTTCTCTTCCCCCCCCTTCGTTCTCTTCCCCCCCCTTCGTTCTCTTCCCCCCCTTCGTTCTCTTCCCCCCCTTCGTTCTCTTCCCCCCCCTTCGTTCTCTTCCCCCCCTTCGTTCTCTTCCCCCCCTTCGTTCTCTTCCCCCCCCTTCGTTCTCTTCCCCCCCTTCGTTCTCTTCCCCCCCTTCGTTCTCTTCCCCCCCCTTCGTTCTCTTCCCCCCCCTTCGTTCTCTTCCCCCCCTTCGTTCTCTTCCCCCCCTTCGTTCTCTTCCCCCCCTTCGTTCTCTTCCCCCCCTTCGTTCTCTTCCCCCCCCTTCGTTCTCTTCCCCCCCCTTCGTTCTCTTCCCCCTCTTCGTTCTCTTCCCCCCCTTCGTTCTCTTCCCCCCCCTTCGTTCTCTTCCCCCCCCTTCGTTCTCTTCCCCCCCCTTCGTTCTCTTCACCCCCTTCGTTCTCTTCCCCCTCTTCGTTCTCTTCCCCCCCCCTTCGTTCTCTCCCCCCCTTCGTTCTCTCCACCCTTCTTTGTCCCCCCCCCTCGTTCTCCCTCCTTCGTTCCCCCCCTTCTTTGTCTTGTCTTCTCTTCTCCCCCCCCCCCCCCCTCCCATTTGTTCTCACCCCACTTTGTTCTCCTCCGCCCCCCTTTGGTTCTCCTCCCCCTTCGTTCTCCCCCCCCGCTTTGTTCTCCCCCCGCTTCATTCTCCCCCGCTCGTTCTCTCCCCTCCTCCATCTGCCCTCCTCGTTCTCTCCCCCCCTCGTTCTCTCCCCCCCACTTCGTTCTCTCCCCCCCTTCGTTCTCTCCCCCCCTTCGTTTTCTCTCCCCCCCCTTCGTTTTCTCTCCCCCCCCTTCGTTCTCTTCCACCCCCCCTTCGTTCTCTTCCCCCCCACTTCGTTCTCTCCCCCCCCTTCGTTCCCTCTCCCCCTTCGTTCTCTCCCCCCCCCTTCGTTCTCTCCCCCCCCTTCGTTCTCTTCCCCCCCCTTCGTTCTCTTCCCCCCCCTTCGTTCTCTTCCCCCCCCTTCGTTCTTTTCCCCCCCCCCCTTCGTTCTCTCCCCCCCCTTCGTTCTCTCCCCCCCCTTCGTTCTCTCCCCCCCCTTCGTTCTCTTCCCCCCCCTTCGTTCTCTTCCCCCCCCTTCGTTCTTTTCCCCCCCCCTTCGTTCTCTCCCCCCCTTCGTTCTCTCCCCCCATTCGTTCTCTCCCCCCATTCGTTCTCTCCCCCCATTCGTTCCCTCCCCCCATTCGTTCTCTCCCCCCATTCGTTCTCTCCCCCCATTCGTTCTCTCCCCCCATTCGTTCTCTCCCCCCATTCGTTCTCTCCCCCCCTTCGTTCTCTCCCCCCCCTTCGCTCTCTCCCCCCCCCTTTGTTCTCTCCCCCCCTTTGTTCTCTCCCCCCCTTTGTTCTCTCCCCCCCCTTTGTTCTCTCCCCCCCCTTCGTTCTCTCCCCCCTCTTCGTTCTCTCCCCCCCCTCGTTCTCTCCGCGCCCTTGTTCTCCCCGCCCTCATTCTCCCTGCCCTCGCTCGACTCCCCGTTTTCCCTCCATTCTCCCCTTTGTTCTCCCCCCCCTTGTTCTCTCCCTCGTTCACCCTACCCCCCTGTTCTCTCCCCCCCACTCTACTCCCCTCAGCTCTACCCCCATCGTTCTCTTCCCACTTTGCTCTGCTATCCCCTCTCAACTCCATCCTTGCTCTTACCCCCCCGTGCTCTCCCCCTCAATCTCCCACTCCTTCGCTCTCCCAAACCCCCCCCCGATCTCCCCTCCCCGCTCTCCCATCCACATTCTCCCCTTCCTTGTTTTTTCCCATCCCTGCTCTTCATCCGTACTCTTTCCCCCTGCCTCCCTGTCACCCCTTTCCACTCCCGGGTCATTCTTCTCTCCTCCCCTGAGTCACCTTTCTCCCACCCATCCACATTCTCCCCTTCCTTGTTTTTTTCCCATCCCTGCTCTTCATCCGTACTCTTTCCCCCTGCCTCCCTGTCACCCCTTTCCACTCCCGGGTCATTCTTCTCTCCTCCCCTGAGTCACCTTTCTCCCACCCAAGTCACTTTTATGACCCCCTCTCTCTCTCTTCTCTCTTTCCCCCCCCCCCAACCCTTCACCCCAATTACTCGCCTCTGTCTCCCCGCTCCCCCAGTCTTTCTTCTCTCTCCTCCTTCGCCTCATCACTCTTTCCTCACCCCCCTCCCCGGCACTCTTTCCTCACCCCCTCATTCTTACCTCCCTCACAACCTCTCTATTTCCCGCCGTTTTCCCCACCTATACTCCTCCCTCTATTCCCCCCCCACCCCTTAACTTCTCCTCCCTCTCTCCCCCCCTCACACTTTAACACTCCCCCACCTCTCCATTTCTTGCTGTTTCTTCCACCCCTCCATTTTCCCTAGGGAGAGTTGATGAAAGTGAGCAGTTTCTCCAAGCAAACATATCTTTGAAGCAATTTGGCCTCCAGTAGTGCACAATAAAAAGTGCAGGGGTTAAATGGGCCCTCTTGCAAGTGAGCAGTTCACACTTCATCGTAGCTTTTGTTGCCTTAAAGCTTGCAAGACCTGAGTACTGTCCCCCCCCCCCGTCCCCCCCCGGGGTCATAACACAAAGTTTGAGATACCCAGTTTTTTCCAGTGCAGTGAATTATTATGAATAACACTATGAGGAAGCAAAACTATTTATAGCTTATGCAATGATTGTGAATAAATATTTGTAAAGCAGGAATAATGGCAGGGTGTGGGTCACTTGGAGAGCCAGTAGGGATACACCAGAGGTTTTCTGGATAATTCCTGTACAAAGTGATGCTATCCATGAGATGTGAAGCCTGATCTTATTCTCCCATGTTTATATTCTTTTTTCTCAGCCTGAGTTTTGCTGCTGTTATCATAAACGTCCTATCTATTGCTGGCCACAGCTCCTTTATGGGGCACAAGCTGGAGAAATTGATAGTGGAGGGAGAGACTCGGGCAAAGAGCGGGAGTTAAAATATTTCGCTTTTCTGTAGCCTCCTTTTTGTTCTCCGTCACTCTTTACTAAATGCTGCAGACATATAATTAATTCTGTTGGCATTTGGGGTATTGGATCTCTCAGAGATACAGAAGAATTAAATCATGTATTCACAGCTGCTGCCACCTTCTGGGACCTGTGCATTCAGTCCATGGACTTCCATTTCCTCTACCCCTCTCCATAGCCACCCATTTATTATGTATTCCCCAGCTTTGTTCCTCCAACCACTCCCCCACCCCCATACATAGCCTCATGCTTCTCCAGATTAAATTCCATGTCCAATTTTTATACCCTCTTAATGATTGGAGGATGTTAGTTTGTGGTAAAACTAGAGGGACAGGCTATACTAAGGGTAAGACCTACTGCTCCCAAGCTGTTCTCCAGTTTCTGATTGGTCGTATCCAATGTCTGTTGCGGAAGGGTATGATGCTGGGTGGGTCAGGGCTAGGGTCATGGTTACCTGGCTGCTGTCCTCAAGTACCTGACCACACCAATGCTTGATTTGGCAGGCAATACGGCCCAGAACAACAAGAAAACCAAATCATTGATAATGAACCAATCATCTCTTCATGATCAAATACACGCAAAGTTTTTTATCATCTGCAAATGTTAAAATCATGCCTCTCATTCAAGTTTAAATTATTAATAAACTCCACAAAAAGCAGAGGATCCAACACTGTGATGTGACAAACCACAGGAAACTACTTTGCATTTGCAAAAACATCCATCAACCATTTGCTTCCTGTCACTGAGTGAGTTTTGAATTGGGTTTGCCACATTCCCCTGTATCCTATGCACTTTTATTTTTCTGACCAGCCTACTGTATGGAATCTTGTCAAATCCCTTATCAAAGTCCATGTGGACGACATCCACTGCGTTACTTAAATTCATTCTCCTTGTTACTTTCTCAAAAAATTTGATTAATTGAGTAAGACATGACCTTCCCTTGACAAAATCATTCTGACTATCCCTGATTGGTTGACACTTTACCAGGTAACAATTAATCCAAGTAATTTACCTACTACTAATGTCAAACTGACCACCCTTTAATTATTTAACCTATTCCTTAGCACTATTTTGAACAATAATTCAATGTTCACAAACCTCCAATTCTCTGGTATTTCACCTGTATCAAGTAAGAATTGGAAACTGATCCTCAAAGCTCCATAAATTTCTTGCCTAGTTTTCTCTAACAGCCAAGGAAAGAATCAATCCAGCCGTGGTGATCTATTCAACTGCAGTGAGGTCAGTTCCTCCAAAATGTCTCTTCTCATTGTACAAATATAGAAACATACGAACAAGGAACAAGGGTAGGCAGCTTGGCTGTTGGAGCCTGCTCCATGCAATAAGCTCATGGCTGATCTGATTTTTAACTTCAACCCTGAGTTCCTGCATATCCCTGATGATCTTTCAGCCTCTTGAGAGTGGAAAATCTATCTATTAACTAAGGGGCTACAATTTCAAGATTATCAGCAAGAGAACTACAACAGAGATAGGATGCAAAGTCTTTATTCAGAGAATTGTTATAAGTTGGAATGTGCTGCCTGGGAGAATGTTGCAGGTGAGGTTTGAGAAGAGAGCTGAATATATATTTGAAAATGTTAACTTTAGAAAGCTAACGAGAAAGGCTGGCAAATGGGCATGGGGAACGATCACCAGACCCAAAGTGTTAACTTTGATCTCTCTGCACAGGTACTGCCAGACCTCCTGAGCTTTTCCAGCAACTTGTGTTTTTGTTTCTGATTTACAGCATCTGCAGTTCTTTCAGTTTTTATTGTGACTGGGACTAGCTGGGTGACGCTTTTAGGAGCTGGTACAGACATTGATGGGCCAAACTCCTGCCTCTTGTACATAAAACTGCACTGCTGCCTCACAGCACCAGGAACCTGGGTTCAATTCCGTTCTTGGGCGACTGTCTGTGTGGAGTTAGCACGTTCTCTCCAGTTTCCTCTCTCAGTTGAAAGATGTGCAGATTAGATAGATTGGCCACGCCAAATTGTCTGTAGTGTCCAAGGCCCCGTTATTAACTGGGAGATGCAGGGTTACAGGTATGGGTAGGGGGTTGGGTCTGGGTGCGATGCTCTTCAGAGGTTCAGTATTGACATGATGGGCTGAATGGCCTGCTTTCACATTAGGGATTTTTGTGATTTCTGGGAAACTCTTTCTATACTTCTGCTTTAAAATATTTCAAGATTCTGTATCCAATGTCTTTTGAGGAATGGCATTCTAAAGATTCTTAAGTCGCTGCGGGAAAAAAAGGTCTCCTTATCGTTGATTTAAATGGGAAACCCCTTACTTTAAATGTGACCCCTAGTTGTAGATTTTCCTGCAAAAGGAAACATCACTTTTATATTCACCCAGTCAAGTCCCCTCAGGATCAATTAAATCACCCTGACTCTTCTAAACTCCAGATGATAAACATTTAGTCTGTCTGTCCTTCTGTCATAAGGCAATCTGCTCATTCCAGGTATTAGTCCAGTAAACCTTCTCTGATCTTCCAATGCATTAACATCCATCCCTAAGTACAGTGAGCAGTATTCCGGATGTGGTCTCGCTAATTGCCCTGTATAACTGAAGCATGACCTCTCTACTCTCGCATTCCATTCCCCATAACATAACCACAACATTCTATTAGTTTTCCTGATTACTTGGTGTATCTGCACACTAACCTTCTGTGTATCATGCACTTGGACACCCAGATCTTTCTTCATTTCAGGTGCAACATTCCACCATTTAGAAAGTCTGCTTTTTAAAACTTCTGTTCTGCCAAAATGGACAATTTCACACTTTTCCACAATGTGCTCCATTTGCTAGATCTTTTCCCACTCACTTAGCTTATCTATATATACCCCTTTATATACTCCTTATGTCCTCATAACTTACTTTCCTAACCATCATTGTGCCATCAGCAATTTTGGCCATTATACCTATGATCCCTTCATCCAAATCAATTGTATAATTTGCAAAGAGTTGAAACATGAGCACCAACCCCTGTGACACATCACCTATGGCATTCTGCCAGCCTGAAAAACACCCAATTATTCCTACGCTCTGCTTCCTGTTAGCCAGCCAATCTTCTTACCATGTCAAAACATTACCACTACTAAGTATACATTTTTACTTTCCGCAGTAGCTTTTGAAGTGGCACATTATCAAATGCCTTTTGAAAATATAAATGCAATGCATTTACATCACAAATTAATTTCAAAGATCTCCAATACATTAATTAGACATGATTTTCCTTTGACCGAACCATGGTCATATTCATTGTATGACCCTTTGATTTTTTTTGCTATAAATTCTGTGTCTGATGTATTCTCTCTCGTTACTGCCTGAGGAAGGATTAGATTAGATTAGATTAGATTATATTACAGTGTGGAAACATGCCCTTCGGCCCAACAAGTCCACACCGACCCGCCGAAGCGAAACCCACCCATACCCCTACATTTACCCCTTACCTAACACTACGGGCAATTTAGTATGGCCAATTCACCTGACCCTGCACATCTTTGGACTGTGGGAGGAAACCGGAGCACCCGGAGGAAACCCACGCAGACACGGGGAGCATGTGCAAACTCCACACAGTCAGTCGCCTGAGGCAGGAATTGAACCCAGGTCTCAGGCACTGTGAGGCAGCAGTGCTAACCACTGTGCCACCGTGCCGCCCACGAGCAGAGTGGGGGCTCTGAAAGCTTGTGGTTTCAAATAAATCTGTTGGACTATAACCCGGTATCATGTGATTATTTTTCTGACCCCCTTTCCCCCAGCCCCCTTTTCTTCCCCCTTGCCCGTATCCCCCTTTTCTGCCTCCCCTTTCCCACAGCCCCCTTGCCCCATCCCCCTTTTCTGCCTCCCCTTTCTCCCAGCCCCCTTGCCCCATCCCCCTTTTCTGCCTCCCCTTTCTCCCCACTCTTTTCTGTCACCTTCCTCCCCACTCTTTTCAGCCCCTCTTTCCTCCACTCACCTTTTTATGTTGTCCCATCCTGCATTCCTCTTCATTTTCTGACCTCGCCACTGTGTTGAGTCTAGGCATTCCTGGCTTTCTTCCATGAGGATCAAATCGTTTGAGACTTTGAATCATAAACAGCATTGTGGAAAGCCTGTCAGGTATGAGGTAGTCCTCTGAACTGATGGACGGTTGAGACTCTGAAAGTATCTAACTGGGTCAATAGCATGAAACCCATCTCCTGGTAAGGAATCCAGAACAAGGGAGCACAGCATTTAAGTTACAGTGAAACCTTTCAGGGCTGATGTATTAATGAACTTCTTTATTCAGAGGGTAGCTGAAATGTGGAGCATCCTTCTCCTAAAAAGAAACGCAACTGAGGCCCGAGAAATTTCCAAAACTCAGATTGTAAGAGGTAAAGATATCAGTGTTTAAGTATATAAATGGAATTGAATATTGATCAGCGATGATATAACTAGATGTCATTGATCCACAGAGCACAGACACAGGCCCTTCGCCCCAACTCTTCCATGCTGACCAGATTTCCTAAATTGAACTAATCCCATTTGTCTGCATTTGGCCTTTATCCGACTAAACTTTTCCTATCCATATAGCTGTCCAAATGTCTTTTAAATGTTTTAATTGTACCCACCTCTACCATTTACTCTAGCAGCTCATTCCATATATGCAACACCCTTGTGTGGAAAAAGTTGTTTCTCAGGTCTCTTTTTTTAAAATCTTTCTGTTCTCACTTTAAACCTATCATTGAATCCCGACGGTGTGGAAACAGGCCCTTTGACCCAACAAGTCCACGCTGACTCTCCGAAGAGCAACCCACCCAGACCCATTCCCTTACCATCCTATACTGACCCCTGATTAATGCACCTCACCTCCACATCACTGAACAGTGTGGGCAATTTACCATGGCCAATTCACCTAACCTCCACATCTTTGTGGAGGAAACTGCAGCACCTGGAGAATATCTATGCAGATACAGGGAGTATGGCTTCTAGTTTTGGACTCAACTATCATGGGGAAAAGACCTTGACTATTCCCTTGTCTGTGCCCCTCATGATTTTTAAAATCTCTATAAAGTCACCCCTCAGCCTCCAGCGCTCCAGGGAAAAATATCTTGGCCCCTCCATAGAACTCAAACCTTCCTATTTCAGTAACATCCTTGTCAATCTTTTTTTTTTTAACACCCCCTCTAGTTTAATAACACTCTTCTTATAACAGAGCAACTAGAATTGTATTCAGTACTCCAAATTTCACCTTATATTGTCTTGAACAGTTGTAACATGATGATCCTGCTCTTGTGCTCAGTGCTCTGATAGATGAGGGCAAGCATGCTAAACTCCACCAACCTGTCTACCTGTGACGCCAATTTGAAGGAACTATGTACCCGCACCGTAGGTGTCTCTGTTTGACAACACTCCCTAGGATCTTGTGATTATCTGTGTCAGTCCTGCCCTGAAGGTTTTGACTTTTAGGCAAGAACTTTCAGAAGAGGAGAAGGATATTTGCAAGTAAAGGGACGGCTAGAAAGTGGAACCTTCAAAGCTGAGATGATGACAGTCCAGAGACAAGTATGTTCCTGTTAATGTAAAGGGCAAGGCTGGTATAGGAAATACTGGATGACCAGAGAAATTGAAGCTCTGGTCAAGCTAAAGAAGGTTAGCATATACCAGGTATAGACAACAGGTATTGAATGAATACTGTTACAACATGGAGTTAACCCCCCCCCCCCCCCCCCCCCCCCCCCACTAATTTAAACCAGCAACACAGAAAAGATTTACCCTGTGCCGTAATCTGTTAAAATTTGAGAGGCCAAGAACTACCCCAAAGGTCACTATTTAAAATAAAAGTTAACAACTTTATTTTTTAAAGTTTAACAGAGAATAATTAACTAAAAGCTATGTACAACTATTTTCTCTAACCTATCTTTTACTTTCCCTCCACAATACTGGTCCGATATAACCCCGATTAAGATTTACAGAAAAATTCAAATTTCAAAACCAGCTAGCTGTCGAATCTTCTCTTTGTAGATTTGCTCTCCAGGTCAATGTTTTTTTCTGTGCAAACTCCTTCTTGAGACAGGTATCTCTGAGTTCTGACCAGCAGCCTACATTTGTTGTCTTTTGGCAGTTCTCCCCCCAACTGTTCAATTTATTTTAATACTTATACCCCAAAGCATCAGATCGTTTCATTGGTTTTAATATTGTCAAACTTGATTGGAGGTTAGTATCTTGGGGTATAATTTAAACAGATTGGCCGAATTCAAATTTGTTTTTGTCTCATAGCAACTCAGGTACTGCGAGCTGCTGGACCGAATGTTACATTGTAAATTCTCCAGTACTCTGCGTGCTTGCTAAGTCCTTCACTCTCTCAAAGGTACAATACCCCTCTACGCCTTCATAACACCTCCCCCTTTAAGAAAAAATAAACCAGATGGCTTCATTTTATTTTCTATTCTTTAAACACACTACCATAACATACAGATAACTTTAATTTAAGTCACATTAACTTCTTCATATATAAATAAATAAATATATCTAACATTGAATAGATGTATCTTATCTGTACTTCATCAGTTAAATCTGCTATAAAGTATCTACAATTACATTCTTACGACCCGAAACATGTACTATTTTTAAATTAAAAGTCTGTAACATAAGGCTCCAATGAAATTGCCTCATATTCTTGTCTTTAAAGCATTTTAAGAACATAAGCGGATTGTGATCTGTGTGCAGAACTGTCTCCGACACATTGTTCGTGACATGCACATTAAAATGTTGTAAGACCAGTACCAAACTCGATAGTTCTTTTTCGATAGTGGAGTATTTCGTGGATGTTGAGTTTCTTCAAAAAGTAACCAAGCAGTTCAATCCCATCCTCCTCTTCCTGCAGCAGTACAGTTCCAACCCCTATATCACTAGCATCAATGGCAACTTTAAGAGGTTTTGAAAAGTTTGGTGTAGATTTCAAATGGTCAAATGTCTCCTGGCATTGTTCTGCCCACAGAAACTTTGTGTTCTTCTTCAGCAAATCGATTAATGGTGCCAAAACACTGCTGAAGTTTCTAACAAACTTTTGATAGAATCCACTGAGTGCTAAGAATTGAAGCACCTCTTCCTTTGAGGTTGGTTGTGGAAATTCCTCGATGGCCTTCGTCTTTGATTCCATGGGGTCAACCTTCCATGACCGATGCTATGTCCCAAGAGCATCACCTCTGCTTTTGCGCATTCAGTTTTAAGTTTATTACCAGTTTTGCTTCTCGTAGTCATTCAAAGAGCACTGCCAACTCTACCATGTGATCTTTCCAGGACTTACTAAAGATCACTACATCGTCCAGACTGCGCAGTTTGTTAACCCAGCCACAACTCTGTCTTTGGAATGTGGCGGGTGTGTTCTTCATTCCAAAGGTCATCACTTTAAATTAATATAGCCCATTTGGGGTGACAAACGCAGAAATTTCTTTCACTGTCTCTAATAAAGGTACCTGCTCGTAACTACGCATTAAGTCCAACTTGGTGATGTAACTGGTTTGTTCAACTTTCTCTATATAGTCCTCCAATCTAGGAATTGGATAGGAGTCTGATTTTGTAACAGTGTTGACCTACTGATAATCCACACAGCATCGTTGAGACCCATCTGGTTTGGGAACTAAGATTCAGGCGGCATGGTGCCTCAGTGGTTAGCACTGCTGCCTCACAGCGCCAGGGACCTAGGTTCAATTCCAGTCTCGGGCGACTATCAGTGTGGAGTTTGCACATTCTCCCTGCGTGGGTTTCCTCTGGGTGCTCCGGTTTCCTCCCACAGTCAAAGATGTGCTAGTCAGGTGAATTGGTCATACTAAAATACCTGTAGTGTTAGGTTCATTAGTCAGCGGGAAATGGGTTTGGGTGGGTTACTCTTCAGAGGGTCAGTGTGGACTTGTTGGGCCGAAGGGCCTGTTTCCACATTGTAGGGAATCTAATCTAAGATGATCGGCAAGCACCACTTGATCTGGCTTGGTTCAGTGATGCCTTGTCGAGCATGGCCTCCACCTCCATCTGGACCTGTCAGGCTTTGAAAGGATTAAGCCGATAGGGGTGTTGTTTTATCAGAGCAGTATTCCCTACGTCTGCTTCATGTACAATAGCATTAGTCCTCCCCATCTGAATCTTATTTACGTCCTTATATTGCAGTAACAAACCTTTCAACTGTGTTCTGTGCTCATGAGACAGATAGTTTACTAATGTATCCAACTCCTCAAGGACTTCTACATTTTTAAATCTATTTTGAGGCACATCATCTGGATTTGATTCCTCACTCGGCGGGGCAGTAACTAACACCTGTTCCTCCAGTTCCTTCTCTCGAGTATAATACGGTTTCAACATGTTCACGTGACATACCCGATACCTTTTTTTCGTATCTGGCATCTTTACTGGATAGTTCACCTGATTCAATTTTTTCTCAATTTGACAGGGACCACTAAACCTGGCTTTGAAGGGATCTCTTATCACTAGTAACAGTACTAATGTGTCATCCCCTCGGGAAAACGTTTGAGTCTCAGAGCTTTTATCTGCCACCTACTTCATTGTATGCTGTGTCCTCTTTAGTTAATTCACCTACTCTATTTTATCTCTACCTCACCTCTGATACATAATCGAAGTGTGAGATCTCCAACTTTGATCCTGTCAATTTTTCTTTATTTAATTTCAAAGGGCCTCTTACTTCATGCCTGAATATTAACTTGAAGGAAGTGAACTGAGTAGATTCATTTGGGGCATCTCTAATGGCAAACAATACGAATGGGATACCTTTATCCCAATCACTCGGGTAATCCTGACTGTAAGCTCTCAACATGGTCTTCAAGGTCTGATGCCACCTTTCTAAAGCTCCCTGGGATTTAGGATAATGTGCACTTGTTTAAAGTGCTGTACACCTAAGCTATCCCTAACCTCTTTAAACAGCCTAGCGGTAAAATTTGACCCTTGGTCAAACTGAATCTCTATGGGAAACCCATCCTGTGTAAAGAAAGCTGCTAACTCCTCTGCTACTCTTTTTGCCTTGGTGCTCTGTAATGGAATTGTTTTCGGAAATCTGGTAGACACATACATTATGGTTAACAATTACTGGTTCCCGCTTTTGGTTCTTGGGAGGGGACCCACACAATCAGTTATAACCAAGTGAAAGGTTCTTCAAATGTAGGAATTGGCAACAAAGGTGCTGGTTTTATTACTGCCTGTAGCTTATCTTCCATTTGGCATATATCACACGTACGGCAAAAGTTAACCACATCCTTGTGCAGTCCAGAGAGAACGTGAGGGCTGCAGATACTGGAGATCAGAGCTGAAAATGTGTTGCTGGAAAAGCGCAGCAGGTCAGGCAGTATCCAAGGAACAGGAGAATCTACGTTTCGGGCATAAGCCCTTCTTCAGGGCTTATGCCCGAAACGTCGATTCTCCTGTTCCTTGGATGCTGCCTGACCTGCTGCGCTTTTCCAGCAACACATTTTCAGTTTGTGCAGTCCAGGCCAGGTACCTCTGAGTTCTGACTATCAACCTACATTTGTTGGTCTTTTGGCAGTTCTTCCACAACTGTTCAATTTGTTTAATATTTATATCCCAAAGCATCTGATCATTTCATTGGTTTTAATATTGTCAAAATACTAAGTTTAAACTTGATTGGATGTTAGTATTTTGGGTATAATTTAAACTGATTGGCCAAATTCGAATTTGTTTTTGCCTCCTAGCAACCCAGGTACTGCAAGCTGCTGGACCAAATGTTACATTGTAAATTCTCCAGCACTCTGTGTGCTTGCTAAGTCCTTCACTTGCTTAAAGGTACAGTACACCTCTACACCTTCATAACAATCGCTAGAAGAGCATTAGGGAAGTAGGAGTATACTTGAGGGAAATCAGGAGGAGATAACTTTGGCACATAGGAAAAGGATTCTGCAAATTCGTCAAGAACAAAAGCGCCTTAAAAATCAGCAAGGCCTAAAAATTCATCAAGAACAAAAGGGCCTAAAAAATCCTGTGTGGAATTACAGGAGATGGGTGCAATAACTAAATGCACATATCTCATCAGCATTTACTGTGGAACAGGATGTGGAAGCGAGAGAGCTTTTGGAAAGAAAGTGATTTCTTGAAAAGTCCATATTACAGAAGAGGAGGTGCTGGATGTCCTAAAATACAAAAATGTGGTTAAATCCCTGGGATCTGATCAGGTGTATCCTAGAGTGTTTTGGAAAGCTAGGTAACTGATTACTGGGCCCCTTGCTGTGATACTTAGATCATCAGTAGCCACGGGGAAGGTATCGGAAGATTAGAGGTTGGCTAACATGGTGCCATTATTTAACAAAGGTGGTGAGGAAACTGTTGACTGATGAGCCTGATGTCAGTGGTGGGTAGTTATTGGAGGAGCTTCTGAAGAGCAGGATTACAAAAATTTGGAAAGGCAAGGGCTGATTAGGGATAGTTAACATGGCTTTATGTGTGGGAAATTGTGCCTCACTAACTTGGTTGAGTCTTTTTGAAGAAATGACAAAGAAGGTTGATGAAGGCAGAACAGTGAACGTTGTCTATATGGGCTTCAGGAAGGTAATCAACAATGTTCCACGTGATAGACTGGTTAGCAAGGTTATATCACATAAAATAGTGGGAAAACTAGCCATTTGGAGATAAAATTGGCTCAAAGGTCGAAGACAGAGGATTGGTTGCGCTCTTTATTCCAAAAGGTTTGAGGGTTACTTTTCGGGTTGGAGGCCTTTGACCAGTGGTGTTGCTGAAAGGATCGATGCTCGGTCCTCTGTTAATTGTCATTTATATAAATGATTTGGATGTGAATATCGGAGGTGAGGTTAGTAAGTTTGCGGATGACATCAAAATTAGTGGTGTAGTGGACAGGGAAGAAGGTTACCTCGGATTACAACAGGACCATAATCAGGCAAATGGGCCAAGGAGTGATAAATGTGAGGTGGTGCATTTTGTAGGGCAAATCAGGCAGGACTTATGTACTTAATGATAAGGTCCTGGGGAGTGTTGCTGAACAAAGAGATCTTGGGGTGCACATTTATAGTTCCTTGAAAGTGGAGTCACAAGGTAGTGAAGATGCTTTTGGTACTCTTGTCTTTAGTGGTCAGTGTATTGAGTATAGGAGTTGCGAGGCCATATTACGGCTGTACAGGACTTTGGTTAGGCCACTTTAGGAATACAGCATTCAGTTTTGGGCTCCCTGGTATAGGAAGGAGTTGTGAAACTTGAAAGGTTTCAGAAAAGATTTACAAGGATGTTGCCAGGGTTAGAGGGTTTGAGCTATAGGGAGAGGCTGAATAGGCTGGTGTGTTTTCTCTGGAGATTTGGAGGATGAGGAGTGAATTTATAGAAGTTTATAAAATCATGATGGGCATGAATGCAATGAATAGTCAAGGTCTTTTCCCATAGATAGGGAAGTCAATACTGGAGGGCATAAATTTAAGATGTGAGGGGAAGGATTAAAAACAACCTAAGGGGCAATGTTTTCAATTGGAGAGTGTTGCATGTATGGAATGAGCTACCAGAGGAAGTGGTGGAGGCTGGGACAATTACAACAATTAAAAGGAATCTGGATGGTTATATGAACTGGAAGGATTTAGAGGGATATGGGCTAAATTCTTGTAAATGGTCTCTAGATTAATGGATATCTGGTTGGTGTGGACAAGTTGGACCAAAGAGTCTGTTTCTGTGCTGTACATTTCTATGACTCTCTAAAATACAACACCAAACATTTATCTGAATTAAACTCCATCTGCCATTCCTTGGCCCACTGGTTCAGTTGATCAAGATCCGGTTGTACTCTTCGATAATCTTCTTTACTATCCACTATGCCACCATGAGTTTACTAACTATACCTCCTGTATTTTATTCAAATTATTTATATAAATGATAGACAACAGTGGACCCAGCACTGATCTTTATGTCCTATCGCTGATCACAGGCCTCCAGTCTGAACAAGAACCCTCTATTACCACCTTTTGTCTCCTACCGTCAAGCCAATTCGCACCCAGTTGGCTAGCTCTGACTGGATTCCATGTGATCCAGCCTTACCAACTAGACTACCATATAGAACCTTGTCAAAGGCTGTGCTAAAGTCCATGTAGACATACACAAAACCATGCTGACTTTCCCTAATCAGTCCTTGCTTTTCTAAATACATGTAAATCCTATCTCTCTGAATCACTCGAACAACTTCCCCACTACTCACTGGTCTGTCATTTCTGGTTTTTCCTTGTAGCCTTTCTTGAATAATGACACAACATTAACCACTTTCCAGTTTTGTGGCACCTCACCCATGGTCAATGATACAAATGTTTCCACTAGGAGCCCTGCAGTTTCTTCCCTAGCTTCCCACAATGTCCTTGGATACACTTGATCAGGTCCCAGAGATTTATCTACTTTTATGCGTTTTGAAATGTCCAGCACCTTCTCTTCAGTAATATGGACTCTTTTCAAGACATTACTGTTTGTTTTAGAGTTCCCTAGCTTCCATTTGTTCCTCCTCGGTAAATACTGATGAGAAATATTCATTTAGGATCTCATCAATCCCCTGTGGCTCAACACCTGGATGACCATGTTGATCTTTAAGGGACCCTCTTCTTTTCTTTGTTACTCCTTTGCCTTGAGAAACTTGTTGAACCTCTTTGGTTTCTCCTTACTTTACCTGCCAAAGCTTTCTCAACTCCCCTTTTTGCCCTCCTGGTTTCCGTCTTAAGTGTATTCCTGCGCCTCTATACTCAAGGAAATCACTTGATCCCATCTGCCTATACTGAACATTTGCATCCTTGTTGTTTTTGACCACGGCATCAATATCTCTAGTCATCCAGTGTTCGAGTCATCCGTCAGCCTGCCCTTTTACACTAATAATAATGTGCTGTCCTAGAACTCTCATTATCTTGTTTTTGAAAGCCTCCCACTTGCCAGATGTTCCTTTACCTGCAAACAGTCTCCCCCAATCAACTTTTGAAAGTTTCTGTCTAAACTGGCCTTTTCCCTATTTAGAACCTTAACTTGTGGACCAGATGTATCCTTTTCCATAATTATTTTAAAACTCATAGAATGATGGTCACAAGTGTCAAAGTGCTCCCCCACTAACACCTCAGTCACTTGCCCTGTCTTATTTCCCAAGAGGAGATCGAGGTTTGCCCTTTCTTTAGTAACGCCATCTAAATAAATGGCCAACCAATCTTGTGTTGAGCAACTGTCTCTTGATCTTACGTTTCTATACAGTGATGAAAATGACCGTATGTCTGTGGGAGGATAAACCTTTTCGCTTATGCAGGACAGTGTGACGGCTCTTGGAGGAAGGCCTTCGTGCAGGATGCAGTGTGTGTAGGAGGCAGTTACTGTTCATGACTTCAGAGATTAGTAGCAAATACAGTGAATGACAAGGCCCATATCCCCAGGGAACGCCATATTGCACATGAGAGCTTACACAAAGAACACAAATCACATTCTTAAATTCAAATGTATGTGCTTGAATAATTTGACTCTGAGCTAAATTAATATGATGAATATGCTGTCTGAAAGGGAAAAACAAATCGTGCTTTTCAAACCCAGAAACAGCAGGTGTTCAACTTTAATCACTTTAGCCATTTTCAAGCAAAAAATCTAAATTTACTGATTTTTATATCGTTGTTGCCTGTCAGCATTGATGAGACATGCAATGCAGTGATCGGATTAAAAGGGATGACAGATTGCTGAAACAAAAGCCAATGGATGTGCTGCTGACTTGAACACACTTTAGAATATATAACTTTACTGGTTCAATGTGTGCAGCTTTAAGATTGGGCATGGATTAGATATTTTGTTCTCTGCTCTATTAGATTTGTTTAATTCATGTATTTAATGACCAGGCATTGTTAAAATGCAACCTACGTAGTTTTCCTAACTGGCTAATCAAATGGAAATTTTTGGCTAGTCTAACTGAGCATAATTCTGTAATAAATATGCTCCTGCTTTATCTCCCTGGGCTATACTGCAGAGTTCTATTGTGCATCATGAGAGATGGCCCTGCTCAATGACCCTGCTAGAAGTAAGAAATAGCGTTATGATTTGATTAGTGAAGTTATAAAAGTTTAACCCTATTGGACATCAGTTACTCAAGTTGTACATGTGTTTTCTCTTTTAAAAAATGCCTGTTTTTGTTGTTGGGTATCCACATTGAATGTATGTGGGGAGTTTTGAGCATTTCCTTTGCTGTTTGAAATACCCTGGCCTGTGGTATGTGCTATTTATTCCAAAAGGGCTAATGAATTTGCTTGTAGTCCACTGCCTTATAGCTATTCATAAAGTGAAAGTTACATTCTGTGTGATTTTCTTTAGCATTGCTTTTCATCTTCCATCCACATTGTTCAGATAATTGTTTTTCACAACCTTTTTAACATTGGACTCTGCTTAGACACAGTTCCACAGTCAGAAAATCTTACATGTATCTGGGTATAGAGTCTGTGTTGCATTTTACTTTTAAACAGTGAATTGCTTGGAGGAAGTCAAGATGAGCTCAATGTCATGTGCAGTTTGTGAGGGTGGGGGAAGAGAGGAGGAACACCGCACTGAAAGTCAAAGCAAGAGTGCTTGATTCAATTGAAAACTTACTGATATTGTTGAAATAATTCCTCCTGTAGTAATAGAAGTGGAAATAGGATGATTTAGAATAGAAAGTTCAGGAGAAAGCAAAGGTATGACCTTCTGGTTTGAAAAGGATATATTATGCAAAGAGTTCGGAATCTCTCCTAGCCTGGCCCTAATACGCTGCAGCATATACAGTCAGCCTGAACAGTGTTACATGGCCGCTCAGAAGCCAAGCTTTGTTTTCAGTTAATGAGTGAATGTCATGTTTTATATAAAGACTTTTAACATGAACTGTTCATGTCTCCGCTGAGCGTTTTGAGCAGTGAAATATCTGGCAAGCACATTATTGCTGCACATACCCCTGTGTTGCTCTTGGCTGCTGTTGAGCTCCATGCTGTCGGTCCTAATCCTGTGGGACTCAGCCTACTACAGAGCAGCTGCCTTAGCCTGGCAAATTGAGCATGAAACGGGTAGTGCGGAAATGGATTAACGGGGATCTCAGTGACTCCAGTGATAAACATTCTGAATGATCGCCGTGTGGTCTGCTCGATAAAAACGATGGATTTTTGCAGATTGATCAACCAAACATTAGGCGAGCGGATGTTTTTCTTGCTGCATAGTTCCAGCATTTAGCTAGTGTCTGGACATGACTCAAGGATCTGCTGAACCTCTGCTGGTCTGTATATTGTAAGAAAAGCATTGTTAGGAGAGGTAAGTAAGAGGCTGCAGTGGGATGCTCCCTTTTGAAATGGAAGTTATTCAGTGCTGGCAGAGCTTTGATCGTTTGACACCTTGTTCAGAGAACCTTTTGTTATCTAAGAACTGTATACTATCAGAAAGACAGATACTTTGTGCCATTCATGAGCTTTTCCTTCTCATTAAATTCTGTTTTGTAAGAGCCTCATATAATTGTCATGCGCAAAAAACAAATTAATTTCCACAACCATAATCTGAGGTTTAAAATAGATTGGCAAAATGGTTTTAATTTTGTCAAATTGCATACAGATTCCAGCTTTTTGTTTTGGTAAAGATGTTAAAGGATTTAGCAAATGAATAGCTGGTCCTTCTCTTTAACTATGTGTTGTGCTTTATTGCATCCAAGAGAGGTTACGTGCGTATGTTTTTAAACAATGCTTAATATGTTAACCCTTTGGACCAGATCCTCTGTTTGAATATGAAGTTCTCTTGAGTGGACGATCCATTTTTAAATATAGATTTAGTCTGGCTGGGTATCACTGGTTGATGAGACCCTGTGTTAACCAGCAGGTAAAAATGTCACTGATTGTAGTTATTTGCTCTTACACTGCAATTCCCACAACATGGACATAATATACTTCAGGGTTAGCAGTGAGGGTTAAACCTTCGTGTGTTATTTAATGAATAGTTTGGCCTTGACCTAATTTTTTTTATCTTACATTCCCTTCCTGATGACCTGACCTTGTGTAGCTGGCGCTGACAGAGGAGCAGAGTGATACAAGCAAGAATGGAGCCGACACCAAAGAACTTGTGTTTCTGGTTCAGGTCTCCTGTCAGGTAAGGTTACATAACCTACTGATTAATCCAGATGAGCCCCTGTACTGATTCATTTTGTGTTCTATGATATAACTAGTGCAATAGAATGATGTGTTTGTAGAAGCAGATCGGGGGGGGAGGGCGATAGCTTTGTGATATTATTGCTGGACTATTAATTCAGAGACCCCCATAATGTTTTGGGGATCTGGGTTTGAATCCTGCCATGGAGATGGTGGAATTTGAATTCACTAACAATCTGGAATTAAGGAAATCTGCCACCTGGTCTACATGTGACTCAACACCCACAATAACACTTTCAGCTCTTTGGAAAATTCGGCATGAGCAAATAAATGCGTCCAACCAGTGATACCCCCATTCATTGAATGAATATTAAATAAAAATGATACTTGAAGCATTGAATACAAAAGGAAAAGAAAAACACTGACCTCAATATGAGAGACAGGATCCTTGATCAATTAGGTTGTACCTGGGTTGGTCCAATACTGCAAAATGCTATTAGGCTACTTGTCTGTATGTTACATTCAGACACTCCAATCTGAAGGATTTTAGCATTGCCTTCACCATTGCAATCAGTGGCCAGATTTAAGCATAAGTTCCAAACTATTCCAGTCCATTATGAAGTCCATTTCCCTCTTTCATTACTCATTGACATCTTCAAGGTACTCCATATGAGCAATACTTTTGAGGGTTCAGTAGAATGAATGTTGGGAAGACTACATTTGAATATGCTCCATAGTTCTGGAAGTAATAGAAAGGCTGGTTACACTGAAAAATCATAAGTCACCAGAACCTGATTGTACAAATTCAAAGATACTGAAAGAAATAGGGTGGAAATTACACTGGTATTGTAACTATCTTTAGGCATAATTCTCCAATCTTCCTGAAATATAGCGATGACATGAGAGGACTGGAGAATTGTAAATCTTGCAGCTTTGTTCAAAAAAATTGTATAAGGATAAGTCCAGCACGATAGGCCAGATAGTTTAAGCCTATTGTTGGGACTGGTTTTAGAAGCATTAATTTGGGTCAATATTAATAATCGCTTGGACAAATGTAGATTAATTAAGGAAAGGCGGTCAATTTATTAAGGCATATTGTGTTGGGATTTCAGTTCGGAAAAGTGTTTGGAGAAACTTTGGTTGATCCTTTTAGAGAAGAGAAGGGTCAGAGGAGATTTGAAAGACATGTTCAAAATCTGAACAGAGTAGGTAGTGAAAAATTCTTCCCATAGTGAAAGTGCCGAGAACCAAAGAACAGTGATTTGAAGTAATTCGCAGAAGCACTTTGAGTCTAAGAGCTGCAGTGTAATTAGGGTACTAAAACAGGCCATCAATGCCATCTCTCTCAAACAATCCCAATAATAGTCTGTGCCAATTCTTGGTGACAAAAAAAATCCAGAAACAGACAATCGGATCAATGGAAAGAAAATAGTGTATATAGAAAATATTGAGAAATATTGGATCCTTATTGACAATAACTTGAAATTATCGCCAGAATGTTTAGCAGCAGTGAGTAAACTAAATCAGATGTCAGGATGCAGTAAAATATCAATATTGAGGAGTAACAGTAACATAAACCAGGGAGAACTAGCCAATTTGGTGCAAAATTGGCTTGAAGGTAGAATACGGAGGGTGGTGGTAGAGGGTTGTTTTTCAAACCGAAGGCCTGTGATCAGCGGTGTCCAGAAGGTTATCTGGGAATAATAGCGAGAGTTTGATCAACTCAGCCAGAAGACGAAAGTGAGGACTGCAGATGCTGGAGATTAGAGTCGAGGTTAGAGTGATGTTGGAAATGCATAGCAGGTCAGGCAGCATCCAAGGAGCAGGAAAATTGACATTTCGGGCAGGAACCCTTCATCAGAGTGGATAAGGAGGCTTTCAGCATGCTTGCTTTCATTAGTCAGATTAGGAGTTGGGATATCTTGTTGCAGCTGTATGAAACGTTGATACTGCCACACAGAGTTCTGCATGCAGTTCTGGTTGCTCTACTATAAAAAGTATATTATTAAACTAAAAAGAGTTTAGAAAAGATTTGCTAGGATGCTGTCTGGACTGGAAGGCTTGAATTATCAGGATAGACTGGGACTTTTTCCCTGGAGCGTAGGAGGCTGAGGGGTAACTTTATATCATGACTATAAAGTCATGAGGGGCATAGATAAGTTAGATAGCCAACAGCTTTCCTCCATTGTAAGAGAGTCTAAGGTGAAAGAGAGAGATATAAAAGGGTCCAGAGGGACAAGTTTTTCACACAAGGGGTGGTGAGTGTCTGGGATGGGCTGCCAGAGATAGTGGTGGAGGCGAGTACAATTTTGTCATGGATAGGATAGATATGAAGTTTGAGAGGTCCATTCAGCAGTCTAATAATGGCAGGGATCAAGCTGTTCTTGAACCTGTTGGTATGTGTGTTCAAGCTCTGCTTCTTCTGCCAGATGGCCAGCAGGATATTTGACACCTTATTTCAAGGTTTATTATCCAATTTTGGCAATTGATGATCTTGATCAGTCAACATACCATTACTATTAGGATTGGAGTCGGGCAATCAGATAAGAATCGTTAGGTAAAATGCTAAAGTAAATGTTCTGTTTAAAAAAAGGACTTTCTGTGAACAGTAAAAAAATTGGTATTCTTTAAAAGTATTTTTGTGTGCTGACCTGTGTCCAGCAGTCTTCTAATCCTGTTGATGTGGAGATGATTCCTTTATAGAGTAATGTTGGTACTACTATTCAGGTTGTTCCTTCAATGAACAATAAACTGAGCATAAACAGCTGCATTGATAGGAAATGCAGTCTGATACTCTATATTTCTTCATACAGACAAAACTGCAAGCTTTTCAATTGGCCACTGGTCTGAAATTCATCCATTCCAGCTTCAGACTTTCTTTTGTACCTTTTCTGGCTTTCACAAGTAATTTGTTGGTAGTGCACTTTTATGTTCTGGCTCACCAAGTTATTTAATGGCATTTAACTCGTGACAGAGGACACAGTTTCCTGGAGTAATCAGCTCTGAGCTTTTTATTGGTTGTAAACCAAGTCTGGCGGTTGACCTTACTTCTGTAATTGAGACACAATTGTCCCATTAAGTTTTATATATCTCTGCTGGTGCAGGTTCTGACTCTGGCAATGTGATGGTTTCCATAATCTCAACAATCAATCTTTGTTTGAGTATGGTAAGTGTTGGCCAATCACATGGAGCTGAGTTTGGTTCTGTCCTCACCCTCAGGTGCCCTTGGATGATCCCTGGCAGCGGGGTTATTGGATTGTTAATAACAATGATAATAACATGAGCATTAACAGTAACAATACCATGGGCTCATTTTTGCCGTTCTTGTTCCAGGACAGATGTAGCACTTCTTCTGTCACTTTTACTGTGCTGAGAACAATTAGTATAACACAGACCAGTGAACAGGCCAGTCATGTCTGAACTAATGGGGCTGTCTAATGTGAACTGGAAATGCAGAAACAAATTATTTGCCAAAAGTGAAAGTCAGAGTTTAAACACTCGAGCGTGATGTTATTCCTCTTGCTAAGAATTGTTACTGCTTTTTTTAATGATGGTAACTGAAGACCCAATATTGTTCCTGGATAAAAAAAATGTACTTTGTAACTGTGGAAGTTGTAAAATTATATGCTCAGCAAGGTGATGTGGGTTTGTAAAATCTGCTGTCTTCACAAACTGTTCACTCTCTCGTCACTTCATAGCTCTCCCTCTTTGTGAATCTTAATTAATTTGAATTGCATGAGCTTTGCATAGTTTTGAGATATATCTTCCAAAACCATTTTCCAATATTTAACTAGTCGGTGGAGAAAATGACTTAAAGCAACTGTGAAACATTGCTCTTGTGCATTTACCAACTGCCATTTTCGGTCATGTGGATGATATTCCTATAATTTCGATGCCAGTTGTTTACCTTGTTCCTGTTGTTGCTGAACTTTCCATCCTAGAAACATCTAAGATCTTGACATTCCTCTAAATCTGAATGCTTGCGCATCCCTGACCGCCTTTAAACGTTGCTGTACCTTCACATGCCTACGTTCTGAGCACTGGAATTTTCATTGTCTTTCTAACTTGCCTCCTTTTAAGATTTTGCTTAAATGACGTGTACAGATGGTTTCCTGGTGATAGTGTAGTCAATGCTGATCAGACAGTGCCCCTGTTGTTATACAACCATTGCCGAGATTATTATGTAAACAGTGCCTTGAATACCTTGCTGGCAAGGTCCATGGGCTGTTTTAGCTATGTCTATGTAGCTGTGTAGGGCAATGATGAAACAGGTGATTAGATTAGATTTTCAGATTACATTAGATTAGATTACATGACAGTGTGGAAACAGGCCTTCAGCCCAACAAGTCCACACCGACCCTCCGAAGTGCAACCCACCCATACCCCTTCATTTATCCCTTACCTAACACTACGGGCAATTTAGCATGGCCAATTCATCTGACCTGCACATCTTTGGACAATGGGAGGAAACCGGAGCACTCGGAAACCCACGCAGACACGGGGAGAACGTGCAAACTGCACACAGTCAGTCGCCTGAGGCGGGAATTGAACCCGGGTCTCTGGCGCTGTGATGCAGCAGTGCTAACTACTGTGCCACCGTGCCGCCCACAATGATGTAAAGAAGGCAGGCAGTGAATGGGTTAAATGAAACACATTCACTTAGATTGAAACAGTTTCAGCTTTTAACCATGTTCAATCACGGAGCTTTCTGTGTACCACTGAGCTAAATAAGAAGCAAACTAAAAAGATCAATAATTGGACTGGAACAGTCCATTCATCAAGAAACTCTGACAGCGAAAGGAGTGCACACTGTGGAGAAATGCTGAGCTTGCATTTGTAGTGTGGATTGGCAGCTCTACAGTCAGAACATGAACAACAAAGCCTCTCCTAATTGTGCAGCAATTGAAAAGATTGTCCTACATTTTTTTTAAACAAACGTTAGCAGCGTTTGTACCTTCCAGCAGGGGAAAATCTTTTCTCTCATACGCCCTTCCCCAACTTTTGATTCCAATTCCTGCTATTCCTTGATCTCTAATCCCACTGTGGCTAACAGCATTTTGTAGCACCAGTGAACCTCCTTACTTGGTGTATGATGTAATTAGGGTATGTGATTTGAGCATATGATGGCATCTTGTAATGTATCCTATGAATTTCTATATAGAATGTGCCTCAGAATTTATCATCAGAACACTGCATCAAGCAGTGAAAATCTCTGTCTGGATGACCGCTGATGTTCTACTTGTGGGGAACCTAACTGGCTTTAACTTGTTAATCAATGGAAATGGAAGTCAAGAAATTGAAAATATGATGGGCAACTGATTACCAAATTGAGAAGTATGAGTGCTAATTTGAACAATACAATAATGTTTGTAAATTGCTGATGTCCCAAGTTCGCTCCCTTGTTTCTTTGCTTCTGTGCTCAAACCCAGGATCCTCTATATTTTTATTCTGCTTTGTGAACTTGTGCACCTAAACATTGTGTCTGGCATTTAATTATTTATTAATGTATATTTCTACTCCTTAGTCTTCCTCACAAAACATTTCAAGTCATATTTCTCCGCATTGAATTTTCTGACACATCAGTGCCCAGTCTGCTGGCCTGTTTCTCACTATAATTGACCACCATATCAGTTTCTGTATTGTCCATAAATTTTGATATTGAAGCTTTGGTACCCGTTGACTTCTGGAGGCAAAGCTTTTGCATCTTTGTCCAAAAAACTGTCACATTTATGACTCTGTTCCTGTCCCTTTAACTGACTATCAATTTAGATTGCCTCTTTCCTTTTATAGTACCATGTGTCTTCTATTTTATCAACAAAGTCCTTATTGCAGCAAACATTGAAGACTCATTTATACGCAAGCAGTGCACACTTTGTAATCAACGTAACTATTGTCTGATATTATTTGTGTTTTCGAAATAAAATGAGTCACAGACAGAATTTTGAATATGTATTGCTTTTCATGAACTGATTGCTGAACATCTTTTTTGGGGGGATTGGAGGAGTGAAAACAGAGTCGGGGAATATCTTTTATCTTTCAAAGACTTTCTGATTTTTAAGAGCAGCTGGAGATATCAAAACTTGTGGAATGGAGTTCTTAAGGTCTTTGTAATTATTTTGTAGCATGTGGACATCTCTGGCAAGGTCAGCATTTATTGACTTTGGGAGGTTGATGGTGAGTTTAACCTTGTCAAACTTCTAGAGTATTATATGAAGTGCTACTAAGTTGTGTTTTCCAAGATTTTGACTGAGAATGGATGAGCAGTTATACATTTCCAAATCAAGGTGGTGTGTGACTTAGAGCAGAGCTGGCATTGATGGCCCTCCTTATAGAGGACAAAACCTAGGTGATAGATATTATGGGTTTGGGAGATGCTATTGAGGAAACCTTGGCAAGTTGTTGCACTGAGCTGAAAATGTGTTGCTGGAAAAGCGCAGCAGGTCAGGCAGTATCCAAGGAACAGGAGAATCGACGTTTCGGGCATAAGCCCGAAGAAGGGCTTATGCCCGAAACGTCGATTCTCCTGTTCCTTGGATGCTGCCTGACCTGCTGCGCTTTTCCAGCAACACACTTTCAGCTCTGATCTCCAGCATCTGCAGACCTCACTTTCTCCTCGAAGTTGTTGCACTGAATCTTGTAAGTAGTAAACATTGCAACCATAGTGTGTTGACAAGTGGAATGTTCATTAAGTATACAAGTACCTTTGACCTGAATACTTTAAAACTTCATTGTTGTTATTGGAGCACTACCCAACCAGGCAAATGGAGAGTATTCCATCACATCATCTGACTCCCTAGAACCTTTCCATTAAATGCAAGAAACAGGTCACCAGCTATAGAATACTCTTTCTCTGACTTACTGGTGCGACAGCAGTATCTGTATAGCAAGTCCATTTAAGTTTAGATGAATGGTAATCCCAGGTCATTGCTGATAGAAGATTTAGCAGTGATTATGCTGCTGAGTAGCCAGGGAAAATTATTTCTAATGGGCGATGATAGTTGCTTGGCACTTGTGTGTTCTTAATGTTGTTTATTACTTAGCAATCCAAGTCTGAATGTTGCACAGTCTTGCTCGATGAGGGAGATTGGCTGATTCTCCTTGGTGCCTTCAGTGCCAGAGTTAGAAGAGAGTCAGACCTCTGGAAAGGTATGATTGGCAAACAAGGTGCAGAGAAAGTAAAGAGCCATCAAGTTAAACAGCACAGAAAAGGCCCTTTGACCCATCAAGTCTGCACTGACAATAACTGCCACTAAAGGTGTGTTTATCCCAATTTCCTGCACTTATCTCATATTTTTGAATGTTATATTTCAAAGGCTCATCCAAATATTATTTGAATGTTGTAAGGTTTCTGGCCTCCACTACCATCCCAGGCAGTGCATTCCAGATTCCTATCGCCCTCTGAGTGAAAATATTTTTTTCAAATGCCCTCTGAATCTCCAGTCCTTTACCCTGACACTGTGCCCCCTTTCGTTGGACCACTTAGCCGAGGGGAACAGCTGCTCCTTACTCACCCTATCCATATCCCTCCTCATCTTAGACACTTCAATCATGACCTCCTCAACATTCTCTGTTCAAAGAAACCAATCTATGCTTGTCTGCTCTCTCCTTGTAGCTCAATTGTTCCATCCCAAGGAACATCCTGGTAAACCACCACTGTACCCCCTTCTTATAGTGAGGTGACAAGAACTGCACACATTCTTCAGCTATGGCCTAATCAATGCTCAGAACGACTCCAACATTACCTCCTTGCTCTGATACTCTATGCCACGACTGATTAAAATAAGGAGTCCCATAAGCTACTTTAACTATCCTCTTCATGTGCTCTACCAACTTCAGGGATCTGTGAATAATTACCCCAAGATTCCTCTGTTCCTCTGAGATACCTAATATCTGTCATTCAGGGGAATAGAGCTTGAGCCATCTGGGACGGCTAGAATTAAGATGAGGCTAACACCCTCATCTCTGGCATCAATCTGGTGAACCTCCTCTGCATTGCCTCCAAAGCCAGTACCTGTAAATCCTTCCTCATGTAAGGAGACCAGGACTGCGCACAACACGCCAGGTGCGGCCTCACCAACACCTTGTACAATTAAACCAGAACCTCTCTCCTTTAAAATTCAATCCCTCGAGCAATGAAAGGCAAAATTCCATTTGCCTTCCTGAATATCTGTTCCGCCTGCAAATCAACTTTTAGCGATTCATGTATGAGCACTCCTAAGTCCCTCTGCACAACACGCTATCTCTTGCAACTTAGTTGTTCCAATTTCCTGCAGCATCCCACAAACACACCCCTTGGCAAAAAGTGCATCATCTTGCACTTATTCGGGTTAAATACCATCTACCACTGGTCTGCCCAACTCATTTCCATTTTCCTGTGACCTACAGTGATCATCTTCACTGTCAATTATCCTATCCATCTTGGTGTTATCTGCAAACTTGCTTAACATTTGCCCCCATGTTTTCATCTGTATCATTTATGTATGTTTCAAACAGTAAGCATTCAAGTACTGATCCTTTGATGCGCTGCTAGACACTGGCCTCCAGTCAATCAAACAGTTTTCTTCCTCTATCTTTTCTTCCTAAGCCAGTTTCTGATCCATCTCTCCAAGTTTGCCTCAATTCCATGTGCTTAAACCTTCTCAATCAGTCTTCCATGTGGGACCTTAAAATCCATTTGCTAAAATCCATTTAAACAATATCAACAGAACTTCCCTTATTGATACACTAGGTCACATTTTCAAAAAATTCTAACAAATATGTTCGACATGATCGCCCTCTGGCAATGCCGAGCTGTCTATTCCTAATTAATTCCTGCTTTTCCAAGCGGATGTTAATTCTCTCCTTCGGGATTTCCTCCAATAATTTCCCTCCCACTGACGTGAGGCTCACCTGTCTGTAATTTCTTGAAAAGTGGAACCACATTAGCCTATCCTCCAGTTTTCTGGAGCTTTCCCCATGACCAGAGAGGAATTAAATTTTTTTTGTCAGAGCCACTGCAATTTCCTGCATTGCATTGTGGAATGAAGTTCATCTGGGCCAGGGAATTTGCCTAATATTAAGTCTATCAAAGCTTTTAAAGCCTCCCCATTTCTTTTGTCAAACCATGCAAGGTTTTCACAGTCCCTTTTTCTGAATTCTGTACTAATGTTCTCCTTTACCAGAGTGAAGACTAAACAGATGTATTTATTTAACAGTCTTACAATATCTTGCTGGTTCACACAGATCATCCCCTGAGTCCCTAATGGACCCTACTCTTTCCCTGGTTAATCTGTTCTCTTTAACATATTTTATAAAATATTTCAGGATTCTCCCTAATCTTATTTATATTTTCTTCCTGTATAGTGCAAGATGTTTCTTACAAGGGCAAACTATTCTAATTTTATAATTATATCAGCTGGAGAAGAATTTCAAACTTACATTTATGCTACCATCTTTACATCCTTAGCACATGCAAAACCACACTGATCCAATAAATCAGTTTAGAAAATCTGAGACTTTGTAGTAATTACAACAACCAATTAACGGCAATGTCCCTCGAACAGGAAAGTGATGAAAAAAATACTAAAAATGCTGGAAATACTCAGCAGGTCACACAGCATCTGTGCAGAGAAACTAATTAATGGTTCAGGTCTGATCTTTCAGCAACACTGCAAGTAGTTTGAGATGTTGTAAGCTTGAGTGATTGAAAGGTAGCAGGTGAAATTGTTGTGGACCAGGCCAGGCTGCCTCAAAACATTTCAGGAAAGTAGCCCAGACCCTAACTTTATGAAGTGTTTTAAGCAGGTATAAGGTGGATATTCCCGGAGTGATGCAGCTGGTCCAACCACTCAGTTTTAAATGAAACAGAATTTATTTGCAGATTAGTGAATGAAACGCAAGCGAAAAAAAAGAATTCAGGGCCACAACTATTTGAAAACCCGACCAACACGGTATCTCCTGCAACATACCATAAACGCACCCTTTGGCAAAAAGGTATATTCAAACACAAGTTCTTGCAGGAGGTAGAGATTACAGAGAAGATCAGCCAGGGCTCATTGGCTGAAACATGGAAACTTTTTTTATCCTCCCGCAGCTTCTGGGGGTACCCAGCTAAAACTAAACCAAACTGGAAGAACTGTCCACTCCCCTTTCATTGTACAAGTGTTTTAAAAAAAAGCCAGTTTCCCGATCGTTGCCTTAGGCAGTATCTGTTTGCCATAATCAAAGCAGACTAATTCCAGATAAATCTGAACCTCTGGTTTTTACAGCCCCTTTTGAAAAAAATCCAAGGGCACATTACTTTGTTAAAGGAGTAACGTCGTCACAAAATGAACAGAGGGGAAAGTTTGAAATAGACAGGAGATTAAATTACAGACATTTCATGTTACAAGGCCAAAAGAAGACAAACAATGAAGGCATTTGATGTAGTAAAAAGTAAAATCGCTATACTAAGTAGAGAAAGGAGAGAGTTAGCTACTCATCCTTCCGTAAAGCCTACAATCTACAATCCCAGTGACTGAGTGAAAGTTGTTCACAGATATTCACAGACACAAAATGTACAGAAAAGTTGAAGAAAAAGAGAGGTGGAGTGAGGAAGACATTTTGATATTTGAAAGAGAACATATCCTTCAATGTATACAGAATTCATCTGGTTCGAGTTCAGAAGTAAAATATGCTGCTACTGTGCATATTCTATAGGACTCCAAATAGTGAAAGAGGGAGGTAGAAATGGAAATCTGAATGAAAATGACACATACAAGTATGGACCATTGACTTTGGGAATTGATTTGGATAATGTTAGATTAACGTAAAAGGAGGGTAAGGTATTTCTGAAATTTACGAGGAGAAAGTGAGGTCTGCAGATGCTGGAGATCAAAGTTGAAACTTTATTGCTGGAACAGCACAGCAGGTCAGGCAGCATCCAGGGAACAGGAGATTCGACGTTTCGGGCACAGGCCCTTCTTCAGGAAGTGACTGCGTGGAGTTTGCACATTCTCCCCGTGTCTGCGTGGGTTTCCTCCGGGCGCTCCGGTTTCCTCCCACACTCCAAAAAATGTGCAGGTTAGGTGAATTGACCATGCTAAATTGCCCGTAGTGTTAGGTGAAGGGGTAAATGTAGGGGAATGGGTCTGGGTGGGTTACGTTTCGGCGGGTCAGTGTGGACTTGTTGGGCCGAAGGACCTGTTTCGACACTGTAAGTAATCTAATCTAATCTAATCAAGTTACGAAAGGCAGTGTGGTTTGAGATGGTGAAATGATTGGTCATAATTTTCCCTTGCTCAATACGCCCTGTAAAAACATTTATGGTAAGCGCTGGCCTGTCAGTTTAACATCCGTGATAGTTAAGATTTTAGAAGCAGGGAAAAATAATAAACACTTGAAGAGGTTTGAATTAATGAAGACAGTTACATTCATAATGCATAATATAATATGAATTATTTGATTAATTAACAGAGAAAATTGATGAAGGGAATGTAATGAATGTGGTCTGTATGAATTTTAAAGTATTTGATAAAGTACTGATTAACAAAATTGAAGTTGGTTGACTTTAGTGTACTGAGAGAACAATTAACAAAGCAATGGGATCTTGGAAATGGGAAATTTAGCTAAGGAGAATCTGGGTTTATCTTCCTTGGAGGAAAGTAAATTCAAGCAAGAGTTGATAATGTTTACAACTTTACAAGTTTAGTTAAGACAGACAAAGAAAAGCCATTCCCATTAGGCTGATGATAAGACCATAAGACATAGGAGCAGAAGTAAGGCCATTCGGCCCATCGAGTCCACTCCACCATTCAATCATGGCTGATGGGCATTTCAACTCCACTTACCCGCATGCTCCCTGTAGCCCTTAATTCCTTGTGACATCAAGAATTTATCAATTTCTGCCTTGAAGACATTTAACGACCCAGCCTCAACTGCACTCTGCGGCAATGAATTCCACAGGCCCACCACTCTCTGGCTGAAGAAATGTCTCTGCATTTCTGTTCTGAATTTACCCCCTCTAATTCTAAGGCTCTGCCCACGGGTCCTAGTCTCCTCACCTAACGGAAACAATTTCCTAGCGTCCACCCTCTCCAAGCCATGTATTATCTTGTAAGCTTCTATTAGATCTCCCCTTAATCTTCTAAACTCCAATGAATACAATCCCAGGATCCTCAACCGTTCCTCGTATGTTAGACCTACCATTCCAGGGATCATCCGTGTGAATCTCCGCTGGACACACTCCAGTGCCAGTGTGTCCTTCCTGAGGTGTGGGGACCAAAACTGGACACAGTACTCCAAATGGGGCCTAACCAGAGCTTTATAAAGTCTCAGTAGCACAACAGTGCTTTTATATTCCAACCCTCTTGAGATAATTGACAACATTGCATTCGCTTTCTTAATGATGGACTAACCTGCATGTTTACCTTCAGAGAATCCTCAACTAGCACTCCCAGATCCCTCTGTACTTTGGCTTTAAAGTACAGATATAATGTAAACAGCTGCGGCCCCAATACTGAACCCTGCAGGACACCGCTTGTCACCGGTTGCCATTCCGAAAAAGAACCTTTTATCCCAACTCTCTGCCTTCTGTCAGACAGCCAATCCTCAATCCATACCAGTAGCTCACCTCGAACACCATGGGCCCTCACCTTGCTCAGCAGCCTCCCGTATGGCACCTTATCAAAGGCCTTTTGGAAGTCTAGGTAGACCACATCCACTGGGTTTCCCCGGTCTAACCTACTTGTTACCTCTTCAAAGAACTCCAACAGGTTTGTCAGGCATGACGTCCCCTTACTAAATCCGTGCTGACTTGTTCTAATCCGACCCTGCTCTTCCAAGAATTTAGAAACCTCATCCTTAATGATGGATTCTAGAATTTTACTAACAACCGAAGTTAGGCTAATTGGCCTATAATTTTCCATCTTTTGTCTTGATCCTTTCTTGAACAAGGGAGTTACAACAGCTATCTTCCAATCATCTGGGACTTTCCCTGACACCAGTGACTTTTGAAAGATCTCAACCAATGCCTCCGCTATTTCCTCAGCCACCTTCCTCAGAACTCTAGGATGTAGCCAATCGGGGCAAGGAGATTTCTCAATTTAAAGAACTTTTAGCTTTTCTAGCACTTTCTCATTTGTAATGGCAACCATACTCAACTCAGCCCCCTGACTCCCTTTAATTGTTGGGCTATTACTCATGTCTTCCACTGTGAAGACTGACACAAAGTACTTATTAAGTTCTCCTGCTATTTCCTTATCTCCCATCACTAGGCTTCCAGCATCAGTTTGAAGTGGCCCAATGACTACTTTTGCCTGTCGTTTGTTTCTTATGTATTGAAAGAAACTTTTACTATCATTTCTAATATTACTGGCTAGCCTACCTTCATATTTGATCCTCTCCTTCCTTATTTCTCTCTTTGTTATCCTCTGTTTGTTTTTGTAGCCTTCCCAATCTTCTGATTTCCCAGTGCTCTTGGCCACTTTATAGGATCTCTCTTTTTCTTTGATAGATTTCCTGACTTCCTTTGTCAGCCATGGCTGTCTAAGCCCTCCCCGGATAATCTTTCTCTTCTTGGGGATGAACCTCTGTACAGTGTCCTCAATTTTACCCACAAACTCCTGCCATTTTTGCTCTACTGTCTTCCCTGCTAGGCTCTGCTTCCAGTCTATTTTCGTCAGTTCCTCTCTCATGCCCTCATAATTACTTTTATTTAACTGTAACACCATTACATCCGATTTTGCCTTCTCTCTTCCAAACTGCAGACTGAACTCTACCATGTTATAATCGCTTACTTTAAGATTTTTTTATAAAGTCTGGTTCATTACATAGCACTAGGTCCAGAATATCCTGCTCCCTTGCGGGCTCCTTGACAAGCTGTTCCAAAAAGCCATCCTGTAAGCATTCCATGAATTCCCTTTCTTTGGATCCACTGGCAACATTATTTACCCAGTCCACCTACATATTGAGTCTCCCATGATCACCGTGACCTTGCCTTTCTGACATGCCTTCTCTATTTCCCGGTACATGTTGCGCCCCTGGTCCTGACCACTGTTAGGAGGTCTGTACATAACTCCCACTATGCTTTTTTTGCCTTTGTGGTTCCTCAATTCCACCCACACAGACTCCACATCATCCGACGCTATGTCATTCAGTGCCATAGATTTAATTTTGTTCTTAACTAACAAGGCAACCCCGCCCCCTCTGCCCACCTCCCTGTCTTTTCGATAAGTTGAAAACCCTTGGATGTTTAACTGCCAGTCCTGACCCCCCTGTAACCACGTCTCTGTGATGCCTACCACATCATAATCATTCACGGTGATCTGTGCCATTAGTTCATCTGCTTTGTTACGAATGCTATGAGCATTCAGGGAAAGTGCCTTAATGCTAACTTTCTTATCATTAGAGATATTGGAAGTCATAAGATGTCCTAAGTTATCCTTCCTTTTTGCTGCATTCCCAGTCTGTCTCAAGTTTAAATCTGCCTGCACATATGCTATCCTGCCGCTTATCTTTCCATTTAACTCCATACTCCGTCGCTTTCACTCATGGGAGCCAATGAGCACAGATTCAAGACTTCAGTCAGGACATACGGGTAGTAGAGAGAGCTGCTAGTACTTGGGGAGGTGATATGAGGAATTAGGACTTCCCAGAGTCTTCCCAGGTCTTCTAATGATTTGTGAGTCATAACAATTAGTTACTAATGGGTGTGATAGTCCATCTCGGAAATTCCATGTCACTACAGTCTGTACTCCAGATTTTGAAGTCTTACAGAAGGGTCGGAAGGACGATTGTCTTATACACAAGAGTCTTGACATCATGGTCATCGAATGCTCTCATCCTTAGATGTTTGAAGGTGGCACTTACAGATTGGATGTGATGCTGAATCTCCACATTTGATATCAGCCTTAGATGAAAGGTAGCTTCCTGAATAGAGAAATGTTTAACATTTGTGAGCATTTCTCCGTTGATCTTAATGGACAAGTGGACCAAAACTTAGCTGGGGCAGGTTGGCAAAGGATTTGAATCTTCTTGAGGTTGAAACCAATTCTTTGGTATGTTTCTGCAGAGGCATTAAGTGAGGCTTGAAAATTCCCTTCCGAGAGAGTGGAAGTAACGTTATCATCTGTATAACTGAAGAACTGCAAGTGAGGTCAATGTTATTTTCTTCTTGGATTTCAATCAGTTGAGGTTGAGAAGTTTTCCATCCATCTTGTAAACTATATTAACACTAGTGGAAGACTTGTTTGTGACAAGATGATGAATGGTGACAATGAAGAAGAAGAAGAAAGGGGTAGGCAGTGACACATCCCTGCTTAACCCCTGTCTTAAGCTTGAAGGATTCTGTGATATGACTGTCGATGAGGACCATCACTGAGGAGCTGATTAATTTTTCTGGACAGCTGGCCTTTGACAGGGCCTTCCACAGCACTTCCCTATTGACTAAGGTTGATACAGACAGTGTATAGTGATTGTTGTTGTTCCTAGCATTTCTCTTGGAGTTGCTGGGCAATGAAAATCACGTCAGTGGAAGAATTATGGACTTTTAGGAAGGATTTCTTTAGATACTGGGAGAAAGTGCCCTACGAGGAATCAGGTGATGACTTTCCCTGTCATGGAGAGTGGGGAGGTTCCTCAGTAATTCATGCAGTCCTGTTTGTCTTTTTCTTGATAATGGCAATGTCAGCATCCTCGAGGACGACAGAGATTTCTTCTTTGTCCTGGATGTTTGGGAATAGTTTTTGGGAATGATGGATAAACCCTGCTCCTCCAAGTTTGAATATCTCCACTGGAGTTCCATCAACTGCTGCAGCTTTTCCATTCTTTATGTCAAATGACAGTTTCAACTTCTGCCACACCAGGTGGGAGTCTTAAGATTATCTTTGGGGATTTAGGAGATTTCCTCAAACATGTCACTCTCAATAATTTTATCACTGTTTAGGAATTCTTTGAATGGTTGCTCTCATTGGAGGCTGCTGCTTTCTCCTGCTGCCCAAAGAGGTCTGTCTTATCTCTGTATCAGTCAAAGCAAACACTCAGAGATACAGTATGGCTTTACCTTCTTCATCTTCATTCTGGGCCCTGGAGAGAGAGAGAGAGAGAGAACAATTGCCCATGTGCACAGAGACATGCGTTCTCGGTCTTCTCTCGAAGATTATGTATAATTAATTATGTATAATTAAGGAATTATATAGTCACACAGAGGGAGTTGCATCCAAATAAGGCAACAAATCAGCGAGCATCAACAGTAAAGATTAAGTCATCTGGCATTTCACAATGGATGTTTAACTGGCATTAGACGATAAATATTCCTCACCTGATACAGTGGAGGTTCTCTACCTCTTTAAGCCACTACCCTTGCCTCCAGCACCTCATTGTTTACTGCAAGCTCTTATCTGGTCAAAATTATGGTAGTTGAGCCTTTGTCATGCAACTCAAAACTTAACACTTTCCATAACTGCTCATACTTTTATACACTTTTTCATTCCCTCCTTTTATCATTTCATGATAACCACCTGGATGGCACTACCAGCTTTCATAAGATTTTGACAGTCAATATTTAAGCAAGTTGTTGACACACAGTATACAATGATTATAACAGCAGCATTTCTAGTCCATGCAGTAAATATAATTTCTTGGGTTTCTGTGATTTCTCCCACGTTGAAAAAGGTTCACCAGTGAAGTTCTTAAATTCACAGTCCTTAATGACCACTCCATCTCTTCCAAGTGGAATGGAAATAAGCAGTTCTCCAAAATCTATTTCAGTAAAGTCTGACCTGAAAACAAAATTCAGTCTGTCCTTGCATCACTCCACAGAGAAATCAGAATTCTTGGATAAGGACAGTTAAATACTTAACAAAACTGACAAGACTTCTGTCCTTCTGGAGCTGCTTCAGCTGGAGGATACCAGCGCATCTGAGCGTGAAGTACAGCAGCAGGCTAGATGAATTCAGCATTCTTTGCTGTTTCTGCTCCCGCTCTGCAGTTACGTGTAACAAAGCTGTTTTGACGTTAGCTTGATCAGTGAACCTTCATATTCCTTTTTAAATGATCAAAAGATCCCTTAAATGATAAAGCTCACGTGGTTTAATGTCCATAGGAAGGGCACTGACAAAAAGCATACCAACCTCCTCTTCACTGTTGTTAGCTTCTTCACTTTTCATGCTCAGGACTGAGGAACTGATTGAATCTGCTGGGTCAGGTTTGGGGTGGTGGTGTGGGGGGTTTGTGGGGGTGGGGTGGGTGAGTCGTGGAGTGGTGGTCTGTGGTCTGAAGTTGTGCTTTACCTGTGAATGGAGAAACTCGAGAGATGATAGCTGCTGAAAGTATCTCTGCATTTCCTCTTTCATTCCTTCCTTGCCAAGGTGGCTATTAGTATGAAGACAGTCACAAATTTAACCACGTTAAATAGTGTCTGCCTTTTTGAACATTCTTAGTCATCTTGAAGTCTGATACTCTGTTCATTATTTATGACATTATCAAGTTCTAAACAATCCATAAACTTCTAAATTGTACTGCCTGAAGAATTTGGTCAATTATAAACAACAATCAATGGTCCCAAAATCAAACCTTCGGGTACCTCACTCAGGTTCTTCAAAAATTATTTTCCTTAAACAAATTAATACTTGGCTAATGTGAAAGCTGTTGGGAAAAATATTTCAAAAGTCTGGAACAGCAAGAAACTAACAAAATGTTTCCTGTGCTGTAGCCATTGAAGAGGCAGTTTCAGTTCAGATTCAAATCTCAAATGTTCGTGGGGAACAAATGCAGGGCATATTAAAATATGTTCTCCAAATGAAACTTCCCAAAACAGTCGGAATTACAGTGGCAACTTTGGTAGAGATCAACCTTCTTTGAATTTGCAATATAATGGAGTCTTAACAATAATTGTCATAACTTAAAACCGCTCAGCCTTCCCCTTTCCCAGTGATGCCATGTTGTCGAAGAGTACTTCTAAGGGGAGGTGTGGGAGACAAAAGCGATAACTTTAAGTATCAGCCTGGTTGGTCCATTGTTGAGGTTTCAGTCTCCACTATCTCTGCTCTCAACTTTTTGTTTAAGTGTTTTTTTTGTTTTAGATTAGATTAGATTACTTACAGTGTAGAAACAGGCCCTACGGCCCAACAAGTCCACACCGACGAGCAACTCACCAAGACCCATTCCCATACATTTACCCCTTCACCTCACACTACAGGCAATTTAGCATGGCCAATTCACCTAACCTGCACATTTTTGGACCGTGGGAGGAAACCGGAGCACCCGGAGGAAACCCACACAGACACGGGGAGAATGTGCAAACTCCACAGAGACAGTTGCCTGAGGTGCGAACTGAACCCGGGTCTCTGGCACTGCGAGGCAGCAGTGCTAACCACTGTGCCACCGTGCCGCCCCTGCATTGAGTACATTCCTGGTGATGGCATCCATTGGTTTATCCTTCTCAGAAAATTGACCGAGAGCGAAAACCATTGTCATATATCCTGGTGACAAAAAAAAATAATATTTCAGTAATTCTGTTGTGTCAGCCTAACTAACAGCATAAAATTGTGTCAATCAGCAGTATTTTCTTATGTCTGTGGCAGCTTTGAATTGTAAATGATATTTTATCTAATTATGAGATTTCAGCAAACACTTAGACTTGTTATCACATTTTTCTTGGATGCTTCGTTGTTCCAAAGATAGCTTTTGACTGTAGCCTTCATTGTTCAAACCATTGAATATAGGAGTTAGGATGTTATGTTGAGGTTACCTGGAGTGTCGGAGGCTGAGGGGTGACCTTAATTTTGTAAACCTCTATATGAGGGGCATTGATAGGATAAATAGACAAAGTATTTTCCCTGGGGGTCAGGGAGTCCAGAACTAGAGGGCATAGGTTTAGGGTGAGAGGAGAAAGATATAAAAGAGACCTACGGGACAACTTTTTCTCAGAGGGTGGTACAGGTATGGAAAGAGCTGCCAGAGGAAGTGGTGGAGGCTGGTACAATTGCAACATTTAAGAGGCATTTGGATGGTTATATAATTAGGAACGGTTTGGACGGATATGGGCCGGGTGCTGGCAGGTGGGACTAGATTGGGTTGGGATATCTGGTCGGCATGGATGGGTTGGACCGAAGGGTCTGTTTCCATTCTGTACATCTCTATGACTTTACTTTGCACTAGTTTGAGAGGCCAAGGGTGTTGGTCCTTTTCATGACTTTCGTGATCCTGAAGAAAACCTGGGTGTTATGCTTGTTGGCAAGGAGTTGCAGTTTCTTAGCTTTCTCAGTCCATGATTGGTTCTTGATTTCCCTAGGTTGTCTTTGTAACTCCACCTTTGTTTGATAAGTTGTCCTTTTTCACTCGCTGATGGTATCATTTTGTCAGAGATACTACATTACAGCGCATTACAGGCCCTTCGGCCCTTGATGTTGCACTGACCTGTGAAACGAATCTGAAGCCCATCTTACCTACACTAATCCATTCTCATCCATATACCTATCCAGTGACCATTTAAATGTCCTTAAAGTTTGCAATTCTACTACTGTTGCAGGCAGTCGTTCCACACCCCTACTACTCTGAGTAAAGAAACTATCTCTGGCATCTGTCCTATGTCTATCACCCCCTAATTTAAAGCTATGACCCCTTGTGCTAGCCATTGCTATCCGAGGAAAAAGGCTCTCACTGTCCAATCTATCTAACCCTCTGATTATCTTATATGTCTCATGGAGAGCTTTCCTCTCTTGTTGATGAGGATGGTTGACATGGTCATCCATGTCGAACAATGTCTTGGGTTTTCCTGATCTTGTATCTGATAGTTTTCTTCACAGCATGAGATGATGCCTGTTTTCAACACTTCCCAGATTTCCTCCATTCCACTGAAGTGAATTCTTTGAAGATTTTGGTGAATGCATGGTAGGAGAAGTTTGCTTGTCTGCTCAGCTCCTGAAATTGTTCAAGAATTAACTTTTAAAAATTGTTTGTTCATCTCCAACTGCTTCTGTTGGCATTTGATAAACATAGAGAAGTGGACAAGCTGGTGACCTGTCCACAGTTATCTGCACTGATCATCGCTTTGGTAATACTACGTTTTTTAACTTTGTGATTGAAAGATACCAATCAGTCACGTGCCAGTGCTTTGATTGTGGATACCTCCAAGAAGTTTTGAACATGGCTGTTTGATGAAGTTCTTTCCAACCCTGTCACTGAAATCTCCAAAGAAGATAATGTTATCTCAGGCATGTTGGTGAATATGATATTCAGGGTGGAGTAGAACCCTCCTTTGACTCATCGATGGCATCAGGGTTTGGAGCACAGGCGCTCAAAGCCAATGCCTACTGGTTCTTGGCAAGTTGGAAACAGAAAGCATGAGATCATCATTGTTGCGAATAGGGAACTCCAAGAGTTGGTTGACTATCTCGTTCTTGAAAGTGGATTCAATTTCTTGTGTCCTGATTCAATCTTCGGGTATTCCTCTCTTGAAAAAGCTGTAACCATAACTATCACTTTCCCTCAACTGCTTGTTCACCTGCTCTTCAAGTCTCCTGCAGGGCTGCAATTAACAATGTCGAAGTGCCTGAGTCATCCATTCTAGGACCATTCTTTTACACCTTATCTGTCAGGGTTCATGGTATCTGAGGTTTCCTGACTGCAGATAGATTAGCCCGTTCGAACGAGGTCGGTGACAGAGAAGATTATTTCTTAGGGCACTTTTTCTGGTTTATGCTCTCCAGTTGCTATTCTAATATTGCTGGTCCAAAGCTGGTAGTTTCCAGATCTCTCAATCCTAACCCTGTCACCTCTTGCCAATCGCCTCATGGCTTGAGTTATGTGTTTTTTTTAATTCATTTGTGGAATGTGGGCATTGCTAGCTGGCCAGCATTTATTGCCCATCTCTAGTTGTCCTTGAAAAGGTGATGGTGAATTGGTTGCCGGGTGGAGGGTTCAGTTCTTCCAGGTGGACACTTTGTGGGAGACATCTTTTTAAAACTGGAATGCTATTGCATGTCACCAAACACATGGTTCTTGATAAGAAGTGAAACAGTGGCAATAACAAGGAAACCTTGATGACTGGGGATCTCCTAACTGATGCAGCCTTCATCTGCTTTTGCGGCCATTGATATCACACCTTCTTCCTGGATTATCGTTGAGGATTTGTTTTGGATTGCAGTTTGTCTATTTTCTCCCTTCCAATCTCACTGTAATGGGTGATCCTGTCAGGAGTTGTGAACTCGTAATAGCATTGCTCTTGGGATCAATGGAACACTTGAGCATCTCCTCCACAACAAGGTGGCAGTGCATTGAAAGGGATTCTGAATCAAGTTAATTTATGAAGAGTACAAATATATATCTTGATGTTAATCTTTATGACATTCCACTTAGTAAGTTCGGTGTTAACCTTTATCCACTGGAGCAAGATCTGCCTGCTGTCTCTATCATATGTTTACATGTTCAAACCTCCTCTAAAGATTTGACATATAACCCAGTTGGCACTTCAATGTAGTGTCAGAAATGCTGTGCCTTTTGAAACTGCCATCACGCAGATAAAATATTTAAACCAATGTCTGCCCTTTTAGGTGAAAATTAGAGAGCACAGTTCAAATAGAAATATGGGAGTTTTTCATGATGACATATTCAACCTCATCATTCTGTGCTGGACCTCATTGAGTGCAAATGTTCGCAGGTAAAGTGATGGCTAGAAAATGGGAAGCCTTCAGAAATGAGATAATGAGAATCCAGAGAAAGTATATTCCTGTTAGGATGAAAAGAAAGGCTGGTAGGAATAGGGAATGCTGGATGACTAAAGAAATTAAGATTTTGGTTAAGAAAAAGACGGAAGCATATGTTAGGTATAGACAGAATAGATCGAGTGAATCCTTAAGAGTATAAAGGCAGGAAGGAGTATTCTTAAGAGGGAAATCAGGAGGGCAAAAAGGGGGACATAAGATAGCTTTGGCAAATAGAATTAAGAAGAATCCAAAGGGTTTTTACAAATACACTAGGGACAAAAGGGTAACTAGGGAGAGAATGGGATCCCTCAAAAGATCGGCAAGGCGGCCTTTGTGTGGAGCCGCAGGAGAAGGGCTAGATACTAAATGAGTATTTTGCATCAGTATTTACTGTGGAAAATATATGGAAGATATAGAATGCAGGGAAATAGATGGCGACACCTTACAAAATGTCCATATTACAGAGGAGGAAGTGCTGGATGTCTTGAAACACATAAAAGTGGATAAATTCCCAGGACATGATCAGGTGTACCCTAGTACTCTGTGGGAAGCTAGAGAAGTGATTGCTGGGCCTCTTTCAGAGATATTTTATCATCGATAGTCATAGATGAGATGCCGGAAGACTGGAGGTTCGCTAACGTAGTGCCACTGTTTAAGAAAGGTGGTAAGGATAAGCCAGGGAACCATAGACCAGTGAGCCTGACGTCGGTGGTAGCAAGTTATTGGAGGGAACCCTGAAGGACAGGATGTACATGTATTTGAAAAGGTAAGGACTGAATAGGAATAGTCAACATGGCTTTGTGCGTGGGAACTCATGTCACACTTCTTCAAAAAACTCAGTCAAGCTTGTAATAAAGAGGATTGATGAGGGCAGAGTGGCAGATGTGACCTGTATGGACTTCAGTAAGGCGTTCAACAAGGTTCACCATGGGAGACTGGTGAGCAAGGTTAGACCTCATGGAATATAGGGAGAACTCACTATTTGGATACAGAACTGGCTTGAAGGTAGAAGACAGAGGGTGGTGGTGGAGGGTTGTTTTTCAGACTGGAGGGGCCTGTGACCAGTGGAGTGCCACAAGGATTGGTGCTGGGTCCACGACTTCTCATCATTTATATAAATGATTTGGATGTGCGCATAAGAGCTACAGTTACTAAGTTTACAGATGACACCAAAATTGGAGGTGTCGTGGACAGTGAAGAAGGTTACCTCAGAATACAACGAGATCTTGATCAGATGGGCCAATGGGCTGAGAAGTGGCAGATGGAGTTTAATTTAGATAAGTGTGAGATGCTGCATTTTGGGAAAGCAAATCTTAGCAGAACTTTTAGACTTAATGGTAAGGTCCTCGGGAGTGTTACTGAATAGAGAGACCTTGGAATGTAGGTAGATAGGATAGTGAAGAAGGTGTTTGATATGCTTTCCTTTATTGAGTATTGAGTACAGGAGTTGGGAGGTCATGTTGCAGCTGTACAGGACATTGGTTAGGCCATTATTGTAATATTGCGTGCAGTTTTGGTCTCCTTCCTATTGGAAAGATGTTGTGAAACTTGAAAGGGTCCAGAAACGATTTACAAGGATGTTGCCAGGGTTGGAGGATTTGAGCTATAGGGAGAGGTTGAATAGGTGAGGGCTGTTTTCCCTGGGGAGTCAGAAACTGAGGGGTGACCTTATAGAGGTTTACAAAATTATGAGGGGGATGGATAGGATAACTAGACCTATCCATTACCTAGCCACAAAGTGAGTGGGGGAGTCCAGAACTAGAGAACATAGGTTTAAGGTGAGAGAGGAAAGATATAAAAGAGCCCCGAAGGTGGTATGTATATGGAATGAGCCGCCAGAGGACGTGGTGGAGGCTGGTACAATTGCAAACTTTAAAAGGCATCTGGATGGGTATATGAAGGGTTTGGAGGGATATGGGCTGGGTGCTGGCAGGTGGGACGAGATTGGGTTGGGATATCTGGTAAGCATGGACGGGTTTAGATTCTTAGATTAGATTCTCGACAGTGTGGAAACAGGCACTTCGGTCCACCAAGTCCACACCGACCTTCTGAAGAGTAACCCACCCAGACCCATTTCCCTCTGACTAATGCACCTAACACTATGGGCAATTTAGCATGGCCAATTCACCTGAGCTGCACATCTTTGGACTGTGGGTGGAAACCGGAGCACCTGGAGGAAACCCACACAGGGAGAATGTGCAAGCTTCACACAGACAGTCGTCCGAGGCTGGAATCGAACCTGGGACCCTAGTGCAGTGAGGCAGCAGTGTTAACCACTGAGCCACCGTGCCGCCCTTTTTAAAAGGCATCTGGATGGGTATATGAGTAGGAAGGGTTTGGAGGGATATGGGCCAATTGCTGGCAGGTGGGACTAGAAGGTTGGACCAAAGGGTCTGTTTCTGTGCTGGACTCTATGACTCGGAGTGAACATTGACTCCTATGCTTAACAACAGTGCAGACAGTGACTGTAATAATGAAATAAATAATTATTTGGCTGTGAACAGCTCTGGGATAAGCTGAGGTTTTTTAATTAGCCAGTTTGGTTTTGTCCTGCTTTTTGTGTCCAGGACATACCTGGGCAATTTTCCACACCGTTAGGTCAATGCCAGGATTGTAGCTGCACTGGAACAGCTTGGCTAGGAGTTTGGCAAGTTCTGGAAACATTGCATGATATCAAGAAGGATTTTGATATAACACTTGTGCCTAAAGGGATCAAAGGGCATGGGAAAAAAAAGGGAACAGACTATTGGGTTGGATGATTAGCCATGATCATAATGAATGATGGCACAGGCTCAGAGGGCTGAATAGCCTGCATCTTCTAATTGTTATGTTTACATATTTTTCTTCAGTACAATTGCCAAAATGTGTCAGGGTCCACAGCCTTTGGCACAGTATCCAGTGCTTCCAAACATTTCTTGACATCACTTGGAGTGAATTGATCCGCTGAAGACTGGCATCTATGATGCTGTGGACCTGTGTGCAAACATTTTGTCATTTATGTACCAAGTTACTTAAGTGTTCTGCATTCTTATCTGTTCTCTTTTTCCCACAAAGTTGGGCAATCTTTATTCATCTGTCAATTTTTTTATCCTATATATATTGCTTTTGCAGATTTTTGGTGCCCTCCTTAAAACTTGTTTTTCTACTTATCTTTGTCAACAAATTTGGCTGCAGCATCCTGAGATTCTTCATCCAAGTTATTAATATAAATTGAAGCTGCTGTACTTAATGGCAGTCTACTACTTCGAGTTTACCAATTTAAAATTGACCTCACTTATCTCTACTCTGTTTCCTGTTCTTTTCAGATAGTGCACATTTATTTCTATTTGTACTTTCAACTCCTCCACCTTTTAATGAATGCTGGAGAGTTTACTTGAAGACGTCTTTAATCCTATCTCTTTTTACTTTCGATGCTGAATCTTCTTGCGGATGCATGAGTATCTTGCATACTGTGTCCACTTTGTACCTTCCAATCACACTCAGATTATCACTCTTCATTTTGTACCTTTACCCTGCAAATTGCCTTGTCCTGTCTCTTCTCTTCTAAATCTCCCCTCACTAATCCTCGCCAGCCTTCCACCACAATCATTTTGTTCAAAGCCCTTGTTATGCAATTTTTCCGTGATGCTAGTCTGATTGTAGATGAAATGAACGTTGTTCCCAATGGTACAGCTCCCACTTGCCACCCCTTACTGAAGCAAGTATCCCATGAATCGAAGCTCACTTCTCCTACGCCAATCTGAGCCATTACATTCATCTGTCTGATCTTCTCAAACTCAATTTACTCCCACTTCAGATATTAATTTAAAGTTTATTGCCTTTAATGCTGTTTTTGTTTAATCTCATCCACTCTTAGAATCTCTTTCTTAGTCACATTTGTGCCTTTGGTACCCATGTGGACTTCTGGGTCCTTCCCACCTCACTCCAATTTGCTAGTTCTTCTCGAAATGCAAGGAATCCTTGAACTCAAATTCTTAGCTGTAGGGAATGGTATCTATTACTGCTAACAGTACAGTCTTCAACTAATACTACATTATTTTCTACTCCTTTCATTTTAATCCCTCAAGCACTACAGTGCTATAATCAGTTTGTTCATCATCCTGTCAGTCCCTACTCTCCATACACCTGCAAAAATCATAAATCAGGGCCACCTTCTGAATCCCCAGACCTGCTTCACTTGTGGTAGTACCCAACTGTCGCTAACCACAGGCAAAAATTGAAGTACCTAACCTAAGGTGTGTGACTGGAACCTGAAACCAAGTGCCCAGTTTACCCCTCCCTGATATATTGCAGGATCCAAAGCTTTGACTCCAATGCTGAGCTGAAGTTTCTTGAGCTTGTAGCCACTTGCTGTTGGTTGCTGTGAATCGCATAGATGTCCACCAAACCCACACACTACAGTTGCAACATGCCATTGCGCTGCCATTTTGTTCAATATGGTGTACCGTTTAGTAATATCAACCATAACTTGTGGTTATTTTAAGTAGCCTAACTAGTTAAGTTACAAATGTCATGTAGTACTTATTTTCTCCCTATACTAATAAAATGTATAGCTGTGACTTAGTGAAAAAAGGAAAACTTAACAAAATATCAGTAAGCAATTATCTCCTCCCCCTCACTTGCTAATTTAATCAAAGTCTCTGAATTTCAACATACAGGTCTGACTGTCTCTTGCTGCCTCTCTGGACATATCCCTTATTCTGCAAAGACCAGCATCACTTCCTTTGTGTTTCTGGTATATCGAGCATTTGTGAGACCCAGTCTGAAATATCGTGTGGAGTATAATATTTCCTTTGTTGCAGGAAGGATGTCAATGTTTTGGAGGCTATTCAAAGGAGATTTACTGGAATGTTCTGGAATGGGCAGGTTACTTTGAACAGGTTGTGTTTGCTTCTCTGGAACTTCGAAGAGTGATGGTCGAATTGTTTGAAATGTATTAGACTCTGAATGGTCTTTACAAAGTGGATATTGAATAGATGTTTCCTCTTGTGGGTCAGTCCAGCACTAAGGGGCACTGTTTAAACTTCAGGTCGCTTTTTCAGGAAGTGATTACAAATCTTTTACCTACTTGAGTATTATCCATTTGCGCAGAACTTGGAGGCTCATGAAATTGTGCATAAAACTATCAAAATGAATAGAATGCACTTGAGAAATCATATTTTACTTAAGACAGTATTAAACTGTCCAATGACCAAACTTATAATCCCCTTGGCAGCTGTGCCACAACCCATGCTGAATTCTATCTGTTTAGCATCTATGTCAACAAAGTCTCCAAAGATGTATAATACATCTCTTCAAAGTCACCCTGAGTCTTAACCATCTCTCATAGCTCTGAAACGGTCAAGTAGACTTTCTCTCCACAGATACTGTTAGATTTGCTGAATTTTTCCAGCAAGTTCTGTTTTTGTTTTGGTTTGATTTCTAGCATCCGCAGTTCTTCCAATTTTTTTTTGTTAGGCACTTGGCTGAGTTGATATTTAAAGAGCTAAGCCATCTGTCCAAGTTTTGAAATAGTATGAACTGAAATGCAGTGAATACATGAAGGACAACTGAAGTAGTCAAATCTGAAATAATTGTTGTCCAATGCAGAAGAGCACTTCATTTAATGGAGGATATACTGAAATACTTCTGAAAACGATTCCATTTTCACAATACTGATCAATTTAATAATGTCTTTTGTTTAATTTCTAAAGCATCTACTATCATTAGCTCATGACATAGGAGCAGAAATTAGGCCATTCAGCCCATCAAGTTTCCTCTGTCATTCTATCTTGGCTGATAAGTTTCTCAACCCTATACTCCTGCTTTTTCCCTGTAACCCTTCGTCACCTTGAAATCAAGATCCTATCTATCTCAGCCTTAGATATACTCTGACCTCCACAGCCTTTTGTGATAATAAATTCCATAGATTTACCACTCTCTGGCTGAAGAAGTTTCTCTTTGTCTCTATTCTAAAAGGTTTATTCTAAGGTTTATAAAATCTTTATTCTAAGGTTGTGCCCTCAGGTTCTAGTCTCTCCTACCAATGGAAACATCTTCCCAATGTCCACTCTGTCCAGGCCATTCAGTGTTCTGTAAGTTTCTGTTAGATCCCCCTCATCCTTTTAATTTCCATTTACTATAGACCCAGCTTCCTTAAACATTCATCATATGTTAAGCTTTTCATTCCTGGGACCATTCTGATAAACCTCTTCTGAACATGCTCTCAGGCCAGTGCATCCTTCCTGAGATATGGGGCGCAAAACTGCGCACAATTCTCCAAATATGGTCTGACCAGAGCCTTATAGAGCCTCAGAAGTACATCCCTGCTTTTATATTCAAGTCGTCTTAAAATGAATGCCATCATTGCATTTGCCTTTCTAACTACAGACTCAACCTGCAAGTTTACATTGAGGGAATCCTGGACTAGAACTCCCAAGTCTCTTTGCATTTGAGACTTCTGAATTTTCTCCTCAATTAGGTAATAGTTCATGCCTGTATTCTTCCTATCAAAGTGCATGACCTCACACTTTCCTATGTTGTATTTGATCTGCCACTTTTTTGACCATCTACTAACCTGTTGAAATCGTTCTGCAGGCTTTTTCCACCTCGTCAATTCTATCTGTCCCTCTAATTATCTTTGTATCATCTGCAAACCTAACCAGAATGCCCTCCGTTCCTTCATCTAAATTGTTAATGTAAGAAGTGAAAAGTTGGGTCTCAACATTGAGCCTTGCAGAACATCACTTGTCACCAGCTGCCATCCTGAGAAAGATCTTTTATCCCCACACTCTGCTTTCTGCCAGAGAGCCAAGCTTCTATCCATGCTAGCACCTTTCCTCTAACACCATGGGCCCTTAACTTACTCAGTAACCTCCTGTGTGCCATTTTGTCAAAGGCCTCCTTGAAGTCCAGGGAGGTAACATCCATTGGCTCTCCTTAGTCTAACCTGCTCATTACTTCCTTAAACAATTTTAGCAGATTTGTCAGGCACGATCTCCCCTTGATGAAACCATGCTGACTTTGCCCTATTTTACTATTCACTTCCAAGTATTCAAAAATCTCATTCTTCACAATGGATTCCAGGATCTTACCCATGACCTAGGTTAGGCTGTTCGGTCTGTAATTTTTCGTCTTTTGCCTTACTTCCTTTTTAAACACGGACCCACCCTGATTGGAGCGATTTCTGAAAGATCACTACTAATGCCTCCAATATCTCTTCAGCTGTCTCCCTGAGAATGCTGGGGTGTAGTCCAGGTGATTTATCCACCTTCAGACTATTCAGTATTTCTAGCACCTTCTCCTTGGCGATGACCACCATACTCAGCTCTGCCCTCTCATACTTGAACGTTTGGGGTATTACTCATATCTTCCACCATGAAGAGTGATGGATTTCAAGTAATTTTTCGGTTCCTTAGCCATTTCCTTGTTCCCGACTACTATCTCTCCAGCGTCATTTTTCATTGGCCCACTGTCCACTTTTACCACTCTTTTGCCCTTTGTATATCTAAAGAAACTGTTATAAACTTCCTTTCTATTACAGGCTAGCTTACCCTCATATTTAATCTTCTCCCTCCTTACTTTTTATTTGTTGCCTTCTGTTGGTCTTTGTAAGCTTCTCAATCCTCTGGTTTCCCACTGCCCTTCGTCACATTGTGGGCTCCCTCGTAAAGTCTCCCTCATTGTAGAACACTAAATCCAGTATTATCTGTTCCCTAGTGGGCTCCATCATAAGCTGCTACAAAAAGCCATCTCGTAGACATTTCACAAATTCCTTTTCTTGCAATCCACTACCAACCTGATTTTCCCAGTACCTGCATATTGATAATCCCCCATGATCACTGTAACTTGTCTTTCTTATACATCATTTCTACCTCCTGGTGTATCTTGCGCCCCAGCTCCTGGCTGCTGTTTGGAGGCCTCTACTTAACTCCAACTTTTTTTTTTACCTTTATGGTTCCTCAATTCTACTCCCATGGACTCTACACCATCTGACCCTACTTTTTTTCTTACTATTGATTTAAACTGGCATTGAACTGCTGGTAAAGGGAATGGGGCTAGAAGTCTGAAAATTGAATCACATACACCACTTTCCAACCATTGCAAGTCAGTCTTGTGTAGGAACAAGATTGTTCAACACGTTACATCTGAGTTTGTTGTCTACCACTTAACAGATCAATTACCACCAATTGTCAGCAACTTCAATATTATCGTATGATGGGAATGTCTGTTCAGCAGAACACAATGTCTGTGAAAATTTGTTTTTCATTTGTTCATCAATTCTTATGCTTCTATAACCTAGACAGAGCGCAGCAGGTCAGACAGCATCCAGGGAACAGGAGAATCGACGTTTCGGGCATAAGCCCTTCTTCAGGAATGAGGAAAGTTTGTCCAGCAGGCTAAGATAAAAGGTAGGGAGGAGGGACTTGGGGGAGGGGCGTCGGAAATGTGATAGGTGGAAAGAGGTCAAGGTGAGGGTGATAGGTCAGACTGGAGTGGGGGCGGAGAGGTCAGGAAGAAGATTGCAGGTTAGGAAGGCGGTGCAGAATTCGATGGATTTGACTGAGACAAGGTAGGGGGGGGTGTGGGGAAATGAGGAAACTGGTGAAATCCGAGTTCATAAGAGCTTCTGTGCAGAGGAGATGACCTGGGGGGTGCAGTGAGAGAGGGACTCAGTGAAATCTTTGTAGAGGGAGGAAGAGAGCTTCTTCAAGGAAGGCATCCTTGTAAGAAGATTCGCAGTAGGTTGAAATCTTTGACCTCACTTTCTCCTCAAAGATTTCAACCTACTGCCAATCCTCTTAATAGGATGACTTCCTTGTTGAAGCTCTCTTCCTCCCTCTACAAAGATTTCAGTGAGTCTCTCTCTCACTGCACCCCCCAGGTCATCTCCTCTGCACAGAAGCTCTTATGAACTCGGATTTCACCAGTTTCCTCATTTCCCCTCCCCCTACCTTGCCTCCGTCAAATCCATCGAATTCTGCACGGCCTTCCTAACCTGCAATCTTCTTCCTGACCTCTCCGCCCCCACCCCAGTCTGACCTATCACCCTCACCTTGACCTCTTTCCACCTATCACATTTCCGACGCCCCTCCCCCAAGTCTCTTTTCCCTACCTTTTATCTTAGCCTGCTGGACAAACTTTCCTCATTCCTGAAGGAGGGCTTATGCCCGAAACGTCGATTCTCCTGTTCCCTGGATGCTGCCTGACCTGCTGCGCTTTTCCAGCAACACATTTTCAGCTCTGATCTCCAGCATCTGTAGACCTCACTTTCTCCTATAACCTAGACAGGATCAGCTGTTTGTTGATCAGTTGCACTCTTGCTTTATTAATCCATCTGCTGGGACAGGCTTTCCCAAATGCGGGAAGTTGTCCCTGCCTTTGTATTTGCAGAAATGTGTTGAACTTTGGATTCCAGAAGGAACCACTGTATTTGGCAGTCTGCAAACTGTCAAAGCATTATATTATCCACTCATTCAGATTGATAATGTCATGTTATTTCTGTAATCTGAATTTGAACAACTTTATTCACTGATTGTAATTGTTTCTTTTTAGTTTTTACCTCTTTTCATGATCAGCATTGCTGTTCCAGATATCTAATTCAAGACTGCTGAATGCACTTAATCAATTTCATTATCATGATTGCTTAGTCTCTATGAAGTCCTGATTTATCGCAGCATTCAGGGAAGTAAAATGCCTTTAAATGTTGCCATTTTAAAAATCTGACTTAAAATAATTCTAATGTGACCTGCATTAGCAGCATAGGCATCAGTGCCCACAGGTTAGTAGCTGGGCCTGCTGTGCCAGCATCTATAGGGCAGAATGGTTGCACTTGCATTGTGGATGTCAATATCAGTATCTTGATGTGAAGCCTGTTCCAGCAATGCCTGTCTCTATAGCATGGATTTCTCTGTCTGTCTAACTTTTATGCTAGGATTATGATTTTATGCTGCTCGTGACTTCTCCAAAAACTAGCAGCTTATGCGATAAAATTCTGAGAGTACTTTGCTGAACTGCAAAGTTATGGCAATTTGTGGATATCAGCAGACCAATCCCTTCCCTTCGTTCATTTCTGATCATAGCACATCAGGCAAAAGGGAATCCTACAAACCAGAAAATATGAGTGTGTGAAGTTGCAACAGTCTCATAGATTTGTTGTTATGACATCCTGCCTACTCCCTGTCTCTCCCAGTATTCTCCTTAATTGCCCTTCC